>NW_027361696.1:66037500-66755000 GCF_039654945.1 Dendrobates tinctorius | reverse complement strand
ATTAGCCCACCTTATATAGTTTTGGGACTGTCTGGAAAAGTATCTTTTTTCTGGGCATGCGCAGTGCGATTTTGCGGATCCTGCCGGAGGATTCCGCAAAATTGCGGATCCCAGCGGATCCGCCGCCCATAGGCGGCCATTCTACTGCATGGCGGATGATGGCGGATCCGCCGTCACCCGCCATTTTGACGGCGAAAAAAACGTTGCAAGCTCCGTCCCCCTCAGACAGAATCCGCAAGGAATTTTGCGGATCCGCCGAATACCGGACGCAACGGACGACCATCCGTCAAAATCCGCCACTAATGTATCCCAATGGGGGAAATGGCGGATCCGCAACAAGAAAAAGCGGATCTGCCATTTTCAAATTTTGGCGGATTTTGACTGATGGCAAAAAACTGAAGTGTGAAAGAGGCCTAAGTGATATGTTTTCAGTGTAATTTGTTAAAGAATTTTTTTCTCTGGGATAATTCTGTATGTAAATATTTTTAGTACATTTATGTTGGGATCAGAGGCGTAGCTAGGGTTTTGGTTCCGGGGGGGGCGAAACTTCTGAGTGGGCCCCCAACCAGGTAACGATTACAACTGGGTGACGCACAATAATAGTGGAGGAGAACCTCAGCAGAGGACCGCGCTGTTGCTGAATATAATTTCTAAATAAAGACCAATATTGATATTACCGCCATCTAGTGAGTGGTAGATACCTGTCCTACAGGATATACCGTATAAGAGATCACAGTACAGTTACAGATTGTGACTTACCGCTGACACTCTTTTTGATGGAAGCGTTCACTTTTTCCGTCTTTTCCATCTGGCCCAGACCGACATAACAACTTCTTCCAGTCAGGACTCGTCTGCAGAGATTACAACAAAGACACATTTCACTTCTCATATTTTCAGCGCTGTCACCAATGGGACTATTCCCAACCTGCACAAACTCCTTATCCTGCTGATACCCCAATACTGAGCCGCTGCTGCCGTATGTGTCCCTATAACTGTTGTGTGGTTCTCTGTGCCCTCTAAATTCTAAAGCAACTCTCTAGAAAATAGTAATGCAGAGCGCAAGTGCCCTAGAAAACAGTGCCCACATTTTGTCCCCTAGAAAATAATAGTGCCATTTGTGCCCCTTTGACAGTCACAGTAACCCGAGTTCCCCTATAACAGTAAGTGCCCACTTTACATTTAATAATGTCCTGAGTCTCCCCCCTGTACAGATCCCCTATACACTGTATGATGCTCCCCTATGCACAATATGCTCTGTTATACAGTCTAATCCCCCCTCACTGTATATATACTGACTGCTTAGTATTCCCCAAATTGTTTGATAGCTCCAACACTGTAATCGCCACACTTTATGATGGCCTCCTACATAGCCGCCACATAGTATAATATACCAGACAAGTCTCACTATAGTCCTAGATATAGTATAATGCACTCCCCATAGGCAGACCCTATAGAATAATGCAGCCCTTTATATAATGCACCCCAAAGGCAGCCTCTATAGTGTAATGCAGCCCCATAGGCAGCCTCCATAGTATAATGCAGCCTCATAAAAAAATAAATCCTATACTCACCTTTCCTCCTGGTTTCTTCACTGCTGTGAGCTCCCGCACATCTCCGGACTGCAGGCTCCGAGTAGTGACATCATCGCGAATCCCTGTCAGTGTCAGCGTTTGTGACATCAGAAGCTGATGAGAGGGGGATGATGGGAGAGGGAGCGTAATGCTCCTTCTCTCATCAATGTAGTCAGCTGAAATGGCATCCAGCTGATACAGTTGATCTTGCAATGACGGGTGGGGGCCTATTGCTGGCGCAGGGCCCCAGCGCCTGCTCAGGGGCCCCATAGCGGCCAGGTGGCAGAGCAGGGAGATCGATTCTGCCTGATCTGCTGCAGAATGTAACACTATCAGTGTGCTGCAGGTGGGTCCCCTCAGAGCGCTGGTCCTGGGGTGACCTCCCTCCCCCCTGTAGTTCACCACATTGTAGGATTCACTCTAACAATAAGTTACCTGCATTACTGATACTAATATAGTATATCACACTAGTAACATGTCCATGCCACTAACAATCGCTGTATAGAAAAACACTATTCCACAGCTATTTGTCATCAAGCACTAACTGCTGCTGTGGCACTACAAGTGCCAGACTTAAGTTCCCAGTAAGAGCACTCTGGGAGCAGCAAACACCAGTTACGGTATGTGCACATGTTGCGGATTCTGTTGCGTTGTACAGTACCATTAAAGTCTATAAGAAATGAAAACCGCTGTGCACATGCCGCGGATTTTTCCACAGGGTAATCCACAACGTGTGCACATACCCTAATCCTCCAGGACTTGCTGTCAGCTTGGTAAAGACTAGGATAATAATTACACACTGGCACAAACAGCCGAGATAAGGTGATCGATACACTGGTTGAACCCTCCCTCTGCCTGCCAGGGAGGATGCGCCGCTTTCTCTGCACAGCTCAATGACTGCAGCCAGCAGTGCGATCTCTAGTTTGCACTTTTCCTGGTTTTCTCTCAGTCCCAAAGTGCCGTAAATTCTCAGGCCAAGACAAAGCATCGCCATATAGCGCATCAGTGACCGCTGCAAAGTGCCTGAAGACTATGTAACACGTAAGGAGAGCATCATGCAATGAATATTACACCCCAATAGCAGTAAGTTGTATGTATATATCCAAAGCAACAGATTAGACACTTCAAATAGTGAATAACATGTGCAAACATACTCATCAATCCCCATGCTGTGTGCAGTGTCCACTGGTCCTGGGTGCTCCTCCTAGCCTCCTCGGCTGTCAGGCTCCTCTCAGTCAGAAGCAATCAAGTGCAGACAGTGAGCCCAGCTCACAGGCAGAGGCAGAGCCCCCTGTCTCCAGGCTGCTGCTGGAGATGATGACGACTTCTCTGCAGCAGGGAGCTTTCAAGGAGAGCGCGCTCAGCCAGGATTGGGTGAGTGACCTGAGCCCTCTCCTCCACAGACTGCAGAAGAGCGGTCACATGACTCACTCCCTGCTGCAGAATGTAATTCTATCGGCGCGATCTGCATGCCGATATAGTTACATAGTGCAGCTCCGTGTGGGCCCCCTCAGAGTACGGGGCCCTGGGCCACCGCCCCTTCTGCCCCCCCCATAGCTACGCTACTGATTGGGATGTATATCCCTTAACTGTATATATGATTTAGTTTCGTGGCACTTGTCACTGGACATAGCCCTTTTTTATGTCTATCTTGGGCTATAATGTTTCAACTGATATGTGACCAGTTGTTTAAAATATATCCAAACATATGGCTGTATTTCTCTGACTTTGTTTTTCTCTGTTATATTGTTTATGTGTAGTCTGAAGAAGGTCCGGATAGTGACCGAAACGTTTCACATTGGAATGTAAACCTTGTGGACTACCTAATTGTGAATAAATTCAAATTGATTTTTCTGCATTTGGGAGTGCTGGATTTTTTTCTGCATATCTATGCAGCAAGCTCCTTACAGTTCCCATATCTACATAACAGCCTATTTTTAAAGCCTGTTATCTCTGCTGCTTTAATGCAATGGCCAGAGATAAGCAGGGAAAAGGAGGGCCACTGCAACTTGAGGGCCACTGCCTTGTGATTGTCCCCCAGGCTGAAAAGTGCCAGCCAGCCCCTGAACGTACTATTTGTGCAAGTAATGAATAGTGCTGAATGTATTTGCTCATCACTAGTAAGGAAGTCAGCTTCTAAAAGTTGTAAACCTTACAATACTGTTTCAAGCTTGGCATTCTAGACAATATTTTCCCGACTTTTATTATGCAGGACGGCATAAAGTGATTTAGTTGCTGCCCTGAAGGTGGAGTGATGAGGTGACAGTCACTTTTATGTGGGCTGTATCTGCCATTTGAAATTTTTCCCTTCTTTTAAGGAATAGGAAGGTAATACTGCTCCTGAGCTGTTGTGGAATAACATTGTACCTCTCCCCAATATATTTTGCATCCAGGGAATTATGGTCAATATCTGAAAATTCGTATTTTCATTTATGGTAAGTTAAAGTAAATTTTTATATAGGGTATATTATATTGTTAAAAAAGGGGTCCAGGTATAATGTGCACCTCTTTGTTTCTCTTTTCCTGTATGTGCCAAGTGTAACATTCTTTTGTTCAATATTTTTTTGCCTAAGTTGCACTCAGAGAGTTCGGGTTCCGTCAATGAAAGTGGGCAGGTTTGCCTTCCTAGATATATAGATATATGGTATTGTCTAAGAGCAATGATCATCCTATTCTATCATTCTATACTTCTTAACAAAAAAGCCAGCCAAAAATAAACTGTTACACGCTTCAACAAGGTTGCAGTTTTTAGTAGTTTGCCCTGTATTGTTTTCAATGCCTTTTGATCTCTGGTTCTGGACCTTTGCTCCTCGGCAATAATATAATTACTATTGTCTTCAGTTTGGCACGAATATAGGAGTGTCACAACACAACCGCGCAGGACACCAGCATTGTATTTCATTGCATTTGTTTTCAAATATTTATATTGATTTATATTTTAATAGGAAAGGTAAGGTGAGAATGGGGAAACACAGGAGAAAAAAATGGGAAATGGGGTGGGGTGGAATGTATGGGGAAATAATACAGAAAGCAGTGTACATAAATTGGATCAATCAGCATAAGAAACATTTTTTAAACAATCTGATTACGCAACTAACATTAAACCAGTTTAATCAGTTTTAATCAATTGACTAATTTATACTCAGTCTTGGTATTTCATTGCATTAGTGACCTGTTTAAGGTTTTAGGGTTATGCAAGGGTCCTCATACCATTTTGATAAACTTGTTGTATTAGCAAAAAATACTGTGCTTTCTTTAACCCCTTCCTGACATCTGACGTACTATCCCGTCCATGGGTCCCGGGCCCCTATGACCATGGACGGGATAGTACGTCAAAGCGATCAGCGACGCTCATGGGGGGAGCGCCGCTGATCACGGCTGGGTGTCAGCTGATTATCACAGCTGACACCCGGCACTATGTGTCAGGGGCGGTCATAGACCGCCCCCGGCACGTTAACCCCAGGCACACTGCGATCAAACATGATCACAGTGTACTGGGGATTTATGGAAGCATTGGCAGGGAGGGGGCTCCCTCCATGCTTCCCTGAGACCCCCGCAGCAGCGCGATGTGCAGCGCTGCTGTGGGGGCCACCTTCCCTGCAGGTCCCCGGATCCAATATGGTGGCAGGGAACTTCGGGGGCCCGCAGGGAGCTGGCTTCCTCACTGCCCGCAGAGCGCAGGCATGAGGAAGCCTTGTGCAGCGCCTGTGTCAGATTGCTGATCTGTCACAGCGCTGTGATGTGTCTGATCAGCGATCTGACACATGACAGTGATGTCCCCCCTGGGACAATGTAATAAAGTTAAAAAAAAAAAAAAAGTGTAAAAATAATTTATAAAAAAAAATCGCTAAATAAATTGAAAAAAAAAATCCCGAATTCATTTTTTGGAAATAGAAAAAAAAAACAATAAAAGTACATATATTTAGTTTCACCGCGTCCGTAACGACCCGCCCTATAAAACTGTCCCATTAATTAACCCCTTAAGCGAACCCCTTAAAAAATAAAAATAAAAAACAAAGCAAAAAATAATGCTTTATTATCATACCACCGAACAAAAAGTGCAATAATGCGCGATCAAAAAGATGGATATAAATAACCATGGTACCTCGGAAAACGTCATCTTGTCCCGCAAAAAATGAGCTGCCACACAGCATCAGCAAAAAAATAAAAAGTTATAGCTCGCAGAATAAAGCGATGCAAAAATAATTATTTTTTATATAAAATAGTTTTCATTGCATAAAAGCGCCAAAACATAAAAAAATGACATAAATGAGGTATCACTGTAACCGTACTGACCCGAAGAATAAAACCGCTTTACCAATTTTACCGCAGGCGGAACGGTGTAAACGCACCCCCCAAAAGAAATTCTTGAAATGATGGTTCTTGTTCATTCTGCGTCCCAAAATTCGGAATAAAAAGCGATCGAAAAATGTCACGTACCCAAAAATGGTACCAATAAAAATGTCAACTCGTCCCGCAAAAAATAAGACCTCATATGATTCGGTGGGTCAAAATATGGAAAAATTATAGCTCTCAAAATGTGGTGATGCAAAAACTATTTTTACAATAAAAAGCGTCTTTTAGCGTATGACAGCTGCCAAACATAAAAACCCGCCATAAATAGTAAATCAAACCCGCCGTTATCACCCCCTTAGTTAGGGAAAAATAATAAAATTTAAAAAAAAAATGTATTTATTTCCATTTTCCCGTAAGAGTTAGGCCTAGGGTTAGAGTTAGGGCTAGGGTTAGGGTTAGGGGTGTGTTGGGGTTAGGGATGGAGTTAGAATTGGGGGGGTTTCCACTGTTTGGGCACATCAGGTGCTCTCCAAACGCAGCATGGCGTCCGATCTCAATTCCAGCCAATTCTGCATTGAAAAAGTCAAATGGTGCTCCTATGGGGTATCAGCATACTCAGGACAAATTGGACAACAACTTTTGGGGTCCAATTTCTCCTGTTACCCTGGGGAAAATAAAAATATTGGGGACTTAAAGATCATGTTTGTGGAAAAAATATGATTTTTTTATTTTCACGCCCGGGCGTTATAAACTTCTTTGAAGCACTGGGGGGTTCAAAGTGCTAACCACACATCTAGATAAGTTCATTGGGGGGGGTCTAGTTTCCAAAATGGTGTCATTTCTGGGGGGTTTCCACAGTGTAGGTACATCAGGGGCTCTCCAAAGTCAATATGACACCCGCAGACCATTCCATCAAAGTCTGCATTCCAAAACGTCACTACTCTTCCGAGCACCGACGTGTGCCCATACAGTAATTTTCTCCCACATATGGGGTATCAGCGTACTCAGGACAAATTGGACAACAACTTTTGGGGTCCAATTTCTCCTGTTACCCTTGGGAAAATAAAAAAATTGGGGACTAAAAGATCATGTTTGTGGAAAAAATATGATTTTTTTATTTTCACGCCCGGGCATTATAAACTTCTGTGAAGCCCTTGGGGGTTCAAAATGCTCACCACACATCTAGATAAGTTCATTGGGGGGGTCTAGTTTCCAAAATGGTGTCATTTCTGGGGGGTTTCCACTGTTTAGGCACATCAGGGGCTTGCCAAACGCTGCATGGAGTCCGATCCCAATTCCAGCCAAAAATGTCAAATGGCGCTGCTTCCCTTCCGAGCTCTGCCATGCGCCCAAATAGTGGTTTACCCCCCATGTTGGGTATCAGCGTACTCAGGACAAATTGCACAATAACTTTTGGGGTTCTGTTACCCTTGGGAAAATAAAAATTGGGGGTGAAAAGATCATTTTTGTGGAAAAAATATGATTTTTTAATTGTACGGCTGTACGTTATAAACTTCTGTGAAGCCCTTGTGGGTTCAAAGTTCTCACCACATATTAGGCACATCAGGGGCTCTCCAAACGTGACATGGCGTCCGGTCTGAATTCCAGCCAATTTTGCATTGAAAAAGTCAAACGGCGCTCCTTCCCTTCTGAGCTCTGCCATGCGCTGAAACAGTGGTTCCCCCCATATATCAGGTATCATCGTACTCAGGACAAACTGCACAATAACTTTTGCAGTCCAATTTCTCCTGTTACCCTTGGTAAAATAAAAAAAATTGGACCTGAAGTAATTTTTTTGTGATTTAAACATTCAAAAAATTCCTGTGAAGCACCTGAAGGGTTAATAAACTTCTTGAATGTGGTTTTGAGCACCTTGAGGGGTGCAGTTTTTAGAATGGTGTCACTTTGGGTATTTTCTTTCATATAAACTCCTCATAGTGACTTCAAATGTGATGTGGTCCGTAAAAACAAAATGGTGTTGCAAAAATGAGAAATCGCTGGTCAACTTTTAACCCTTATAACTTCCTAACAAAAAAAAATTTTGGTTCCAAAATTGTGCTGATGTAAAGTAAACATATGTGAAATGTTATTTATTAAGTTTTTTTGTGTGCCATATCTCTGTGATTTAAGGGCATAAAAATGTAAAGTTGGAAAATTGTCACATCTGCTTAAGGTAAAGTTTCGCAGCTTCCCAATAGAATGCATGTTGAGTATACCCAGATCCACTGTCGCTACCCAAGTTCCACCCGAGTGATTGGCCCTTAGTATTAATTAACCCCACTATATGGGTTGCATTAAACATTTTGCTTATATGAAGTAGTGCAGCCAGGGGAGTGAACCTTCCTCTCATTATCTTAATTCTTAATAACATAGATGGGCAGGAACAGTGCAACAGCGGTCGTGGTCATTCAAAATATCTTATACATTTCTCAGTGGGGGTGCGTTATAGAACAAAAGAGAGAGAAAGAAAAGTAAAAGAAAAGAGGGGGAAGAAAGAACACAAAAATTATAATTGGAACGTTTAGGGGTAGTAAAGAAGGGAGAAGGTGGGAGGAAGGGGAGAAAGAGGGAAATCGGGCGCTAGACTCCCGAACCAGCCCCTAAGAAGCCTCCTCAACCAGTCGAGGCAGCCCAGCGGTTTCTTTGAGCAAGATCCAGGGACGCCAAGTACGATTCAAGCGGGAGTTGTCCCCCTCCATCTCGGCCATCAGCTCTTCCATTCGGAAAATTTCTGCAAATTCTGACACCCATTCCACCATGGTTGGCGGTGATGTTGCCCGCCAATGGCGTGGGATTACCATACGTGCTGCAGTGATACAAAATCTGAGAATGCTCCGTTTCTGAGCTGATATGGAGCCTGGGAGGATCGAGAGGATGGCGACTTGTGGGGAAGGGGGAACAACATCTCCAGTAATTGTTTGATAAGCCAGAAACACTTTCTTCCAGAAGGGTTGTATCGCGGAGCACTGCCACCATATATGGTATAATGTGCCTCTCTCAGTTCCACACCTCCAACAAGTGTCCTCCACCGACGGAAAGATAGACTTTAATCTAACGGGGGACAGATACCATCTGGTCAGTATTTTAAAATGTTTCTCCTGTGCGCCCCCGGCCAGGGACATTTTGTGTGTGAATAGGTAGACTTTGTTAAGATCCTTTACCGAGAATCTACATCCCATCTCCTCCTCCCATGCCCGAATATAGCTCGGGATCGTCTCCGAGTTCTCAACATGGAACTCTCTATATAATAGAGAGATCAAGTGGTAAGGGGATTCTTGTTGCTGTAATAAGTTTTCCAGTCTTGTCTCGGGGAGGCAAGATGTACGACCAGCTATGTGTCTCTGAACTAACGACCTCAACTGATTATATTCCATCCAAGAGAGCCTTGGGAAACTGATCTTGTAGAGACCCCAAAGATGGAAAGTCTCCTCCCACCAGTACTTGTCCCAAGAGTAAGTCAGAACTAATATGCCAGCCCAAGAAGCGGTCCCTGAAACGTCCTGGAGGAAAGTCTGGGTTGCCAAAAATTGGTGTCAACGGGTTCAGGGCACTAATTAATCCCTTCTTAATTTTTATACGATTCCAAAGTAGTAATGTCTCCTGTGCCAAAAAAAAGGTAGATCCCTCAGAGCCGCTTGCCGTAAAATCACAGCATCGGATCCAAGGGAGGTGTCTTAAGGGACTATCAAAGGATGTGTGTTCCAATTGGACCCATTGTTTAGAGAGATGGCTGTATCGCCAGTCAAACAGGCGCACTAATGTGGATGCCCTATGATAAAGTTCTAAGTCAGGGAGACCTGCACCGCCTCTGGACTTTGGAGCAGTCAGACTGGTGTATTTTAAACGGGGCCTAGAAGCCTGCCAAACAAATCGGATCAGTGCGGATCTGATGGTCTGGAAGAATGCCTTCGGCGGAGTGATCGGGACCGCCTGAAACAAATACAGAAATCTGTGAAGAACATCCATCTTGAAAGAGTTCATCCTCCCAAACCATGAGATTTTTTTCGTCCGTATTCCCTCAAACACCTCAGGGTCGATTCCAGAAGGGGTAAATAATTGAGTTTATAAAGGTCGGTCATGTCAGTAGGAATTTGAACGCCCAAATATTGAATAGCTCCATTCTTCCATCTAAAGGGGAAATTCCCCATTGTTCTCGTAAGTTCTGCTTGTCCCAAGGATATGTTAAGGGCTTCAGTTTTTTGAAGATTGATTTTAAAATTACTGACTGCACCATATTTTCTAAACTCCACCATTAGTGACGAGAGGGAAATGTGTGGCTGAGATATTTACAGTAGAAGGTCATCCGCGTAAAGAGAAACCTTATCATGGACACGGTCCACCCATAGACCGTGCACACTGGGGTTCTTCCTAATTGCTACTGCCAAATGTTCCATGACCACCGTGTATAAGAGGGGTGACAAAGGGCATCCCTGTCGTGTGCCGTTTCCGATAACTATAGGGTCTGACAATGCGCCATTGACCCTATCTCTCGCCGAAGGGCTGGAATATAGAGCCGCAATTCTTTGTAGGAAGCGGCTCCCCAGGCCTATCTGTCGTAAGGCCGAGAACATGAACCCCCAGTGTACCCGGTCAAAGGCTTTCTCTGCGTCAATCGACAGTAGTGCCATTGGTTTATGTTTTATTTTAGCATATGCAGTCAGGATGAGGGTCTTGTTTATCCCGTCTCTCGCCTCCCTTCCCCGTACAAATCCCACCTGATCCGAGTGTACAGCCAAAGGCAGAAGGGGAGCCAGTCTGTTGGCCAAAATTTTTGCGTAAAGTTTCACGTCTACATTAATGAGTGATATCGGACGGTAATTGGTCACCACCATAGGATCCCTATCCGGTTTCGGTATCACTGTGATGAAAGCCTCCAAAGATTGTGGAACAAATGGGACATCGCCTGTAATGGAATTAAAGACCTGTGTCATAGTGGGGCTAAGTTGTTCACGAAACATTTTGTAAAAATGAGGGGAAAAGCCGTCCGGTCCCGGGCTCTTACCAGCCAGAGTGCTCCGAATAACCTCATCAATCTCCTCCATTGTGAAATCAGTTTCTAATGGTTCCGTTAGGTCTGTAGTCAATGTCGGAAGTGCGGTATTATGTATATAAGACTCGATTTGTGGTTGGGGGTCCAGAGGTGATCGAGAGGGGTCACCTCCGTTTATATTGTACAATGCACGGTAATAGCGTCTCATTATGTCTAGAATTTCGGTTGGATTCGACGTCTCCTGACCATGTTGCTTCTGAAGGGATGGAATATATGAGGTCTGACAACGTGGATGTAGAAATCTAGCCAGCATACGTCCACATTTATTAGCTTGGCCATATAAGAGACTTTTAAAACGATTTCTATGAATACGGGACTTCTCATTTAACAGGGACTTCAGGTCGTCTCTACATTTGATCAAGTCACTCTGCGTCTCCGCTCTTAAGTCATTCTTGTGATTCGTCTCCAGAATTAGTATTTTTTCCGTAAGATCCCTAATTTCCTTATTTTTCATTTGCTTCAGACGGGAACCATGTTTAATAAGTACCCCTCTAAGGACACATTTAAGAGTTTCCCATTTGATAGGCATAGCGGTGTCGTCATGTGTGTGATCTTGTAATAAAGTCATTATGGTAGCTTTAGCGTCAGCTACACATGTAGGATCTTTTAAAAGATTATCGTTCAATCTCCACGTCCACTGCCCCGTCCCTGAATCAGGGAGACTGATGTCCAGAAAGACTGGGGCATGATCCGACCACAGAAAACTACCAATAGACGGTTTTGGATGCCAAGCCAACGCGCAGTGGCTAAGAAGAAAAAAATCTATTCTACCATACGAGTCATGCGGCGTGGAGAAGAACGTGTAATCCTTCACATTGGGGTTAAGGAGCCTCCAGACATCGTGAGGTGCAGGTCATGAAGGTCTTTCTTCAAAGAGGTCATCTGTCGGAGAGAGAGGTAGGACCTTGCCGTCGTTGAGTCCAGTGTCGGGTTAAGAGTCAAATTAAAGTCCCCCCCAAGTATAACAACCCCGTCAGCAAAATCAGCTAAAGTCTTCAAAAAAGACCTAACAGCTCGAATTTGGTCCCTGCCGGGGGCGTACCATCCCGCTATGGTATACTTTGTTGAAAAAATCTGGATCTTCAAGATCACATACCTCCCCTCCGTATCAACCAGTGTGTCTAGTATAGTATGTTGGAGGGATTTGTGGAGTGAAATGGAAACCCCTCGCGATCGTGAATCCGGGTTGGCGCTGTGGAACCATGATGTGTAATAGCGGTTGGATATATTAGGAACATATCCGATCTTAAAATGTGTTTCTTGTAATATCAATACATTAACTTTTTTCTTGTGCATACCATACAGAACTTGTGACCGTTTCTGTGGCGTGTTAAAGCCCCTGACATTTAAGGAGCCCAATGTTATCTTTGGTATGGTAGTCTTACCAGGCATCTTATCTGCAGTCTAGGGTCGAGAGAATCAGGCCTCCTCCAAAAGGATGGGTCCGTTCCGGGGTCCAGCGCCCGCTGTGGGAAGGGGAAAGGCTAGGGGGGTGAGGTTAGGTTAAACACAGAGGGTAGACAAAGAGTCAGAAACCAGAAAAAGCAAAAAGTAACGGTAAAGTTAACAAAGTTAACAATGCGGGTGTGATTAAGCACACACCCACTAACTACATGAAACCAGGTGGAGGTATGTGCTAATTGCTGTGCGCCTCGATGGCAAGACAGCACCTCCAAGGGGGTGAGTGTACGGCAAGAAGAGAAATTGAGACCCGTCTCCTCCGGTCCCCAACCTTATAATGAAGTAATATTCGCTTGACCCTGAAGCAAGAAAATCAACCCCTTAAACTTATATTTACCATTTTCGACAACCCCCTAAATCGTTGATATATGGCATCTCGCATTCGTCTTCAGTACCATTAAAACTGAAAGTGTTAACAGCTTTACAACCATGAATCCTATGATACCATAAACTTCCATTAGTCATGTTTCCCATTAAGTGGAACTCTATAAGATGGCGGTCCCACCACGTATCCGTAAATATTCAGCACAAACACACGTCCATCCAAGAGCAATGGGAGGGGGGGCAAGGGGAGGGCGGGCATGAGAGGAGAGAGGGAAAAAGAGGAAAGGAAAGGGAGACTGACCAGTCACATCATCTGGTGTAGTCCTCTCCCTTACATTGCTAATAAAGCCTATCCCTCATCCCATCCCCTGCCCACCCACGCAGAGAACCCCCCAAAGTCACAAGATCCCGTTATCAGTTATTTTCTCCTCCCGGCTGTGCTCATCCACGTCTATTGGGCTGTCTTCCGGATTGGCGCTGTCTTTGGGGAAGTTGTCCCCCTCGAGCGTCGTCCATTCTGCAAAGGGATCGTAGGGGTGGCCAGTCGAGGACATCCACCTCGTGTAGATTCAGGGTAGCCGAGAATGCTGGGATTCCTCTGGGGAGGCTTCGGCGATGCACTCTGCCCCTTTTCTGAACTTGGAGGCAGAACGGGAACCCCCAGGTATAGGGAAGATCCTGCTGTCGCAGCTCCTCCAATAGTGGACGAAGGGCTTTACGTCTCTGTAAGGTCCATCTAGATAGATCTGGTAGGAGCTGTATGTGGGTATCCAAGTACTTAATGGGTCCTGCTCTCCTCGCCGCTCCCATGACTGCGTCCTTAAGTTGGTACTTACCGTATGTACCCGACAGATCACATCTCTCGGTGGGTCCTGTGCATTAGGACGCGGGCCTAAGGCCCTATGGGCACGGTCTAACTCCAGTGGGGTATCTTGGGGTCTATCCAATACCGAATTGAAAATGTCTCTCAAGGTGGTTTTCAGCTCCTGAGGGGGGACTGATTCGGGTAATCCCCGTATTCTTATGTTATTCCTGCGTCCCCTGTTTTCAGAATCGTCCAGCATCTCTGCCAGGGTCTGTAGCTGTCTAGCCTGGGCAGCCATGGCAGCCTCTTGAGCTTCTACTCTTTCATTCAGGGAGGTCAGGAGTTGGTTATGAGATTCAACTTTCTCTCCGCATTGTTGGATGTCATCCTTAAGTATAGAAAGTTCTGTTTTATAAGAAGATTCCAAGCGAACAATATATTGTTCCATATCTTGTTTCGTCGGGATATCCTTTATCTTATTATACAGTAATGCGAGATCGATTCCTGTGGGTAATACAGGCTGTCCCGTCGGGAGGGGGGTCGTAGACCCGCATTGTGAAGTTATAGGTGTAACTAGCTGAGGAGCAGGTGGGGGAGACATGTCAGACGGTAAGTTCTCCTGATGAGCATTTGTTATGGAGTGATTAGGCTGCTCTCCTATCTTGGGGTCCGCTCTCTCCTGAATTGTCTCATCTCCTATGGTGACAAGATTGCTGCCCGGAGGATTGGAGCCACGTCCCTGGGAGTATGGTGCAGGGTGTAACAGGTGGGCCCTTCCTAGGCCTGCGCTGGTTGCATCAGTGTCAGACCTCTCCTGCCTGTCTGCGGGGTCTCCCTGTGGTGCGCAAGGTGCCAGGGGCTCAGTGGCGCTGCCCTCGCCATAAGAAGTCTGCCCTGCTCCTTTCACAGCCATCAAGGCTGCCTTGCCAGATCCCGGGGATGTCCCCCCGCTGTCTCCTCTCCCTCCACGCTGCTCCCCCACCTCCGTTACCTTGCTCCCTGCCGTCGGCGGGCCCGTCTGTCCTCTGCGCGCCGGTTCCAACATGGCGCCTGCACCTGCAGTCCTCCTCTTCCCCGCTCCCGTAAACTAGCGGGAGATGCTGTGGGGAGCTTTTTCAGGTGCCGCGGAGCCTGTAGGCGCACTCCCCCAGCTTCTCCTTGTGGGCATTGGGGTACCAAACATCAGGGTGAGTCTCTTGTAGCGTTGGTTCTCAGTGTAGGAGCGGGAGCTCTCCGGTATGCGTCCTCACTAGAGTTGAGCGAAACGGGTCGAAAAAATTCAAAAGTCGCCGACTTTTGGCAAAGTCGGGTTTCATGAAACGAAACCCGACCCTAGGATGAGGTCGGCCACGAGGTCGGCGACTTACGCGCCAAAGTCGCGTTTCAAAAGTTTGTTTTGCGCTCTTTTTCAGCCAATCAGGATCCACGGACACTGTGGGCAACGTGATGACATAGGCACGGGTCACCACCATCTTTCAGAAGGGCATGCAAGTGATTGGCTTGCTTTGGTGGGCGTCACAGGTGGTATAAAAGGGCGTGCACGCCGACCGCCATCTTACTTCTGCCGATCTTAGTATAGGGAGAGGTTGCTGCTGATTCTGTAGGGAGAGCGTTAGGCAGGGAAGAAGACAAAAAAACTGCTTCTGCTGCTAGCGATTTGGCCTGCACAACACACCAGTCACTGTGTGTGCAGTGCAAGGGGAGGCTATATAGTGGTGTATCAGTGGTGTTGGTTGTTGGGCTGCCTTTTAAGGCTTCCTGACAGGCTGGCATTGCTGTTTACCCACTGCTCCGCAAACTGCTTTTTTAAAAGCAATCCCAATTTTTTTTTTTTGTCCTGCTGAGAAGAAAAAAAAACTGCTTCTGCTGCTAGCAATTTGGCCTGCACAACACACCAGTCACTGTGTGTGCAGTGCAAGGGGAGGCTATATAGTGGTGTATCAGTGGTGTTGGTTGTTGGGCTGCCTTTTAAGGCTTCCTGACAGGCTGGCATTGCTGTTTACCCACTGCTCTGCAAACTGCTTTTTTAAAAGCAATCCAATCTCCCTTATCCTCTAGTCACTTTTGTCACAGCTGTGCCATCGAGCCTGTCACATAGCGCTCAGATATTCATTGGGCCTCACACAATCCAAAAGTGTCCAGTGTCCAAAAGTGTGTGCAGAGATTCAAAATCTCCCTTATCCTCTAGTCACTTTTGTCACAGCTGTGCCATCGAGCCTGTCACATAGCGCTCAGATATCAGTGGGCCTCACACAATCCAAAAGTGTCCACTGTCCACAAGTGTGTGCAGAAATTCAAAATCTCCCTTATCCTCTAGTCACTTTTGTCACAGCTGTGCCATCGAGCCTGTCTATGTGACAGGTGCGCTCAGATATCAGTGGGCCTCACACAATCCAAAAGTGTCCACTGTCCACAAGTGTGTGCAGAAATTCAAAATCTCCCTTATCCTCTAGTCACTTTTGTCACAGCAGTGCCATCGAGCCTGTCACATAGCGCTCAGATATTCATTGGGCCTCACACAATCCAAAAGTGTCCAGTGTCCAAAAGTGTGTGCAGAGATTCAAAATCTCCCTTATCCTCTAGTCACTTTTGTCACAGCTGTGCCAGCGAGCCTGTCACATAGCGCTCAGATATCAGTGGGCCTCACACGATCCAAAAGTGTCCAATGTCCACAAGTGTGTGCAGAAATTCAAAATCTCCCTTATCCTCTAGTCACTTTTGTCACAGCAGTGCCATCGAGCCTGTCACATAGCGCTCAGATATTCATTGGGCCTCACACAATCCAAAAGTGTCCAGTGTCCAAAAGTGTGTGCAGAGATTCAAAATCTCCCTTATCCTCTAGTCACTTTTGTCACAGCTGTGCCAGCGAGCCTGTCACATAGCGCTCAGATATCAGTGGGCCTCACACAATCCAAAAGTGTCCACTGTCCACAAGTGTGTGCAGAAATTCAAAATCTCCCTTATCCTCTAGTCACTTTTGTCACAGCTGTGCCAGCGAGCCTGTCACATAGCGCTCAGATATCAGTGGGCCTCACACAATCCAAAAGTGTCCACTGTCCACAAGTGTGTGCAGAAATTCAAAATCTCCCTTATCCTCTAGTCACTTTTGTCACAGCTGTGCCAGCGAGCCTGTCACATAGCGCTCAGATATCAGTGGGCCTCACACAATCCAAAAGTGTCCACTGTCCACAAGTGTGTGCAGAAATTCAAAATCTCCCTTATCCTCTAGTCACTTTTGTCACAGCTGTGCCAGCGAGCCTGTCACATAGCGCTCAGATATCAGTGGGCCTCACACAATCCAAAAGTGTCCAGTGTCCAAAAGTGTGTGCAGAGATTCAAAATCTCCCTTATCCTCTAGTCACTTTTGTCACAGCTGTGCCATCGAGCCTGTCACATAGCGCTCAGATATCAGTGGGCCTCACACAATCCAAAAGTGTCCAGTGTCCAAAAGTGTGTGCAGAAATTCAAAATCTCCCCTGTCCTATAGACACCTTGTACCTTGTTTTACATTACTATATAGTTTGTTGGATTTTGTCTACATTTCTACCAAAAATGAGGAAGGCTGGTGGAAGAGGCCGTGGAATTGGGCGGGGGTTGGCAGCTGGTAATGATGGTGTTGGTGGTGGATCTGATGGTAGTGGCAAGAGCAAAATAGGACCGAATGCAGGAGGTGCTGACCCTGCGTCATCGTCTGGCTACATAAGGCCTCGAACGCTTAGTTTTCTAGGAGTTGGCAAACCGCTTTTAAAGCCAGAGCATCAGGAAAAAAGTTTTGTCTTACATTGCTGACTCAGCCTCCAGCTCTATCGCCTCCTCTTCTTCAGTTGTAAAAAGTAAAAGCACTGAGTCGTCATTGGAGGCTCATGTTCATGAACCACACCTTTCCTTGTGTCCTTCACCCCAACCAAGATTGAAGGATGACGCAGGCCATACTACTGATTACTCCATGGAGCTGTTTTCACATACCATGCCTGGATTATCAAGTGAAATGGTGAATTACCCAGGCCAAGATGAATCTGACATGGAGTGCACTGATGCACAGCCGCTGATGGATGATTCTGCTGGTACATTCACTCAGAGCACTACATTGTCCTCGCAGTGTACAGAGCCAGATTCTGACCCTGATGAGACTCAGGTGCCCCTTCCCGCACACTATACCACCATACACGGTGACACAGAGGAAGGTGCACATGACATAGAAGAGGAGGTGATGGATGACCCAGTTGTTGACCCAGATTGGCATCCTTTGGGGGAAGAGGGTGCTGCTTCCAATAGCTCAGATGAGGAGCATCCACAGCAGACATCGACATCGCAACAGCTGTTATCTGGCAGGCCCGGAGCACTCCAAAGACAGGTTCCAAACATCAAAAGAGTTGCTGGACAGCTTGTCCAGAGGGTCAAAAGATCACAGCGTGCTAGGCCGCAAAATGTCTGCCAAAGTAGGAAGAGTGCAGTGTGGCACTTTTTTGAACAAAATCCTCATGATCAGGCCAAGGTTATCTGTAAGAAGTGCGCAAAGACCTTTAGCCGAGGGAAAAATCTGAAAAATTTGAATACCAGTTGCATGCTTAGACATTTAACCAGCATGCACTTGCAAGCGTGGACACAACACCAAACCTCAAGTGCCACATGTGCAACTGATCACAACGAAGGTAGTCAGCAACGCTACATTGTTTCCCCCACTGTAAGCCCACCGGTTAGCACAGCAGCAAATGTTGAGGTGTCGTTGCAAGACCACAGCAGTCAGGGAATCCCACTGTTATATCAACGAAAGACTGATTCTAGGCCATCAGAAAGAACACCAACTCCATCACCATCATCAACCCTCTCTCAGTCCGCCCTGTCCACCGCTACTTCCACCATATGCAGCTCTCAAGTCCAGCTCACCCTCCCAAACACTATGAGTAGGTCAAGAAAGTACTCAGTCTCTCATCCGCGTACACTGGGTTTGAACGCCCACATTGCCAAACTAATCTCGTTTGAGATGATGCCCTTTCGGTTGGTGGAAAGCACAGCTTTCCGCGAACTCATGGCCTATGCAGTACCATGCTATGACCTACCCAGTCGCCACTTCTACTCTCGCAAAGCCATCCCAGCCCTCCACCATCATGTGAAAGACCGCATTGTCCATGCACTCAAGCAGTCAGTGAGCGGAAAGGTGCACCTCACAACTGATGCATGGTCCAGTCGGCATGGCCAGGGCCGTTACGTGTCCATCACTGCGCACTGGGTTAATGTGGTGGATGCAGGGTCCACAGGGGACAGCGGTGGTGGGACAGTGCTGCCTAGCCCACGGTATAGGAAACAGTTGGCTGTAGGCGTTCGACCCTCCTCCTCCAGAAGCGAAAGCTCTTCCACAGAGCGCAGTCGTACGAGCACTCCATCTGCAGCTGCCACTGTTGCACACGATGTGTCCCCCTATCGAGCAGCTAGTGGAAAGCGTCAGCAGGCTGTGTTGCAGATGATGTGTTTGGGCGACAGACACACAGCCGAGGTGCTGGCCGAGTACTTGAAGCGACAAACTGAGTCATGGCTGGGCAGTGTACATCTTGAGGCAGGCAAGGTAGTTAGTGATAACGGCCGTAATTTTGTGGCAGCCATAGCCCTTTCAAAACTCAGCCACATACCTTGCTTGGCTCACACCTTGAACCTGGTGGTGCAGTGCTTCCTCAAAAATTATCCGGAGTTAACAGCCCTGCTCCAGAAGGTGCGAAGACTGTGCGCGCACATCCGCCGGTCGCCTGTACACTCCGTTCGTATGCAGAAGCTGCAGCGATTGCTCCACCTTCCCAACCACCGCCTCATTATCGACATTGCAACAAGGTGGAACTCCACCCTGCACATGGTGGAGCGGCTGTGCGAGCAGAGGCAGGCCATAATGCATTTGTGGGAGGATACACGGCCAGGCACTTTGAGAGCAGACATGGAGCTGACAGGTGTGCAGTGGTCGAAGCTGAAAGACCTTTGTAAAGTCCTTCAGTGTTTTGAGGCTGGTAAGCGCAGACGACGCCATCCTAAGCATGAGCATCCCACTTATGCGTCTGCTCATGCAAACTTTGACGCACCTTAAGGAGCAGGCGTCTGCAGCCAATGTTGATGAGGAGGAAGAGGAGGAGGGAATCCTTGATGACATTCAGCCATTGTCTGCTCAGGGACCTCTCCTGGACGAGGTGGAGGAAGAAGAGGAGGAGGAGGAGGAGGATGATGGGGATGATTACTTAGGGGAGGAGGATGCATCTCGTGGGGCAAGTGAAAATGTTGGCGTGGCAAGGTCTAGTACAGGGTTTGTGCGTGACTGGAGGGATGTGGATTTGCCAGAAAGTGCTCCTCCACCCAGCACTCGCAGTGCATCATTGACACCGGGAACATTGGCCCACATGTCAGATTATGCCTTGCGGATCCTAAAAAGGGACCCCCGCATTGCCAAAATGATGAACGATGACGACTACTGGTTGGCCAGCATCCTGGATCCACGCTATAAAGGCAAATTACAAAACATCATGCCACAGGAGAACCTTGACCTAATATTGGCTAATAAACAAGCAACTCTGGTAAATCGGTTGCTTGAGGTATTCCCAGCACACAGCAGCGGTGATGGTTCTCACACGAGCCGTACGGGCCGGGGGCAGCTTGGCAGAGGTGTTCGTGGTGCACACAGCAGAAGTGGCGTTGGAGACAGGGGTTTCATGACAATGTTGTGGACTGACTTTTCAAATACCGCTCACACAACTGGTAATACTGCATCGATGGAAAGTGACAGGAGACAGCAGTTGTCAACTATGGTTACAAACTACTTTTCCTCCCATATCGATGTTCTCCCACACAGGTCATTCCCCTTTGACTATTGGGCCGCTAAACTGGACACCTGGCCTGAATTGGCCCAATATGCCTTACAGGAGCTCGCTTGCCCAGCTGCAAGTGTGCTATCGGAAAGAGTCTTCAGTGCAGCTGGATCAATCCTGACAGAAAAAAGGACCCGTCTGTCAACCCAAAATGTGGATGATCTAACCTTCATTAAAATGAACCACGCATGGGTTTCCAAGGATTTTGTCCCACCTTCCCCTGATGACACATAGGGTGACAGAAAAATGGCTTGCTTTGGTCCACCTCTTCCTGGTACTTCACCTATTTCGCCTTTTGCATCAGCTGAATGTCCAACATCAACATATGCCACTTTCTAAAACTCCCTAACTGTGCTGCCTCCCCCCCCATGGCCGGGGTCACCACCTAGCGCACGACACCGTGCGAGTGCCGTTGCCCTGGACAGGTGGGTAGGCCGACTCTTGGGCGCGGGCACTGGCACAGGGTCCCTCATAGTGCAATCAAGTGTCTCTGACGGTGGTGGTGCACACCCGCCGTCAGACACACCGCTGTACTATGAGGGGCCCAGTGCCAGTAGCGACGCCCACGAGTGGGCCCCCCTTGCTTGGGCAGGGCCCCAGCATTTGCAATCTTTACCTCTCCCTGCTCCTCCGCTGTGTAATCTGGGCCGTCAAATCCATACTGTGCCTGACACCGTCTGAGCCTGCCTTCTGAGACATATATTTTGAATGTGTACGCTATCCATACATGTTATCCGGGGATACGGTACCCTTTCTAACCTTTGTGCAATCACGTGCAATCCATACTGGGCCTAACACCGTCTGAGCCTGCCTCATGCTGTATAGACATATATTTTGAATGTGTACGCTATCCATACATGTTATCCGGGGATACGGTACCCTTTCTAACCTTTGTGCAATCACGTGCAATCCATACTGGGCCTAAGACCGTCTGAGCCTGCCTCCTGAGACATATATTTTGAATGTGTACGCTATCCATACATGTTATCTGGGGATACGGTACCCTTTCTCACCTTTGTGCAATCACGTGTAATCCATACTGGGCGTGAGAACGGCTGGCGAGCTGTTAAGCAAGCTACAGCACCTGTCCAGACAAGTACAGGGATTCCCTAGCGAGGAGACTTATTTGATTGTTTTCAATGTTGGGACAGCAATTTTTGGGGAGCACTATACTCTGGAGAATGATAGATGGGGCCCACCATACACTGGAACATTCCAAAGGTGGACATCAAACACTGGAGCAGCATTTACAGGGCCCATTATACACTAGAGCATTAGAAATGGGGCCCATTATGTTTGGAGCATTATTTGGGCCCATAAGACAGTGGAGCTTCATCCATGGGGACCAACATATACTGTAGCATTATGTGGAGCTCATCATATACTGTTTCAAACATTATATGGGACCAATGATTCTGTATGGAGAAATAGATGGGCCTCGTCATGAGATGTAAAAAGTGAGGTATTTTTCATTGTACTATACCGCTATTTCTCTGCCGTATCGGAGCATAATGAGTTGTGGTATGTGTTAAAGGGGCGCTCTTTCTCCCAGGGCACATGAAAACCTGCAGCCAGCCCTCCCCCCCACAACTTTAGCCAAATAACCCCCATTTTTCAGTGCGTAACTTGTATTATGAAGTTAATTAAGGTTGACAAGCTTAAGAAAGAAGAATTGATGGTTTTGGCATTCAAATGGGCACTGTAGGTGTGTTTCCTGTCCTCCTCTCACTGCCGACTTTTAATCCCCATTGACTTACATTGGGTTTCGTGTTTCGGGACGACCCCGACTTTTCCCTATAATCGGACGATCTTGCTCGACCCGACTTTTGGAAAAGTCGGGTTTCACGAAACGAAACGCGACCCTAAAAAACCAAAAGTCGCTCAACTCTAGTCCTCACTCCTCGCCCGCCATGCCACGCCCCCTATTTTTTTTTTTTAAATAAAATGCTTTAAAATAAAATGCTTTACTCATGCTCCTCTGGTCCAGAACTGAGTATTTCCTGCAGCTCTCGGTGTCTGGTATTGCTTGAAGCACAGCCAATCACTCAAAGCCACTAAGTTCAGTGGTTGGCTGTTGCACTGCTGATGTGATGTCAATGCTGCAGGCAATAACAGACACCGGAAGCAGCGGTTGAGACTCAGTGCTAGACCAGCGGAGGGTGAACAAAGCCTGGTTTATTTAAAAAAGTGCATTTGGGGGAATGCTTTCCGAAAACTGGAAAGAAATGGTAGTTATTTTTGCTACGTGTTTGAATGCACAAAATATTAGATTTCGTTCACACAATGAGTTTATTGTGAACTTTTGATGCTGCATATTTTTGCAGTTCAAAAAAACGCTGCATCTTACAGTTTCAGCAAAGCGGATGGGCTGTATAGAAATCTGATGCAGTTTGTGCTTCTTTTTAACCCCTTCACGACGCGGCCTATTTCCGTTTTTTCATTTTCAGTTTTTCTTCCCATTCTTCTCAGAGCCATAACTTTTTTTTAATTTTTCTGTCCAAATAGATATATGAGGGCTTGTTTTTTGTGAGACGAGTTGTACTTTTGAATGACACCATTCATTTTACCACAGAGTGTACTGGAAACTGGGGGAAAAAATCCAAGTGGGGGGAAATTGTGAAAAAAATGCAATTGTGACAGTTTTTTTTTTTCTGCTCATCAACGCGATTACGTTGATACCAAACACGTCCAGTTTTTTAAAAATTTTATTGGTCAAAAAAAAATCAGAAGTTTGCAAAAAAAAAAAAAAAATTTAGGTTGTGTTGTCATTTTCCAAAACCCGTAACGTTTTTATTTTTCTCCGTTTACGTTTCATAGGGAGACAACTTTATCAATGATGCCATTTTGAGATAAATATGACGTTTTGATCACTTGTTACAGCATTTTTTGTGCAATTGAAGCGTCCAAAAAACTTACTAAATCAGATTAATTGTTTTTATATTTTGATAGATTGGTTGATTCTGAACGCGGCGATACAAATTATGTATTTGTTGGTTTATTTTGAATGGGGGAGTGATTTAATCTTTTATATATTTTTTACTTTATTAATATTTTAAAAAAAATTTTTTTTAACTTTTTACTTGCTTTAATGGTCTTCATGGGAGACCAGAAGCTGCAATCACATATGCTACACACAGCAGGGCAGCTCATATCTATCTGGCTATGACAATCACAGGTGTCTCCTGCAGACCCCGGATTGTCATGCCAACCCATTGGTGACTCGCGGTCATGTGTCATGGGCACTGATCGGTGGGGTTTGTAACGGGTTTCTGGTGGGAGCTTATTTAATACAGCTGTCAGAGATTGACAGTGGCATTTAACATGTTAACACCCGTGGGTGGATCGCGATTCCACCCGTGGCTGTTAGGTGCACAAGTCAGCTCAGCACCGAAGCCCACAGCAAACAGGGGGAGACATGCACATATAAGGTGCATGTCGTGAAGAGGTTAATGGAGCAAAAAAGGGATGAATTAAACTTATGTTTTTATATAACTTTTTTTTTTTTTTAAGCTTTTCACTATACTCGATAATCCCCTCAGAGGACTTGAAGCTGTAATTGTCTGTATATAGCAGAAATCACAGTCTCCTTTTAAGTCTGTACACAGGCTTTGTTCAAAGGGGCTCCACAGTGACAAGCACGGGGGTCTTTAGTAGAGTTGAGCGACTTTTGGTTTTTTAGGGTCGCGTTTCGTTTCGTGAAACCCGACTTTTCCAAAAGTCGGGTCGAGCAAGATCGTCCGATTATAGGGAAAAGTCGGGGTCGTCCCGAAACACGAAACCCAATGTAAGTCAATGGGGAATAAAAGTCGGCAGTGAGAGGAGGACAGAAACACACCTACAGTGCCCATTTGAATGCCAAAAGCATCAATTCTTCTTACTTAAGCTTGTCAACCTTAATTAACTTCATAATACAAGTTACGCACTGAAAAATGGGGGTTATTTGGCTAAATTTGTGGGGGGGGAGGGCTGGCTGCAGGTTTTCATGTGCCCTGGGCGAAAGAGCGCCCCTTTAACACATACCACAACTCATCATGCTCCGATACGGCAGAGAAATAGCGGTATAGTACAATGAAAAATACCTCACTTTTTACATCTCATGACGAGGCCCATCTATTTCTCCATACAAAATCATTGGTCCCATATAATGTTTGAAACAGTATATGATGAGCTCCACATAATGCTACAGTATATGTTGGTCCCCATGTATGAAGCTCCACTGTCTTATGGGCCCAAATAATGCTCCAAACATAATGGGCCCCATTTCTAATGCTCTAGTGTATAATGGGCCCTGTAAATGCTGCTCCAGTGTCTGATGTCCACCTTTGGAATGTTCCAGTGTATGGTGGGCCCCATCTATCATTCTCCAGATTATAGTGCTCCCCAAAAATTGCTGTCCCAACATTGAAAACAATCAAATAAGTCTCCTCGCTAGGGAATCCCTGTACTTGTCTGGACAGGTGCTGTAGCTTGCTTAACAGCTCGCCAGCCGTTCTCACGCCCAGTATGGATTGCACGTGATTGCACAAAGGTTAGAAAGGGTACCGTATCCCTGGATAACATGTATGGATAGCGTACACATTCAAAATATATGTCTATACAGCATGAGGCAGGCTCAGACGGTGTTAGGCCCAGTATGGATTGCACGTCATTGCACAAAGGTTAGAAAGGGTACCGTATCCCCGGATAACATGTATGGATAGCGTACACATTCAAAATATATGTCTATACAGCATGAGGCAGGCTCAGACGGTGTTAGGCCCAGTATGGATTGCACGTCATTGCACAAAGGTTAGAAAGGGTACCGTATCCCTGGATAACATGTATGGATAGCGTACACATTCAAAATATATGTCTATACAGCATGAGGCAGGCTCAGACGGTGTTAGGCCCAGTATGGATTGCACGTCATTGCACAAAGGTTAGAAGGGGTACCGTATCCCCGGATAACATGTATGGATAGCGTACACATTCAAAATATATGTCTATACAGCATGAGGCAGGCTCAGACGGTGTTAGGCCCAGTATGGATTGCACGTCATTGCACAAAGGTTAGAAAGGGTACCGTATCCCCGGATAACATGTATGGATAGCGTACACATTCAAAATATATGTCTATACAGCATGAGGCAGGCTCAGACGGTGTTAGGCCCAGTATGGATTGCACGTCATTGCACAAAGGTTAGAAAGGGTACCGTATCCCCGGATAACATGTATGGATAGCGTACACATTCAAAATATATGTCTATACAGCATGAGGCAGGCTCAGACGGTGTTAGGCCCAGTATGGATTGCACGTCATTGCACAAAGGTTAGAAGGGGTACCGTATCCCCGGATAACATGTATGGATAGCGTACACATTCAAAATATATGTCTATACAGCATGAGGCAGGCTCAGACGGTATTAGGCCCAGTATGGATTGCACGTCATTGCACAAAGGTTAGAAGGGGTACCGTATCCCCGGATAACATGTATGGATAGCTTACACATTCAAAATATATGTCTATACAGCATGAGGCAGGCTCAGACGGTGTTAGGCCCAGTATGGATTGCACGTCATTGCACAAAGGTTAGAAGGGGTACCGTATCCCCGGATAACATGTATGGATAGCGTACACATTCAAAATATATGTCTATACAGCATGAGGCAGGCTCAGACGGTGTTAGGCCCAGTATGGATTGCACGTCATTGCACAAAGGTTAGAAAGGGTACCGTATCCCCGGATAACATGTATGGATAGCGTACACATTCAAAATATATGTCTATACAGCATGAGGCAGGCTCAGACGGTGTTAGGCCCAGTATGGATTGCACGTCATTGCACAAAGGTTAGAAGGGGTACCGTATCCCCGGATAACATGTATGGATAGCGTACACATTCAAAATATATGTCTATACAGCATGAGGCAGGCTCAGACGGTGTTAGGCCCAGTATGGATTGCACGTCATTGCACAAAGGTTAGAAAGGGTACCGTATCCCCGGATAACATGTATGGATAGCGTACACATTCAAAATATATGTCTATACAGCATGAGGCAGGCTCAGACGGTGTTAGGCCCAGTATGGATTGCACGTCATTGCACAAAGGTTTGAAGGGGTACCGTATCCCCGGATAACATGTATGGATAGCGTACACATTCAAAATATATGTCTATACAGCATGAGGCAGGCTCAGACGGTGTTAGGCCCAGTATGGATTGCACGTCATTGCACAAAGGTTAGAAGGGGTACCGTATCCCCGGATAACATGTATGGATAGCGTACACATTCAAAATATATGTCTATACAGCATGAGGCAGGCTCAGACGGTGTTAGGCCCAGTATGGATTGCACGTCATTGCACAAAGATTAGTAGGGGTACCGTATCCCCGGATAACATGTATGGATAGCGTACACAATCAAAATATATGTCTATACAGCATGAGGCAGGCTCAGACGGTGTTAGGCCCAGTATGGATTGCACGTCATTGCACAAAGGTTAGAAGGGGTACCGTATCCCCGGATAACATGTATGGATAGCGTACACATTCAAAATATATGTCTATACAGCATGAGGCAGGCTCAGACGGTGTTAGGCCCAGTATGGATTGCACGTCATTGCACAAAGGTTAGAAAGGGTACCGTATCCCCGGATAACATGTATGGATAGCATACACATTCAAAATATATGTCTATACAGCATGAGGCAGGCTCAGACGGTGTTAGGCCCAGTATGGATTGCACGTCATTGCACAAAGGTTAGAAAGGGTACCGTATCCCTGGATAACATGTATGGATAGCGTACACATTCAAAATATATGTCTCAGGAGGCAGGCTCAGACGGTGTCAGGCACAGTATGGATTTGACGGCCCAGATTACACAGCGGAGGAGCAGGGAGAGGTAAAGATTGCAAATGCTGGGGCCCTGGCCAAGCAAGGGGGGCCCACTCGTGGGCGTCGGTACTGGCACTGGGCCCCTCATAGTACAGCGGTGTGTCTGATGGCGGGTGTGCACCACCACCGTCAGAGACACTTGATTGCACTATGAGGGACCCTGTGCCAGTGCCCGCGCCCAAGAGTCGGCCTACCCACCTGTCCAGGGCAACGGCACTCGCACGGTGTCGTGCGCTAGGTGGTGACCCCGGCCATGGGGGGGGAGGCAGCACAGTTAGGGAGTTTTAGAAAGTGGCATATGTTGATGTTGGACATTCAGCTGATGCAAAAGGCGAAATAGGTGAAGTACCAGGAAGAGGTGGACCAAAGCAAGCCATTTTTCTGTCACCCTATGTGTCATCAGGGGAAGGTGGGACAAAATCCTTGGAAACCCATGCGTGGTTCATTTTAATGAAGGTTAGATCATCCACATTTTGGGTTGACAGACGGGTCCTTTTTTCTGTCAGGATTGATCCAGCTGCACTGAAGACTCTTTCCGATAGCACACTTGCAGCTGGGCAAGCGAGCTCCTGTAAGGCATATTGGGCCAATTCAGGCCAGGTGTCCAGTTTAGCGGCCCAATAGTCAAAGGGGAATGACCTGTGTGGGAGAACATCGATATGGGAGGAAAAGTAGTTTGTAACCATAGTTGACAACTGCTGTCTCCTGTCACTTTCCATCGATGCAGTATTACCAGTTGTGTGAGCGGTATTTGAAAAATCAGTCCACAACATTGTCATGAAACCCCTGTCTCCAACGCCACTTCTGCTGTGTGCACCACGAACACCTCTGCCAAGCTGCCCCCGGCCCGTACGGCTCGTGTGAGAACCATCACCGCTGCTGTGTGCTGGGAATGCCTCAAGCAACCGATTTACCAGAGTTGCTTGTTTATTAGCCAATATTAGGTCAAGGTTCTCCTGTGGCATGATGTTTTGTAATTTGCCTTTATAGCGTGGATCCAGGATGCTGGCCAACCAGTAGTCGTCATCGTTCATCATTTTGGCAATGCGGGGGTCCCTTTTTAGGATCCGCAAGGCATAATCTGACATGTGGGCCAATGTTCCCGGTGTCAATGATGCACTGCGAGTGCTGGGTGGAGGAGCACTTTCTGGCAAATCCACATCCCTCCAGTCACGCACAAACCCTGTACCAGACCTTGCCACGCCAACATTTTCACTTGCCCCACGAGATGCATCCTCCTCCCCTAAGTAATCATCCCCATCATCCTCCTCCTCCTCCTCCTCTTCTTCCTCCACCTCGTCCAGGAGAGGTCCCTGAGCAGACAATGGCTGAATGTCATCAAGGATTCCCTCCTCCTCTTCCTCCTCATCAACATTGGCTGCAGACGCCTGCTCCTTAAGGTGCGTCAAAGTTTGGATGAGCAGACGCATAAGTGGGATGCTCATGCTTAGGATGGCGTCGTCTGCGCTTACCAGCTGTGTGCATTCCTCAAAACACTGAAGGACTTTACAAAGGTCTTTCAGCTTCGACCACTGCACGCCTGTCAACTCCATGTCTGCTCTCAAAGTGCCTGGCCGTGTATCCTCCCACAAATGCATTATGGCCTGCCTCTGCTCGCACAGCCGCTCCACCATGTGCAGGGTGGAGTTCCACCTTGTTGCAATGTCGATAATGAGGCGGTGGTTGGGAAGGTGGAGCAATCGCTGCAGCTTCTGCATACGAACGGAGTGTACAGGCGACCGGCGGATGTGCGCGCACAGTCTTCGCACCTTCTGGAGCAGGGCTGTTAACTCCGGATAATTTTTGAGGAAGCACTGCACCACCAGGTTCAAGGTGTGAGCCAAGCAAGGTATGTGGCTGAGTTTTGAAAGGGCTATGGCTGCCACAAAATTACGGCCGTTATCACTAACTACCTTGCCTGCCTCAAGATGTACACTGCCCAGCCATGACTCAGTTTGTCGCTTCAAGTACTCGGCCAGCACCTCGGCGGTGTGTCTGTCGCCCAAACACATCATCTGCAACACAGCCTGCTGACGCTTTCCACTAGCTGCTCGATAGGGGGACACATCGTGTGCAACAGTGGCAGCTGCAGATGGAGTGCTCGTACGACTGCGCTCTGTGGACGAGCTGTCGCTTCTGGAGGAGGAGGAGGAGGGTCGAACGCCTACAGCCAACTGTTTCCTATACCGTGGGCTAGGCAGCACTGTCCCACCACCGCTGTCCCCTGTGGACCCTGCATCCACCACATTAACCCAGTGCGCAGTGATGGACACGTAACGGCCCTGGCCATGCCGACTGGACCATGCATCAGTTGTGAGGTGCACCTTTCCGCTCACTGACTGCTTGAGTGCATGGACAATGCGGTCTTTCACATGATGGTGGAGGGCTGGGATGGCTTTGCGAGAGAAGAAGTGGCGACTGGGTAGGTCATAGCGTGGTACTGCATAGGCCATGAGTTCGCGGAAAGCTGTGCTTTCCACCAACCGAAAGGGAATCATCTCAAACGAGATTAGTTTGGCAATGTGGGCGTTCAAACCCAGTGTACGCGGATGAGAGACTGAGTACTTTCTTGACCTACTCATAGTGTCTGGGAGGGTGAGCTGGACTTGAGAGCTGCATATGGTGGAAGTAGCGGTGGACAGGGCGGACTGAGAGAGGGTTGATGATGGTGATGGAGTTGGTGTTCTTTCTGATGGCCTAGAATCAGTCTTTCGTTGATATAACAGTGGGATTCCCTGACTGCTGTGGCCTTGCAACGACACCTCAACATTTGCTGCTGTGCTAACCGGTGGGCTTACAGTGGGGGAAACAATGTAGCGTTGCTGACTACCTTCGTTGTGATCAGTTGCACATGTGGCACTTGAGGTTTGGTGTTGTGTCCACGCTTGCAAGTGCATGCTGGTTAAATGTCTAAGCATGCAACTGGTATTCAAATTTTTCAGATTTTTCCCTCGGCTAAAGGTCTTTGCGCACTTCTTACAGATAACCTTGGCCTGATCATGAGGATTTTGTTCAAAAAACTGCCACACTGCACTCTTCCTACTTTGGCAGACATTTTGCGGCCTAGCACGCTGTGATCTTTTGACCCTCTGGACAAGCTGTCCAGCAACTCTTTTGATGTTTGGAACCTGTCTTTGGAGTGCTCCAGGCCTGCCAGATAACAGCTGTTGAGATGTCGATGTCTGCTGTGGATGCTCCTCATCTGAGCTATTGGAAGCAGCACCCTCTTCCCCCAATGGATGCCAATCTGGGTCAACAACTGGGTCATCCATCACCTCCTCTTCTATGTCATGTGCACCTTTCTCTGTGTCACCGTGTATGGTGGTATAGTGTGCGGGAAGGGGCACCTGAGTCTCATCAGGGTCAAAATCTGGCTCTGTACACTGCGAGGACAATGTAGTGCTCTGAGTGAATGTACCAGCAGAATCATCCATCAGCGGCTGTGCATCAGTGCACTCCATGTCAGATTCATCTTGGCCTGGATAATTCACCATTTCACTTGATAATCCAGGCATGGTATGTGAAAACAGCTCCATGGAGTAATCAGTAGTATGGCCTGCGTCATCCTTCAATCTTGGTTGGGGTGAAGGACACAAGGAAAGGTGTGGTTCATGAACATGAGCCTCCAATGACGACTCAGTGCTTTTACTTTTTACAACTGAAGAAGAGGAGGCGATAGAGCTGGAGGCTGAGTCAGCAATGTAAGACAAAACTTTTTCCTGATGCTCTGCCTTTAAAAGCGGTTTGCCAACTCCAAGAAAACTAAGCGTTCGAGGCCTTATGTAGCCAGAAGATGACGCAGGGTCAGCACCTCCTGCATTCGGTCCTATTTTGCTCTTGCCACTACCATCAGATCCACCACCAACACCATCATTACCAGCTGCTAACCCCCGCCCAATTCCACGGCCTCTTCCACCAGCCTTCCTCATTTTTGGTAGAAATGTAGACAAAATCCAACAAACTATATAGTAATGTAAAACAAGGTACCTGACAAGATATCTGTCTATAGGACAGGGGAGTTTTAGAATTTCTGCACACACTTGTGGACAGTGGAAACTTGTGGATTGTGTGCGGCCCACTGATATCTGAGCGCTATGTGACACGCTCGATGGCACAGCTGCCTGTGACCAAAGTGACGAGAGGATAATGGAGATTTTGAATCTCTGCGTACACTTGTGGACAGTGGACACTTGTGGATTGTGTGCGGCCCACTGATATCTGAGCGCTATGTGACACGCTCGATGGCACAGCTGCCTGTGACCAAAGTGACGAGAGGATAATGGAGATTTTGAATCTCTGCGTACACTTGAGGACAGTGGACACATGTGGATTGTGTGCGGCCCACTGATATCTGAGCGCTATGTGACACGCTCGATAGCACAGCTGCCTGTGACCAAAGTGACGAGAGGATAATGGAGATTTTGAATCTCTGCGTACACTTGTGGACAGTGGACACTTGTGGATTGTGTGCGGCCCACTGATATCTGAGCGCTATGTGACACGCTCGATGGCACAGCTGCCTGTGACCAAAGTGACGAGAGGATAATGGAGATTTTGAATCTCTGCGTACACTTGTGGACAGTGGACACTTGTGGATTGTGTGCGGCCCACTGATATCTGAGCGCTATGTGACACGCTCGATGGCACAGCTGCCTGTGACCAAAGTGACGAGAGGATAATGGAGATTTTGAATCTCTGCGTACACTTTTGGACACTGGACACTTGTGGATTGTGTGCGGCCCACTGATATCTGAGCGCTATGTGACACGCTCGATGGCACAGCTGCCTGTGACCAAAGTGACGAGAGGATAATGGAGATTTTGAATCTCTGCGTACACTTGTGGACAGTGGACACTTGTGGATTGTGTGCGGCCCACTGATATCTGAGCGCTATGTGACACGCTCGATGGCACAGCTGCCTGTGACCAAAGTGACGAGAGGATAATGGAGATTTTGAATCTCTGCGTACACTTGTGGACAGTGGACACTTGTGGATTGTGTGCGGCCCACTGATATCTGAGCGCTATGTGACACGCTCGATGGCACAGCTGCCTGTGACCAAAGTGACGAGAGGATAATGGAGATTTTGAATCTCTGCGTACACTTTTGGACAGTGGACACTTGTGGATTGTGTGCGGCCCACTGATATCTGAGCGCTATGTGACACGCTCGATGGCACAGCTGCCTGTGACCAAAGTGACGAGAGGATAATGGAGATTTTGAATCTCTGCGTACACTTGTGGACAGTGGACACTTGTGGATTGTGTGCGGCCCACTGATATCTGAGCGCTATGTGACACGCTCGATGGCACAGCTGCCTGTGACCAAAGTGACGAGAGGATAATGGAGATTTTGAATCTCTGCGTACACTTTTGGACAGTGGACACTTGTGGATTGTGTGCGGCCCACTGATATCTGAGCGCTATGTGACACGCTCGATGGCACAGCTGCCTGTGACCAAAGTGACGAGAGGATAATGGAGATTTTGAATCTCTGCGTACACTTTTGGACAGTGGACACTTGTGGATTGTGTGCGGCCCACTGATATCTGAGCGCTATGTGACACGCTCGATGGCACAGCTGCCTGTGACCAAAGTGACGAGAGGATAATGGAGATTTTGAATCTCTGCGTACACTTGTGGTCAGTGGACACTTGTGGATTGTGTGTGGCCCACTGATATCTGAGCGCTATGTGACACGCTTGATGGCACAGCTGCCTGTGACCAAAGTGACGAGAGGATAATGGAGATTTTGAATCTCTGCGTACACTTTTGGACAGTGGACACTTGTGGATTGTGTGCGGCCCACTGATATCTGAGCGCTATGTGACACGCTCGATGGCACAGCTGCCTGTGACCAAAGTGACGAGAGGATAATGGAGATTTTGAATCTCTGCGTACACTTGTGGACAGTGGACACTTGTGGATTGTGTGCGGCCCACTGATATCTGAGCGCTATGTGACACGCTCGATGGCCCAGCTGCCTGTGACCAAAGTGACGAGAGGATAATGGAGATTTTGAATCTCTGCGTACACTTTTGGACAGTGGACACTTGTGGATTGTGTGCGGCCCACTGATATCTGAGCGCTATGTGACACGCTCGATGGCACAGCTGCCTGTGACCAAAGTGACGAGAGGATAATGGAGATTTTGAATCTCTGCGTACACTTTTGGACAGTGGACACTTGTGGATTGTGTGCGGCCCACTGATATCTGAGCGCTATGTGACACGCTCGATGGCACAGCTGCCTGTGACCAAAGTGACGAGAGGATAAGGGAGATTTTGAATCTCTGCGTACACTTTTGGACAGTGGACACTTGTGGATTGTGTGCAGCCCACTGATATCTGAGCGCTATGTGACACGCTCGATGGCACAGCTGCCTGTGACCAAAGTGACGAGAGGATAATGGAGATTTTGAATCTCTGCGTACACTTTTGGACACTGGACACTTGTGGATTGTGTGCGGCCCACTGATATCTGAGCGCTATGTGACACGCTCGATGGCACAGCTGCCTGTGACCAAAGTGACGAGAGGATAATGGAGATTTTGAATCTCTGCGTACACTTTTGGACAGTGGACACTTGTGGATTGTGTGCGGCCCACTGATATCTGAGCGCTATGTGACACGCTCGATGGCCCAGCTGCCTGTGACCAAAGTGACGAGAGGATAATGGAGATTTTGAATCTCTGCGTACACTTTTGGACACTGGACACTTGTGGATTGTGTGCGGCCCACTGATATCTGAGCGCTATGTGACACGCTCGATGGCACAGCTGCCTGTGACCAAAGTGACGAGAGGATAATGGAGATTTTGAATCTCTGCGTACACTTTTGGACAGTGGACACTTGTGGATTGTGTGCGGCCCACTGATATCTGAGCGCTATGTGACACGCTCGATGGCACAGCTGCCTGTGACCAAAGTGACAAGAGGATAATGGAGATTTTGAATCTCTGCGTACACTTTTGGACAGTGGACACTTGTGGATTGTGTGCGGCCCACTGATATCTGAGCGCTATGTGACACGCTCGATGGCACAGCTGCCTGTGACCAAAGTGACGAGAGGATAATGGAGATTTTGAATCTCTGCGTACACTTTTGGACACTGGACACTTGTGGATTGTGTGCGGCCCACTGATATCTGAGCGCTATGTGACACGCTCGATGGCACAGCTGCCTGTGACCAAAGTGACGAGAGGATAATGGAGATTTTGAATCTCTGCGTACACTTTTGGACACTGGACACTTGTGGATTGTGTGCGGCCCACTGATATCTGAGCGCTATGTGACACGCTCGATGGCACAGCTGCCTGTGACCAAAGTGACGAGAGGATAAGGGAGATTTTGAATCTCTGCGTACACTTTTGGACAGTGGACACTTGTGGATTGTGTGCGGCCCACTGATATCTGAGCGCTATGTGACACGCTCGATGGCATAGCTGCCTGTGACCAAAGTGACGAGAGGATAATGGAGATTTTGAATCTCTGCGTACACTTTTGGACACTGGACACTTGTGGATTGTGTGCGGCCCACTGATATCTGAGCGCTATGTGACACGCTCGATGGCACAGCTGCCTGTGACCAAAGTGACGAGAGGATAATGGAGATTTTGAATCTCTGCGTACACTTTTGGACAGTGGACACTTGTGGATTGTGTGCGGCCCACTGATATCTGAGCGCTATGTGACACGCTCGATGGCACAGCTGCCTGTGACCAAAGTGACGAGAGGATAATGGAGATTTTGAATCTCTGCGTACACTTGTGGACAGTGGACACTTGTGGATTGTGTGCGGGCCACTGATATCTGAGCGCTATGTGACACGCTCGATGGCACAGCTGCCTGTGACCAAAGTGACGAGAGGATAATGGAGATTTTGAATCTCTGCGTACACTTTTGGACACTGGACACTTGTGGATTGTGTGCGGCCCACTGATATCTGAGCGCTATGTGACACACTCGATGGCACAGCTGCCTGTGACCAAAGTGACGAGAGGATAATGGAGATTTTGAATCTCTGCGTACACTTGTGGACAGTGGACACTTGTGGATTGTGTGCGGCCCACTGATATCTGAGCGCTATGTGACACGCTCGATGGCACAGCTGCCTGTGACCAAAGTGACGAGAGGATAAAGGAGATTTTGAATCTCTGCGTACACTTTTGGACACTGGACACTTGTGGATTGTGTGCGGCCCACTGATATCTGAGCGCTATGTGACACGCTCGATGGCACAGCTGCCTGTGACCAAAGTGACGAGAGGATAATGGAGATTTTGAATCTCTGCGTACACTTTTGGACAGTGGACACTTGTGGATTGTGTGCGGCCCACTGATATCTGAGCGCTATGTGACACGCTCGATGGCACAGCTGCCTGTGACCAAAGTGACGAGAGCATAATGGAGATTTTGAATCTCTGCGTACACTTTTGGACAGTGGACACTTGTGGATTGTGTGCGGCCCACTGATATCTGAGCGCTATGTGACACGCTCGATGGCACAGCTGCCTGTGACCAAAGTGACGAGAGGATAATGGAGATTTTGAATCTCTGCGTACACTTTTGGACACTGGACACTTGTGGATTGTGTGCGGCCCACTGATATCTGAGCGCTATGTGACACGCTCGATGGCACAGCTGCCTGTGACCAAAGTGACGAGAGGATAATGGAGATTTTGAATCTCTGCATACACTTTTGGACACTGGACACTTGTGGATTGTGTGCGGCCCACTGATATCTGAGCGCTATGTGACACGCTCGATGGCACAGCTGCCTGTGACCAAAGTGACGAGAGGATAAGGGAGATTTTGAATCTCTGCGTACACTTTTGGACAGTGGACACTTGTGGATTGTGTGCGGCCCACTGATATCTGAGCGCTATGTGACACGCTCGATGGCATAGCTGCCTGTGACCAAAGTGACGAGAGGATAATGGAGATTTTGAATCTCTGCGTACACTTTTGGACACTGGACACTTGTGGATTGTGTGCGGCCCACTGATATCTGAGCGCTATGTGACACGCTCGATGGCACAGCTGCCTGTGACCAAAGTGACGAGAGGATAATGGAGATTTTGAATCTCTGCGTACACTTGTGGACAGTGGACACTTGTGGATTGTGTGCGGCCCACTGATATCTGAGCGCTATGTGACACGCTCGATGGCACAGCTGCCTGTGACCAAAGTGACGAGAGGATAATGGAGATTTTGAATCTCTGCGTACACTTGTGGACAGTGGACACTTGTGGATTGTGTGCGGGCCACTGATATCTGAGCGCTATGTGACACGCTCGATGGCACAGCTGCCTGTGACCAAAGTGACGAGAGGATAATGGAGATTTTGAATCTCTGCGTACACTTTTGGACACTGGACACTTGTGGATTGTGTGCGGCCCACTGATATCTGAGCGCTATGTGACACACTCGATGGCACAGCTGCCTGTGACCAAAGTGACGAGAGGATAATGGAGATTTTGAATCTCTGCGTACACTTGTGGACAGTGGACACTTGTGGATTGTGTGCGGCCCACTGATATCTGAGCGCTATGTGACACGCTCGATGGCACAGCTGCCTGTGACCAAAGTGACGAGAGGATAATGGAGATTTTGAATCTCTGCGTACACTTTTGGACACTGGACACTTGTGGATTGTGTGCGGCCCACTGATATCTGAGCGCTATGTGACACGCTCGATGGCACAGCTGCCTGTGACCAAAGTGACGAGAGGATAATGGAGATTTTGAATCTCTGCGTACACTTTTGGACAGTGGACACTTGTGGATTGTGTGCGGCCCACTGATATCTGAGCGCTATGTGACACGCTCGATGGCACAGCTGCCTGTGACCAAAGTGACGAGAGGATAATGGAGATTTTGAATCTCTGCGTACACTTTTGGACACTGGACACTTGTGGATTGTGTGAGGCCCACTGATATCTGAGCGCTATGTGACACGCTCGATGGCACAGCTGCCTGTGACCAAAGTGACGAGAGGATAAGGGAGATTGGATTGCTTTTAAAAAAGCAGTTTGCGGAGCAGTGGGTAAACAGCAATGCCAGCGTGTCAGGAAGCCTTAAAAGGCAGCCCAACAACCAACACCACTGATACACCACAATATAGCCTCCCCTTGCACTGCACACACAGTGACTTGTGTGTTGTGCAGGCCAAATCGCTAGCAGCAGAAGCAGTTTTTTTGTCTTCTTCCCTGCCTAACGCTCTCCCTACAGAATCAGCAGCAACCTCTCCCTATACTAAGATCGGCAGAAGTAAGATGGCGGTCGGCGTGCACGCCCTTTTATACCCCCTGTGACGCCCACCAAAGCAAGCCAATCACTTGCATGCCCTTCTGAAAGATGGTGGTGACCCATGCCTATGTCATCACGTTGCCCACAGTGTCCGTGGATCCTGATTGGCTGAAAAAGAGCGCAAAACAAACTTTTGAAACGCGACTTTGGCGCGTAGGTCGCCGACCTCGTGGCCGACATCATCCTAGGGTCGGGTTTCGTTTCATGAAACCCGACTTTGTCAAAAGTCGGCGACTTTTGAATTTTTTCGACCCCGCTCAACTCTAGTCTTTAGTAATATAATATCAACACAACGGCGACCCACAATCATGGGGAATGACTTCCAAAACACATAGTACCAAAAAGCAGGGATGTAAGTAAAAACCCAAATAAGTAAAACAAATAATATTTATTAAATTACTGATTTAAAATATTGTAAAAAAAATATTAATTTATAGCACAGGTATAAAAAGTACTAACAATATAGGGTATGTAGTATGCCCAGAAAATATTTAATAGTGGTGTGATTACACCCTCTAGTGGACTATTAGTAAAGAAACATAATAGAAAAATTAGTCTGAAGTATGCATGAAGTTCAGAAATCCAATGCTTCAGCTGTAGTGAAATACATAGATGTAGTAAACAGTGCAAGTGTACATAAATAATGTGCAGCAATGACTGATATCAGTTAATGGTACAAACAACACAACTAGTTAGTATAAAGTAAAGTACAAAAGTTGATTTAATCAGTGCTAGATTCAGACATAAATAGGTGGAAGAGTAGTTATACAATTAGCTGTAGGTAAAATTTAAGGCAGTACTTGTGAGTGTGTGATGTCAGCTGGGGTGAATGGAAACCCCTAATGCGCATTTCGCACTAGGTTCTTCCTGTATACTCAATGCAAAACTGGAGCATATTTCCGGAAGACTCTACCCAGAGGGCTGGGGGCAGGAAAATCACTGAAATGGATTGAAACAGTGCTCAAGTGGAATGGGAACAGCGTGGGGAAGATCCTGGACACATCTCTGACTCTCACGTCGCTGCTGGGAACAATGTTGTCACAGTATTACGCAACTGTAAAGTAGGTGACCAGATGCAACATGCAGATAGACACGAGGTGGGAACAGCCGATTGACTATTTATTTTCCCTGATATGGCAGAAAATTGTGGTCGCTATTGCAACAGTTATACAATGTGAAACAGATCAAACAGGTGAATTATACAAAGCAGAATATATAGTGAGTCCTAAAATTCATTTAAAAGTGTAATGGAAGTCTCTGATTGGTTATTCCCCTAAGCCTTTAACAGGGTTGAAAGCCCATTCATGGGGGAAGGCTAACGTACTGGCTCCTCTTTTAATGGCACTAGTGGGGGTTGCTGGTTCCTCCCACTAGGCCACAAGTCCTCCTGAAAAAGTCTACCAAAGCACGTTAGGCCTCTTTCACTTCAATTGACCCCCACCCGGTCTGCTGTCCTAGCCCAGGGCTAATTCTGTACAATACATCAGTTCTGGAAGTAATAGCCCTGATCATTCATGTCTCTTGTTCACCACCGCAGGCGTCTGATGATGAGTGTTGCCCAGTTCCAAACGATGAGGGATGAGCATTGACTCTTGACTGAAGTTGTCTGGGCTTTGTATCTTGACCAGCACAAGTCTGGAATTCAGTTTTGACTGGCGTCATCTGATCTCTGGGCCACTTGACAGAGTGATGCATAATAGCCTTTTAAAAATTTGCAGTGACGCATAATGATCTTTTAAAAATTTGTAGAGAGTGACGCATAAAAGCTCTCTAAAGATTTGGAAAAAGTGACTCATAATGACCCTCTAAAAATTTGGAGAGAGTAACGCATAATGACCTTAAAATTTGTAGAGAGTATTACATAATGACCCTCTAAAAATTTGAAGACAGTGATGAAAAATGGCCTTTAAACCCCTTACCAACATCGGGTGCAATAGTATGCCGATGTCGGCATCCCCCCTTTGATTAGGGCTCCGGCAGTGACCCCACATCTTTTCTGGGACATGTCAGCTGTTTTGAACAGCTGACATGTGCCTGCAATAGTCACGGGTGGAATCGCCATCAACTAGTTAAATGCCGCTGCCAAACGCTGACAGGATGGAAATATGCTCACCGGTGACTCACATCACGTGATCACGGGTCACTGATGTGTCGGCATGACAACCCGAGGTCTCCTGGAGACCTCTATGGTTGTCAGTGACGAATTGCTATGTGCACCACCCAGTGGTCAGCGCTCATAGCAAGTCAGTAACTCTGCTAAATAGAGGCGATCTGCTCATAGCCTCTATGTAGCAGAGCCAATCGAGTTGTGGATGCTTCTAGTCTCCTATGGAGACTATTGAAGCATGGCAAAAGTTAAAAAAAAAGTGTTTAAAAATATAAAAAAAATAAAAGTTTAAATCCCCCCCCCTTTCGCCCCAATTCAAAATAAAAAACAATCTAAAAAAAAAATCACACATACACATATTAGGTATCGCAAGTTCAGAATTGCCTGATCTATCAATAAAAAAAAGATTAACCTGATCACTAAACAGCGTAGCAAGAAAAAAAATTCAAAATGGCAGAATTACGTTTTTTTGGTTGCCGCAACATTGCATTAAAATGTTATAACGGGCAATCAAAAGAACGTATTTGCACCAAAATAGTATCACTAAAAACGTCAGCTTGGCACGCAAAAAATACGCTCTCACCTGACCTGAGATGACAAAAAATGGAGACGCTACGAGACTCAGAAAATGGAACAATATTTTTTTTTAAGCAAAGTTTGAATTTTTTTGTCACCACTTAGATAAAAAAGTACCTAGACATGTTTAGTGTCTACGAACTCGTAATGACCTGGAGAATCATAATGGCAGGTCAGTTTTAGCATTTAGTGAGCATAGCAATAAAAAAAACAAGTGTGGGATTGCACTTTTTTTGCAATTTTACCGCACTTGGATTTTTTTCCCCCGTTTTCTAGTACAGGACTTGGTAAAACCAATGATGTAATTCAAAACTACAACTTGTCCTGCAAAAAAAAAGCCCCCACATGGCCATATTGATGAAAAAATAAATAAGTGAAGAAGGGGAGCAAAAACGAAAATACAAAACTGAAAAAAGCTCCGGTCATGAAGGGGTTAAAAATTTGGAGAAATTGACGCATAATGACTAGAGTTGAGCGATACCAGCCGATACTTGAAAATATCGGATCGGAATGGATCGGCCGATCTTAAAAAAAAGTATCGGTATCGCCGATTCCGATACCGGGAACCAATGCAAGTCAATGGGGCCAAAATATCGGAATTAAAAAAAACCCTTTCTTTCCTTGTAGGTTAATTCTACATGAAGAAAAACAACTAAGAATAATGTAGAATGTATTGTGGGAGGTGGAGGAGACATTAAAGCCATAGAGGTTTAGCCCAATCAAATGGAATAGCAGGAATTAAACTTTTTTTTTAAAGATGTTAGGAGTTACAAAGATATTGACTATGTTAGCCTCATTTATATTTTGCCAGACATGTATGTCTTCTTCTTCTTTCTTCTTCTTTCTTATTCTTCTTCCTTTTTTTTACCTTCTTCTTCTTATTATTCCTTTTTTTACATTCTTCTTCTTCTTCTTCCTCCTTTTTTTACATTCTTCTACTTCCTTTTTTACATTCTTCTTCTTCCTTTTTTTACATTCTTCTTCTTATTCCTTTTTTTACATTCTTCTTCTTCCTTTTTTAAATTCTTCTACTTCCTTTTTTTACATTCTTCTTCTTCTTCTTCCTTTTCTTACATTCTTCATATTCTTCTTATTCAACAATTATTATTCTACATATTCAACTTCTTCATCTTCTTCCTATTCTTCTTCATCATATTCTTGTTTGTGTCAGGCATTCCTGTAGTTGTTATCTGGAAAAGTTAGAAGTTTACACCTTCCGTTCTGCCTGTCACAAAAGATTTACAACAGGATTTGTCCGCGTTCAGTTTGGCCTGCAGCAGCAGGCCTTTTCCAGGGGCACCACGAGGAGGAACGGACTCACCCCCATACACTGCTTAGTCTTCTTCTGCTTATAAATAAGATAATATCATTTGCTCAGAGTATTAGTCTTATGCTTAATGTTCTTCTGCTTTGTTTTTTTTATGCTTCTTTGTCTTCTCTCTCTTGTTGTTCTGCATCTTGGTGGTTGTCTTCCTGTTCTTTGTCCTCTTGAACCAGCTGACGGTACTGGCACCGGGAGGGGCAGCAGAAGGAACAAGAGCCAATGGCACTACCGAGGACCAGCTGACGGTGCTGGAACCCGGTTACTAAGCAGGAGGTACCTGTGCTACAAAGCACTACCAAGGACCAGCAGACGTTGCCGGAACTCGGATACCGAGATGGAGGCACCTAGGCCAAAGGCTCTGACGAGAACCAGCTGACGGTGCTGGAACCCGGAGGGGTAGCATAAGCTGCAAGAGCAAATGGAAATAGCGAGGACCAGCTGACAGTGCTGGCACCCGGAGGGGCAGCAGAAGGAATAAGAGCCAATGGCACAACCAAGGACCAGCTGACGGTGCTGGAACCCGGTTACTAAGCAGGAGGTACCTGTGCTACAAAGCACTACCAAGGACCAGCAGACGTTGCCGGAACTCGGATACCGAGATGGAGGCACCTAGGCCAAAGGCTCTGACGAGAACCAGCTGACGGTGCAGGAACCCGGAGGGGTAGCATAAGCTGCAAGAGCAAATGGAAATAGCGAGGACCAGCTGACAGTGCTGGCACCCGGAGGGGCAGCAGAAGGAATAAGAGCCAATGGCACAACCGAGGACCAGCTGACGGTGCTGGAACCCGGTTACTAAGCAGGAGGTACCTGTGCTACAAAGCACTACCAAGGACCAGCAGACGTTGCCGGAACTCGGATACCGAGATGGAGGCACCTAGGCCAAAGGCTCTGACGAGAACCAGCTGACGGTGCTGGAACACGGAGGGGTATCAGAAGTTACCCCTGAAAAGCAAAGTTGGCATGCCGCAAGCTGGCCGCAGTTACCGAATCACACAGTCCTACAGGGGGTGCTTGTCCTACTGGCACTATGGAACAAGCCTTTCTTACCAGAACCCGCAGTCCACATAGGAAGCACCTAAACTGCTGGCACCCTAGCCTCGGCTAACCCAACCGCAACACGACATGGCAACTTTGGGTGGCAAACTGACATTGACACTTCCCGGAAACAGCAGGCAGGGCTGGAACCAAGCTGGGCAGGAGGGAGTACCCGTGCCAAAGTCAGTTATGAGCAGCAACTGGCGATGTTGGAGCCCAGGACAAGCACTTAGCAGGCTGAGGCCTGATGTGCTGTCAATTGGGAGGCAGCAGGACAGATTGCCATCAAAACAGCAGGGGAACAGCTGACGTTACTGAACCCCACAAACACAGGAGCTAGTGTTTTACTCTGTGAAGACGGCACTTCCGAGCAACAACTGGCTGTGTTGAAGCCCAGGGACAAGCACGGAGCAGGCTGAGGCTGCATTGAAGAAATTTTAAGATCGGTTGTAGACTACTAATTTGAACCAAGCTCCACTTAGGCCTGTGGCTTCACTGATTTTCGTATTTCCCCTGTCCTCCAACCCCGCCAGTTACAGCTCCGAAGTGGCGTCTGCACAATCCACACTTGTTCCTGTGTTACAGGTGTTCAGTCCGGTCAGTTAATCCCCTGATGTGTGTCCGGCAATGTCGCCTGCTCTGTCCACATTCCCATAATGGGAATGTGGACAGAGCAGGCGACATTGCCGGACACACATCAGGGGATTAACTGACCGGACTGAACACCTGTAACACAGGAACAAGTGTGGATTGTGCAGACGCCACTTCGGAGCTGTAACTGGCAGGGTTGGAGGACAGGGGAAATACGAGAGACAGTGGAGCCACAGGCCTAATTGGAGCACGGTTAAAAATCAGTAGTGGTATGACTGTGTAGGCAGCAGGAGACTTTGCCATCTACACAGCAGGGGATCAGCTGACGTTACTGAACCCCACTGAGACACGGGAGCAAGTGTCTCTTTCCGTGTGGACGGCACTTCCGAACTACAACTGGCTGTGTTGAAGCCCAGGAAATAGGAGGGTGTAGGCAGAGGCCTACTGTATTTTGAATGAGGTAACAGCAGGAGAGACTGCCATCCACACAGCAGGGGATCAGCTGACATTACTGAACCCCACTGAGACACGGGAGCAAGTATCTCTTTCCGTGTGGACGGCACTTCCGAGCTACAACTGGCTGTGTTGAAGCCCAGGAAATAGGAGGGTGTAGGCAGAGGCCTACTGTATTTTGAATGAGGTGACAGCAGGAGAGACTGCCATCCACAAAGCAGGGGATCAGCTGACGTTACTGAACCCCACTGAGACACGGGAGCAAGTGTCTCTTTCCGTGTGGACGGCACTTCCGAACTACAACTGGCTGTGTTGAAACCCAGGAAATAGGAGGGTGTAGGCAGAGGCCTACTGTATTTTGAATGAGGTGACAGCAGGAGAGACTGCCATCCACACAGCAGGGGATCAGCTGACATTACTGAACCCCACTGAGACACGGGAGCAAGTATCTCTTTCCGTGTGGACGGCACTTCCGAGCTACAACTGGCTGTGTTGAAGCCCAGGAAATAGGAGGGTGTAGGCAGAGGCCTACTGTATTTTGAATGAGGTGACAGCAGGAGAGACTGCCATCCACAAAGCAGGGGATCAGCTGACGTTACTGAACCCCACTGAGACACGGGAGCAAGTGTCTCTTTCCGTGTGGACGGCACTTCCGAACTACAACTGGCTGTGTTGAAGCCCAGGAAATAGGAGGGTGTAGGCAGAGGCCTACTGTATTTTGAATGAGGTGACAGCAGGAGAGAATGCCATCCACAAAGCAGGGGATCAGCTGACGTTACTGAACCCCACTGAGACACGGGAGCAAGTGTCTCTTTCCGTGTGGACGGCACTTCCGAACTACAACTGGCTGTGTTGAAGCCCAGGAAATAGGAGGTTGTAGGCAGAGGCCTACTGTATTTTGAATGAGGTGACAGCAGGAGAGACTGCCATCCACAAAGCAGGGGATCAGCTGACGTTACTGAACCCCACTGAGACACGGGAGCAAGTGTCTCTTTCCGTGTGGACGGCACTTCCGAACTACAACTGGCTGTGTTGAAGCCCAGGAAATAGGAGGGTGTAGGCAGAGGCCTACTGTATTTTGAATGAGGTGACAGCAGGAGAGACTGCCATCCACACAGCAGGGGATCAGCTGACGTTACTGAACCCCACTGAGACACGGGAGCAAGTATCTCTTTCCGTGTGGACGGCACTTCCGAACTACAACTGGCTGTGTTGAAGCCCAGGAAATAGGAGGGTGTAGGCAGAGGCCTACTGTATTTTGAATGAGGTGACAGCAGGAGAGACTGCCATCCACACAGCAGGGGATCAGCTGACGTTACTGAACCCCACTGAGACACGGGAGCAAGTGTCTCTTTCCGTGTGGACGGCACTTCCGAGCTACAACTGGCTGTGTTGAAGCCCAGGAAATAGGAGGGTGTAGGCAGAGGCCTACTGTATTTTGAATGAGGTGACAGCAGGAGAGACTGCCATCCACACAGCAGGGGATCAGCTGACGTTACTGAACCCCACTGAGACACGGGAGCAAGTGTCTCTTTCCGTGTGGACGGCACTTCCGAGCTACAACTGGCTGTGTTGAAGCCCAGGAAATAGGAGGGTGTAGGCAGAGGCCTACTGTATTTTGAATGAGGTGACAGCAGGAGAGACTGCCATCCACAAAGCAGGGGATCAGCTGACGTTACTGAACCCCACTGAGACACGGGAGCAAGTGTCTCTTTCCGTGTGGACGGCACTTCCGAACTACAACTGGCTGTGTTGAAGCCCAGGAAATAGGAAGGTGTAGGCAGAGGCCTACTGTATTTTGAATGAGGTGACAGCAGGAGAGACTGCCATCCACACAGCAGGGGATCAGCTGACATTACTGAACCCCACTGAGACACGGGAGCAAGTATCTCTTTCCGTGTGGACGGCACTTCCGAGCTACAACTGGCTGTGTTGAAGCCCAGGAAATAGGAGGGTGTAGGCAGAGGCCTACTGTATTTTGAATGAGGTGACAGCAGGAGAGACTGCCATCCACAAAGCAGGGGATCAGCTGACGTTACTGAACCCCACTGAGACACGGGAGCAAGTGTCTCTTTCCGTGTGGACGGCACTTCCGAACTACAACTGGCTGTGTTGAAGCCCAGGAAATAGGAGGGTGTAGGCAGAGGCCTACTGTATTTTGAATGAGGTGACAGCAGGAGAGACTGCCATCCACAAAGCAGGGGATCAGCTGACGTTACTGAACCCCACTGAGACACGGGAGCAAGTGTCTCTTTCCGTGTGGACGGCACTTCCGAACTACAACTGGCTGTGTTGAAGCCCAGGAAATAGGAGGGTGTAGGCAGAGGCCTACTGTATTTTGAATGAGGTGACAGCAGGAGAGACTGCCATCCACAAAGCAGGGGATCAGCTGACGTTACTGAACCCCACTGAGACACGGGAGCAAGTGTCTCTTTCCGTGTAGACGGCACTTCCGAACTACAACTGGCTGTGTTGAAGCCCAGGAAATAGGAGGGTGTAGGCAGAGGCCTACTGTATTTTGAATGAGGTGACAGCAGGAGAGACTGCCATCCACACAGCAGGGGATCAGCTGACGTTACTGAACCCCACTGAGACACGGGAGCAAGTATCTCTTTCCGTGTGGACGGCACTTCCGAACTACAACTGGCTGTGTTGAAGCCCAGGAAATAGGAGGGTGTAGGCAGAGGCCTACTGTATTTTGAATGAGGTGACAGCAGGAGAGACTGCCATCCACACAGCAGGGGATCAGCTGACGTTACTGAACCCCACTGAGACACGGGAGCAAGTGTCTCTTTCCGTGTGGACGGCACTTCCGAGCTACAACTGGCTGTGTTGAAGCCCAGGAAATAGGAGGGTGTAGGCAGAGGCCTACTGTATTTTGAATGAGGTGACAGCAGGAGAGACTGCCATCCACACAGCAGGGGATCAGCTGACGTTACTGAACCCCACTGAGACACGGGAGCAAGTGTCTCTTTCCGTGTGGACGGCACTTCCGAGCTACAACTGGCTGTGTTGAAGCCCAGGAAATAGGAGGGTGTAGGCAGAGGCCTACTGTATTTTGAATGAGGTGACAGCAGGAGAGACTGCCATCCACACAGCAGGGGATCAGCTGACGTTACTGAACCCCACTGAGACACGGGAGCAAGTATCTCTTTCCGTGTGGACGGCACTTCCGAACTACAACTGGCTGTGTTGAAGCCCAGGAAATAGGAGGGTGTAGGCAGAGGCCTACTGTATTTTGAATGAGGTGACAGCAGGAGAGACTGCCATCCACAAAGCAGGGGATCAGCTGACGTTACTGAACCCCACTGAGACACGGGAGCAAGTGTCTCTTTCCGTGTGGACGGCACTTCCGAACTACAACTGGCTGTGTTGAAGCCCAGGAAATAGGAGGGTGTAGGCAGAGGCCTACTGTATTTTGAATGAGGTGACAGCAGGAGAGACTGCCATCCACAAAGCAGGGGATCAGCTGACGTTACTGAACCCCACTGAGACACGGGAGCAAGTGTCTCTTTCCGTGTGGACGGCACTTCCGAACTACAACTGGCTGTGTTGAAGCCCAGGAAATAGGAGGGTGTAGGCAGAGGCCTACTGTATTTTGAATGAGGTGACAGCAGGAGAGACTGCCATCCACAAAGCAGGGGATCAGCTGACGTTACTGAACCCCACTGAGACACGGGAGCAAGTGTCTCTTTCCGTGTGGACGGCACTTCCGAACTACAACTGGCTGTGTTGAAGCCCAGGAAATAGGAGGGTGTAGGCAGAGGCCTACTGTATTTTGAATGAGGTGACAGCAGGAGAGACTGCCATCCACACAGCAGGGGATCAGCTGACGTTACTGAACCCCACTGAGACACGGGAGCAAGTATCTCTTTCCGTGTGGACGGCACTTCCGAACTACAACTGGCTGTGTTGAAGCCCAGGAAATAGGAGGGTGTAGGCAGAGGCCTACTGTCTTTGTAATGCGGAGACAGCAGGAGAGACTGCCATCTCCACAGCAGGGGAACAGCTGGCAGTGCTGAACCCCACTAACACTTGAACGAATGTGTTTGGCTCTGTGGAGACGACACTTCTGAACACCAACTGACGCTGTTGGAGCCCAGGATTAGGCGAGGAGCAGGCTGGGGCCTACTGGATTTTGGCAGGTGAAGGCAGCAGGAGACTTGCCATCTCCACAGCAGGGGAACAGCTGGCAGTGCTGAACCCCACTAACACTTGAACGAATGTGTTTGGCTCTGTGGAGACGACACTTCTGAACACCAACTGACGCTGTTGGAGCCCAGGATTAGGCGAGGAGCAGGCTGGGGCCTACTGGATTTTGGCAGGTGAAGGCAGCAGGAGACTTGCCATCTCCACAGCAGGGGAACAGCTGGCAGTGCTGAACACCACTAACACTTGAACGAATGTGTTTGGCTCTGTGGAGACGACACTTCTGAACACCAACTGACGCTGTTGGAGCCCAGGATTAGGCGAGGAGCAGGCTGGGGCCTACTGGATTTTGGCAGGTGAAGGCAGCAGGAGACTTGCCATCTCCACAGCAGGGGAACAGCTGGCAGTGCTGAACCCCACTAACACTTGAACGAATGTGTTTGGCTCTGTGGAGACGACACTTCTGAACACCAACTGACGCTGTTGGAGCCCAGGATTAGGCGAGGAGCAGGCTGGGGCCTACTGGATTTTGGCAGGTGAAGGCAGCAGGAGACTTGCCATCTCCACAGCAGGGGAACAGCTGGCAGTGCTGAACACCACTAACACTTGAACGAATGTGTTTGGCTCTGTGGAGACGACACTTCTGAACACCAACTGGCGCTGTTGGAGCCCAGGATTAGGCGAGGAGCAGGCTGGGGCCTACTGGATTTTGGCAGGTGAAGGCAGCAGGAGACTTGCCATCTCCACAGCAGGGGAACAGCTGGCAGTGCTGAACCCCACTAACACTTGAACGAATGTGTTTGGCTCTGTGGAGACGACACTTCTGAACACCAACTGACGCTGTTGGAGCCCAGGATTAGGCGAGGAGCAGGCTGGGGCCTACTGGATTTTGGCAGGTGAAGGCAGCAGGAGACTTGCCATCTCCACAGCAGGGGAACAGCTGGCAGTGCTGAAACCCACTAACACTTGAACGAATGTGTTTGGCTCTGTGGAGACGACACTTCTGAACACCAACTGACGCTGTTGGAGCCCAGGATTACGCATGCCGCATGCAGAGGCCAATGGGCATCGGTTTTTATGGAGGTTGTGGACTACTACTGATTCTAACCATGCTCCACTTAGGCCTCTGGCTCCACTGTCTCTACTATTTACCCTGGCCTCCAACCCCGCCAGCTACATCTCTGAAGTGGCGTCAGCACAATCTACACTTGTTCCTGTGTTACTGGTGCTCAGTCCCATCAGTTGATCCCCTGATGTTTGTCCGGCAAGTTCGCCAGCTCTGTCCTCATTCCCACTACTGGTTATGGGAATGTGGACAGAGCAGGAGACCTTGCCGGACACACATCAGGGGATAAACTGATGGGACTGAGCCACAGGAACACAGGAACAAGTGTAGATTGTGCTGACGCCACTTCAGAGATGTAGATGGCGGGGTTGGAGGTCAGGGGAAATAGTAGAGACAGTGGAGCCAGAGACCTAAGTTGGGCACGGTTAAAAATCAGTAGTGGTTTGAATGTTGATGGAGCTGGTGACTCTGCCGTCCACACAGCAGGGGATCAGCTGGCATTACTGAACCCCACTAACACAGGAGCTAGTGTGTTTCTCTGTGCAGACGACACATCTGAGCGACAACTGGCTGTGTTGAAGCACAGGGATTATAGTTCAGGTGGTAGAAAAATGAACACACCAGCAGACCTGGATACAGTTGCCAACCACTAATTTAGTCTGTAAGAGGAATGGCAAAGTCTTTGGAGATCCAGGCCTTGTTCATTTTCAGAAAAGTCAGCCGGTCAACATTATCGGAAGATAGTCGCGTGCGACGGTCTGTTAGTACACCACCTGCGGCACTAAAGACACGTTCCGATAATACACTGGCAGCAGGGCAAGCCAGCACCTCCAATGCATACTGGCTAAGCTCTGGCCATGTATCCAGCTTAGAGACCCAAAACTTGAAGGGGGAAGAGCCATCTGGGAGTACAGCGACAGGGCAAGACATGTAGTCTGACACCATCTGACGGAAGCGTTGCCTCCTGCTGACTCGAGGCGTCGCTGATGGTGTAGACAATTGTGGTGGACACACAAAACTTTGCCACATTTGGGCCATAGTGGTCTTGCCTTGTGCTGCGGCACTGCCTCTGCTCCCTCTTTGTGCAGAGTTTCCTCCACTGCCTCGACGCACAGAGCTGCTTTGTAAAGCACTAGCAACAATGCTGTCGGGTGGAATGGAAAACATTATGGACTGCACCAGTGACTCTTCGTACTCCCGCATTTTACGCTCCCGGTTCAACGTTGGTATGAGCCTTTGTACGCTGTCCCGGTAGCGAGGATCTAGGAGGGTGTACACCCAATAATCAGCCGAGACGAGAATGTGGGCGATGCGGCGGTCGTTTCTCAGGCACTGCAGCATGAAATCAACCATGTGCTGCAGACTCCCAACTGCCAAAGAACCGCTGTCCCCTGTTTGAGGCGTGACCTCGGCCTGCTCTGCATCACCCCACCCTCGCTGTACATACTGAGTAGAGGTTTGTGTACCTCCCTCCTCTGGAGAGATGTCTTCCTCCTCCATCGACTCCTCCTCATCCTCCTCACAAAGTGTCCCCTGCCTAGGCCTTTGTGAGGAAACACGTAGCGCAGACTGTCCAGAAGCAGATGGCATTTGGGACTCCTCATCCTCCACCTCTTCTGAAACCTCATCCCTTAGTGCTTGCAGTGTTTGTTGAAGCAGGCAGATAAGGGGGACAGTCATGCTGACTAGTGCATCATCTGCACTCGCCATCCGCGTGGATTCATCGAAGGCACGCAAAACGAGGCAGATGTCCTTCATAGAGGCCCACTCAATGGTGCTGAAGTGTGAACGGCGCACAGTGCGACTTGTTTGCGCCTGATGCAGCTGGTACTCCATGACTGCTGCCTGCTGCTCACACAACCGCTCCAACATATGTAACGTTGAATTCCACCGGGTGGGTAGGTCACATATGATGCGATGTTCCGGAAGGCCAAATCGTCGCTGCAGAGCAGCGAGGCGCGATCTTGCCGTGATGGAACGTCGCAAGTGAGCGCACTCTATGCGGACCTTGTGCAACAGTGCAGCAAGATCCGGATAGTCCCTCAGAAAGCTCTGCACGACCAAGTTAAGAACATGTGCCAGACATGGGATGTGTGTGAGGTTGCCTAGGCCAAGAGCTGCCACCAGATTTCGGCCATTGTCACACACTACCAAGCCCGGCTGGAGATTCGCTGGCCCAAACCACACATCGCTCTCCAGCTTGATAGCATTCCAGAGCTCCTGCGCTGTGTGGCTTCGATTCCCCAAAGAAATTAATTTGAGTACAGCCTGTTGACGTTTGGCCACGGCTGTGCTCATATCGGTCGTAACAGGCTCCTGCTCTGCTGTTTCTGAGGAACTTGAGTAGGAGGAGGAGTCTATGTGTACAGACTGGAGTCCTGCAATCCGTGGCGTTGGAAGAACACGTACAGCGCCACTCTCCAGATCCGTACCCGGCTCCACAACATTGACCCAGTGGGCAGTGAGGGAAAGGTATCGTCCCTGTCCATGGTTACTGGTCCACGCATCGGTGGTCAGGTGGACCTTGCTACTAACGGCGTTTAGTAGCGCATGTTTTATTTTGCCCTCAACATGTTTCTGCAGGGCAGGGACGGCTCGCCTGCTGAAATAAAAGCGGCTGGGCACGTTGTATTGGGGGACTGCCAATGCCATTAAGTCCCGGAAGGTGTCAGTGTCCACCAGCCTGAATGACAGCATTTCAACTGCCAGAAGTTTGGCAATGCCAGCATTCAGAGACTGTGCTCGGGGATGGTTTGCCGAGTAAGGGCGCCTTTTATCCCATGCCTGTGCTACCGATGACTGTGATGGATGGGAACGTGCTGCTATGGGTGTAATCTGACAGGGTCTCCGGACAACAGTGGCAGAGGTTCTTCCTTGGCGATCCTGTGAGGAAGCCGAACCAGCAGTGTGTGAGCTGGAGGAAGAGGGCCCAACACGAACTGAAGAGGTGGTAGGTGGTGCTGTACGTTGGCCTACGTCTTCAGGGTGTCTCTGCAACTCCAACTCGTGCTTGGTGCGCACATGTTTCCACATATTTGTGGTATTGAGGTTGCTGACATTTCTCCCTCTTTTGACTCTCTGATGACACAGCTTGCATTTGACAAAGCAAATGTCATCTGCAACTGTGTCAAAAAAGGACCACGCACTGCAACTCTTGTGAGCGCCCGGTTTGCCTTTGGAAGGAGGAATGCTCCTAACGGGTGCCGAAGTGGAGGGTACAGGCAACCAAGTCTTCCCCCTCCCTCTGCCTCCTGTTTTGGCCGGTAGGGGAATCTCTTCCTCAGAGCTGCTCCCACCACCTTCCTGTTGCTCACGCCATGATGGGTCAAGGACCTCATCATCTTCCCTCCCCTCTTCAAACAGCTGCTTCTCCGGGGTTGTCTCGCCAGCACCGTACGCACCAGAAAGTGGCAACTGAGTCTCGTCATCATCTGATGCGTACTGAGGTGTGCTGACCATAGGCACTGGCCCACTCGCCTCTTCAGATTCAGAGGGACAAAGAAGTTGCGCATCACTGCATACTCCCTCTTCTTCACATTCAGGAATGCTGCTTGGCTGGCCCCCTCTTTCCAAGCCAACAGATTCCGAGAACAGAAGTAGAGACTGTGATGGCTCCTGTCCATGTCTCTCTGACTGCCTGGGCACTTTGGCAGGTGGTGAAGAGACAGATGGTTGCTCTTCGGTGCTCTGACCCTGAGAGGATGCGGAAGTAATTGAAGTCGATGCGTTAGCTGCCATCCATCCGACAACGGCTTCAATTTGTTCCTCCCGCAGCAGTGGGTTACGTTGAGGTCCTACAAAGCTGCGCATAAAGGACTGTTGCCTGCTAAAACTGGGGGATGCTGATCCACTGGTGCCCGCAGCAGGCCCAGAATCCCCACGTCCTCTACCTGTAGAATCCCCACGTCCTCTCCCTGCAGAATCCCCACGTCCTCTCCCTGCTGAAACTCCACGCCCACGCCCACGCCCCCGCGCCTTACTCCCTGCCTTCTTCATCTTGCAAGACTGCTTAAGATAGGCAAAAAAGTACAAAGGGGGGCCTTAGTGTGCTTATTCCTGAACAGCTGGTTACAGGTACAAGAAACACTAATTTTATGAAGTGTGTGTGTGTGGACTAGACTTTAATAGGAGCTGATGTGGCCTACACAAGTTCAAAATGTAGTGTTTGGTGAACTTTTTATGTGGTTTCTTTGTTTGAAACAAACTCAAAGTATGTGAACAAAGAATTGAAACTGATAGTATCACCAACTTTTTGGAGCTATTACAATGCAGGCAGGTAACCTACAATGCAAAAGATGAGGCTCCCAAAAAATTGGGTAATACTAATCTGGCTGCGCCGGCAGGGCACAAGCCAGAAAAAAAGGCTCCTCTATCTACTCCTATATAGTGTTTGCAACCAACCAATGTTGATGGATACGGATGGATGCACACTAATAGGAGAAGAAAAAATGAGCTGCACTCAAAAACAAATATGTGTGAGGCAGTGACGCACGTTGAGCGTCCTACAACCAGACGTAGCTGCAGGACACTCTACTCAGCGTGAGCTGCACTCACACACAGTCAGAGACCTCTCAGACAGCCGTCAACAGTGCAGCTAAGTGGGCACTGGCACTGACAGGCTGCAGAAAGGCTCCGCTGTGTACTCCTATATAGTGTTTGCAACCACCGTAGATGGAGACGGATGGATGCACACTAATAGAAGAAAAAATGAGCTGCACTCAAATAAAAATATGTGTGAGGCAGTGACGCACGCTGAGCGTCCTACAGCCAGACGTAGCTGCAGGACACACTACTCAGCGTGAGCTGCACTCACACACAGTCAGAGACCTCTCAGACAGCCGTGAACAGTGCAGCAAAGTGGACACTAGCACTGAAAGGCTGCAGAAAGGCTCCGCTGTCTACTACTAGTGTTTGCAACCAACGTATATGGATACGGATGGAAGCACACTAGATTGAAATTATGTAAAAAATGCAGCTCAAAAAATAAAAGATGTATGAGGCAGCAGTGATCACACTGGGTGGCCTACAGCCTGACGTGGCTGCAGGACCCACTCCACAGCGTGAGCTGCACTCACACAGCCCTTGCAGACAGCTGTGAACACTGCTGCTAGGGCAAAGAACGCTACAGTGGTGGTTTATGTAGCCTGGGTAAAGCACTAGATGTTTGGTGGAATCGCTATTTCTAACTGTCCCTCACAGTCTTCTACAGCAGCCTGTCCCTAACTGAATTCACAGCAGAGTGACCAGAAATGGCGGCTGCGGTGGCTTTTATAGTGCATCATGACATCATTTCGGCAGCCAATCACAGCCATGCCAATAGTTAACATGCCTACATGCCTAACAGGATGTGCCCACACTTCGGAGGATTCCCATTGGCTTAATCAAAGCAAGCAGGCTCATAGCATGATGGGAACTTCCGATTCCGATTCCGATCCCGGAATCCGATATGAAAAAAGTATCGGAATTAAGTATCGGAATTCCGATACCGCTAATATCGGCCGATACCCGATACTTGCGGTATCGGAATGCTCAACACTAATAATGACCCTTTAAAAATTTGGAGAGTAATGCATAATGGCCCTCTAAGGCTGACTGGAATACCAATGGGCATGTTGTAGCTGTTATTCAACTACTGCCCTCTGCTGCTCACAAAGCCTTCCCAACATATATAATGAGGCGTTCCAGGCCGTGGTTACGTTGCATACCAGTCAGTGAGTGCATCAGCACTGTCAGACCAGCAGCAGCTGTAACTGACTTGCAGAAATGGGCATACATGCAGCTTACCTTCACAAGTAGCTCAGACAAATATGCGCAGGTTTTCAGCCACCGCTGAAGCACTAAGTTGATAATGTGGGCCAGGCATGGTATGTGTGAGCTTGCCAAGCTTTAGAGCCGCCATCAGGTTATGGCCACTGTCAGGAAAAGGGGCTGTTGACCTTTGGCCGCATACGGCTATCACATGTACAGGGGGGCTTATCTTAGTTATCCCACTGCTGCCACAATGTGATGAAAACAGCAAGCTAGTCTTGACCTATCAATTTACCGCAGGGGGGCTTATTTTAGTTATCCCACCACTGCCAAAAAAGTGTTTCAAACTGCCGGGATTTATATATATCCCAGTTTTGGTTCCGCTTTGGAACTTGCAGCTCTCTGGCGCCCCCTTTACCCCCAGGTCAGTCAGAGAACTGCACATAGGATAATTAGCCGCCGGAAGGGCCACTTGCTGTGCACTGTCTATTAGGCATGTCGCAGCGAGTGAATTATAAAGGCTCTGGCTACAGCCAGACAATCAGTTTATAAAACCCCTTCCATTACTGCCAGATAGCTCACGTAGCCCAGAGCACATTTCGCTGCCACCAGCTTCTGATTTCTCTATCAATATTTAAATTAATAAAGGGGTACGAAGCCAACCCAAATTAGTAGCGCAATTAACTTCTAGGCATGTCAATTCGTCATAGAGCATGGAGATACGAGACTAATAATTTTATATTTTACTCCAAAAAAGGTAGGCATTGTTTTCAGAAGATATAAAAAGATTTTACAGTATGAGACAATTAAAATATGTACAAAGTGAATCCAAATAAAAGGGAATTAAGAGAAAAAATAAACTCCCGTATTGCTTAGATCATCTTAGGCCAAACAATGCTGGTAGGAGGAGCCGGACGTCACAATGCATTGTGGTCTGGTTGCAGCAGCTTCCCAGGCTAGAATGAAGGCTGTCCTGAGTGACAGTACCTTATACCCCTGGGCTGGTGACATCATTAAAGGGGCTGGTTTGTGGCAGTCCTCCCTCTGCTTTCAGAGTTACAATCTGGCTAAGAAAACTATAATAATCATATCTCGCAGAGAGTGCCTCGCATAGAAACGCACATAGTAACATCTTATTCAGCTTGTCGCTGGCGTTCATTCAAAACCAAACACAAAGCAACGGGCTGCCCCGGCTGCGCAGGAATCCACTTCTCGGAATCTGCTAAAGCTAGAATTTGGAAAAACACAGGCTAAATAGTCCTGTCGAAGAACGTTCCGGATATGTAGTTTTTGTATTTCTAGCATAAATTCATGTCGCTTTATGACTAGATGATTAGATTTCAATTATAGTTCATAAGAAGTCAGAGCACATGGGAAGACAAAGAAGCTCCCTGCTGGGAGGAGGGAAATCACTCACTGGTATCTCAGGTTACAAGGAGTGTGTGTGGAGGCTGAGGGTGGAGAAAGAGGACAGTGTGACAGGTTGTGAGCAGAAATTTGTAGGCATGACAGGCAAAGGAAAAGAACAGGGGGGGTCAAACCCTCACCACTGGCATAGCAGAGTTCAGTATGTGAAAAGAAGATTCTGGAATGTTCCGGAAGGAGTGATAACAGGGAAAAATACATGATACTTTACATTATCGTGACAGCCACTATCATTATCTGCCATCCAACCAACCACCTGTTCGCACTGTTCTGGCTTCAAAAGTTGTGTCCCACTCTCCCCTGCAAAGTGGGGCAGGAAGTTAGGTCTTGTGGATAAGCGTGTTTGTTGTGCTCCCGCTGTAGGCACAGTTTCACCTGATTCACGGTCTCGGCCTCTGCATGCCTCAGCAGCACGTCCACTTCTCCGTCCCTTACTGCACGCCCTGCACATTTTAAATTAGATATATGTGCCTGCATACTTTGCAGTGTTAATAGGGAAAAAAAAAATTTGCCCTGACAAGGGCTGTTGTTTTAACAGTGCAACAGCAGTGGTGGTATACTAGTACTGTAATAGTAATATTAAACCTCGTCTAGATGCCTCTAATCCTAAAATTTACCTCCACTAAGTGCAAGTAACAGCAGTTTTACTACAGAAATGATAATATTTAGCCCTAAAAAGGACTGTTTTAATGCTGCAGGAGCAGTATATACAGTATGCAGTCCTATAGCAATATTATTACATCTTGACTATATCCCTGCTCTAAACTATGCTCTCCCACCAATAACAACTCTCTCTGAACAGCTTGCTGAACACACTATGCCAAGTATCTCGTCACCGGGTCTTATATAAGAGCCCATGACGTGATGCGGCTGGCCTATCACAATAATGCCAGTAACCAACATGACTACAGCTTTACCGGGCATGGTGGGCAATCCCTGCATGTTCATTGGTTGTCTAACAGGTGCTAAACATGCGGGGCGGGTACTCGATCATGTTCTGAGAGTGCCCGAGGACCCCGATGCTCAATCGAGTATTGAGCGGTGGCGAGCACGCTCACTCATCACTACTCTGGAACTCTGTTACATATCCCAGTGATTCTGAGTTTTTTTTGTTTGTTTTTTTGTGACACATTTTACTTTGTGCTAGTGGTAAATTTAATTTGATAAGATTTGCATTTTTTTCCATTTTCCAAAGAGTGCAAAAAATTAGGATTTTTAAGCTAAAATATTCAATAAATAACATTTACCATATGTTCACTCTCCATCAGCATCATATTTTGAAACCTACTTTTTAGAAATGAGCAAATCTTTTGAAATTCCTAAAATTCTGACCTAAATTCAATTTGCATCAAATCAATTTGCTCAAGTTTAGTCCTTTGATTTTGTTAGGATGTGAGAAGGCTTGAAAGTCTAGCAGCAATTTTTCATTTTTTTTCCAGATATTTTACAATCTTATTTTTAAGGGGACTTCCTCAACTTTTAAAGTGACTTTTACCCCCAAAACCCCCAAGTCCCATTATGGGACTTGAACACTGACTAGTCTGATCCCTTATCTGATACACTACAATACTAGTATATTAACAAAAAGCACAGAATGACAAATGTGCAAAAATACCTTGCAATAAGACATATAACAGTAATCAGCAAGTGCTGATAAAAGGTAATAACAAACACAGGGTATTTAGTCGATACTTTTTTTGCAAAAAAATGTATGCCAAGCTGCTTCACCAACGTCAAGGTAACCCGTATCGAAGCAGTCCCTATCTAATGTATTTAAAACCTGAACATATGAACAGTGTCTAAATGAGCAGGATTAAGACAGGTGATTTCTGGTATGGGCACGTGTTACAAGACAGCTCCTTATGTGCATGTCACACAAGAGAGGGGTGGGGTCTCTCAAATCATGCATAAGCACGAAAAAAACTGGATTAAAAACACACATGTGACATGCACAATGTGAACAAGTCTGTTGGACCATGTTCACACCACCCTGACTGAAACACAAACAAAAAGCACATAAGGAGCTGTCTTGCACCACGTGCCCATACCAGAAAGCGCCTGTCTTAATCCTGCTCATTTAGACACTGTCCATATGTTCAGGTTTTAAATACATTAGATAGGGACTGCTTCGATACGGGTTACCTTGACGTTGGTGAAGCAGCTTGGCATACATTTTTTTGCAAAAAAAGCGTATCGACTAAATACCCTGTGTTTGTTATTTCCTTTTATCAGCACTTGCTGATTACTGTTATATGTCTTATTGCAAGGTATTTTTGCACATTTGTCATTCTGTGCTTTTTGTTTGTGTTTCAGTCAGGGTGATGTGAACATGGTCCAACAGACTTGTTCACATTGTGCATGTCACATGTGTGTTTTTAATACTAGTATATTGCAGAGTATTCGACCTGTCAGATTTTGCAATCACAGGAGGAAGGCTTGTCAGAACCTAATTATTGCAAGACCTAACAGGATACTATACCTATTCTATTCTTTGACAATCATTGGCACCCCGCTATCAAGAGTACCAGTGGGTTTATAGAGGAATCTCCCTCCAAAATGCTACATTCAGTAGTGACCGTTCTTGACCGTAGTCACTCACTATTGACTGTGGCATCTGGAGGGTAAAATAGCCAGGACCGGTCCTGGTAGGCACCAACCTTGGCTGTTATTGCAGGAACTTGGCTTTCACTTAACCTGAGCTCTGTCGTGATTACGCCAGCACCAGCTCTTGTGCCTGTACAATCACTTGGGCTGATTAGTATGTATGTTTTCTGGGACACCTTAATAAATACTAGCATATATAATTAATAAAATAACTCACTCAAACTGGCTCATAAATATACTCTGTATATAAAAACCTCAAATTACTAGACAAAGTAGATAAAAAACCCATCCGTACCACAAAATTTCCCTGAGGGAAAGTGGTCAGAATCAACACAAACTTCTCAAAAGTGTCATAGAAAAAGTTTATTGACAACAATTTATTCAATATTATATGGTCTTAGTAGTAATTGTATGTTAAGGGTATAGGGTTACAGGGATTTAAATTATGGTTTTAACTCTTTTTGTTTTAATTTTAGTTCAATATGATCTCTGTACATATGGACATTTTTTCTTCAATGACCTGCACATTCGTCATGAACAAAAGAACATTATGGATGATCAATCTTTACAGTTGTGGCCAAAAGTATTGACACCCCTGCAATTCTGTCAGATAATACTCAGTTTCTTCCTGAAAATGATTGCAAACACAAATTCTTTGGTATTATTATCTTCATTTAATTTGTCTTAAATGAAAAAACACAATAGAGAATGAAGCAAAAAGCAAAACATTGATCATTTCAAACAAAACTCCAAAAATGGGCCAGACAAAAGTATTGGCACCCTCAGCCTAATACTTAGTTGCACAACCTTTAGCCAAAATAACTGCGACCAACCGCTTCCGGTAACCATCAATGAGTTTCTTACAATGCTCTGCTGGAATTTTAGACCATTCTTCTTTGGCAAACTGCTCAAGGTCCATGATATTAGAAGGGTGCTTTCTCACGCTGGGCCCTACATTATGCTGCAAAATTTGTTGGTAATCTTCAGACTTCATAATGCCATGCACACGGTCAAGCAGTCCAGTGCCACAGGCAGCAAAGCAGCCCCAAAACATCAGGGAACCTCCGCCATGTTTGACTGTAGGGACCGTGTTCTTTTCTTTGCCTCTTTTTCTCCTGTAAACTCTATGTTGATGCCTTTGCCCAAAAAGCTCTACTTTTGTCTCATCTGACTAGAGAACATTCTTCCAAAACATTTTAGGCTTTTTCAGGTAAGTTTTGGCAAACTCCAGCCTGGCTTTTTTATGTCTCGGGGTAAGAAGTGGGGTCTTCCTGGGTCTCCTACCATACAGTCCCTTTTCATTCAGACGCCGACGGATAGTACGGATTGACACTGTTGTACCCTCGGACTGCAGGGCAGCTTGAACTTGTTTGGATGTTAGTTGACGTTCTTTATCCAACATCCGCACAATCTTGCGTTGAAATCTCTTGTCAATTTTTCTTTTCCGTCCACATCTAGGGAGGTTAGCCACAGTGCCATGGACTTTAAACTTCTTGATGACACTGCGCACGGTAGACAGAGGAACATTCTGGTCTTTGGAGATGGACTTGTAGCCTTGAGATTGCTGATGCTTCCTCACAATTTGGCTTCTCAAGTCCTCAGACAATTCTTTGGTCTTCTTTCTTTTCTCCATGCTCAATGTGGTACACACAAGGACACAGGACAGAGGTTGAGTCAACTTTAATCCATGTCAACTGGCTGCAAGTGTGATTTAGCTATTGCCAACACCTGTTAGGTGCCACAGGTAAGTTACAGGTGCTGTTAATTACACAAATTAGAGAAGCATCACATGGTTTTTCGAACAGTGCCAATACTTTTGTCCACCCTCTTTTTTATGTTTGGTGTGGAATTGTATCCAATTTGGCTTTAGGACAATTCTTTTTGTGTTTTTTCATTTAAGACAAATTAAGTGAAGATAACAATATCAAAGAATTTGTGTTTGCAATCATTTTCAGGAAGAAACTGAGTATTACCTGACAGAATGCAGGGGTGTCAATACTTTTGGCCACAACTGTACTATTTATGAAGATTGTTGGACCCTGTGGGGTTGAAAATTGCTGACTACTATTTGTCATCTATATTTAAAAAAAAATTAAAAATTATTATTCAAAAAGTTTTTTGAGGACTATTAATATAACTGGGTGATTTTAGGGTTTGTTATAATCACTATTATATAAATAAATTATGTAGTATTTAATATTATGCACTTATCTATACTATGATATACGTGGCACTTTAGTTATTATATTATAACATAATTTTGAATTATGGTCACAAATATGTAAGTTTTGCACATTTATATTATTTAGCACTTTAGTTTATATTATAAGGAGATTATGGATATAATATATGTAATTAATTATTATTCACTTAATATTATTCATAACTGTGTGTATAATTTTAATATATATATGTAAGCGTATATGTACATAAGCACATTGTCACTTTCATCCAGTTACTTATTGATTGTTGTTATATATGTGAGATATATTGAGGATATATGGTGATAAATATGTGGTACCGCTACATGATCATGGATAGAGCGTGCAGATTTTTTCTTTTCTCCCCCAGACCTATCTACATCCGGCATATCGGAACATGCTGGCACACAGAATGGCCACTACTTAGGCTATCTGCTCGCTTGTGTTCCAAGGCCCGGATGTGACAGGTCATTTTCGGAGGGAGGAAGAGGTCCGTGCGCCGCGTTTCCATGACAGCTGCAGCGCTACACGTGATGGTTCAATGCAGAAGCTCATTGGATAGCAGTTAGTTATAATGTCCGGTCTCCCTCTTCCCCCGACAAGACCCCTGAAGAAGTGTGGATGAAATGCGCGTCGAGGTGGAGGGACATGGCACAGTCTCCGCATACCATGTAAGTTAAATAATGCTGAATTCAATCTATGATGTTATGGGCTAGTGTGGTGGAATGGTTAACAAAATGGAGTAATCTTAGGATATTCAGGGCTAATATTTCCCTTCTGCACTGTGGACTCTTATAGGTCTATATATGGGCCTTTTATTGGTATATACAGCATATCTTATATGAGAGTATGAATAATGGAGCAAGTAGCATCATGTGTCCCTCAATGTATGAGATTACTATTGATTTGAATATTGAATAAATTGTTGACAATAAACTTTTTCTATGACACTTTTGAGAAGTTTGTGCTGATTCTGACCACTTCCCCTCGGTTAAATTTTGTGGTACGGATGGGTTTTTTATGTTGTTTATAGTGACACAACAGTAATTTTGGGAATTTTTTGGTTTGAGACAAAGTAGATAAAGGAGTATATAGTCCAAAGTTATGTTCTGGACTGATAATGACTTCCATGTTCTTTGTTGTTGCGATGGATTACCGTTGACCCTGTTGCGGTGGACATAGCTTCCAGTTACCTATATGGCCTTATTAGTATTGAACACCATACCTAAGCCAATGTTTTTCCGCTGCTTGCCAAGCACTAATGCCAAATATTCTTATGTCTATACAGTTGACGGTATGTATTCTTCTTGCTAGATTATTTTCTAATTCTTTATCTCTTTATTTGATGCAGTACGCTTGCCTGGAACGTGAAACATGAAGCAAAGTCATCTGATCTTCATCTTTCTAGTATTTGTAGTTGTAACAAATTTGTCCTTTTGGTACAATCTTCGTTTTAGCCAATGCATTTCAGCAACAATTTGTAAGACCGGCCGTGAAGAAAATGCACCCGAAGATGCTTCACGTACCACCCAATCACTGAGGGGTATGATGACTATTCTTCCCTTAGGACGATTTGGTAACCAAATAGGAGAGTATGCAGCCCTCTATGCTCTGGCAAAGATGAATGGCTATCGAGCATACATTCTGCCTGAGATGCACCAGGAGCTTTCCTCACTATTTAAGTTAAATTTGCCTTTAATTTCCAAAGATTCTACTAACCGTATAAAATGGAAGGATTATAAAATTAATACTGGATGTGTCCCGAATACCGAAATATCACAGGGGAGAATATTAGACTCAAAGGCTTTGTCTACTCCTGGACTTTCTACCATCATCTAAAGAACGAGCTTCTCCAAGAATTTACATTCCATGACTTTGTTAAAGATGAGGCCAATGCTTATCTAAGACAAGTGAGGGGTAATCGGACAAATGTGACATTTGTAGGGGTTCACGTTCGTAGAGGGGACTATGTTAATCTTTTTGTTCAACAGAAGAGAGGCGTCTTAGCGGACAAAAATTACCTACAGAATGCCACCGATTACTTTAGGATGAAGTACCAGAATCCGATATTTGTGGTGACCAGTAATGGGATGGACTGGTGTAAGAAGAATATTAATAATTCCTTAGGAGATGTTTACTTTGCAGGAGATGGAAAAGAAGGATCCCCTGGTAGGGATTTTGCAATTTTGGTCCACTGTAACCACACTATCATGACATTTGGTTCATTTGGAATCTGGGCGGCGTACCTGGCAGGCGGTGAAGTGATTCACCTGACTAATTACAGTGCTCCTGATTCATCCTATCTAAAATTTGTCAAGTATGAAGCCATCTATCTTCCAGAATGGATTGCTGTCCCCGCGGACCTAACAGAGCTACTAAAACGCAAAGGAGTTATTAAAAAATAAAATTATTTGTACGATTTTTTTGTTATGGCTTCTGTTCAATAGTTTACTACTGTTTTGTATAATGAAGGCAGGGTCAGGGTCAAACTTTGCAATATCCTTAGTGTTTTCCTGCAGAAGAGGTCAGTGAAGAAAAGCATAACTAACACTAAATAAGTTAAGCACTAAGACCCTGAATCTTTATCAAACTCATATTACATATAAGAAAAAAAGAGAAAAAATGAATCAGCTTACCAAAAAAACAAAGGCAATATAGAAGGAATTTTAAAAAGATGCCCAGATGTCTCAGGGCCGATGTCCCCGACAGTAAGACGTGGAGTAAAACATAGGATAATCTGGCACTAAAAGAAGTATTATATTAAAAGTCTATTTTATTAAAATCCAAAGGAACATTAAAAAGACAAAAATAGTGCATTAAAAAGAAGTGGAGAGGGGAGACCCAAGGTAACACCTTACGCATTTCGAACAGATATGTTCTTACCCATAGGCTATGGGTTTGTCCTCCCCACCAGAGTTGGAAGGGACCTCCAGGGTCATCGTGTTCAACCCCCTGCTCAATGCAGGAGTCACTAAACCATCTCAGACAGATGTCTGTCTAGCCTCTGCTAGAAAAACTTCCATTGAAGGAGAATTCACCATCACATAATGTTAGATTTAAGAAAAAAAGATGCTAAAAAGTGAACTTTACTTTTAACCCCTTACTATCCTGAGATATATAAATACCTTGTGGGCAGGTGGTCCTTAATGTAAACTGCTGTACATATACAGCGGAATGATGGCGAGTCAGAAGTTGAAACTCTGCTTCAGTAGTCCAGATTAAAGGTATCATCGATCCAGACCATTTAATCTTTAAGATGCCTTTGTCAAAAGTGATGCTGGCATCTGTGTGTTATTTTAATGGTTTCCTTACCATAAGAATGTAATAAAGGTCCCTTGGACCACCATCTTCGTACCACCATCTTCCTAGTGGACCCTGCCAGAGTCAGAAATAAGTATTAATAATGTATTATACAAGCAACCAAGCAAATACATCTTCAAGAGTCTTTGTGGAATTAAAAAACATGTTAAAAAATCACAAAAAGCTCCTTATTCCATTTATATTAAAAAATAAAAAGCACACAAGCCTGCTATTGCTGCAATTGCAGAGACTAGAAATAAACCAATCAATTTGAAATACCCCTGTCTGGCATCCAGTTCAATCCTAAATAGCATCTGGACCACTGTTTATTTTTGCACTGGTAATCCTCTGTTTTGTGACTTGGACATGGGTCGCCCTCCCAGGGCCGTGGGGTACTCGGTACCGGGCCGGTAACAGGGGAATGTGTCACAGCCGCCGTGACCCGGTCCGTGGCCCTGGGCGCCCAAGTAATGGAAGTATATGTAGTTAATGGTGAATAGTTCGTGACGCCACCTGTGGTGTTCGGCAAGGGAGATGTTAAGCCGACGCTGCAACAGATCCTCTGGGACTGATGGTGTGATACAGCAATGATGGTATAGCCCTCCACAGGCAGGGCTGTTGTCCCAGGGCAGTGTAGATGTGGGGACACTTTGGTGGTGTAGCGTCCGGCGCAGAGGATGTAGCAGTGTTAGGCAGACGGACGCAGGAAGGAATGGAGGACACCAGGGCATGTAGTTCCAAGGCTTTACTCACAGTCAGTAGTGCCCGCTTCTGTGCCGTGTCCTCCGGGTCAGAGAATCAGCCAACCTCCAGGCAAGATAGAAAGCTCCCCTCCAACACTCCGCCAACTTATGTGCCTTTCCTGAACGTCTCCTCTATAGCGCCTTTTAGTGTGAAGATCTCCAGTACCGTGGTACTCTGAAGTTCCTCTTTACAGATGTTCCTAACAATTCTACTCGTACGGCAGACAGCTGTAGCCTGCTTCGGGGACTCCCTTATCCTGAGTCCCGGCTCTCTATTCAATTGCTGTTGTGCCCCAAGACTTAGATGGGAGTAGTGCATTTACAGCCAACTACTCCACCGGTGTCTGCTGCAGAACCATAAGTGTCCATACAACCTCGGGGACCGGGCCCCGGCCTTGCGCTGAGAACCTATAGGCAGGGTTCCTCTTCTAACCCACATCCTCTCTGTTCTCCTACTCCTTCGTTCCGTGCTTGTCTCTCCTTCATATGGAAGCTTAGGTTTCAGTTCTACATCTTTCTCCTTCTCTTCCTTTCCTGTGCCAGCTGGCTCAGATCACTGAGGCAGCTGCAGCACTCCTTCCTCCATCCCTTCTTCAAAAAGGGGAAGAAGGTGGACCCAGGCAACTATAGGCCGGTGAGTCTGACTTCTATACCAGGAAAGATCTTTGAACAAATTATTAAACAACATGTATGTCAATACCTGGATAAGAATGAAGTGATTAAGCAGAGTCAGCATGGGTTTGTAACTAATAAGTCATGTCAGACTAATTTAATTTCCTTCTATGACGGTATTACTGATTGGGTGGATCAAGGAAATGCTGTAGATATAGTATATCTTGACTTCAGCAAAGCATTTGACAAAGTCTCTCATACAATCCTTATTGAAAAAATCACTAAGTATGGAATGGACAAGGCAACTGTTAGGTGGATTCATAACTGGCTTAGTGATTGGACACAAAGAGTGGTTGTAAATGGCTGCACATCCAGTTGGAAGAATGTCTCAAGTGGGGTACCACAGGGCTCTGTCCTGGGCCCTGTATTGTTCAACATCTTTATCAACGATTTAGATGAAGGAATTGAGGGTAAACTGATTAAATTTGCTGATGACACAAAGCTAGGAGGGATAGCTAATACTAGAGAAGAGAGAGAGAGGATTCAAAAAGATTTAAATAAACTGGAGAAGTGGGCAGCAACTAACAGAATGGTTTTTAACAGGGAGAAATGCAAAGTACTACATCTGGGCAATAAAAATGAAAAAAGCATATATAGAATGGGAGGAATAGGGCTAAGTGACAGCACATGTGAAAAAGACTTGGGTATACTAATAGATCACAGACTGAATATGAGTCAACAGTGTGATGCAGCAGCAAAAAAAGGCAAATGCAATTCTAGGATGTATTAACAGAAGCATACAGTCTAGATCACGTGAAGTCATTATTTCCCTCTACTCCTCTTTGGTCAGACCTCATCTGGAATATTGTGTCCAGTTTTGGGCACCACATTTTAAAAAAGACATCAACAAACTGGAGCAAGTTCAGAAAAGAGCGACCAGAATGGTGACCGGTCTGCAAACCCTGTCTTATGAGGAAAGGTTGCAGGATTTGGGAATGTTTAGTTTGCAAAAGAGATGACTGAGAGGAGACTTAATAGCTGTCTACAAATATCTAAAGGGCTGTCACATTGTAGAAGGATCAACTTTATTCTCATTTGCACAAGGAAAGACTAGAAGCAATGGGATGAAACTGAATGGGAGGAGACACAGATTAGATATTAGAAAAAACTTTTTGACAGATAGAGTGATCAATGAGTGGAACAGGCTGCCACTAGAAGTGGTGAGTTCTCCTTCAATGGAAGTCTTCAAACAGAGGCTGGACAGACATCTGACTGGGACGATTTAGCGAATCCTGCTTTGAGCAGGGGGTTGGACCAGATGGCCCAGGAGGTCCCTTCCAACTCTACGATTCTATGATTCTATGATTCTATGATTCCAGGGATCCTCAATCCTGTCCGAGTGACTTCCTACCTGACTGACCTTCTGTCAGACTGAACCTCACTGACTGAACTCTCATCCTACACTTTCCCACTCTTTTATGTATCTTAACTCCACCCACCTCCCAGCACATCCAGTGTTCCAAGCAGGGAACCACCAAAGGTGCTCTGCTACTCTCTAAGAACTGAGCCGCAATGTGGTTGGGCAGAACTACCCTGTAGTGTGGGGTGCGAGTGTTGGAATGCGGAAAGGAGTTCCCACCTTACCTAGATGGTGGGGCACTACACCTTAGGAGAAGGTGCAGTACCTCTGTGGCGACTGAGCCTAAGGGGTGCCACAGACACATCTGCTGCTCCCGTCATGATGTTGTGGGGGCTGTCGTGCCGCAGTAGCACCGTACGCAGTGAAGAGGCAGTGACCCACAAAGTCTCTTTAATGTGTTTTCTCACAGCATTAAAAGTCCAATCCACATAAGTGCATATAACTTCAGTTCATTTAACTAGTATCCATTTCACATTTTGCAGAATATATTATACGGCATCCTTCATTTTACAGACACTAAACACGCCAGTCTTCCTCTGACTAGTTCCCGTGGGTGTCTATGCACCGTAACCAAGACTCTATTCACACAGCATTACATGTTGCAGGCACTACACACGCTAGTCCTCCTATGAGTAGTTACTGTGGGTGCCCTGCACCGCTGTAACCCAGTCTCTGTTCACACAGCATTTCGTGTTGCAGACACTACACACATGTATAAAATGAAAATATGCCAGCTCACCAGTAACCACCGCAGATCCACGTAGAGACAAATGTAGAGAGTAAACCATGAAAGAGAAATTAGTTCCAGCTGCGTAAAATGAATTTTCTTCTTTATTTCATATGATTAAAATTAGTTTAAAAAAACTCTCCAAGCAATTGCCACAATCACGGACAAGGCAACGCGTTTCGATCAGAGCGATCTTTATCTAAGCCATACAGACATATATCCATTGAAACATTATATAGCACATATTAACCAATGGTATTACTATGTCAAGTCACGTGATGCATCAAAGGTCCTTTCCAATTAAAAACAACGTATATCAGAGTATATGCATAAAAACTTTCTATACATTTAACAATAATGAAGCATTAGATCATTGCGTTTATTCAGGCCATTAGGGAATCTCGTGTTTAAATAATATATCCAAAAAGTTTCCCTGGTAAGGAGACGTCTTTTAGAATCGCCCCCAGGAAAGGATATAGTAACCAGTTCTTTTCCTTGCACCTGGAAGTTAGCGGTATTGCGAGCATGATATGTTATAAAATGTTTAGGAAGCCGCTGATACATTGCGGTTTATATTATTATATTAATTTAGTCCACAATTTTCATATATTAAAAAAATTATAGATAGATATTTACCTATCTTATATGCAGATGCAAAACTGGCTAAATTCTAGCTCCTGGCATTAATGTGGTTTCAAGGAGAGCACCCACATTGGGCAATAAGCTTTTGCCCAATGTATTTTTTCTAGATAAAAAACCCCCCAAAACATGGCTCACATGTGCCGGTTTTTTCAGATGCGGTATCACTAATTGCAAGACTTGTAGACATGCATGTGTTACAAAAAATTTCTCTAATTTCAACCACACAGCCAGCTATAAAATCAAACATTACATTAATTGAAATTCTACCAATGTAGTTTACAAGATAGAGTGTAAAATCTGCAAATTATCATATGTGGGGTGCACCTCAAGAAAGCTGAAAGTGAGAATAAGAGAGCACCTGTATGACATCATCAATAAAAATAATATAAACCGCAATGTATCAGCGGCTTCTAAACATTTTATAACATATCATGCTCGCAATACCACTAACTTCCAGGTGCAAGGAATAGAACTGGTTACTACACCCTTTCGTGGGGGGGATTCTAAAAGACGTCTCCTTACCAGGGAAGCTTTTTGGATTTATTATTTAAACACGAGATTCCCTAATGGCCTGAATAAACGCAATGATCTAATGCTTCATTATTGTTAAATGTATAGAAAGTAGGGATGGGCGAATCCTAAATTACTCGGAATCGCTAGACTCTAACGAGTCCGAGTGCAGGACTCGCTACTCGTTGCGAGTCTAGCGAGTCCAATGTTAATTAATGGGGAAGCGAGTTTGCAGCGATTCCTCTGCTGCTGGACCCGGATTGACTGTCAAAAATGATCCTACAGTGATAGCGAGTTAGCAAAACTCTGAATGCTCTCGGATTTAAACTCTGAAAGCAAAACTCGGATTTAAACTCTGAAAGCAAAACTCTGATTTAAACTCTGAAAGCAAAACTCGGATTTAAACTCTGAAAGCAGAAAGCATTGATCTGAGAATCTGAGTAGAATACAAAACGGACCAAAACTAGGATTGCCATTGATTTACTTTGGACTCGTTACTGTGCGAGTAATCGCTTGGAAACTCGCAGAGTACCGAGTCCTGCGAGTCCCCTACTACTCGCAGAGTAACGAGTCCTAACGAGTAGATTCGCCCATCCCTAATAGAAAGTTTTTATGCATATACTCTGATATACGTTGCTTTTAATTGGAAAGGACCTTTGATGCATCACGTGACTTGACATAGTAATACCATTGGTTAATATGTGCTATATAATGTTTCAATGGATATATGTCTGTATGGCTTAGATAAAGATTGCTCTGATCGAAACGCGTTGCCTTGTCCGTGATTGTGGCATTTGCTTGGATAGTTTTTTTAACCTAATTTTAATCATATGAAATAAAGAAGAAAATTAATTTTACGCAGCTGGAACTAATTTCTCTTTCATGAGACACTACACACACCAGTCTTCCTCTGACTAGTTCCTGTGGGTGTCCTGCACCGCTGCATCACAGTCTCTTTACTCAAACAGCCGTACACAGTCCAGGAAATTATTATTATTATTATTATATCCTCCGGATCGCAGCCGGGCACCATATCCACCTGTTTTGCAATCCTTACACATGCCAGTCTTCTTTTGGGCACAGAACATCCACCTCCGGTTCACCTCCTGGCACAGGACTGTCCACATCTGAGACCAGTTACTGTAGATGACTTGGATCGCTGTGTACTGCTGCGGGTGCCAGGCTATTCAGCTGCACTGGCTGCTGGCTCTGCTGGCCTGCTCTGCTTCACACACAGCCAGCACTCTGCAGGCCTCTGCTCTGCACATCAGCAAACAATATACTATGGGCATCATAGACACCCTTGCCAAAAATTGGACTGCCTATAGCATCACAGAACATGTTAACCCTGGTGATCTTGTGGCAGAAAATGAGGAGACATTGATGAAGGCCTCAATAAAAACTAGGCCCAATATTAAGGAGCGGGTCTTCCAGACTTGTAATGCTCATACACGCAGTGCATGGGCTGACAAACATTTCCCCATGGTGGGTACATTTTGACAAAATATACTATGGGCATCATAGACACCCTTGCCAAAATTTGGACTGCCTGTAGCAGCATAGAACACCTTAACCCTGGTCATCTAGTGGTGGAGAATGAGGAGACATAATGATAAATCATACTGAAATCAAACAACTAAATAAAAAATGTGAATCCACCAATGAAAGAAAATAATAAAAGGGAGGGGTGAACACAGGTTCATACATATGATGCCAGAATGTTTTCAATGAGATGTTTGTCCCTAGCAACAGCTCAGAGACAGGGATATAAATAAAAATATAATATAATAGCATTTCACTATTTTTATAGTGGAGAGGCATACACTAGGTCATAAGAGGATGTTCCACAGATAGGAAAAATGGAAAATATAAGAATAAATGAGAACAATATACGTACATCTCAATTTTATTAGATTTCCACCTGGGGGAGTAACATTTGTTTTGGCTTCAAATTAGTAACAGGCATCATAAAAACAGCCTTGCCAAAAATGGAGTGACTTTTGCATCATGGAATACGTTCACCATGTTGTTCTACTGGTTGTGAATGATGAGGATAAAACCAAACAGACCAAATCAGGAAGCAGATACCCATGTGTGATTGTGAAGAGGTGCATGAGAATCCACCCCCCCCCCAAAAAAAATTATTTGAGGTTATGTTTCGCTGTTTTCATTCGGTGGTGTACAGAAGTCTTGCCCAATCCAGCCCTTGTTCATTTTCATAAGAGTCAGCCTGTCAGCATTGTCAGTTGACAGGCGGATGCGCTTATCTGTTATAATTCCACCAGCGGCACTAAAAACCCACTCTGACAGAAAGCTAGCAGAAGGGCAGGCCAGGACCTGCAAGGCGTAGAGAGCCAGTTCATGCCACGTGTCCAGCTTGGATACTCAATGATTAAAAGGCACAGAGGAATCCCGGAAGACATTTGTACGATCTGCAAGGTACTCCCTCACCATCTTCCCAAACATTGCACTTCTTGTGACACCACCCCTTGCTTTTGTGGTAGCACGATGGGAGGGTCTGGTAAAACTGTCCCAGAACTTTGCCATTGTTCCCCTGCCTGAGCTGGATTGTACTTCTGTCTCTCTTGCTTGGACTTCTTGGCTGTACAACAAACTCTGACGTCTGCTGATAGCATTCTCACATGGGAATTTTTTCAGTAATTCCACTACAAGGGCCTTTTGGTACTGCAACATTTTTGTACACATCTCTGCCACTAGAAGAAGAGATTGAAAGTTCTCCTTATAGTGTGGGTCTAAAAGTGTCACCAACCAGTAATGAGTGTCACCAAAATTTTTTATGATGCGAGTGTCACGGGAAACGCAGCGCAACGTAAAGTCAGCCATGCGTGTCAGACTGCTAACAGGCAAGACTTCCGTGTCCTCACAAACACGATGACTGACCATGCTGTCCTCCTCCTCATAATGCTGTATTTAACCAAAACTGACAGCCAGGCCAAAAAGAGGAAAAAGCCGTAAACTGGCCAAACTTTTAGCAGGCACAGATATGAGCTGCCACGGAGATACAACACCAAAAAATGTGTGGCCTGTATTCCAATTACACCTGGGGCTAGCTATATACAGCTAATATATCCAACAGGTAGCAGCAGCAGCACCACAACACAGGAAGGGAATGGACCCTCTTGATGTATGCAATGCTCTATATACACACATACAGTGCCTGCAGGCCTTGCACTGGTGTGTATACAACGACGTACACTACTCTGCCTGCCTAACACTGGAACCTATATACTCAGGAATTAGTCCTTAGAAGGACTGTTGGTTTAGCTGGATGTGAGTATTTAGAATGGTTGACCCCACACTAACTAAGAAATCTCCAATTCTGCCCCTATCAAGGCAGCCGCACTCCCTCCACTCTCTCAATCCAGAGCTGAATGCGCAGAGCAGGGCGGCGTCCGGACTCTTATACCCCTGATGATGCTGTGCGGCCAGCCAATCACTGCACGACTACAACTACAACCATTCTCTGTAGCCGAGTCTTGGCTGGAGACGTTGTCATTGTTGGTCTGGGCCAGATGGAAAAGACATGAAAAGAGAACGATTCCATCAGAAAGAACATCAGCGGTAAGTCACCAACTATAACTGAGGTCTAAGGGGTAAGGTTTCTCCTTGTGGAGAGTGACATGCCAGCCCTGGCTTGTCAAGGTAAGGAGGCTTATTCGCCATGCAATGCTCCTCTGGGAAAATAATATGCAAATTGCCTCTTCAGAGAAAAAGAGGACTTGAACTCTATAGCACCACCTGTTGGTAGTAGCGAACCTACAAGTCACAATCCACCCTTTAACAAGTCTTGTAATATGACTTAAGATAAAAGACAAATCAGAATCTCAATTTGCAGACACGGTGTTTCGAGCTATTGGCTCTCGTCAGTGCAAAGTATGAGAACTGATTTGGCTAGGTGAGAGGCTCTGGACTGAGGTCTAAGGGGTAAGGTTTCTCCTTATGGAGAGTGACATACCAACTCTGGCTTGTCAAGGTAAGGAGGCTTATACGCCGTGCAATGCTCCTCTGGGAAAATAATATGCAAATTGCAACTTCAGAGAAAAAGAGGACTTGAACTCTATAGCGCCACCTGTTGGTAGTAGCAAACCTACAAGTCACAATCAACCCTTTAACGAGTCTTGTAATATGACTTAGGATAAAAGACAAATCAGAATCTCAATTTGCAGACACGGTGTTTCGAGCTATTGGCTCTCGTCAGTGCAACGTATGAGAACTGATTTGGCTAGGTGAGAGGCTCTGGACTGAGGTCTAAGGGTAAGGTTTCTCCTTGTGGAGAGTGACAAGGTTTCTCCATGTGGAGCATTGCACGGCGAATAAGCCTACTCACCTTGACAAGCCAGAGCTGGCATGTCACTTTCCACAAGGAGAAACCTTACCCCTTAGACGTCAGTCCAGAGCCTCTCACCTGGCCAAATCAGTTCTCATACTTTGCACTGACGAGAGCCAATAGCTCGAACCACCGTGTCTGCAAATTGAGATTCTGATTTGGCTTTTATCCTAAGTCATATTACAAGACTCGTTAAAGGGTTGATTGTGACTTGTACCGTAGGTTTGCTAATACCAACAGGTGGCGCTATAGAGATCAAGTCCTCTTTTTCTTTGAAGAGGCAATTTGCAACTATAAGTGTGCAGTAATCACTTAAATGTTTTGTAGGACTGGAATTTACCACTGACCAGATGGCGGTAATATCCATGTTGGTCTTTATATAGAGATTATTTTCAGTAACAGCGCAGTCATCTCCTACATCCATTATTAGTGCCCACATTGCAGAAATGCTGCGGAAATGTTGGCAGCATTTCCGCAACTCCCTGCTGCGGGTATAACGCATGCGGAATTCGCATGTGTTTTCCTGCAAAACACAAGCGTTTTGCAAGCGTCTTTAGCTTGCAGAATGCTTGCGCTTTTCCAAGCGATTTGAAGCATCGCTTGGAAAAGTGATTGATTGGTGTGACCAACTTTTTACTATTGATGCTGCCTATGTAGCATCAATAGTAAAAGATAGGATGTTAAAAATAATAATAAAAAATATGGTTATTCTCACCTTCTGACAGCCCCCGATGTCCTTAGCAGCGCTCCCGGTACGTTCCGTTTCCAGGGATGCTTTGCCCGAAGGACCTTTGTGACATGACGCTCGCGAGACCGCGACATCATCCCAGGTGATTCACGCAATGCATCTCTGGGAACGGAAGATGCTGGCAGCGTGGCTCAGAGGCGGGAGAACTCCGGGGGCCCTCAGAGTGGTAAGTATATCACTATTTTTTATTTTAATTCTATTTTTTACAGGAATATGGTACCCAGGCCCTGGAGGAGAGTCTCCTCTCCTCCAGACCCTGGTTGCCATTCGCACATGAAGCGCTCACTTTACGCATGGTGGGCATGGCCACATGCGTAAAGTGAGCTTCTCAATGCACTCCTATGGTGGCGGAATCGCCGCGATTCCGCAGTAAGAATGGACATGCTGCGGATCTTACTGCTATGCGATTCCGCAGCGGAAAAATCCGTAGCATGGGCACAGCAACTGCGGAATCCCATAGGATTGCATGGGAATGCAGTTTTTAAGCGTTTTTTAAGCATTTCCGCTGTGGGAAAAACGCGGCGGAAAAGCTTAAAAAACGCAACGTGGGCACAAAGCCTTAGGGTGCGTCACTGAGTTGTAATCAAAGTTACCTGGTTAGGGGCCCACTCAGAAGTTTGCCCTCCCCGAACAAAAACCCTAGCTACGCAGCAGGGATGGAGGCAACATGTATCCCTCTGCTAGTAAAGCCAGAATTGAGCCTTTCTTTTCAACTCCTTTGGCATGGTTAAAAGTTATTTTTTCATTTCTATTACTTTTGGGATATTACTAGCACTTGTTTTGTCATCCAGCTTGTCCTATTGCAAGAGGATTGTGAATACCACAGCAGGGTTTTTTATACTTTCCTTTGTTAAATAAGATTTGGTTCAGGTGATCACCTAATCAGTAGCACATTAAGTAGAATGAGGTGTACTCTGGTTGGAATTCAACAGACACTGGAATGGAATGGCTGTCAGACATGTAGAGCTGATTTTTATAAAACTGTGCAGTGGTCTCTTAGTTTTTGCCAGAGCTGTATCTCTATGCATATAAATGCCTGTTTCCTGTGTAATAAATGTGCAGGTGTAGGTACGTGGGCCGACTGGGGGGTGGTCTACTTTCCGCTGCAAACAGACTGAGACAGAGACTGAAGTGTGTCCAACAGGTCCTCTTTATTGGCCGTCCTCTCGACGACCCGCACCACACAGCAGCTGCACGACACTTCCGCACACAGGCCCGGGTACCTTTCACTTGCTTCCTTTTCCTGATTGACGTCCCTCGCGGCTCTTTCACTGTGGCTGCCCTAGGCCTACCACCACAGCGCTTCACCCGTTTGAGTCTGTCCGTTTGTGGTACCCCAGGCTGTCTCTGTTCTGCTGTTCCTCCTGTCAGGGCCACCCCCTGACTGTCTTCCTCCTCAGTCCCTGCTGGAGCTTGTTCTCTGTCCGACTCCTCCTTCCGCCTCTTCTTCCTCTAAGCTCCTCTCCCTGGACTGGCTTCCTTCTGGAACTTTCTGCAACTATTTATTCCCCTCCCTGGGAATTCCCCCTCTAGAGCTCCTGTAACCCCGCCCCCATGACTCTGCGGTTTCGTAGCCTTAAGCTGCTGTTAAGCCCTATCCTCACTACTCCCTGCTCCCATCTTGTGGACAAACTGCAGTACTACACCTTCTCTGTTTCTGCTGTCCTTGGTCATCCCCTAGTGGCCAAACCCAGTACTTCACCATCCTTCTATTTCTAGCTGTCTCCCACCTTCATATACAGCAGTCCATGTCCAGCATATTGTACATTAGACCTTCTGCTGCAGACAAGTCCATAGGTCAGTACACTTCCCCTACACAGGTGCTGAGTATGTCACCACAGGACGGAGACAGTTAAAGGGTTTATTTACAGGGGTCAAAATCTCACAGGGAGAAAACAGTGGGAGTTAAACTGGAAGGTTATAGCGATGTAGCGGTTTATGTAAACTAGACAAGTTATCAAACAGTCAAGCAGCAGAACGGTAATTAACAGGCATTCTTGCAGCTTCTGAGTCTGAAGAAATCTTGGTCGTCTTCTCCAACGTAGGCGCTGACAGCAGCGACACTTGTAGTCTCTGTAGTCTCTGTAAGTGCTATAGTCTCTGTTAGAGGGTAACCGGGGCCTCCGGGGTTAAGGAGGAAGGCTGGGGGGACACTGGGCCAAACTGGGTCTCCCCTGCTATGAATCTCTGTGTAAGAGGCTGACATTGCTATGGACAGCAGAGACACGCTGCCCCTTTAACAGACAGTACCCCCTTGGCTGATGCGATCGTACATCTTGGGTGGGATTTGCCAGTATCGTTCTCGAATTGGATGAGCGTCCCCGGTCGGTATCTCGTGTCTGATCGCTTCGGTACAGCCAAAATCTTCGGCGTGACGGGCGAATGCGGCCTGATTTTCCCACAGCATAGCTTCTATCGCCCGCACACGCTCAGGACCAAGAGCCTTCACATCCACTTCCATTTGGTCAAGGATGATCCACCCATTCCACTCTGGGGATGGCTTCTCTTTGGGCCCTGCAGCGACTGCCAGGGTCCACCCCACACCTTCGATCGGCAATAAAGATATCTCCTTCTGACTTACCATTCGCCCTTGTGTAGGTACACCCAGGCCAGATCTGTTCCCCATGGCAAGGTGACTTCCCTGGGGCCCATGTTCAAAGCTCTTATGGGGACATGTCCTCGCTGGACCACAGCTATGGTATGAGCTGTCATGACTTCTTGGTCCACTCCTCCGCCTACCACAGGCTGAACTATCACCATCACCTCCAGCCTGTCAAGGTTGCGATGAGTCTCCACTGGAAGGTGTAATATACTTTCCCGCTCGGGAGGCAGGATTACAGACTCCTTCCCAGGGGCCCTGATGACCCCTACCGTCTGATAAAACGGCACACTCTTCTGCCTACCACAGACACAGATCAATCACTGAAGGGCTTCTTGAGTAGGCTTGTGTGTGGCAGCCTTCTTCCAATAACTGGGTCCCCGTTTGGTGAACATTATCTGATCGAGTTCTTGTAGGATATTCATTCCCAGTACTACAGGCACATCTTCTTTGATGGGCTCAGGGACTAGCAGGATCCCTTTCTTTCCTACGTCTTGCCCACAGATTCGAATATTCATCCACACGACCCCTGTGACCGGGATTGGCTGCTGATTGGTAGCAAACAACTCGATCAATTTCTCCTTCTTTGGCTTAGCCAGGGCTTGAAAATGCTGTTTGAAATATGATTCTGGGATCGTTGTCACTTGTAAACCGGTATCTATCAAGCAATCCACTGGAACGCCCTCAAATTCAGCACGCAGGATAGGACTCCCAGCAATCAGGTGTTCATTAAGATAAGGAGCGGCCTCTCTTCTTGCTTCCCCCACAGAGTGCCGTGTTACTGCGGGGTTGGTAGTTTAACGGCGGCTGTTGCTGGCTTTGAGTATTATTCCGACAGTCCCTGGCAAGGTGCCCTTGTCCTTCACATTCCCAGCATTGGATGCCTCCTCTTCGCTGAGGGGCACACCGAGCCTGTCTTCGTGCCTCTGATGCCTGGCAGGGGGAAGCTTGCACCCACTGACCCCGTAAAGGTCGGGCCGAAGGATGGTTATATGAGTGCGTTGAGACAGACTGTTGTTCTCCCATTCTTTGCTCCATCTGGGTTAATTTATCTTGCATACTGACAAGAGACTGCTGCAAGTCGTGCACTACCTGGACCAGCGCCTCCTGATGATTTGGGTCTCCTCTGGTATTGGCACCTTGGACACACATCACACCAGACGCGTTAACTGTCTTCCTTGCTTCTGGCCACTGCTTCTGCCAGGGTTTGATGGAATGAAAGAGTCGGATCTACATGGACCCGTTCTGACAGTGCTCTCCTCAAGGATGTGTTGTGCAGTCCCAGAATGAATTGTTCCTGGAGTATCCGGTCTTTGGAGCTCATGCCACCGAGCCCATCCATCTCTTTCCTTTGCACTTCTGCCAACACTTCTTGCAGTGCTGTCGCATACTGAGAGATCCCTTCTTCTTCTTGCTGCAGTCTAGAGAATAATTTGTCACAGAGGTGTCCCGCGCTAGCAGTCTCGCCGTAGATCTCTTCCAGGAATTTCACTAACTCCTTCAGGGTACTACGGGTGAGTTCCGGCTGTAGACAGACATTTTTACGGGCCTATCCCTCCAAGGCAGTCAACGCAATGTCCACTTCAAGGTCTGTGCTGATGTTATAAATCTTCAGGGTGCTTTGCAGCCGGGACACTCAATCAGACAGGGGCATATTATTGCTATCAAATTTCGGAAGCACACTAAATATGGTGCCCATAGGGAGTGTCCTTGCAGGGGTTCCACCAATGCCCACAGCATCCCCACTAACACTAGCATTCTCGCCGCTGCTGCCTTCTGCCTGCATCTTGGTGATAGTCACCCTGCTCGCAGCACCACTTGAAGCGATGGCCAGGGGACCACCACAATGCAGGGAGACTACGGTACACAAGATGAGGTGCAAGCAACAAAGGGTTAATTTATTTACAGGCAAGGAATGCAGTGTTAGGAAAGTGTAAACAGGGGTATGCAATGACATAAAACAATTTACAAAAGTGATATTCTCTAGCTGGGCTGTACAAATGGCATGGTGCACCAACTATTACAGATCAGTGTATTCTTTCAAAAGGCAAAACAATACAATAAAGCACAGTATGCTGCTACTCTAACGCTAGCCTAACTGGCTACTCCAGCCGCACAGCTACCGTGCTCTGTCTATTGCAGCCTATCCTAAGTCCTAAACTTGTGTGCACACAGGGTTAACACTCACGGTAAAGTTGGTGTCTCGGTTCCTTCCCAGGGGCCCCCTGCAGTTCTCTGCAAGATGATGCGATGTACTCCTTGGAAGCTCTGTGCAACGTGGTCTTGTCCTTGTGTGAAGATCCAGAGCCTGTTCCTAGAAATGATGAACTCCCTCTTCTGAATTCCTTCCTTGTAGATCTTCATGGCTCCTCGCAGTAACACAGGAAAATCACCTTCGTTATCCCCAGAAGGGTATACACAATCCCACAAGTTCAGTCAGTTCTAAGCTGCACGCTTTTCTCCTCACGTCAGTCTTCTGCAGACTCCTAGCTCAGAACACTCACAGGGAAAACAGCCCCTCCCTTCTCCATAGCTGAAAGAGCAAACCAAAGCAGTATTTTGAAGGGTAGAATAGAATGTACCATCACATTAGCCAAGGGGGTGCTCTCTCTTAAAGGGGCAGTGTGTCTCTGCTGTCCATAGCAATGTCAGCCACTTACATCTGCTTTGAAACTAACAGTTTCTCCACCGGAACGATGCTCAGTCTTTTGTTAAGTCTTTCTGCCGGAATCAGGGGCTCAGACCAGTCACCGCGGGCACCGGGGCTGCGTGCGTGGGTCTCCGTCTCTGCACGGTCAGGAGGACGTATTCTTCTAGTCAATGGGGACTCCACGTCCACGTACTCACAGACAGCAGTATCTATGTTACGTCCTCCTGTCTTATCCCTCTGACCAGGAGCTCTCTCTTCTCTCCTGCGTGTGGCTGCGACCTGCTCTCCTTGCTGCATATGCTGCTCTGCCCTGCGTGCGCTCTTTTTTTGCGCCCTCAGCCTGCACTGCTTCCTGTCCAGCACAACTTCCCCTTCCTCACTGCTACTGACAGGCCCATGATGCAGTCGATCCAGGTCCAAAAGTCTTCCACCCGGCAACCCTGCTGCGCAGCTATATGGTTCCGGACACGGAGCAGAGGAGGTAACCCCCTTCTGATTCTTCTTGTGCTTCACCCCATTACACCTGTAAATGATACTGTACAATTTATCTGTGATAATAATCTTTCCCTGTTAAGTGAATAAAGTAGAAGTAGATTGTTAATTCCGACTGTTGTCTCCAGTGTTGCATTCAGATCACCTGCATTACACCACTATTACAAACTCTTTATCAGCTGTTAAGTAGGCGCCAGAATATTTTATCTCCAAATCAGACATTTTATTCAAATTTAATTTGGCTCATTTGGGCTATGTTTACACTTGGGATTTTTTCTTATTTGTTTTCTTTTCTTTTGCAGAAAAGCAGCTGCTTATTACAGTACCAGGAAAAGCTAGGAGATTTCAGTAATCTCCTGCACACACAGCTTTTATTTTCTTGACTGAATTTGAGAACTACACCAATTCTTTCAGCTTTTTTATGACTTTTTGCATCCACAGAAAGCACTTTGTGCTGCATTTTTTCAGAATTTTTGGTGAATAAAATTAACTTTATGTACTAATCAGCAGGAGAGAAATTAAGTTTACAAGTGCTTTATAGTAAAATATATCAAAATTTTATTAAATAGTAGAACAAAACAATCACAAAACAGAACATATTAGAGGTACAAGACAGTAGTGCTATGGGAAAAGGATCACCCTTCCATAGTAAGAAGCTTTGAAAAGAGTCATAATTTAATAACAAGTCTGCAGGCAAGACCTGATCACAAAGATACCCATAAATAGCCAAATCGCATCAATATAATGTAAAGGTGATCAAGCTTACCGGTAAAGTGCCAGAAAGGAAGGGATGACCTCTAAAAAGAGAGCCCCGCATGCGCCGCTATCGTCGCTTCTATTGGACCTGCTGTAACATGTGACTATGCAGCATCCCTATTTTAAGGTCCTCAACCTCCGGCTTCCACTATCCCCTTGAGAAAGCTGTACCCCCGACAGCAAAACGCGCGTCGGGGCTCTCTTTTTAGGGGTCATCCCTTCCTTTCTGACACTTTACCGGTAAGCTTGATCACCTTTACATTATATTGATGCGATTTGGCTATTTAATAAAATTTTGATATATTTTACTATAAAGCACTTGTAAATTTAATTTCTCTACTGCTGATTAGATTATTTGCAAGTGAGTGCAGTTACTGGGGGTATCTCTTTTTGCCACATGGCAAGTTATCCCCCAGTGGTGTTACAATGAGTCTGGATTGGTTTATATTAACTTTATGTACTGTAGACAAATAATTAATGTAATCTGCCAGCAGCAAGAAAAAAAAAATGCCACAAAAACACAGCAAAAATAAAGCTGAGTTGTTACTGTGATATTGAAGGTTTTGGTTGCAGAAAAAAATGCACGCATGATCAGATAATTAAAGTATCAGTTACTTCTCCTTTTAAAAGAATTTACAAGGCTTGAACATTCACAAGAGGTTTAATCTGTGATATTTATAGACTTCTGATTGATACATAACTTGATCACCCACCCAATCTTAGGGCAGGTGCGGACGGACGTAGATTTTCTCATGCGAGGTAATTGAGTCGATTATGCAAATAATACTTTGATCAAACTCTGATCAAAGTGTGATCCCATTCTTCCAGATGAATACTGGATAAAACTCAGGCATGCTGCAATTTTTTAATTGGACAAACTTTGTCCAAGGAAAATATCTGACACGTGCACGGCCCTATAGAATAACATTGCTCCGAGTGCGATGTGTCATTTTGTTGGATCGCACTCAACCAAAAATACAGCGATGTGCATGAGCCCTTACACACGTAATGAAAGAAAAACCCACATTGGTTACAGAAATAACTTGAATCTGAGGCCATGTGCACACGTTGCGGATTCTGCTGCGGATCTGCAGCGTTTTTGGCCCTGAGGAACCGCAGCAGATTTTGCTGCTTTGTACAGTACCATGGTATTCAATGGAAATTGAAAAATGCAGTTCACATGCTGCGGATTTTTCCGCTCGGATTTGCTGCGGTTTCAAATCCGCAGCATGTCAATTCTTTATGCGGAATCCGCATCTTTTAACCTGCGAATTTACCTGCGGATTTTTCCAAATCCGTGCGGATAAATCCGCAGCACCTTCCACTACATGTGCACATGACCTGACAAAAGTAATAATAAATAAAAAATCTATGAAAATGAACAAATGAAAGTCAGACATTGCTTTTCAACCATGCTTCCACAGAATTTTAAAAAATTAAACTCATGAAATAGGCCTGGACAGAAATGATGGTACCTCTGAAAATATTGTGACAAATGGGACTTGTTAAATCAAGGTGTGTCCATTAATTAGCATCACAGGTGTCTACAATCTTGGAATCATTGAGTGGGCCTGTATAGAGGGCTACAGATACTTACTGTGATGTTTGGTGACATGGTGTGCATCACACTCAACATGGACCAGTGTTCTGTCCCCGCATTCACATGAGGCGAATGAAGATGTGGCCGGTGAATGGGGCCTGGGAGAGATTCCTACCTTCGTTTCCTTAATGCAGGGCAGACAGGACCATGTTGCTCAGCGTCCGGAGAGATAATGCACACCAGGGATTGTGAATCCAGACTTGTTTAATTGGAAATCTGGACATACAGCGTATGATTGGTAATACAATAGGTTCTCCAGATGTGCAGAGTGTTAATGAACTGATACAGCAAAGTGGTTAACAAGGTGGTACAGCAAAGTGATAAAGCAAGGTGGTCGAAAAACTCATGCCTTTCACAGCTTGGTACAAACATGTCTCTCCCAGGTGAAAGTGAAACTAACAAATGGCCGCTAGAAGGAAGAGAAGGCGTGACCTCTGAACTGGAAGTGAAAGGCATGTACAAGAATTAATTAGCTGCAGGCTGCCAGAATTAATTAATTAATTAATTAATTAGCTGCAGGCTGACAGAAAAAAGACCAGCAGGTGGCAGCAGAGCAAATGCAAGACAACCATATATGCATAACTTAGACGGAACAGCACACTCCCTGTCTGAAATTCTGTAAGGGATTTCACTATATTAATGTTTTGTTTTTTTTAAATAAAGTTCAGAAACCTAGAAAACAAACACAAATATGCATGCAATGCAATAACTTCAAAACGAGGTAGATGATAGACAGTTCCTGAGTCAATCCAAAGATACCCATCTTCGGATCGGAGGAGCCGCACTAGGCCAAACTATCTCCGACCGAACGATAATCCAATGGACGAAGTACTAGGGCAGTGCTCTGTTCATGGTTCATCCCACCGGAATGTCCTCAATTGGTAGTTTATGGCAGATGTACCAACCGTGACAGTCTTTGTCTCCACATGAGTTGCGATAAGATGCCGCAATGTGGACTAACCTTGCTATAGTCCTGCCAAGTTTTATCCAATTGGAGAAGCGTTCGAAGCGCTGGCAATCGAGGCTGGAGGATGGTTTAGTGTTCGTGGTCAAAGCACTGACTTCTGAGCGGACTTCTGGATCGCCATCCGGATCCTGGATGCTGAAGACTTCCTGGACACGTTCACTTCCCTTCTGTTCCAACAGAAACTTAGGACCTGAAATCCAAGAAGAGTTAGCAAAGGACCTTCTAAACATAGGTCTAGTGGCATGGTCAGCTGGATTAAGTTCAGATGGGATATAGTGCCATTGTTCAGGCTTGGAAGACCTCCTTATTCTCTCGATGCGATTACTGATGTACACGTAGAAGCGCCTTGTTTGGTTGTAGATGTAACCTAAGACAACCTTACTGTCACTGTAGTATTGTACGTCGTCTATGTAGGTGTCCAGCTCATGCTGTATAAAGTCTGCGAGTTCTACTGCAAGTACGGTCCCACAGGGTTCGAGCCTGGGAATAGTGTGGTCAGGCTTGGGAGCCAACTTAGCCTTGCCGAAAACGAACCCAACGTGATCTTGATTGTCGGGTCCCGTCACCTTCAAGTAGGCGACAGCTACAATGGCTTCTGTAGATGCGTCTGAGAACACATTGAGTTCCTTTCTAGTGCTAGCTGCAAGTGAGATTCTGGCATAGCATCTTGGTATATGGATTTCATCCAAAGTACACAAAGACAACTTCCATGTTTCCTATTTTCGTCCCTTATCAGGAGGGAGTGGGGCATCCCAGTCCTTGACAGTTTCGGAATGCTGTCTCAGAAGGGATTTACCTTGTATGGTAATTGGTGCTACGAATCCCAGTGGGTCTATTCACCATTGACAGGACACCACGTTTAGTAAATGGTTTGTCTGCACAGTTGATTTGGAAACTGAAGGTGTCAACTGACAGGTTCCACCTCAAGCCTAAGCTTCTCTGCACAGGCAGACAGTCTGGTCCCAGGTCTATGTCCTTGAATCCTGGTGTGTGGTCACTTGACTCAAAGGCTCTCATGACAGCCAGGCTGTTTGAAGCAATTTTGTGCAGTCTAAGCTTGGCTCGGTACAGCATACCTTGGGTTCTCTTAAGTAGGTCGATCGCGGCTTCTTCTGTGGGTAGAGATTTTACTCCATCATCTACATAGAAGTCTTTCTCTACAAAGTCTCTGGCGTCTGTTCCATATTCGGTCTCTCCTTCTTGTGCGGTTCTCCGCAGGTCATAGGTTGCCACTGCAGGGGAAGGGCTGTTACCGAATACATGCACCCTCATGCGATACTCCACCATCACTTTGCTGAGGTCATTATCCTTGTACCATAGGAACCTGAGGAAATTCCTATGGTCCTCTCTGACTATGAAATAGTGAAACATCTGTTCAATGTTGACGGTGATGGCAATGGGCTCTTTCCGGAACCTCAACAACACTCCTACTAGGTTGTTTGTAAGATTAGGACCCATGAGGAGGACATCATTGAGAGACACACCTTGATGTTTGGCACTTGAATCGAAGACAACTCTAATTTACTTAGGTTTCCATGGGTGATATACTCCGAACAAGGGTAGGTACCAGCACTCCTCATTTCCCTTTAAGGGAGGCGCTGGCTCCGCATGGTTATTATGGAATATCTTGCTCATAAAGGTGACAATGTGTTCTTTCATCTCCGGTTTGTTGCTTAGTGTGCACTGGAGAGAGTTAAATCTGGACAAGACTTGATCACGATTGTTCAGGAGTCTTACCCTGGTAGCTTGGAAGGGTAGGGGAAAACCCAGTGATTAGTCTCGTCCTAAAGGAACTCATTGTCCATTATCCTGACGAATTCCTTGTCTTCCATTGACGGGGCTACTTTGTTGTCATCTTTAGTTGTATGAAACACTGATCTTCCAAAGTCGTCTGCATAGGGAGAAGGAATGACATCAGGCAGCTGTATGGGATCTGGAGGCTTCTCTTTCACCTGATAGTGATGAGGGCATGGTTTGCAGAAAGTAGTTCGTCCATCTCGGCGTACGTAGGTCATAAAAGGAATCGACTCTTGTTCGGTCCAAGCACACATTTCCTATGATTACCCACCCCAAGTCGAGTGTCTGTGCATAGGGGGCGTAGTCAGGACCATTGCACTGTTGACGGACCTTGTGTATCCTTAAATTGTCTCTGCCGAGCGGAAGTAGGATTTCAGCATCTATGTCCATAGGTGGGATAACGCTGACTAGGTGCCTTAGGTGTGGTTGGTGGAACGCAGCTTCTGAAGTAGGAATCTCATCCCTTTGGCTGGGTATTTGATCGCATTCGATTAGCATAGGTAGGGGTATTTCTACGCCTCTGTTGACAGGAGAAGCAATGAAACCTTGTGCCCTCCTGCCGCTAGTCTCTATGCAACCTGAGCAAGTATTCAGAGTATAGGGCATTGCTGGTCCCTTGATTCCAAAGGCTTCAAAGAACTTAGGTCCAGCTAGGGATCGATTGCTCTGATCGTCAATGATGGTATACATTTTTAATGCCTTCGCTGGTTGCTCTTCTGGATAAACTCTGATTAGGCATATCCTGGCACAGCATTTATCACTTTGGCTCTCCCCACATACCTCTGAGCATGAGCAGGAAACAGCCGTGGTAGACTTGGCATTATTCTGTGGCTTCCCGCCATGGCTTGTAGCCGGACTAGAGGTAACTGCGACTGCTGGATCGCTGGTGGCTGAGGTTGGATGAAAAGCTGATGGGTGTTTGTCACTATGACACTCTTCACACTTAATGGCGGAATTGCAGTCCTTGGAAATGTGTTCTAATGAGGCGCAGCACTTGAAACATACCCCAAGTTCGCTGAGTATTTTCTTGCGCTCCTGCATGGTTTTGGACCTAAAGCCTCTACATTTGTACAATGAGTGTGGTTTTTTTGTGAATGGGACACTCACGATTGAAAATCTTATCTCTCGATGGAATAGTGTACTGTTTATCGGAAGTTACTGCAGGTGGTGGCAGGTTAGTCAATCTGACTAAGGGATTCATAACTGGTGGATTCATAACTGGCTTAGTGATCGGACCCAAAGAGTGGTCGTAAATGGCTGCACATCCAGTTGGAAGAATGTCTCAAGTGGGGTACCACAGGGCTCTGTCCTGGGCCCTGTATTGTTCAACATCTTTATCAACGATTTAGATGAAGGAATTAAGGGTAAACTGATTAAATTTGCTGATGACACAAAGCTAGGAGGGATAGCTAATACTAGAGAAGAGAGAGAGAAGATTCAAAAAGATATAAATAAACTGGAGCAGTGGGCAGCAACTAACAGAATGGTTTTTAACAGGGAAAAATGCAAAGTACTACATCTGGGCAATAAAAATGAAAAAAGCATATACAGAATGGGAGGAATAGGGCTAAGCAACAGCACATGTGAAAAAGACTTGGGCATACTAATAGATCACAGACTGAATATGAGTCAACAGTGTGATGCAGCAGCAAAAAAGGCAAATGCAATTCTAGGATGTATTAACAGAAGCATTCAGTCTAGATCACGTGAAGTCATTATTGCCCTCTACTCCTCTTTGGTCAGACCTCATCTGGAATACTGTGTTCAGTTTGGGGCACCACATTTTAAAAAAGACATCAACAAACTGGAGCAAGTTCAGAAAAGAGCGACCAGAATGGTGACTGGTCTGCAAATCCTGTCTTATGAGGAAAGGTTGCAGGATTTGGGAATGTTTAGCCTGCAAAAGAGAAGACTGAGAGGAGACTTAATAACTGTCTACAAATATCTCAAGGGCTGTCACATTGGAGAAGGATTATCTTTATTCTCATTTGCACAAGGAAAGACTAGAAGCAATGGGATGAAACTGAATGGGAGGAGACACAGATTAGATATCAGAAAAAACTTTTTGACAGTTAGAGTGATCAGTGAGTGGGACAGGCTGCCACGAGAGGTGGTGAGTTCTCCTTCAATAGAAGTCTTCAAACAGAGGCTGGACAGATATCTGTCTGGGATGATTTAGCATATCCTGCTTTGAGCAGGGGGTTGGACCAGATGGCCCAGGAGGTCCCTTCCAACTCTACGATTCTATGATTCTATGACGGCTTACACTATTTCTCAAGTCCTTGCGTCTATGTGTGACGCTTTCATACCTTGATGACGGTGTTGCTGGAGCTGTAGTTTTAGACTCCAGGAAGTCTAGGCTAGGATCGTTCCTTACTTGGTCCTGTTCCTCGACAAACTTGCAGAACTGAATGAACGGAGGAAAGGTGATATCATGTGACCTTTTGCACCTGTAAACGCATACTGCCCACTTCTCTTGCAGACTATGTGGCAGCTTTGAGACGATTGGGTTCACCCCATGGGTGGTGTCCAGGTAGAACAATCCAGACAGACAAGGGTCTCTTTTTGCGAGTTCCAGCTCCATAAGCAGATCGCTTAAGTCCAGAAGCTAGTGGGCTTCCTTAAAGTTGATCCTTGGAATGTTCTGCAGTCTCTTGAATAGGGACTTTTCTATGGCTTCAGCGCTGCCATAGGTTCTTTCGAGTCTCAGCCAGGCAGCAGCGAGACCTGCTTCAGCTTGCCCCACGTAGACGGTCCGAAGACTCTTGATACGGTTTCTGGAGTCAGGACTCAATCATTTAACCATGACGTCGAGCTCCTGTTCCGCGGATAGGTTGAGGTCAGCAATGGCGGCCTTGAAGGTTGCTTTCCAGGCTCTGTAGTTCTCTGCACAGTTGTCAAACTTTGAGAGGCTGGTGCTGATTAGCTCTTTGCTCACCATAAACCTGGCAAACTCGGACATGTTACCGTGTTAGCTTGTGGTGCCCCTCGGGCGTATAAACTGTGTGGCGTGGAAGGGTGAATTGTCCCCGGGTAGAATGATGTTGCTGCAGGGTTGAGCTGTGGTTTAACCTCTGGAGATTTCGATGACTGCGGCTTGAACTGTGGAGATGGACTGGAATGCGTCTTGTGGTCGTCTTGTGATGATTGCTGCTCCTGAAGGGACACATTATGGCGCTGGTCTTGGGTCTCTGCAGATGCTGTGGCTAACACTGGCACCATAAGTTGGGCTGACTTGGGCATTTCCACAATGTTGGGTAGAACGTCACTGGAGAAAGTGTGTGCTGCAGATATCTGTTTCTGCACATAATCACTGGTACGGACAGCTGGGTCCTCTTTTTCCAGTGGTGGTAGGCAAATCGGGTCGAGGTTTTGCTTCAATGCTTGCTCGAGTATGTTTACTCTGCTTTCCTGCTTTCTGCCTCTGCCTCTGCTTTCTTGGCTTCTGCCTCTGCTTTCTGCCTCTGCTTTCTTGGCTTCTGCCTCTGCCTCTGCTTTCTTGCTTTCTGCCTCTGCTTTCTTCGTTTCTGCCTCTGCTTCTGCTTTATTTTCTGTGTAGGAGCGTCTTAGTTTGGATCGCTCTGCATTTAAATGGGCCTCTAGGATTCTGTCGCTGAGGGTTGAAGTCCTTGAGCAGGATGATTTGTATAACCGAGAAGAGTTTTCTGGATAAGCCTGACCTGTAGGATCTTGATTCTTGCAGATGAGCAATACGGAACTCTACTTTATCTTTGGCGTCTTGCACAGCGGCGTTACTTTCTCTGTCTGTGAAATACGCTTTGCTTAACTCTGATGAGGCGTCATCAATATTAGAGTCTTTTAGGAAGGCAACGTACCTTGCGGACAGTCTCTTGTATCTTCCGTGGGCCGCGTCTAGCCATTTTATAGTGTCCTGTAGACTCGCTGCATCATTTTTGTGGCGTTGGATGCCTGACACGAGGGAGGTGACTCATTACCATAGGTTGTCCAGGTTGTCATTGAACTCATCCTTCGTGGAACAGTAGTTCTCGAGGACCTTTAACATTAGCTTAAGGGAGCATACTGGTCGTGAGTCTTGGCCTGTTTCTGAAGCTGGCTCTGTTTCCCGCTCTTCATAATGGCAGTATCAGGTTGTATTTGCTCTGTTTCAGCAGTGGGAGACAATGTAGAGTCTTTTTTGGCCATTTTGATTTAAGGTGCGCTGTCTCTTTAAGAAACTGAACTTTTGAATTGGGGGCTGGAAATCGCAGTGCAGCTTAGTTAAGACGTCCTGACGAGATTCCCAAGCTGTTTTTGGAGAATTGTGGGGTTTTGCAGTCCGCCAATCTGCAGCAATGTGGTATAATATACAGAGAATCTCTATGCACAATACGGTCTGGGGTGACGCTGCAGACAGATTCTTAGCAGAGCAGGGCTGCAGTATGTGAGCAGGCAGATGGGTTGGGATATAAGTGTGATGGTCAACACACCGCCTCCAGCAGGGCGAATTTCTATGGCACACGTGACCCTGGATACACTGCCTCTAGTAGGGTGAACTTAAATAATATAACGTGCAGCCGGATACACCGCCTCCAGCAGGCGAATTTCAGAATTACACGTATAACTGGATACACCGCCTCCAGCATGGCGAATTTAAATAATAAAGGGAAACACCAGGGAAACTGATACAATGGAGGGCCCTGCAATAGGGAACGGGGACGTGGAGACCTCCTGTACTCCCCTGGGTCAGTATCTCTACACTCCTAATAATCCCTAGGCTGGTTCCGCACCGGGCGCCGATCAGGAACCTAAAAACCCTAGCTCGCCCTGCACCTAGCCCTTTCTAGTGAAATGGACGGTGCAGAAACTAATCCCACCACTGCACTGAAACACACAAAAGGAAAGTACAAAACAGGGGTAACACCACTTAGCTTTGCTCTGTTGCTCTTGCTCCCAGCAACAGAGTCCACCACCAGAATTCAGTTTCCACCTGAAGCTACTACACCAAAGCTCTGCCTGAGCTTCAAGGATCTCTTTCTGCAGTTCCTTCCTCCACCAGACTTGGTTGGAAATGAGCAATATCACCAACCGCAATTGCAACACCTGACACTCTTTTATAGCAGAGCCAGAGCAATCACACCTGCTTTATAATCACGTGCACTAAACTAAAGTAACCAGAGTGCAAAGACCCTAATGGCCACCGGGGGTAAAACTAGAACTGAAACCACCACAGTGCAATGACCCTAATGGCCACTGGGGGCAAAACTATCTTTAAGCACACAGCTTAAGGAAAAAAAAGGTTACTAGTGCTTTTATCTGTCATGATCCAGCATGGATCATGACAATAAGAGTGATTTTTTTTGCTGGGCGTCAAGGCAGTTTTTCAACTGTTCTGTCCCCACGAGGCGAATGAAGATGTGGTTGGTGAATAGGGGCTGGGAGAGATTCCTACCTTCGTTTCCTTAATGCAGGGCAGACAGGACCAATATGTTGCTCAGCGTCCGGAGAGATGATGCACACCAGGGATTGTAAAGTCCAGACTTGTTTAATTGGAAATCTGGACATACAGCGTATGATTGGTAATACAATAGGTTCTCCAGACGTACAGAGTGTTAACGAACTGATACAGCAAAGTGGTTAACAAGGTGGTACAGCAAACTGATAAAGCAAGGTGGTCGAAAAACTGACGCCTTTCACAGCTCAGTACAAGCATGTCTCTCCCAGGTGAAAGTGAAACTAACAAATGGCTGCTGGAAGGAAGAGAAGGTGTGACCTCTGAACCGGAAGTGAAAGGCATGTACAAGAATTAATTAGCTGCAGGCTGCCATACAGAAAAAAGACCAGCAGGTGGCAGCAGAGCAAATGCAAGACAACCATATAAGCATAACTTAGACGGAACAGCACAACCAGAGGAAGCGAAGGAAAGAGTTGTCTCAGGAGATTAGAAAGAAAATTATAGGCAAATATATTAAAGGTAAAAGTTATAAGACCATCTCCAAGCAGCTTGATGTTCCTGTGACTACAGTTGCACATATTATTCAGAAATTTAACCTCCTTGGACGTGGCCGCAGGAGGAAAATTGATGACAAATAGGGATGAGCGAGTAGTGAAATACTCGGACTCGCTGTACTCGTTACGAGTACCTCCTTATACTCGGGTACTCGTAACGAGTAGCAATTCCAATGTAAGTCAATGGGAAATGCAAGAAATGGGCTGTGTGCTGGGCTGGGTGGGGACTGTGCGAAGACTGTGCCGGGCTATGCGGGACTGTGCTGGCCTGTGCGGGACTGTGCTGGGCTGTGCAGGTACTGTGCGGGGACTATGCAGGGCTGTGCGGGACTATGCTGAGCTGTGTAGATACTGTGCGGGACTGTGCAGGGCTGTGCAGGGCTGTGCAGGACTGTGCAGGGGTGTGCGGGTACTGTGCTGGCCTGTGCGGGACTGTGCTGGGCTGTGCAGGAACTGTGCAGGGACTGTGCAGGGCTGTGCAGGACTATGCAAAGGCTGTGCGGGACTGTGCAGGGCTGTGCAGGTACTGTGCAGGACTGTGCAGGACTGTGCTGAGCTGTGCGGTGACTGTGCGGAGACTGTGTAGGGCTGTGCGGGACTATGCTGGGCTGTGCAGATACTGTGCGGGACTGTGCTGGGCTGTGCGGGGACTGTGCAGGGATGTGCGGGACTATGCTGGGCTGTGCAGATACTGTGCGGGACTGTGCAGGGCTTTGCGGGACTGTGCTGGGGTGTGCGGGTACTGTGCTGGCCAGTGCGGGACTGTGCTGGGCTGTGCAGGTACTGTGCGGGGACTGTGCAGGACTGTGCTGGGCTGTGCGGGAACTGTGCTGGCCTGTGCGGGACTGCGCTGGGCTGTGCAGGTACTGTGCAGGGCTGTGCTGGGCTGTGCGGGGACTGTGTAGGGCTGTGCGGGACTATGCTGGGCTGTGTAGATACTGTGCGGGACTGTGCAGGGCTGTGCGGGACTGTGCTGGGATGTGCGGAGACTGTGCTGGCCTGTTCGGGACTGTGCTGGCCTGTGCAGGTACTGTGTGGGGACTGTGCCGGGCTGTGCGGGACTGTGAAGGGCTGTGCGAGACTGTACTGGCCTGTGCGGGACTGTGCTGGGCTGTGCAGGTACTGTTCAAGACTGTGCAGGACTGTGTTGGGCTGTGCAGGGACTGTGCAGGGCTGTGCGGAACTGGGCTGGGCTGTACGGGACTGTGCTGGGCTGTGCAGGTACTGTGCGGGGACTGTGCCGGGCTGTGCGGGACTGTGCAGGGCTGTGCGGGACTGTGCTGGGCTGTGCAGGGACTCTGTTGGCCTGTGCGGGACTGTGCTGGGCTGTGCAGGTACTGTGCCGGGCTGTGCGGGACTGTGCAGGGCTGTGCGGGACTGTGCTGGGACTGTGCAGGGTTGTGCGGGACTGTGCTGGGCTGTGCGGGGACTGTGCAGGGCTGTGTGGGACTGTGCTGGGCTATGCGGGGACTGTGCAGGGACTGTGCTGGGCTGTGCGGAGACTGTGTGGGCTGTGTCGAATATTGCAAGGCGAGTAGTGAAATAGTCGCCAGGATTCGAGTACCGTGAGTACCGCATTACTCGCCGAGTACCGAATCCTAACGAGTATACTCGCTCATCCCTAATGACAAATCAAAGTGACGGATAATACGAATGGTAACAAAAGAGCCCAGAAAAACTTCTAAACAGATTAAAGGTGAACTTCAAGCTCAAGGAACATCAATGTCAGATTGCACCATCCGTCATTGTATGAGCCAAAGTGGACTTCATGGGAGACGACCAAGGAGGACACCAGTGTTGAAAAAAAATCATAAAAAAGCCAGACTGGAATTTGCTAAACTACATGTTGACAAGCCACAAAGCTTCTGGGAGAATGTCCTATGGACAGCTGAGACAAAAATGGAACTTTTTGGCAAGGCACATCAGCTCTAATGTTCACAGACGGAAAAATGAAGCATATCAAGAAAAGAACACTGTCCCTACTGTGAAACATGGAGGAGGCTCTGTTATCTCAAGACTATCAAGGGATTCTAGAGAGAAATGTGCTGCCCACGGTCAGAAAGCTTGGTCTCAGTCACAGGTCATGGGTCTTGCAACAGGATAATGACTCAAAACACACAGCTAAAAACACCCAAGAATGGCTAAGAGGAAAACATTGGACTATTCTGAAGTGGCCTTCTATGAGCCCTGACCTAAATCCTATTGAGCATCTTTGGAAAGAGCTGAAACATGCCATCTGGAAAAGGCAACTTTCAAACACGCGACATCTGGAGCAGTTTGCTCTTGAGGAGTGGGCCAAAATACATGTCGAGAGGTGCAGAAGTCTCATTGACAGTTACAGGAATCGTTTGACTGCAGTGATTGCCTCAAAAGGTTGTGCAACATAATATTAAGATAAGGGTACCATCATTTCTGTCCAGGCCTATTTCATGAGTTTTATTTTTTTTTTTTAAATCTATGGAAGCATGGTTGAAATGCAATGTCTGACTTTCATTTGTTCATTTTTGTAGATTTATTATTACTTTTGTCAGATTCCATTTATTTCTGTGACCATTGTGGGTTTTTCTGTCATTAAACGAGGGGTACCTACAATTTTGACCACGTGTGTATTTGAATAAATGGGAATCTTTTGTTGGTCTGACTCTGATACATAGTTTTTGGTTTGAAGTCAAAAACCCTTCAATCATCAAATACTAGATATTCAAAGCCTCTCGTATCCAATGTACTTTCTTTTTAATGTAGCCCCTTCCCTGCGGCTTCATTCTCTAACAGCTGCTTGATAGCGAAACAGACTTTCTAACCTTCGTTCTATCAATGTCCAAGTAGAATACATACAGTTGTGGCCAAAAGTATTGACACCCCTGCAATACTGTCAGATAATACTCACTTTCTTCCTATAAATGATTGCAAACACAAATTCTTTGGTATTATTATCTTCATTTAATTTGTCTTAAATGAAAAAACACAAAAAGAATTGTCCTAAAGACAAATTGGATATAATTCCACACCAAACATAAAAAAGAGGGTGGACAAAAGTATTGGCATTCTTCGAAATATCATGTGATGCTTCTCTAATTTGTGTAATTAACAGCACCTGTATCTTACCTGTGGCACCTAACAGGTGTTGGCAATAACTAAATCACACTTGCAGCCAGTTGACATGGATTAAAGTTGACTCAACCTCTGTCCTGTGTCCTTGTGTGTACCACATTGAGCATGGAGAAAAGAAAGAAGACCAAAGAACTGTCTGAGGACTTTAGAAACCAAATTGTGAGGAAGCATGAGAAATCTCAAGGCTACAAGTCCATCTCCAAAGACCTGAATGTTCCTGTGTCTACCGTGCGCAGTGTCATCAAGAAGTTTAAAGCCCATGGCACTGTGGCTAACCTCCCTAGATGTGGACGGAAAAAAAAACTCGACAAGAGATTTCAACGCAGGATTGTGCGGATGTTGGATAAAGAACCTCGACTAACATCCAAACAAATTCAAGCTGCCCTGCAGTCCGAGGGTACAACAGTGTCAACCCGTACTATCCGTCGGCGTCTGAATGAAAAGGGACTGTATGGTAGGAGACCCAGGAAGACCCCACTTCTTACCCCGAAACATAAAAAAGCCAGGCTGGAGTTTGCCAAAACTTACCTGAAAAAGCCTAAAACGTTTTAGAGGAATGTTCTCTGGTCAGATGAGACAAAAGTAGAGCTTTTTGGGCAAAGGCATCAACATAGAGTTTACAGGAGAAAAAAAGAGGCATTCAAAGAAAAGAACACGGTCCCTACAGTCAAACATGGCGGAGGTTCCCTGATGTTTTGGGGTTGCATTGCTGCCTCTGGCACTGGACTGCTTGACCATGTGCATGGCATTATGAAGTCTGAAGACTACCAACAAATTTTGCAGCATAATGTAGGGCCCAGTGTGAGAAAGCTGGGTCTCCCTCAGAGGTCATGGGTCTTCCAGCAGGACAATGACCCAAAACACACTTCAAAAAGCACTAGAAAATGGTTTGAGAGAAAGCACTGGAGACTTCTAAGGTGGCCAGCAATGAGTCCAGACCTGAATCCCATAGAACACCTGTGGAGAGATCTAAAAATGGCAGTTTGGAGAAAGCACCCTTCAAATATCAGGGACCTGGAGCAGTTTGCCAAAGAAGAATGGTCTAAAATTCCAGCAGAGCATTGTAAGAAACTCATTGATGGTTACCGGAAGCGGTTGGTCGCAGTTATTTTGGCTAAAGGTTGTGCAACCAAGTATTAGGCTGAGGGTGCCAATACTTTTGTCTGGCCCATTTTTGGTGTTTTGTGTGAAATGATCAATGTTTTGCTTTTTGCTTCATTCTTTTTTGTGTTTTTTTCATTTAAAACAAATTAAATGAAGATAATAATACCAAAGAATTTGTGTTTGCAATCATTTTCAGGAAGAAACTGAGTATTATCTGACAAAATTGCATGGGGTGTCAATACTTTTGGCCACAACTGTATTGATTAATGAGCAGTGGTAGATGACTAGGTTCACATTTTTCCTCTTCTTCCACATCTGGTCTAAATCTCAAAAAGTGGGATTGGGATGAAAACCATTATGGAGCTCTGCCAGAGACATTCATTATAAAGGGTCAGACAGAGACGGCCTTCTTTTGGAGGATGCAAAGCATGGGAGACTACGCTTTTGTGTCCACCTAAAATGATGGACTGTGCAGCGGAAGCCATATTGAGAACATAGTGACTTTGACTGTGTATTTTTAGTGAATGACATCATCAAGGCTCTATTTGAATCTCTTTTTATCTCTTTTTTGGGTTTTAGAAGGCAGCGCAGTGCTCACCATGGAGCTCAGTAAGGCTAGGGCCCACACGACTGTTTTTCTCTCATCCCAGAAAATTGGTCAGATTATGGTAATCACACTCTGATGAGAGTGTGATACAAGTTTCTCGGGGGTGGAGAAGAAAAAGTTTCTCCATTCAGTTTGTCTATGAATCTTGGACCGCACTTGGATCTCATCCGAGTGAGGTCTAAGGCTACGTGCACACACTGCGGTTTTTGCTGCGGTTCCGCTGCGGTTTTGGCCCTGCGGAACCGCAGCAGTTCCGCAGACATGGTACTTTACCATGTTAGCCTATGGGTTTTCAAAACCGCAGTGCTCACGCTGCGGTTTTTTCCGCGCGGTTTTGCTGCAGTTTTTTTTCTGCAGCATGTCAATTATTTCTGCGGATTCTGCTGCGGTTTCACACCTTTAACATAGTAGAGGTGTGAAACCGCAGGGCAAAACCGCAGGCCAAACCGCAGCAAAACCGCAGGTCACTTTACCTGCGGTTTTACATGCGGTTCCGCAGGAAAAAACCCGCAGCGGAATCCGCAGTGTGTGCACATAGCCTAATGTTTTCCACGAGCCCATAGACATGAATGGCCAAGTGCAATCCAATTAACAGAGGCAAATCATGCACGCAGCAATTTTTTTCCTTGGATCACTTAGTCCAAAAATGTGCATAGCCCCATAGATTAACATGGGGACAAGTGCTATCTGTCAAAACCACGGATGTCTGCACGTGACCTAAGAGTGTGAACCAGCTCTTTTTTATTGTAATTGCACCTTCTGAAATAGTAGAGGCGCGCCATCTAGGCAAAGAAGAGAAACTAACCATGCACGGAAAATATGGTGGAAACCTAGCCTTAAAAGTTGTAGTAAAAGTTACATTTCACTATATTTGCTACCTATTTGGCTATGATTTTTGGAAATGAAAAGGGAGATTAGCAAACCCAGCAAGGAAGGGGTCTGACTGAGCAATCGTAAAAAAATTTTTTTTACCTATGCTATAGCAATCAAAATAAACCAAAATCCTAATTACAGTATATCTTGAGTCTTTTATCGTCTGTTCCCCACCTTTCCTCGTCTGAATATAAACAATACATTCAGGAAGAAGGTTGGAATATGGGACACAGACAGACCGGGAGGATACCGAAAAAAAAATTAATGAGGTCATCATCGATGAATAAACATCTGGGTCACCACCAGACAAACTGCTCAAGAGACGCGACCCCGATGCTGATTGTTGGCAATTACTCTGTACTGGAAGACTGTATCAGTATATACAATTACATTATTGTTATTCTTTCTATAAACTGATGATTTTAATTATAAATTGAATTACTCATAATATTGTAAAATCTGTTGGCGCATACAACAGCTGCAGGCTTATACTGTAGGGCTATCTTGGATAGACAGCAGATGGCGTGGTGTTACCTGCTACTATTTGCTGATATGTATGCAGTTCCTCTCTTAACTGTACAGCGTGACGTCCTTGGCTTGTATGTGTCAGTTTTCTCCTGCAATCCTCCATGTTGGGATGATGTTGATATAATAGAGGCTGCATGTCCCAAGTAAAACAGTCCCATAACGTCTAAATGATTCTGCTGAAAGCTGAAATCTGCAACATGATCTGCACCCTGACTGTAGAATAAATGACAATAATACAAAGAACTATAAGTAAATGTATACACCAGTAACTATGGACAGCACTGACGGAGAATTTTGCTTATTTCCTGTTATGGCCACTAGATGGCAATGCAGTAACCTGTCACTCGCTAGTCGCTAGCAATACAACATTTTTAGGTCTGTGCACATTTCCTGCACACTACTCTGTACTGTTTTCGCCAGGGAAAACGATAACCCGAATATTTAATGGACATGTCCCATAGTAATTGAAAGGGATGGGGAAGGGGTGTCAATATTTCATTGCACTGACGATAACTTAATTCTAGCCATTAGGTGAAAAATATTGGCAACCCCTACATATGTAACTTGAAAAAACATGAACTGCTAAAAAGTGTATGAAACTGGATCTTTTCCTGTAATTATACCATGGTGCCCATCTCTTCTCTATATGTTGTGACTTGCCTGGCTTGGTGCTTGTAACTTTTTTCTTTTTTGGTCACAATGACGTATTTTTAAACTTCTGTTTATGTGCCTATATGTCTTCACAATTCATATAATTATATATCATTACTGTATGATGGAAGGTTTACATACATTCCTGAGCAAAACAAAAAGTTGCAGGAAAGTTCTGCAAAAACTTACTGTAAAGCTTTTTTTTCATGACATTTACTAAACATTATATATGAGTTGCTCTATTTACTGTATGTTTTTTTTTTACATCTACATATGTATCTGATATTGACTATCATAATCCAGTACTTGCTACTGAGGGTTAGATTTATGTTTTGTGTTACCGCATTGTTATTACTTTTCTATTTCTTTCACATATTTGGGATGCTTTAACTAGTTGCTGACATTTCAACAAGCTTTACATAAGTAAATAGTACATTTTTATAATATATCTTATCAAACAAATCTGCTTCTTTTTCGACTTAGGAGCCGTTTCTTTACCTTCTTCTGCGTTTTGAACTCATCTTTCACTCTGAAATACGCCTAAAATCCTTCTCGGCCAAAACAAGACACAGACTGTCGGGTTAGTGAGGTGTCAGATAAATGCTGACTATTCAGGTCTATGGAGAGAGGAAGGTGCTGTTGCTTTACAGTAAGAGTGTCGTTTTTTTATCTCACCCTAGTACTGGATTCACATCAACACTGCTCAGTATTGCTGTATATTGTCATCCGTGCTGCTGCTTCGTATCAAGTGCTGCATAGAATCAGGAGAGTAGGAATCCTTCATATCCATGTGTTCTATGTATGGGAGAAATCATAGCAGCTATTGTCCACCCACTAGCTCAGAGACAACTGAAATGAGCTATGGAGATCGCACATTTGGAAAAGTGGTGAAAATGAAGGATAAAGTGTGTTGTATTCCTTATATATACACACAGGACAGTTGATTCTGGAAAGTCACAAGAGACAGGTACTTGCTTAAATCATGGAGCATCACCTTTGGTGATGTCACTGACGGCTTCCTGATGACATCAGATGTGTACTCCCATTGATGAAGGTCAGAGGTAATAAACATTTTTAACATAAAAAAGGTCATAAGTTTCTTTAACCACTTCGTGCCAGAGCCCATTTTCATTTTTGTGTTTCTGTTTTTGCTCTCCTTCTTCCCAGAGCCATAACTTTTTTATTTTTTAGTCAATATGGCCGTGTGAGGGCTTGTTTTTTGCGGAACGATTTGTACTTTTCAATTGTATTTACCATATTGTGTACTCAAAAAGGGAAAAAAATTCCAAGCGCTGTGAAATTGCAAAAAAAGTGCAATCCCACACTTGTTTTGGGGGTTTTTTCTGCACCATGTTCACTAAATGCTAAAACTGACCTGCCACTATGATTCTCCAGGTCATTACGAGTTCATAGACAGCAAACACGTCTAGGTACTTTTTTATCTAAGTGGTGAAAAAAATTCTAAACTTTGATTAAAAATAAATGATAATTTGCGCCATTTTCTGATACGTGCAGCATCTCCACTTTTCGTGATCTCGGGTTGGGTGAGGGCTTATTTTTTGCACGCCAAGCTGTCGTTTTTAATTATACCATTTTGATGCAGATACTTTTTTTTGATCACCCGTTATTGCATCTTAACGCAATGTCGAGGCGACCAAAAAAACATAATTCTGGCATTTTTAATTTTTTTCTCGCTACACCGTTTAGCGATCAGTTTATTCCTTTTTTTATTGATAGTTTGGCCAATTCTGAACAAGGAAATACCTAATATTTCTATGTTTGATTTTTTTATTGTTTTATTTTGAATGGGATGAAAGAAGGGTGATTTAAACTTTTATTTTTTTAATATTTTTAAAACTATTTTTCCTTAACTTCTGGCATGCTTCAATAGCCTACATGGAAGGTAAGAAGCAGCCACAACTTGATTGGCTCTGCTACATATACTGTAGGCAATGCTCAGATCACCTCTATGTAGCAGAATTACTGCATTGCTTTGAGCGCCGACCACAGGGTGGCGCTCATAGCAATCCAGCATCAACAACCATAGAGGTCTCAAGGAGACCTCTGGTTGGTATGCCGATGAACCGATGACCCCCGATGACGTGACGGGGGTCAGCGGTGCGCGTATTTCCGGCCCCATTGGCCGGAAGCCCATGTTAAACGCCGCTGTCAGAGTTTGACAGTGGCATTTAACTAGTTAATAGCCGAGGGCAGATCGCGATTCCACCAGCGCCTATTGGGGCACATATCAGCTGTTCAATACAGCTGACATGTTCCGGCTTTTAGGTGGGCTTACCAAAAAGCTCTATCTTGGTCTTATCTGTTTACAAAATGCTTTCCCAGAAGGATTTTGGCATACTCTTGCACATTTTGGCAAACTGGAGTCTAGCTTTTTATGTCTCTGTGTCAGCAGTGGGGTCTTCTTGGGTCTTCTGCCATAGAGTTTCATTTCATTCAAATGTCGACAAATCAATCGCACTGACAGGACAGCTTGAATTTTTTGGGATCGTGATTGGGGCTACTTACCCACCTATCCTGCATTGCAACCTTTCATCAATTTGTCTCTGCAATCCATGTCCAGGAAGAATAGCTACAGTGCCATGGGTTGAAAACTTCTTGATTTATGTTGCACACCGTAGACAAAGTAACATGATGATCTCTGGAGATGGACTTTAGATTGTTGATAATTTTCAACAATTTTGGTACACAAGGCCTCAGGTAGTTCTCTCCTCTTGTGTTCTCCATGCTGAGTGTAGCACACACAAACACAAAATGCAAAGATTGAGTCAACTTCTCTCCCCTTTTTATCTGGTTTCAGGTGTGCTTTTCATATTGCCCACACCAGTTACTTGCCACAGGTGGGTTTGAACAAGTGATTTGGAAAGGTGCTGACGATTTTGTCCAGACCATTTATGGGGTTTTATGTGAAATTATGTCCAATTTCCGTTTTCTTCTCATGTTTTTGTGTTGTTCCAAAGTAAGCAGGTTGCTGGATGCAGTTACGGACAAAAGGCAGAGTAAGGGTTAACAATTTGTAATAAACAGGGGAATACTCCACGCAGGGAGGAAAACAGTTAAAAGAGGGAATAAACTCTTCAGTTTGCAAAGGATATTCAGAGTTCAGGAACTTTGAATCAGGTAGCAGCAGTTCTTGTGAAACACTTGTGTCAGAAGTTCCTCAAACTGTGACATTTGCTGGGAAGTCAATAGCGCCGGCAACGGCTGGTGTGGTGTCTTTTCCAATGGGGTCATGTGGGCATCAATGCCCCATCTTCTGGCGGCAGCGGTCAGTCTACGGTATCTTCCGCTGAGCCCCTAGTCCATATGCTGCAGTGGCTGACAAGGGTGCGGCAAAGTCAGGGCCCAGGTGTCCGTCCCGTACCCGGTCACTCTTATGTGGCATGTACACTGTACTCACGGACACGGAGCGTACATAGTAACATAGTATTTAACCTCTTAAGGACAAAAGCCACTTTGTAGGTTAATGACCAGGCCTTAATTTTAAAATCGGACCACTGCCACTTTATGTTGTTATAACTCTGGAACGCTTCAACGAATCCCGCTGATTCTAAGATTTTTTTTCATGACATATTATACTTCATGTTAATGATAACATTTCTTTAGTATAACTTGCGTTTATTTTTGAACATAATGGAAATTGGTCAAAAATTTTGAAAATGTAGCAATTTCCAAACTTTTAATTTTTGTACCCTTAAATCAGAGAGTGATGTCACACAAAATAGTTAATAAATAACATTTCCCACATGTCAACTTTACACCAGCAGTCAGCACAATTTTAGAAACATAATTTTTTGTTTTTAGGATGTTATAAGGGTTAAAAGTTGACCAGCGATTTCTCATTTTTCCAACAAAATTTACACAACCATTTTTTTTAGGGACCACATCACATTTGAAGTGAGTTTGGGGGGGTCAATATAACAGAAAATACCCAAAAGTGACACCATTCTAAAAACTGCACCCCTCAAGGTGTTCAAAACCACATTCAAGAAGTTTATTAACCCTTTAGGTACTTCACAAGAATTGAAGCAATGTAGAAGGAAAAAATGAACATTTAACCTTTTTCCCCAAAATTTTACTTCAGACACAATTTTTTTTATTTTATCAAGGTTATCAGGAGAAAATGAACCACAATTTTTGTTGTGCAATTTCTCCTGAGTACACTTTTTCCCCATTTGTCCCTTCGCTGTAGGGCCTGGGCTGGTTGATGTCTCCAGTCACTTTCACCAGTGTGCCACCCAACAAGTGACTAATCCTCCCAGTTTGAACCTTCCCCTATTTCAGCACTAGTGACACAGATGAATTGTGTATTTAACCCGATATGAAACTGTGCCATGCGGCCTGGACATTCTTATTGTGGGACAGTAGTCAAATTGATATGTTACTCTTGGGGTGGAGACATTATACCAGAAAGTCAGTATGCCCTTCTCATGAGTGACTACCCCTTGGTGACTGACTACCCCTTGAGCTAGGAAAAGGATAAGTGCCAGATGGATGAAGAGTGGCAGCCGCTACTGGACTCTGGATCCGGCATCTCCTTGCAGTGGGAAGCGAGGACCCATGGACTGCTGTGATAGTTGACAGGACTTGGAACAGGCTGTCATCTCTAGGTTCAAGGGTACGTCTGTTGAACCTCTTTGTGATGAGGACTCAGTCACCGGGCAGGATCTGGTGGGCTCCTATGTCCTCAGGATCTGGGATGGAAGAAAAGACTCGAAAATGCATTTTAGTCACGTTTTTAAACTTAGTCTACATATAGGCAATTATAAAGAACAAAATATAATCCTAAACTGTGAATATTTACAAGTAGGATCTTATAGGGCTGAGTTTTGTTGGACCTGCTATTATGTGTGTGTATTTGTGCATGTATGTGACCCAAGGGAAAGACTAAACTCTTATGCTATGACTCCCCTGTTTCCTGTATAGCATCAAGTATGTAGAGTTTTGTTTGAGGCCTTAAATTTTCCTTGTTCATCCTTAGGCGTATTTCATCCTGTATAACTTCATCTTAGGTCCATTTCTTCTTTTCTTCCTTGGATACTTGTTTCTGGAGTGTCAGCTAATCTTTTTCCAGGGTTATCCCTTTTCATCTGTTTCCGTGTCAACCGGTATTACTGCTGCTTCTTTTGCTGTTACTTCAGCTAATCTTTTGCCCACTGCTTCCCTTGAAGTGTCTCCAGTGTGTGTGCTTTTACTTTTACCACCGCAACTCTTCCTGGCATCAACAAGGACTCCATTAATTCTTGTATGGCTTTGTGGTGTCTGACCGGCGTTCTGTTAGCCGTGATGAAGTCTCTTTCCCTCCAGATTGATCTTGATAGCTTCATGTTGAGTGGACCTCTCGTATGCTTCAGTCAAGGCCTGCGGTCCTGCCTTTGGGTGTAGGCAGTGGCTTTGCTGGCAGCATGTATCTTCTGTAGCTACTGCTATACCAGTGTGCAAACTGCCTTCTTGGTCTGCATACCTTGGTCTATACAGAAAGAGCGTCAGGTCAGGATCTTCCAGGTGTTCTCTTGCTTCATGACAGCAAGACAATTGCGTTCAGCCATTTCAGAGTCGACTACCTCTTCCACTAATGTGTCAGAGATGTGGTTTTCATCCTCCATCTTCCTCCCCCCTTTGGCAGAGGTAGAAGAGTAGCTGGATAATGGACAGCACATCTGGAGATGGTGACGTTGTCCGGGAGCAGAGTAGGGCATTGCAGACAGGTGCTTTGGGCCAGGATCATCAACTGGTGACCCATAAAAATATCAGAAGCTTTGTCCAGCACAGGTGGGTTGCAAACACAGTTCTCATGCAGGTTTGGACTTCACGAGCCACTTGGTCAAGTCTTGGAGAGGAGACGCCAGGAGGGCATTGTCTTCCTCCGTGAAGCTGTGTTAGGACTCCATTTACATGGTTGGTCAGGCTTCTTCATGACAAACAGACAAAACAGTTCGGTATAGCCTTAGAGCTGTGAAAATGTGATTGCAATTTAGTATATAAAACGCATTGATGCCTTCTTTGGTTAACCTTAAAATAGTTATAAAAAGGTTGCATGTGTAGAAGAGCAGTATTGTCTTGGCTGTCTTCAGTCAGGGTCAGAGGTCATCCATATGTATTGTAAAAAAAGTGACTGTGGGATATATCCTCTTCCAGGGCTCCAGGACCGTGGTCATGGCTCGGGTCAACATAGAGAGGCTATACTGTGCCCCTTGAGGCATCATAGTCCAAATATATTGCTGGCACCATATGTAAAAACAAACAGGTACTGGCTTGCAGCATGTAGAAATAAACTGAAGAAAGCATTGGCCAGGTCAATCACCGTGAACCATAGAAAAATAAATAGAATTGATAAAAACAAAACATAGTGTGTGGGTTTCGCACCATAGATGTGTTCAGTACTATAACTTCACTGACAGCACACAAGTTATGTATCATCTATTACTTGATAAAAATAATTACAAATTATGAAATGGAGGGTGAATATTGCAATTTCCTTGGTAGCAGGGCTACTGGCTTTGGCCCCACCTTTACAAACTGGATTTTCAGCGTGCCAATATTGAGTCTGGGATCAGTGCCATTAGTTCAACGCCCACATGATCTACAGATGTGTCCTGTAAAAAAAGAAAAGACTACATACTTCTTCAGCAAGTAGATCAATATCCCTGATTACTCTTCTGATTGCATCGGGACCCACCAGGAATTTGAGAGGAGTATCCTCAACCTCTGTCTGGGTGGAGATGTTGTTTCTCTATTGTATTTTTGTGGGGGGGGGCTGTAAGAGTATACGTACTTTCATGGGTTGTGGAATCAGTATGCCAATACCCTATTAAAATCTGGAGCTCGATGTTGGTGGGTGTCAAGCTTCTTCCAACTGGGAACTAATTTGCATTTCAAATCTGAGATCCAGAAACTTTTTGTTACATTGGTGGAAGAAATTATCCACAGGTTCTCCTTTTCCCTGCATGACATCCTGGAGAATGGGGGTCTGGCAAGCTGCTTACTAGGGTATCTGTCTCCTGGTATTTCCAGGAGTCCTTGCGTGGAGTAGATTGTGTACAAAAGTATGAGCTTTGAGGCTTAAAAGATGATGATGATAATTATGTCCCCCCCACCATATAAGGAAAAATACTGTAGATTATCAGTCTGAGCTATTTATTTCCTGTCTTCTCCTGTTCTGTTTAATTATATACCTCCATGTCATATTCATCTTTTTCTTCATTATTCTTTTCATAAACTACATTAATTAATGGAACTATAATGGATGCTGGACAGGATGTAGCATAAGGCGTGCCGTCTATATAAATAGTTGGAAAGAAAGTATGACTCTTTGGGTTGGTCATCTGACAGTCAGAACAAGTTTCACGATATTCTGCATTCTGTGTTTGACAGCTGGCACACGTCCAGTCATTGGGAATGTATAAATGAATGTAATGCAGATATTGCAACTGACATCTTCCTGTGTAAATATTTGTTTTGCACAAAATTCAGCAATCTTGTTATAATCCTCTCCTCATGCCTTTTTTTTTCCTAACTTCCTCTGCCATCTTATCAAATGCTTCAGGGTCCTGTAACACCTCATAATACCTGAGGCTGGGACGCTGCTCTCTACTCATTAACACATTCTTCTATCCCTTCTTATCTAATGCTCCTCCCCTCGGGATCGGAGGGTTTCTTAATGTACATTTTCTTTCCTCACTCCACTATGGGTCATATCTGTCTTATAGATATCGACTGACTGCTCCCACCCATTGTATCATCTGAATTCTGAGTATATCTGAAAAACATACTGTATGTATGTGTGCGTCTTGAAACAAATTCTCACGGGGTTATAAACAGTGGGATATGTGACTGTAAAGCTGTATGTACTCCTTATGTCCGAGTAAAGGGGTCTTCAGTGAACATAGTGATGTCTAGCTATCTTGAACACAGTAATATAGGGAATTAACCAACAACTAACACCAGAGTATTTCACAAATCTTGTGTATCCAGAAACTGCGTAGTATAAAAATACCTAATAAATTGTTAAAATTTCTGTTTCCTCAAAACTTTCGCTTTAAAACATTTCAAGGAAAACATCTCACAGAGAAATGTAGTGACATTAGTAAAACAATAATAACTAAAAAGTAACAATAGACCTCGGATCTCACAGAGATACCTGTACAAATCAAAGCAATTACCATTCAAGCAATTCTCTTTCTACCTGAACAAATTTTAACAACTAACCTTATAATTATAGTATGCAGAACAAAACTAGTTTAACCAATTCTCTAATTTCACAACATATATATATATGTATACACACATAGAATGCATTCAAAAAATTTTAACCACATGCTAGTACGCCTCCTGCCGGCAAATCATACACACTACAAAAGAGAAAAGAAAATGAATTTAAAACTGGCACTGACATCAAATACTGCGAATCCTTGAACCAAAACAAATCACAATTTACCTATCCATATGCCAGCCTGATTTGTAGAGGTGAAAAATCTACACCTGGGCAAACACTTTTCAGGGAGAGCGCAATCATTCAGTCACATCAACACATTAATTGAAATTACCCTTCCACACATATAACTTATGAACCTATGCTGCAGCTAAAACACCATCACCTTAGCCAGGTGATGTCCGGTGGGAACCCAGCAAGAAGTCACCAACCACTTAAAGGTTGGAAAATCACTCAGAGTAATCAAGCCCCTACTCCCACTTGCCCACTGGGAGAGACACAGTTCAGACTTCTGCAATCATCGGTCAAGCCGAGAGCAGGACCGGAACCAGAGTGACAGTGAATTTGCTCAGTACGTCTCCCTATCTATATTTTTTCCTTTTCAGGCTGGCTGAGGTAACAATCATGTATGCAAACAACCAAAACAGCAAAGCAGAGAGGCAAAGCAGATGAGGCAGACAATTAAGGAAATCGTGACTAGGGTGGGTTTTTGGTGATAGGACTTGTAGTAAATAGTGGTAATCACCTCTAGATAGGTGGTTGATATTTCAGCAGAGGGGGAAAAATAGTAATCACCTTTTTCCTTAAAAATATATATATGCCGTGTCATTCACGTCACCGGGCCCAGTTTATACCTGGGCGTATGGCCGGACGTGAGCACCTATATGTGTATACAGTGGGGCAAATAAGTATTTAGTCAGTCAGCAATAGTGCAAGTTCCACCACTTAAAAAGATGAGAGGCGTCTGTAATTTACATCATAGGTAGACCTCAACTATGGGAGACAAACTGAGAAAAAAAAATCCAGAAAATCACATTGTCTGTTTTTGTTTCATTTTATTTGCATATTATGGTGGAAAATAAGTATTTGGTCAGAAACAAAATTTCATCTCAATACTTTGTGATATATCCTTTGTTGGCAATGACAGAGGTCAAACGTTTTCTGTAAGTCTTCACAAGGTTGCCACACACTGTTGTTGGTATGTTGGCCCATTCCTCCATGCAGATCTGCTCTAGAGCAGTGATGTTTTTGGCTTTTCGCTTGGCAACACGGACTTTCAACTCCCTCCAAAGGTTTTCTATAGGGTTGAGATCTGGAGACTGGCTAGGCCACTCCAGGACCTTGAAGTGCTTCTTACGAAGCCACTCCTTCGTTGCCCTGGCGGTGTGCTTTGGATCATTGTCATGTTGAAAGACCCAGCCACGTTTCATCTTCAATGCCCTTGCTGATGGAAGGAGGTTTGCACTCAAAATCTCACGATACATGGCCCCATTCATTCTTTCATGTACCCGGATCAGTTGTCCTGGCCCCTTTGCAGAGAAACAGCCCCAAAGCATGATGTTTCCACCACCATGCTTTACAGTAGGTATGGTGTTTGATGGATGCAACTCAGTATTCTTTTTCCTCCAAACACGACAAGTTGTGTTTCTACCAAACAGTTCCAGTTTGGTTTCATCAGACCATAGGACATTCTCCCAAAACTCCTCTGGATCATCCAAATGCTCTCTAGCAAACTTCAGACGGGCCCGGACATGTACAGGCTTAAGCAGTGGGACACGTCTGGCACTGCAGGATCTGAGTCCATGGTGGCGTAGTGTGTTACTTATGGTAGGCCTTGTTACATTGGTCCCAGCTCTCTGCAGTTCATTCACTAGGTCCCCCCGCATGGTTCTGGGATTTTTGCTCACCGTTCTTGTGATCATTCTGACCCCACGGGGTGGGATTTTGCGTGGAGCACCAGATCGAGGGAGATTATCAGTGGTCTTGTATGTCTTCCATTTTCTAATTATTGCTCCCACAGTTGATTTCTTCACTCCAAGCTGGTTGGCTATTGCAGATTCAGTCTTCCCAGCTTGGTGCAGGGCTACAATTTTGTTTCTGGTGTCCTTTGACTGCTCTTTGGTCTTCACCATAGTGGAGTTTGGAGTCAGACTGTTTGAGGGTGTGCACAGGTGTCTTTTTATACTGATAACAAGTTTAAACAGGTGCCATTACTACAGGTAATGAGTGGAGGAAAGAGGAGACTCTTAAAGAAGAAGTTACAGGTCTGTGAGAGCCAGAAATCTTGATTGCTTGTTTCTGACCAAATACTTATTTTCCACCATAATATGCAAATAAAATGAAACAAAAACAGACAATGTGATTTTCTGGATTTTTTTTTCTCAGTTTGTCTCCCATAGTTGAGGTCTATCTATGATGTAAATTACAGACGCCTCTCATCTTTTTAAGTGGTGGAACTTGCACTATTGCTGACTGACTAAATACTTTTTTGCCCCACTGTATATATAATATATATATAACTTCTTCGACCGTCTAAGGTCAGAACCAGGGTGATAACCCAGTGGAAACAGCCCCTTTGTACTCTGCTCTGTATGCTTCTAGTAGCCCTAGTGCAGTATGAAATAGTTTTTTAACAGATACTAGACAGATTCTAGACACACCCTCCGAATTGGTTAGACCGGACAATACACACAGACAATTAAGGAATTATATATCTGACCAGGTCCGTAGGCTCAGGACTTTCAAAGGTGGTCAGTTTAAGGGTTCAGAGAAGACAGCCAACTATCTCCTCCCAGCTGGACGTGAATACAGAAGGGTAGGTAAGATAATATATTTTCTCACCTGGTCTCGAGCTGCAGCCTCGTCCTGCTGGAAAGACGTCCGTCCTGGGGGAGATTTTGTTGCGGCTGTGATCATCTGGTATCGTCCTGAGCCCCACTGTTTGAGCTCCAACTGTTCATTTCTATGGATTCTGCCACACTAGGGTGTGGCCCGTCTTAATTGTCTGTGGCCGAATTGGATCTCTGGCAGAGATTTTACGTGCACGGAGAAAAGAATACACAAGACAAGGTGTATCATGTCAATATGATTCTTCTCTATCTTTAATCCAAGGTGTACAGTTTTTATAACAGAAATTGCGCTATCTCATTGTGTTACATCATGGGTGCATTTCCAAATTACTGTTTACCCCAAATAGCAAATTAGTATTGATCTCATATGATCTCATATGTTCCCATATCGCTACATAATCATTATGTACATAATTATAGTCTTCTAGCCCGATCCACCCTAGTCCACCCAGTATTACATGAAGCCTAGATGGGTTATACAATATAGAAACAATTCTCAGAAAATCAGAAGTATCTTAAAGCAACATGATCCCAATATTCAGCAAAGCGTCTATATAGTGGTACAGTTTTGATTCTTGTATATATTCATATGCTATATATTTTCCCCTTAACAGTCCCTCCTTTGGAAATATGCAAAATCAAAATCCTAATCTCTTCGAACCTATCGATCTGTCCTCCCGGCCTACCTATCTCAACAATGCTGGAACCTAACTAACTAATCTTCACCGTGTATACGAGACAACCGATCTCTAGTAGATGGACCCCCTCCTAACGGACTTTGCACAGGAGGAAGTCAGATCCTGGACTCTCCCTCGTTGGTTTGCTTCAGGCAGGCATAGTCCGGAGGTGGGACTTGCATGGTTTCATTGGGACATCTTTCATACAGGGGATCTTCAAAATCGGCATGCATAGTCATTACTGTGGTTTCCATGGTCATCGTCATCATTTTCTTAAGGCATGGAGCTATGCAGCATAGAATTAAGGAAAATATGATCAAAGGACATAAAATAACTATTGTAAGCTTCATGGGTCAATAATTGCCTTTATGACATCCCCAAGGTATTTTATAAACCGTTGTTGATTATTGTATAAATAGTTTATCCTCTTTGCATTCTTATTTACGGTGATGGTACATTTAAACACAACTCTTGTTTCGTTCTCGACTTTGAATTTGTCATGTGCTCCCTGTATGCCCCCACTGGTATCTATGCTTCTTAGCCAAAATTTACCTTTTGTGTCACCATTTTCCCTCCCAAGTTTAGTACTTGAGCCTAGTACATATAACCCTTGCTCATTCTCTGAGGGGTTCTCAATGGTGAGGTACAGAACTATGCATCCCTCCTTGGGGCAGTGAGCAGCATTGACAGGGAGTATTGAATCTGGAAGGCCACTCTGACCCTTAAAATGGGCTTTGGACAGGGTCATGCGACTTAATAGGCTTATTCACCATTTGTCCCTTCGCTGTAGGGCCTGGGCTGGTTGATATCTCCAGTCACTTTCACCAGTGTGCCACCCAACAAGTGACTAATCCTCCCAGTTTGAACCTTCCCCTATTTCAGCACTAGTGACACAGATGAATTGTGTATTTAGCCTGATATGAAACTGTGCCATGGGGCCTGGACATTCTTATTGTGGGACAGTAGTCAAATTTATATGTTACTCTTGGGGTGGAGACATTATACCAGAAAGTCAGTATGCCCTTCTCATGAGTGACTACCCCTTGGTGACTGACTACCCCTTGAGCTAGGAAAAGGATAAGTGCCAGATGGATGAAGAGTGGCAGCCGCTACTGGACTCTGGATCCGGCATCTCCTTGCAGTGGGAAGCGAGGACCCATGGACTGCTGCGATAGTTGACAGGACTTGGAACAGGCTGTCATCTCTAGGTTTAAGGGTACGTCTGTTGAACCTCTTGGTGATGAGGACTCAGTCACCGGGCAGGATCTGGTGGGCTCCTATGTCCTCAGGATCTGGGATGGATGAAAAGACTCGAAAATGCATTTTAGTCACGTTTTTAAACTTAGTCTACATATAGGCAATTATAAAGAACAAAATATAATCCTAAACTGTGAATATTTACAAGTAGGATCTTATAGGGCTGAGTTTTGTTGGACCTGCTATTATGTGTGTGTATTTGTGCGTGTATATGACCCAAGGGAAAGACTAAACTCTTATGCTATGACTCCCCTGTTTCCTGTATAGCATCAAGTATGTAGAGTTTTGTTTGAGGCCTTAAATTTTCCTTGTTCATCCTTAGGCGTATTTCATCCTGTATAACTTCATCTTAGGTCCATTTCTTCTTTTCTTCCTTGGATACTTGTTTCTGGAGTGTCAGAACATCTTTTTCCAGGGTTATCCCTTTTCATCTGTTTCCGTGTCAACCGGTATTACTGCTGCTTCTTTTGCTGTTACTTCAGCTAATCTTTTGCCCACTGCTTCCCTTGAAGTGTCTCCAGTGTGTGTGCTTTTACTTTTACCACCGCAACTCTTCCTGGCATCAACAAGGACTCCATTAATTCTTGTATGGCTTTGTGGTGTCTGACCGGCGTTCTGTTAGCCGTGATGAAGTCTCTTTCCCTCCAGATTGATCTTGATAGCTTCATGTTGAGTGGACCTCTCGTATGCTTCAGTCAAGGCCTGCGGTCCTGCCTTTGGGTGTAGGCAGTGGCTTTGCTGGCAGCATGTATCTTCTGTAGCTACTGCTATACCAGTGTGCAAACTGCCTTCTTGGTCTGCATACCTTGGTCTATACAGTAAGAGCGTCAGGTCAGGATCTTCCAGGTGTTCTCTTGCCTCATGACAGCAAGAAAATCGCGTTCAGCCATTTCAGAGTCGACTACCTCTTCCACTAATGTGTCAGAGATGTGGTTTTCATCCTCCATCTTCCTCCCCCCTTTGGCAGAGGTAGAAGAGTAGCTGGATTATGGACAGCACATCTGGAGATGGTGACGTTGTCCGGGAGCAGAGTAGGGCATTGCAGACAGGTGCTTTGGGCCAGGATCATCAACTGGTGACCCATAAAAATATCAGAAGCTTTGTCCAGCACAGGTGGGTTGCAAACACAGTTCTCATGCAGGTTTGGACTTCACGAGCCACTTGGTCAAGTCTTGGAGAGGAGACGCCAGGAGGGCATTGTCTTCCTCCGTGAAGCTGTGTTAGGACTCCATTTACATGGTTGGTCAGACTTCTTCATGACAAACGGACAAAACAGTTCGGTATAGCCTTAGAGCTGTGAAAATGTGATTGCAATTTAGTATATAAAACGCATTGATGCCTTCTTTGGTTAACCTTAAAATAGTTATAAAAAGGTTGCATGTGTAGAAGAGCAGTATTGTCTTGGCTGTCTTCAGTCAGGGTCAGAGGTCATCCATATGTATTGTAAAAAAAGTGACTGTGGGATGTATCCTCTTCCAGGGCTCCAGGACCGTGGTCATGGCTCGGGTCAACATAGAGAGGCTATACTGTGCCCCTTGAGGCATCATAGTCCAAATATATTGCTGGCACCATATGTAAAAACAAACAGGTACTGGCTTGCAGCATGTAGAAATAAACTGAAGAAAGCATTGGCCAGGTCAATCACCGTGAACCATAGAAAAATAAATAGAATTGATAAAAACAAAACATAGTGTGTAGGTTTCGCACCATAGATGTGTTCAGTACTATAACTTCACTGACAGCACACAAGTTATGTATCATCTATTACTTGATAAAAATAATTACAAATTATGAAATGGAGGGTGAATATTGCAATTTCCTTGGTAGCAGGGCTACTGGCTTTGGCCCCACCTTTACAAACTGGATTTTCAGTGTGCCAATATTGAGTCTGGGATCAGTGCCATTAGTTCAACGCCCACATGATCTACAGATGTGTCCTGTAAAAAAAGAAAAGACTACATACTTCTTCAGCAAGTAGATCAATATCCCTGATTACTCTTCTGATTGCATCGGGACCCACCAGGAATTTGAGAGGAGTATCCTCAACCTCTGTCTGGGTGGAGATGTTGTTTCTCTATTGTATTTTTGTGGGGGGGGGCTGTAAGAGTATACGTACTTTCATGGGTTGTGGAATCAGTATGCCAATACCCTATTAAAATCTGGAGCTCGATGTTGGTGGGTGTCAAGCTTCTTCCAACTGGGAACTAATTTGCATTTCAAATCTGAGATCCAGAAACTTTTTGTTACATTGGTGGAAGAAATTATCCACAGGTTCTCCTTTTCCCTGCATGACATCCTGGAGAATGGGGGTCTGGCAAGCTGCTTACTAGGGTATCTGTCTCCTGGTATTTCCAGGAGTCCTTGCGTGGAGTAGATTGTGTACAAAAGTATGAGCTTTGAGGCTTAAAGATGATGATGATAATTATGTCCCCCCACCATATAAGGAAAAATACTGTAGATTATCAATCTGAGCTATTTATTTCCTGTCTTCTCCTGTTCTGTTTAATTATATACCTCCATGTCATATTCATCTTTTTCTTCATTATTCTTTTCATAAACTACATTAATTAATGGAACTATAATGGATGCTGGACAGGATGTAGCATAAGGCGTGCCGTCTATATAAATAGTTGGAAAGAAAGTATGACTCTTTGGGTTGGTCATCTGACAGTCAGAACAAGTTTCACGATATTCTGCATTCTGCGTTTGACAGCTGGCACACGTCCAGTCATCGGGAATGTATAAATGAATGTAATGCAGATATTGCAACTGACATCTTCCTGTGTAAATATTTGTTTTGCACAAAATTCAGCAATCTTGTTATAATCCTCTCCTCATGCCTTTTTTTTTCCTAACTTCCTCTGCCATCTTATCAAATGCCTCAGGGTCCTGTAACACCTCATAATACCTGAGGCTGGTATGCTGCTCTCTACTCATTAACACATTCTTCTATCCCTTCTTATCTAATGCTCCTCCCCTCGGGATCGGAGGGTTTCTTAATGTACATTTTCTTTCCTCACTCCACTATGGGTCATATCTGTCTTATAGATATCGACTGACTGCTCCCACCCATTGTATCATCTGAATTCTGAGTATATCTGAAAAACATATGTATGTGTGCGTCTTGAAACAAATTCTCACAGGATTATAAACAGTTGGATATGTGACAGTAAAGGCTGTATGTATGTACAGTGGGGCAAATAAGTATTTAGTCAGTCAGCAATAGTGCAAGTTCCACCACTTAAAAAGATGAGAGGCATCTGTAATTTACATCATAGGTAGACCTCAACTATGGGAGACAAACTGAGAAAAAAAAATCCAGAAAATCATATTGTCTGTTTTTGTTTCATTTTATTTGCATATTATGGTGGAAAATAAGTATTTGTTCAGAAACAAAATTTCATCTCAATACTTTGTGATATATCCTTTGTTGGCAATGACAGAGGTCAAACGTTTTCTGTAAGTCTTCACAAGGTTGCCACACACTGTTGGTATGTTGGCCCATTCCTCCATGCAGATCTCCTCTAGAGCAGTGATGTTTTTGGCTTTTCGCTTGGCAACACGGACTTTCAACTCCCTCCAAAGGTTTTCTATAGGGTTGAGATCTGGAGACTGGCTAGGCCACTCCAGGACCTTGAAATGCTTCTTACGAAGCCACTCCTTCGTTGCCCTGGCGGTGTGCTTTGGATCATTGTCATGTTGAAAGACCCAGCCACGTTTCATCTTCAATGCCCTTGCTGATGGAAGGAGGTTTGCACTCAAAATCTCACGATACATGGCCCCATTCATTCTTTCATGTACCCGGATCAGTCGTCCTGGCCCCTTTGCAGAGAAACAGCCCCAAAGCATGTTTCCACCACCATGCTTTACAGTAGGTATGGTGTTTGATGGATGCAACTCAGTATTCTTTTTCCTCCAAACACGACAAGTTGTGTTTCTACCAAACAGTTCCAGTTTGGTTTCATCAGACCATAGGACATTCTCCCAAAACTCATCTGGATCATCCAAATGCTCTCTAGCAAACTTCAGACGGGCCCGGACATGTACAGGCTTAAGCAGTGGGACACGTCTGGCACTGCAGGATCTGAGTCCATGGTGGCGTAGTGTGTTACTTATGGTAGGCCTTGTTACATTGGTCCCAGCTCTCTGAAGTTCATTCACTAGGTCCCCCCGCGTGGTTCTGGGATTTTTGCTCACCGTTCTTGTGATGATTCTGACCCCACGGGGTGGGATTTTGCGTGGAGCACCAGATCGAGGGAGATTATCAGTGGTCTTGTATGTCTTCCATTTTCTAATTATTGCTCCCACAGTTGATTTCTTCACTCCAAGCTGGTTGGCTATTGCAGATTCAGTCTTCCCAGCCTGGTGCAGGGCTACAATTTTGTTTCTGGTGTCCTTTGACAGCTCTTTGGTCTTCACCATAGTGGAGTTTGGAGTCAGACTGTTTGAGGGTGTGCACAGGTGTCTTTTTATACTGATAACAAGTTTAAACAGGTGCCATTACTACAGGTAATGAGTGGAGGAAAGAGGAGACACTTAAAGAAGTTACAGGTCTGTGAGAGCCAGAAATCTTGATTGCTTGTTTCTGACGAAATACTTATTTTCCACCATAATATGCAAATAAAATGAAACAAAAACAGACAATGTGATTTTCTGGATTTTTTTTTCTCAGTTTGTCTCCCATAGTTGAGGTCTATCTATGATGTAAATTACAGATGCCTCTCATCTTTTTAAGTGGTGGAACTTGCACTATTGCTGACTGACTAAATACTTTTTTGCCCCACTGTATATACTCCTTATGTCCGAGTAAAGGGGTCTTCAGTGAACATAGTGATGTCTAGCTATCTTGAACACAGTAATATAGGGAATTAACCAACAACTAACACCAGAGTATTTCACAAATCTTGTGTATCCAGAAACTGCGTAGTATAAAAATACCTTATAAATTGTTAAAATTTCTGTTTCCTCAAAACTTTCGCTTTAAAACATTTCAAGGAAAACATCTCACAGTACTCAGTACGTCTCCCTATCTATATTTTTTCCTTTTCAGGCTGGCTGAGGTAACAATCATGTATGCAAACAACCAAAACAGCAAAGCAGAGAGGCAAAGCAGATAAGGCAGACAATTAAGGAAATCGTGACCAGGGTGGGTTTTTGGTGCTAGGACTTGTAGTAAATAGTGGTAATCACCTCTAGATAGGTGGTTGATATTTCAGCAGAGGGGGAAAAATAGTAATCACCTTTTTCCTTAAAAATATATATATGCCGTGTCATTCACGTCACCGGGCCCAGTTTATACCGTGGGCGTATGGCCGGACGTGAGCACCTATATGTGTATACAGTATATATAATATATATATAACTTCTTCGACCGTCTAAGGTCGGAACCAGGGTGATAACCCAGTGGAAACAGCCCCTTTGTACTCTGCTCTGTATGCTTCTAGTAGCCCTAGTGCAGTATGAAATAGTTTTTTAACAGATACTAGACAGATTCTAGACACACCCTCCGAATTGGTTAGACCGGACAATACACACAGACAATTAAGGAATTATATATCTGACCAGGTCCGTAGGCTCAGGACTTTCAAAGGTGGTCAGTTTAAGGGTTCAGAGAAGACAGCCAACTATCTCCTCCCAGCTGGACGTGAATACAGAAGGGTAGGTAAGATAATATATTTTCTCACCTGGTCTCGAGCTGCAGCCTCGTCCTGCTGGAAAGACGTCCGTCCTGGGGGAGATTTTGTTGCGGCTGTGATCATCTGGTATCGTCCTGAGCCCCACTGTTTGAGCGCCAACTGTTAATTTCTATGGATTCTGCCACACTAGGGTGTGGCCCGTCTTAATTGTCTGTGGCCGAATTGGATCTCTGGCAGAGATTTTACGTGCACGGAGAAAAGAATACACAAGACAAGGTGTATCATGTCAATATGATTCTTCTCTATCTTTAATCCAAGGTGTACAGTTTTTATAACAGAAATTGCGCTATCTCATTGTGTTACATCATGGGTGCATTTCCAAATTACTGTTTACCCCAAATAGCAAATTAGTATTGATCTCATATGCTCTCATATGTTCCCATATCGCTACATAATCATTATGTACATAATTATAGTCTTCTAGCCCGATCCACCCTAGTCCACCCAGTATTACATGAAGCCTAGATGGGTTATACAATATAGAAACAATTCTCAGAAAATCAGAAGTATCTTAAAGCAACATGATCCCAATATTCAGCAAAGCATCTATATAGTGGTACAGTTTTGATTCTTGTATATATTCATATGCTATATATTTTCCCCTTAACAGTCCCTCCTTTGGAAATATGCAAAATCAAAATCCTAATCTCTTCGAACCTATCGATCTGTCCTCCCGGCCTACCTATCTCAACAATGCTGGAACCTAACTAACTAATCTTCACCGTGTATACGAGACAACCCATCTCTAGTAGATGGACCCCCTCCTAACGGACTTTGCACAGGAGGAAGTCAGATCCTGGACTCTCCCTCGTTGGTTTGCTTCAGGCAGGCATATTCCGGAGGTGGGACTTGCATGGTTTCATTGGGACATCTTTCATACAGGGGATCTTCAAAATCGGCATGCATAGTCATTACTGTGGTTTCCATGGTCATCGTCATCATTTTCTTAAGGCATGGAGCTATGCAGCATAGAATTAAGGAAAATATGATCAAAGGACATAAAATAACTATTGTAAGCTTCATGGGTCAATAATTGCCTTTATGACATCCCCAAGGTATTTTATAAACCGTTGTTGATTATTGTATAAATAGTTTATCCTCTTTGCATTCTTATTTACGGTGATGGTACATTTAAACACAACTCTTGTTTCGTTCTCGACTTTGAATTTGTCATGTGCTCCCTGTATGCCCCCACTGGTATCTATGCTTCTTAGCCAAAATTTACCTTTTGTGTCACCATTTTCCCTCCCAAGTTTAGTACTTGAGCCTAGTACATATAACCCTTGCTCATTCTCTGAGGGGTTCTCAATGGTGAGGTACAGAACTATGCATCCCTCCTTGGGGCAGTGAGCAGCATTGACAGGGAGTATTGAATCTGGAAGGCCACTCTGACCCTTAAAATGGGCTTTGGACAGGGTCATGCGACTTAATAGGCTTATTCACCATTTGTCCCTTCGCTGTAGGGCCTGGGCTGGTTGATGTCTCCAGTCACTTTCACCAGTGTGCCACCCAACAAGTGACTAATCCTCCCAGTTTGAACCTTCCCCTATTTCAGCACTAGTGACACAGATGAATTGTGTATTTAGCCCGATATGAAACTGTGCCATGGGGCCTGGACATTCTTATTGTGGGACAGTAGTCAAATTGATATGTTACTCTTGGGGTGGAGACATTATACCAGAAAGTCAGTATGCCCTTCTCATGAGTGACTACCCCTTGGTGACTGACTACCCCTTGAGCTAGGAAAAGGATAAGTGCCAGATGGATGAAGAGTGGCAGCCGCTACTGGACTCTGGATCCGGCATCTCCTTGCAGTGGGAAGCGAGGACCCATGGACTGCTGCGATAGTTGACAGGACTTGGAACAGGCTGTCATCTCTAGGTTTAAGGGTACGTCTGTTGAACCTCTTGGTGATGAGGACTCAGTCACCGGGCAGGATCTGGTGGGCTCCTATGTCCTCAGGATCTGGGATGGATGAAAAGACTCGAAAATGCATTTTAGTCACATGTTTTTAAACTTAGTCTACATATAGGCAATTATAAAGAACAAAATATAATCCTAAACTGTTAATATTTACAAGTAGGATCTTATAGGGCTGAGTTTTATTGGACCTGCTATTATGTGTGTGTATTTGTGCGTGTATATGACCCAAGGGAAAGACTAAACTCTTATGCTATGACTCCCCTGTTTCCTGTATAGCATCAAGTATGTAGAGTTTTGTTTGAGGCCTTAAATTTTCCTTGTTCATCCTTAGGCGTATTTCATCCTGTATAACTTCATCTTAGGTCCATTTCTTCTTTTCTTCCTTGGATACTTGTTTCTGGAGTGTCAGAACATCTTTTTCCAGGGTTATCCCTTTTCATCTGTTTCCGTGTCAACCGGTATTACTGCTGCTTCTTTTGCTGTTTCTTCAGCTAATCTTTTGCCCACTGCTTCCCTTGAAGTGTCTCCAGTGTGTGTGCTTTTACTTTTACCACCGCAACTCTTCCTGGCATCAACAAGGACTCCATTAATTCTTGTATGGCTTTGTGGTGTCTGACCGGCGTTCTGTTAGCCGTGATGAAGTCTCTTTCCCTCCAGATTGATCTTGATAGCTTCATGTTGAGTGGACCTCTCGTATGCTTCAGTCAAGGCCTGCGGTCCTGCCTTTGGGTGTATGCAGTGGCTTTGCTGGCAGCATGTATCTTCTGTAGCTACTGCTATACCAGTGTGCAAACTGCCTTCTTGGTCTGCATACCTTGGTCTATACAGAAAGAGCGTCAGGTCAGGATCTTCCAGGTGTTCTCTTGCCTCATGACAGCAAGACAATCGCGTTCAGCCATTTCAGAGTCGACTACCTCTTCCACTAATGTGTCAGAGATGTGGTTTTCATCCTCCATCTTCCTCCCCCCTTTGGCAGAGGTAGAAGAGTAGCTGGATTATGGACAGCACATCTGGAGATGGTGACGTTGTCCGGGAGCAGAGTAGGGCATTGCAGACAGGTGCTTTGGGCCAGGATCATCAACTGGTGACCCATAAAAATATCAGAAGCTTTGTCCAGCACAGGTGGGTTGCAAACACAGTTCTCATGCAGGTTTGGACTTCACGAGCCACTTGGTCAAGTCTTGGAGAGGAGACGCCAGGAGGGCATTGTCTTCCTCCGTGAAGCTGTGTTAGGACTCCATTTACATGGTTGGTCAGACTTCTTCATGACAAACAGACAAAACAGTTCGGTATAGCCTTAGAGTTCTGAAAATGTGATTGCAATTTAGTATATAAAATGCATTGATGCCTTCTTTGGTTAACCTTAAAATAGTTATAAAAAGGTTGCATGTGTAGAAGAGCAGTATTGTCTTGGCTGTCTTCAGTCAGGGTCAGAGGTCATCCATATGTATTGTAAAAAAAGTGACTGTGGGATGTATCCTCTTCCAGGGCTCCAGGACCGTGGTCATGGCTCGGGTCAACATAGAGAGGCTATACTGTGCCCCTTGAGGCATCATAGTCCAAATATATTGCTGGCACCATATGTAAAAACAAACAGGTACTGGCTTGCAGCATGTAGAAATAAACTGAAGAAAGCATTGGCCAGGTAAATCACCGTGAACCATAGAAAAATAAATAGAATTGATAAAAACAAAACATAGTGTGTGGGTTTCGCACCATAGATGTGTTCAGTACTATAACTTCACTGACAGCACACAAGTTATGTATCATCTATTACTTGATAAAAATAATTACAAATTATGAAATGGAGGGTGAATATTGCAATTTCCTTGGTAGCAGGGCTACTGGCTTTGGCCCCACCTTTACAAACTGGATTTTCAGCGTGCCAATATTGAGTCTGGGATCAGTGCCATTAGTTCAACGCCCACATGATCTACAGATGTGTCCTGTAAAAAAAGAAAAGACTACATACTTCTTCAGCAAGTAGATCAATATCCCTGATTACTCTTCTGATTGCATCGGGACCCACCAGGAATTTGAGAGGAGTATCCTCAACCTCTGTCTGGGTGGAGATGTTGTTTCTCTATTGTAATTTTGTGGGGGGGGCTGTAAGAGTATACGTACTTTCATGGGTTGTGGAATCAGTATGCCAATACCCTATTAAAATCTGGAGCTCGATGTTGGTGGGTGTCAAGCTTCTTCCAACTGGGAACTAATTTGCATTTCAAATCTGAGATCCAGAAACTTTTTGTTACATTGGTGGAAGAAATTATCCACAGGTTCTCCTTTTTCCTGCATGACATCCTGGAGAATGGGGGTCTGGCAAGCTGCTTACTAGGGTATCTGTCTCCTGGTATTTCCAGGAGTCCTTGCGTGGAGTAGATTGTGTACAAAAGTATGAGCTTTGAGGCTTAAAAGATGATGATGATAATTATGTCCCCCCACCATATAAGGAAAAATACTGTAGATTATCAGTCTGAGCTATTTATTTCCTGTCTTCTCCTGTTCTGTTTAATTATATACCTCCATGTCATATTCATCTTTTTCTTCATTATTCTTTTCATAAACTACATTAATTAATGGAACTATAATGGATGCTGGACAGGATGTAGCATAAGGCGTGCCGTCTATATAAATAGTTGGAAAGAAAGTATGACTCTTTGGGTTGGTCATCTGACAGTCAGAACAAGTTTCACGATATTCTGCATTCTGCGTTTGACAGCTGGCACACGTCCAGTCATCGGGAATGTATAAATGAATGTAATGCAGATATTGCAACTGACATCTTCCTGTGTAAATATTTGTTTTGCACAAAATTCAGCAATCTTGTTATAATCCTCTCCTCATGCCTTTTTTTTTCCTAACTTCCTCTGCCATCTTATCAAATGCTTCAGGGTCCTGTAACACCTCATAATACCTGAGGCTGGTATGCTGCTCTCTACTCATTAACACATTCTTCTATCCCTTGTTATCTAATGCTCCTCCCCTCGGGATCGGAGGGTTTCTTAATGTACATTTTCTTTCCTCACTCCACTATGGGTCATATCTGTCTTATAGTTATCGACTGACTGCTCCCACCCATTGTATCATCTGAATTCTGAGTATATCTGAAAAACATATGTATGTGTGCGTCTTGAAACAAATTCTCATGGGGTTATAAACAGTGGGATATGTGACTGTAAAGCTGTATGTACTCCTTATGTCCGAGTAAAGGGGTCTTCAGTGAACATAGTGATGTCTAGCTATCTTGAACACAGTAATATAGGGAATTAACCAACAACTAACACCAGAGTATTTCACAAATCTTGTGTATCCAGAAACTGCGTAGTATAAAAATACCTGATAAATTGTTAAAATTTCTGTTTCCTCAAAATTTCGCTTTAAAACATTTCAAGGAAAACATCTCACAGAGAAATGTAGTGACATTAGTAAAACAATAAAAACTAAAAAGTAACAATAGACCTCGGATCTCACAGAGATACCTGTACAAATCAAAGCGATTACCATTCAAGCAATTCTCTTTCTACCTGAACAAATTTTAACAACTAACCTTATAATTATTGTATGCAGAACTAAACTAGTTTAACCAATTCTCTAATTTCACAACATATATATATATATGTATACACACATAGAATGCATTCAAAAAATTTTAACCACATGCTAGTACGCCTCCTGCCGGCAAATCATACACACTACAAAATAGAAAAGAAAATGAATTTAAAACTGGCACTGACATCAAATACTGCGAATCCTTGAACCAAAACAATTCACAATTTACCTATCCATATGCCAGCCTGATTTGTAGAGGTGAAAAATCTACACCTGGGCAAACCATACTTTTCAGGGAGAGCGCAATCACTCAGTCACATCAACACGGTAATTGAAATTACCCTTCCACCCGTATAACTTATGAACCTATGCTGCAGCTAAAACACCATCACCTTAGCCAGGTGATGTCCGGTGGGAACCCAGCAAGAAGTCACCAACCACTTAGAGGTTGGAAAATCACTCAGAGTAATCAAGCCCCTACTCCCACTTGCCCACTGGGAGAGACACAGTTCAGACTTCTGCAATCATCGGTCAAGCCGAGAGGAGGACCGGAACCAGAGTGACAGTGAATTTGCTCAGTACGTCTCCCTATCTATATTTTTTCCTTTTCAGGCTGGCTGAGGTAACAATCATGTATGCAAACAACCAAAACAGCAAAGCAGAGAGGCAAAGCAGATAAGGCAGACAATTAAGGAAATCGTGACCAGGGTGGGTTTTTGGTGCTAGGACTTGTAGTAAATAGTGGTAATCACCTCTAGATAGGTGGTTGATATTTCAGCAGAGGGGGAAAAATAGTAATCACCTTTTTCCTTAAAAATATATATATGCCGTGTCATTCACGTCACTGGGCCCAGTTTATACCGTGGGCGTATGGCCGGATGTGAGCACCTATATGTGTATATATATAATATATATATAACTTCTTCGACCGTCTAAGGTCGGAACCAGGGTGATAACCCAGTGGAAACAGCCCCTTTGTACTCTGCTCTGTATGCTTCTAGTAGCCCTAGTGCAGTATGAAATAGTTTTTTAACAGATACTAGACAGATTCTAGACACACCCTCCGAATTGGTTAGACCGGACAATACACACAGACAATTAAGGAATTATATATCTGACCAGGTCCGTAGGCTCAGGACTTTCAAACGTGGTCAGTTTAAGGGTTCAGAGAAGACAGCCAACTATCTCCTCCCAGCTGGACGTGAATACAAAATCATAGTTTTTCCACAAAAATGATCTTCTCACCCCCTATTTTTAATTTCCCAAGGGTAACAGGACCCCAAAATTGATTGTGCAATTTTTCCTGAGTACGCTGATACCCCACATGTGGAGGTAAATCACTGTTTGGGTGCATGGCAGAGCTCGGAAGGGAAGGAGCGCCATTTGACTTTTTTGGCTGGAATTGAGATCGGACACCATGTCGCATTTGGAGAGCCCCTGATGTGCCTAAACAGTGGAAACCTCCCACAAGTAACCCCATTTTGGAAACTAGACCCCACAAGGAACTTATCTAGATGTGTGGTGAGCACTTTGAACCCCCAAGGGCTTCACAGAAGTTTATAACGTAGAGCCGTGAAATTAAAAAATCATATTTTTTTCAAGAAAAATGATATTTTCATCCCCAATTTTTATTTTCCCAAGGGTAACAGGACCCCAAAAGTTATTGTGCAATTTGTTCTGAGTATGCTGATACCCCATATGTGGGGGTCAACCACTGTTTGGGCGCAAGGCAGAGCTCGGAATGCATCTGTGCAAGGCACAGCATGATCGGGCATCTCCTGCCCGATCATGCTGTGATCAGTCAGTCAGATTGACTGACTGATCACAGCGTTGTGGGTGTGGGGACCATGGGCACGGGTCCCCGCACCTATTCCCGTGCTGATAAGCTGTCTATGACAGCTGGCGGCATGGAAGTGTCACTGCATGTTTGCACGCAGTGACAGTTTAAATGCAGGACGTACATAGTCCGTCATGGTGCGGGAACTGACATCCTGTCATGACGGACTATGTCCATCCATGGACGTTAAGGAGTTAAGGTTGAAGGGAGACTTTAAGTCCATCTAGTTCAACCCATAGCCTAACATGTTGATGCAGAGGAAGGCAAAAAAAAACCCGGCAAATACTAAGCTCCACATTGGGGAAAAAAATTTATTCCCGAGCCCACATACGGCAATCAGACTAGCTCTCTGGATCAACGCCCTATCAAGGAAACTAATGTATATAAACCTGTAATATTATACTTTTCAAGAAAGGCATCCAGTCCCTTCTTAAATTTTAGTAGGGAATCACTCATGACAACATCATATGGCAGAGAGTTCCATAGTGTCACTGGCTGCTCTTACAGTAAAGAATCTGCATCTGTGGTTATGATTAAACATTCTTTGCTCCAGACATAGAGGATGCCCCCTTATCCCCATCAGAGGTCTAAGAGTAAAAAGATCATTAGAAAGGTCTTTGTATTGTCCCCGCATATATTTATACATTGTAATAGGATCACCCCTATGCCTTCATTCTTCCAAATTAAATAACCCCAAGTGTAATAACCTGTCTTGGTATTGCAGACCCCCAAGTGCTCTAATAACCTTGGTTGCTCTTCTCTGCACCCACCGTACACCGGAGACCAGAACTGTACACAGTATTCTAAGTGTGGTCGCACTAGTGACTTATATAGAGGTAAAATTATGTTCTCCTCATGAGCATCTATGCCTCTTTTAATGCCTCCCAATATTTTATTTGCCTTTGCAGCAGCTGCCTGACACTGGCCACTATATGTGAGTTTGTCGTCCACCCATACACATAGGTCTTTTTCAGTGACAGTTTTGCCCAGTGTTTTACAATTAAGCACATAACTATACATCTTGTTTGTTCTACCCAAGTGCATGACCTTACATTTATCCCCATTAAATCTCATTTGCCATTTATCAGCCCAAGCTTCTAGTTTACATAAATCTTCCTGTTACATTAAATTGTCCTCCTCTGTATTGATTGCCCTGCAGAGTTAAGTGTTATCTGCAAATATTGTAATTCTTCTCTCTATGCCCCCTACAAGGTCATTAATAAATATGTTAAAAAGAAGCGGTCCCAATACAGACCCCTGTGGTACCCCACTACTAACCATGACCCAGTCCGAGTGTGCTCCATTAATAACCACCCTTTGTTTCCTATCCCTGAGCTAGCTCTTAGTCCACTTACACATATTTTCCCCTATCCCCATTGTTCTCATTTTGTGTATCAACCTTTTGTGTGGCCCCGTATCAAAAGCTTTTGAAAAGTCCATATACACCACGTCCACTGCATTCCCTTGGTGCAGTCCAGAACTTACCTCTTCATAGAAGCTTATCAGATTAGTCTGACACGAATGGTCCCTCATAAACCCATGCTGATATTGGGTCATGAGGTTATTCTTCTTCAGATACTCCAGTATAGTATCTCTTGGAAAACCCTCCAAGGTTTTACTCACAGTAGAGGTTAAGCTCACTGGCCTATAATTTCCAAGTTCAGTTTTTGTCCCCTTTTTGAATATTGACCCGACATTTGCTATACGCCAGTTCTGTGGTACAGACCCTGTTATTATGGAATCTTTGAAGATTAAATATAATGGTCTATCAAAGACTGTACTTAATTCCTGCAGTACTCGGGGGTGTATCTCATCCGGGCCCGGGGATTTATCAACTTTAGTTATTTTTAGATGTCGCCGTACTTCCTGCTGGGTTAAGCAGGTGACATTTAATGAAGAATTTTTGCTATACTGATCATGTGATCCGTCATGGGATTTTCTTGTGTAAATACTGTAGAAAAAAAGTCATATAGTATATTGGCTATTTCCTCATCCTCATCCACCATTTCACCCAGACTATTTTTAAGGGGGCCAACACTATCATTTTTTAGTTTTTTATTATTTATGTAGTCAAACAATACTTTGGGATCATTTTTACTTTCTCTGGCAATGTGTCTCTCTATCTCAGTCTTTGCTGTCTTTATTTGCATTTTACAGAATTTATTTAATTTTCTGCATTTATTTAATGCCTCATCACTACCTACTTGCTTTAATTCTCTAAATGCTTTCTTTGTCACTTATTGCGCCCCTTACAGCTCTATTTAGCCATAGTGGTTTCCTCCTATTTCTAGCATGTTTATTCCCATACGGTATATACAGTGGTGGATTATAATGAGGTCAATCTGGGCGGTATCCCAGGGCCCAATGGTGTGGGGGGGCCCACCAGCCCAAGGAAAATTGCCCCATTATAATCTGCCATCATAGCACCACGCCCCCCATGTACCGACCCCTTCCTCCCCCTCCCAGACCCACCGGCCACCGCAACGCCAGCTAATCACTAATGAATCCCTGCTCTGTGCGCACAGGACCTGTGATGAGGTCACAGGAGGGGAGGAGTCAGGGGTTACATGATCAGGGGCCTTTCAGTGGAAGCCCCTGATCATGTGACAACTGACTCCTCCCCTCCTGTGACCTCATCACAGGTCCTGTGCACGCAGCCCTCAATGTATTGTATGTGGGACTGCTGTTCTGGTTGTCAAGGTGCTGGATGAGGGAATTATGTATGGGGTCAGGAGGGGTTTACAGGGTGAATGTAGCTGTGTGTGTGTGCGAGGTGTACAGAGCAGAGCCGCAAATGTGCGAGGTGTACGGAGCGGAGCTGAGCGTGTGCGACGTGTACGGAGCAGAGCCGCGAATGTGCGAGGTGTATGGATCAGAGCTGCGCACGTGCGATGTGTTCGGAGCAGAGCCGCGAATGTGCGAGGTGTATGGAGCAGAGCTGCGCACGTGCGACGTGTATGGAGCGGAGCCGTGTGTGTACGAGGTGTACGGAGCGGAGCTGTGCGAGTGCGAGGTGTACGGAGCGGAGCCGCGTGTGTGCGAGGTGTACGGAGCGGAGCCGTGTGTGTGCGATGTGTACGGAGCGGAGCCGTGTGTGTGCGAGGTGTACAGAGTGGAGCCACGTGTGTACGGAGCGGAGCCGCGTGTGTGTACGAGGTGTACGGAGCGAAGCTGTGTGTGTATGAGGTGTACGGAGCGAAGCCGCATGTGTGTACGAGGTGTACAGAGCAAAGCCGCGTGTGTGTACGTGGTGTACGGAGCGGAGCCGCATGTGTACGAGGTGTACGGAACGGAGCCCTGTGTGTACAAAGTGTACAGAGCTGAGCCGTGTGTTTACGGAGCGGAGCCGTGTGTGCACGAGGTGTATGGAGCAAAGCTGCATGTGTACAAGGTTTATGGAGCAGAGCCATGTGTGTACAAGGTGTACAGAGCGTGGCAGCGTGTGTATAAGGTGTACGGAGCAGAGCCGCATGTGTACAAGGTTTACGGAGTGGAACCATGTGTGTACTGAGTGGAGCCGTGTGTGTGAGGTGTACGGAGCGAAGCCGTGTGTACGAGGCATACAAAGCGGAACCGTGTGTGTATGAGGTGTGCGGAGCTATGCGTGTACAAGGTGTATGATGTGGAGCATTCATACCGCCCAACAGTCCCAGACTTTGAAAGTCTGCCCCACTGCCCCGACCGGGAGCTTACATTTCCCGCGGACACAGGAGCATACGGCAGAGCCCCGAGGAGCACTTGAAAACTCACACGTGACATTCCATCGGAAGTGACGTGCTGGAAGCTGACCAGAGGAGATTGTGACGGAACCATGGAGGCACTTCAGGGAATGCTTCAGATCATCACCATGTCCTATGTCCTCTTCCGACAGCGCGGACAGTGGGATCACCTTGGACTCGGGGATGTCGGCCATATGAGTGGATCATGATATGTCCTGCACCAGGAGGCTCAGGTGGGCACTACAATGTGAGCCGGGCTGGTATAGTATCTTTATAGAATCTTTCTTTCTTTCCCCTCTTTCCTTGTCTTTCTTTCTCTCTGTTCTTTCTTTCTTTCTTTCTTTCACTTTCTATTCTTTCTTTCCCCTCTTTCTTTCTCTCTCCCTCTCTGTTCTTTATTTCCCCTATGAGGTGTACTTTATTCCTGCCACATTTCTTTCTTGGCTGACTGAGAGAAATGTTTTGACCAGTTGAAAGTTATACAACCTGAGGATTGTGCATGTGTGCGCTGCCCGCATATATATATATATTTACTTACTCCGACCCCTATATAAACCCTGCCCCTCCGACCTCTGTCCTCTTTCCCATGCTCCTGTTCCAATCCTGGGGTCTTTTTTGGTCCCCCTTGGTCCTCCATATGCTGAACATCTGGGACATGACAAACATTGCGCAATGGGCGCTTGTTCATCACCAGATGCAGCGTCATGTCCAGTGTGTGAGGAGACAGCGACTTGTCTGTGGCATTAACCCCTCTGCTGACATGCTGGGCACAGCCTGTGATGAGGAGCGTCTCTTCCTGTGTATCCGGCCACAGGCTGCACATTGTAGGCTGCTTCTTCTATCTGGGGAAGTTCATGAAGCAGAAGCCTCTGTGTGACTCATGTGAAGTAACTTGTCTGACAGGTCATGGGTCCAGGTCAGCAGGTGATTCCAGACTATTAGCTGGTTTCGATGTTAGGTACAGGTGAGTCAGGACTAGATGTTAGATGGAAACCTTCCAGTATTTGTAAGGCCTCGTGCACACGCTGAGTATTTGGTGAGTTTTTCACTCAGTATTTGTAAGACCTCATGGACACGCTGAGCATTTGGTGTTTTTTACCTCAGTATTTGTGAGGCCTCGTGCACATGTTGCGTATTTGCTGAGTTTTTTCACCTCAGTATTTAACCCCTTCCCACCCCTTAACGCACCATATGCGTCATGAAAACTAGTGACTTCCTGACCCCGTCACATGACCGGGGGGCCCACAGAGTCTGAACAACCCGGGGCCCTGGCTACCCTTAATCCACCCCTGTGTATATACTGTGCACAGGTCCTATTCAGGATGCTAATAAGAGTCTCCCATTTTCCTTGTTTTCCTTGTGTACTTTTATCTCTCAGGATATCATCCCAGTTTATTGCACTAAGATCATCTCTCATCTGTTGGAAATTTGCCTTCCTGAAGTTTAGTGTCCTTGTAACCCCTCTACTACACATCTTATTAAAGGATACATGAAAACTTATTATCTTGTGATCACTATTAACTAAATCACCTCCAACCCTTATATTTGATATGCGGTCTGGCCTGTTGGTTAATATTAGGTCTAGCAGTGCCCCCCCTCTTGTTGAGTCCTGAACCAGTTGTGAAAGGTAATTGACTCTCATAGCTGTCAAAAACCTATTACCTTTGCTGCAACTGCAGGTTCGGTTCCCAAGTGTATTTCGGGGTAGTTGAAGTCCCCCATAATAATGACTTCTCCTTGCGTCACTGCTTCATCTATTTGCTTTACGAGGATATTCTCCGCTGCTTCCATTATTTTTGTAGATTTATAAGAAACCCCTATCAGTAATTTATTATTTTTCCCCCTCCCCTTATCTCCACCCACAGGGACTCTACATTTTCATTAGATTCACATATATTATCACGCAGGATTGGTTTTAAGTATGATTTTCATATAAACACATGCCTCCCCCTCGCTTATTTGTTCGGTCATTTCTGAACAGACTACAGCCCTGTACATTAACCGCCCAGTCGTGGCTCTCGTCCAGCCATGTCTCAGATATCCCCACCATGTCATAATTATGTTCCAACAAAGTAAATTCTAATTCATTCATTTTGTTGGTGAGGCTTCTGGCATTAGTATACATGCACTTTATGTATCTCTCTGTACCTCTATTCTTCTCTAAAATCTTAACTGTTCTAACCCCCACCCCACATGCCACCCCCACCCCCAATTTCTTTATTTGTTTCCAGGTCTCTATCTGCACTGTCTTCCCCTCCTATAAAATGAATACCCTCCCCACCAATCCCTAGTTTAAACACTCCTCCAACCTTCTAGCCATTTTCTCCCCCAGCACAGCTGCACCCTCCCCAATGAGTTGCAGCCCATCCCTAGCATAGAACCTGTAGCCAACAGAGAAGTCGGCCCAGTTCTCCAGGAACCCAAACCCCTCCTTCCTACACCAATTCCTGAGCCACTTATTTACCTCCCTAATCTCCCGTTGCCTCTCTGGCGTGTCACGTGCTACAGGCAGTATTTCAGAGAATATCACCTTGGAGGTCCTTGCTTTAAGCTTGTGGCCTAATTCCCTGAAATCATCTTTACGGACCTTCCACCTACCTCTAACATTGTCATTTGTGCCAATGTACACCATGACCGCTGAATCTTCATCAGCACCTCCCAATAATCTGTCAACCCGATCAGCGATGTGTCGGACTCGAGCGCCAGGTAGGCAGCACACTGTTCGACGATCCCTGTATTTGTGACAGATTGTTCCCCTAATAATTGAGTCCCCCAATACCAGCACCTGTCTGGCCTACCCTGCTCTCCTATTTCCCCCCTTACTGGAGCAGACACTCCTTTGGCTTTCAGAAGACATGCCTTGCTGCAGCAGCGCTACCCCTCTACTGACACTCCCCTCAGCTGCCAACTTAGCAAACTTATTGGGGTGTGCCAGATCAGGACAAGCCTCCCTGGTGCTCTTCCCTCTACCCTGCCTTCTAACTGTCACCCAGCTAGCTGCCTCACTGTCCTGCAGCTCCATACTACCGTCCTCCCCCACATCTATCCCATTGAGCATTTGCTCAGTGAGCAGAAGACTCCTTTCCATATTGTCTATGGATCTCAGTGTTGCCAGCTGCACATTTAGATCCAGTATCTGGGCTTCCAAATGCACAACATGCTCACATCTCGCACAGCATTATACACCCTCAACTGACTGTTCAAGGACTTCATACATGAGGCAAGATGTACACTGGATGGCATTGCCAATAGTGGAGCACATTTCCTAATGGGGATTGCACCAGACAGAAAAGTTAAATAAAAATAAATAAAAAGTATTAATAGAATATAACAGAAATTCAGTAACACCTACCTTGGAAACTCCCTGAATCCAAGTCACACACTTACCACCATTCGCACTTACGCTCCAGTCACATTCAGCTTGCTTACACTCGCTCAGGCAAAAGATGTAAAGAGATTTTTTTTCCCTTCAACAGGAAACACTGCAGAGAGGACACATTTCTGTCCAAAGCTTTGCCAGCTTTTGTACGCGTGGTGATTCCGCATGTGTTCTCTGAACCACGTAGAATCACCGTATCCTAGTAGAATCATAGAATCGTAGAGTTGGAAGGGACCTCCTGGGCCATCTGGTCCAACCCCCTGCTCAAAGCAGGATTCGCTAAATCATCCCAGTCAGAAGTCTGTCCAGCCTCTGTTTGAAGACTTCCATTGAAGGAGAACTCACCACTTCTCGTGGCAGCTTGTTCCACTCATTGATCACTCTAACTGTCAAAAAGTTTTTTCTAATATCTAATCTTTGTCTCCTCCCATTCAGTTTCATCCCATTGCTTCTAGTCTTTCCTTGTGCAAATGAGAATAAAGTTGATCCTTCTACAATGTGACAGCCCTTTAGATATTTGTAGACAGCTATTAAGTCTCCTCTCAGTCTTCTCTTTTGCAAACTAAACATTCCCAAATCCTGCAACCTTTCCTCATAAGACAGGGTTTGCAGACCAGTCACCATACTTGTCGCTCTTTTCTGAACTTGCTCCAGTTTGTTGATGTCTTTTTTAAAATGTGGTGCCCAAAACTGGACACAATATTCCAGATGAGGTCTGACCAAAGAGGAGTAGAGGGAAATAATGACTTCACGTGATCTAGACTGTATGCTTCTGTTAATACATCCTAGAATTGCATTTGCCTTTTTTGCTGCTGCATCACACTGTTGACTCATATTCAGTCTGTGATCTATTAGTATACCCAAGTCTTTTTCACATGTGCTGTTGCTTAGCCCTATTCCTCCCATTCTGTATCTTTTTTTTTTCATTTTTATTGCCCAGATGTAGTACTTTGCATTTTTCCCTGTTAAAAACCATTCTGTTAGTTGCTGCCCACTTCTCCAGTTTATTTAGTATAGAACTGTATTATTTATCTTGCGGAGACTGAGCGTCTCCGCGAGATTAATAGACATGCTGCGGTCTAGAATGATGTGCCACATGTGCGTACACGTGGATCTGCCACCTGCGTGTTTGAACACATAGTGGAGACGGGATTTCATAAAATCCCCTCCACTATACTGTAACATCTGGACGTACTGGACATATGAAAAAGGCCTTAGTCAGAGACTGGGCAGTAACAGAATAATAAAATCCATCTAGTAATCCTCCAATGTCTTCTGGACATGGGATGGGGAGAGTTTATAGTTCAGTTAGTACACAGACACCATACTTCTTGCTGTTAACCAGTTATTGCTTTTTTGTCCACCACACTGCAGTGTCAACAGAGGAAGACAGCGAGACAGGCAGCAACATCGCATCAGAGAGCTCTTGACTTCGAAACAGAACATCCTCAGATCCTGGTATTGTGACATAATATTAAGAATAATATTTATTCATTGATATATTGCGCTATTAACTCCACAGCACTTTACATACATCATCAACACTGTCCCCATTGGGGCTCACAATCTAAACATCCTATTAGAAGGTCTTGTGAGTGTGGTAGGAAACCCACATAAACACGGGGAGAACATACAAACTCTTTGCAGATGTCATGCTCTGTGGGATTTGAACCCCAGACCCCAGTGCTAGAAAGCTGTTGTGCTGACTACTGAGCCACCATATATAGTGCTAAGCACTAAGCCACCATATACAGTGCTAACCACAGAGCCACCGCGTACAGTGCTAACCACTGAGCCATCGTGCTGCCATAATAGCTATGCAAGAATATTTTTGCTGGCAGCATTGAGTATTAGCTCTTTCTATGCTCATCATATTCACTAAACATCTGTTTCTATTGATTTATTTGAGGAATTAATATTGATATTCTATCCTTATAATAGGCCATTAATATTGACACCAGCCCTGATCAGTTGACTGAAGGAGTTGTAGCGCTTCATGGAATAATGACTGCTATCTTACCATACTTATACACTATGTTCCAATGGTCATTTGTTGATTTTGCAGCATTAAGGCTGGAAACACGGATCGAGAGGCATACGAGATACTCGCATGACTCACCCGGGACAGCTGCAGGCTCTCTGGATGTGAGTGCGTCAGCTGCATAGAAACACATACAGCTGACATGCTCCCTCCTGCAACCGTCCTGGGCAGAGGTCGCATTAACGCTTGTCTGGGCGTCTATGACGCCCAGACAGGCGAAAAAACGCCTTCAGATTAGTACGATACGTCCACGGGACGCATCGTTCTAAGCTACAGTGGCAGCGAGTTGGACGGAGCTGGGGAAAGGGCAGTATCAGATGTTGCGGAGCGACTCGCGTCAGTAGGCGGGGTTTGGATAGTGATTCCCCGCCTCGTTTTCGGATTGGTGGAGTCTCGCAGATTACGTCACGGGTGCTGTGTTAGCCCCTCCCACTCAGCGTTGTGTGTGCGGCAAGAGCTGAGGAGTGAGGACAGTGATGGAGATTACCGAGGGGAGGACGCTGACCGGCTGCACCGTTATCATCCTTCTGTGAGGCGGGAGAGCGCGGCCGGGGACCGCAGCTGCGTGCACGGTGCGTGGTAGGTGTACTGCATGGGAACATTGGGAAAGTGGTCACGCAGGGCGCCCTCCATCCATAGCAAGGTCGCCTGTACATTACTAATCCCCGGGGACTCGCAGGGGGAGGGGGGCTGTTATTGCCGCTGTGCTGAGGCTTGTGGCCAGTGACCTGTATGTGCATGCTGTCATCTGCCGGACTGCTATAGGGAGAGCCGACCACCGGTGTCTGGGGGCACTGATTTGTTTCCATTGTTATCATGGACGATGTGTACAATTGGCTCCTGAGCGTCAGCAATCATATGTGTAACAAATGGATTATGTCACTGAGGGGGCTGTGCAATGGTGTGTGTGTGTGTGGGGTGGTCTGTGCAATGGTGTGTGTGTGTGGGGTGGGCTGTGCAATGGTGTGTGTGTGTGTACTCCTCCGTGGTGAAAAATAGTCCTCAAAAATATTGGGAGGAGTATTTTTACTCCTCTGAAAAATATGTAGCGCAACCTCTGGTCCCGGGTGAGTCATGTAAGACTGGTACAAGTATCTCGATGCATCTCACACCTTGTGTCTCCAGTCTAAGAAGCCACATTTACTGAATTCAAATGCTTTTTCAATCCAAAATATCTTAGGTGCTTTCACACTGCTACATTTCTGATCCGTGTCTATTCTTTTTTATTCGTTTTATTCTATTCGTTTTGTCACTGATCTATTTGTGTCAGTTTTTTTCATGCACCCACAATCGGAGACTGCTCTGGTTTCGGGCTGCCTTGAAAAACGCTGACACAAACGGACAGACATGGATCCGTAGCTTTCTGAGTCAAATAACATGGATGTCTATGGAGACGGATCTGTAGAGATCCGTGAAAAAACAGATATATGAAACAGATCCGTTTTGCTGTACTGAAAAATCAGCATTTCAATTGATATATAAATAATGCCTAACGACTATGGTGGATCTTATCCCTCTGTCACTCCAGCTCTATTTCCCACAGAGTGCCACCTCCTTCACTGACAGCCTCTATGATGTGTTTCCTTCTGGAAAAAAGAGCTGAAATCGATCAGGAAGAGGTGGCACAGAGCGGGTATAGAGCTGGAGTAACAGATCTACTCCCTCATCTGAATATGTATGCAAACCGATTTCAGATGAATAGACTGAACATGTAAAAATATTGCTGGAATTGTCTTTGAATGAGCTACATGGGCATACACATAGATTTGGACCCCTTACTCATTCCCTATGGGACTTGCGAACATGTTCGGTACTTGCGGTTTTGCACTTGCGGTGAGACAAAAAAAAACACAGCTAGCAGCGTTTTTTTCCATTGCTGCAAGTACCGCATTTGCGAGATCGCGGCAAAACCGCAAGTGCCGCACATGTCCGCAAGTCACATGGGGAATGAATGAGGCCGAATACAGTGTTGCCATTAGTGATCCGTTACGTGGCAGATGCGGAAAAACTGCCGGATCTGCCGCGAATGGCGAAAATCGCTGATGTGAATGTAGCCTAAGTCACTGCCAACAGTGTCTGCGTTAGTCATATTCGCCAATGGGGGGAGGCAGCACGAAAAGTGCCTAGGGCAGCACAAACTCTAAATACTGCTCTGCCTGTGTGGATGATGCAGGTACGCATCATCCACATGAAGCAAGAAGGAGAACGGCATTGCAAGAAGATGGGAGGGGCCGGACGAAGACCCGTGACACCCATCAGACCGGACCGACATGCAGGTGGACTATAATAAATGTTATTTTTCTTCTCTTGCAGGTCGAATCGGGGGCTTATCTACAGCATTATAGAATACTGTAGATAAGCCCTGAAAGGCAGTGGCCGTAACTTGTATCCGCCAAACATGGTAACAGGTTCCCTTTAAGTTGTTGCAGTGCATCTCCAGTGACATATTAGCAAGCTACTTATCTTAGGAAGCAAGTGCACAACATTGAAAATAAAGCTCAGGTATACAAACTGGTCTTGTCAAAAAGAATTAAATGGTCAAATCCAGAGGAGTCAAGGTAGATGCAGCCAAATCGGACTTCCAGAGTTTTCCGCTAGAGAGTATTCTGGAATAACTAGAATCCAATAAAAATATATAAAAGTTTGGGTCATGACAAAGCCTAAAGAGTGAAAGGTAGCCAGCAGTGTCAACCGGCTACAAACAGAATTGGAAGTGTCCAGAGGGCACCTGGTGTACCGATAGTTCAACAAACATTCATGGCAGTGTTGTCCCTGTGAAGCCACAGGTTGCTAAAGACTTTCATAAAGCTCCATTTGTTAAATATTCCACCATAAAAGGAGAACAACTAAATATATTGCAAACCATTTGTTAACATACAGTGACTTTGATGAATCAAAAATGGGTGATTATTACATATTTCAACCAGAGTACAAATTTGCTTTCCAACTGAGTGTTCAGTCTACATTGTGGCATTCCTAACATGACAAAGACACGACAAATAGAAGTGTTTGCTCACTTGACGAGATATCAGAGAAGCTATTATATGTCTTCAATCACGAGAGTACTGACCGTTGGGGGTTTCCAAACACAGTTCTTAAAATACTGTATATTTCAGAATTAAAGACACCCTTTTTTCCCAAAAATTTTTTGGGGAAAATGGGGGTGCGTCTTATAGTCGGAATATACTTACAAATACTTTGGCGGCAGCAGGAATCGGCGATTCTGTGGCGGTCCCGGCCCGACGCTGCCGGACGATGATCACACTCCCTTCCCAGACTGGTGTGGCTAGTGCAGCATGTGCGGCAGGTTTGGCGGTGGTGCTCTGTGGTGCGGTGGAGCTCTGCTTGCATTTTGTGAAAATCTGGAGGTCCCGCACATCCATTGCTGTGATGCGGTGGCCTCTGGGAAAATGGCCGCTGGGGGGCAGTGCATGCTCAGATTGAGATCTCGGCAACGAGATCTCATCCCAAGATTTCGTCTCCTGAGTTTTCGGGATGAGATCTCGTTGCCGCGATCTCAGTCTGCTGAGATGCAGTGACTTGCGGGAAAATAGCCACCAGGAGCAGCCCATCTGAGCATGCGCCACACCCGGCGGCCATTTTCCCGGAGGCCACCACATCTCAGCAGACTGAGATCGCGGCAAAGAGAGATTGAGATCTCGGCAACGAGATCTCATTGCCGATATCTCAATCTGAGCATGCGCCACCTCCAGCGGCCATTTTCACGGAGGCCACAGCTTCGCAACAATGGATATGAGGGCTTTCACAAGATGCCAGTGGAGCCACCAGCACCACAGAGCACTATCGCCGAACCTGCCACACCAGCCTGGGATGGGATTTCCCGGAGGCCACCTCATCGCAGAAATGGATATGTGGGGCCTCCAGTCTTTCACAACATGCTGGCAGAGCCCCGAGCACCACCGCCGAACCTGCCGCACCAGCCTGGGATGGGATTTCCCGGAGGCCACCACACCTGCCGCACCAGCTAGGGATGGGAGTCATATCGCAGGACCACGAAACATCTCCTGTGACCCCACTCCACCAGTGCTGATGATCCCCCCTGGGTAAGCTGAATACAGACTGTAAGACAGACCCCCATTTGACACATTAATTTTTTTTCCCTATTTTCCTTCTGAATATTTGGGGTGCGTCTTATGGTCTGGTGCATCTTATAGTCCGAAAAATACGGTAATACATGGGGAATGTAGGCAGTCATTGATCCACCTGATGAAAGTCCATTCCCGTAGTTACATAGTTGTTGATATTTTCAATTCTTTCACACCCAGCTGTATTTAATAAGGAGAAATCCTTACCACCACCTGAGACACAAATTGTTCTATCTCATGTAACCTTACCCAGCCATGAAAATTAAAGGTACTGTCACACTTAGCGATGTACCAGCGATCCCGACCAGCGATATGACGCAGTCAGGATCGCTGGTACATCGCTTAGTAGTCGCTAGTGAGCTGCCACACAGGCAGATCTCACCAGCGACATCGCTGGGGATGGGGGTCGCTACTTACCTGTCACACTAGGCGATCCTGCGTCCTCCCGCCCGGCTCCACGCTCGTCGCTCGTCTCTCCACAGGAAGCGCCGCATGAAGCTGACGACGAGAAGCGGTCTAGGACGTTCTCGCGTGATCAGCGATAACCAGCGGGGCAGCGGGTCGTAGGTAAGTATCAGACACAGTGATATCGCTAGCAATATCGCTATAACGTCACAAGTCATAGCGATATTGCTAGCGATATCGCTTAGTGTGACAGTACCTTTAAGTATCTCAATGAGGACCACACCAGGTATCAGATCTCAAGACGTAGGTCAGCTCCCAACTTGGCTTTATAGTTTTCCTTCGGATCCCTGTTGAAACCTGATGGCTACTTCAATTGATGCTGTAATGCCTCAGTAGAGAATACTTGACCCGTTATCACAGCGTGATGCAAACTGAACGGCGCTCTAAATGCCCCTTTACATTTAGCGATGCATCAGCGATCCGACCAGCGATCCGACCCGGTGCATCACTAAATGATCGCTAGTGAGCTGTCACACAGGCAGACCTCACAGCGATGCAGCAGCGACACAGCGCACGATACTCACCTTTCACACACAGCGATCCTGATGTCCTCCCGCCCGCTTCCACGCGCCGCTCGTCGGCGCCAGCAGGAAGCCCAGCAGGAAGCTGACGACGAGAAATGGAGCCGGACATTGTCGCGCGATCAGCGATGGACAGCGGTGGAGCCGGTCGGAGGTAAGTATCACACATAGCAATATCGCTAGCGATATCGCTATAATGTCTCAAAATTGGTGACGTTATAGCATATCGCTAGCGATATCGCTATGTGTAAAACCCTCTTAACTCTGTGGCCTTCTGTGGTGGGAATACTCTTACACCCATTCTAACTATGGCACACTATCAGCACCACCATCACCATATCAGTGTCCCTTTCTATCCAGGGTCGACAGGTTGGAAGGAGATGATGAGTCATTTCTTAAACTGCTCTGGTAGAATGAAAGCCAAACTCTGATTGCTTGCTAGGGGCTACAATATCAGATTTACTGTAAGACAATTCTGATAAATGATGTCCGAGAAATGTCATCCTCTTCTGACCATAGAAAGGAAACAGAACATGGGGTGTAATTTCATGGTCCACCCTGTATAGTATTATACATTGGGAAGAAAAGCAGACAACCTAATCAGATTGTTTAGCTAAGTTCCTCATAAAATGTAAGGTGCCCATTAGATGTGTAGAGGTGGCTCTTAGTTTTTGGTGACATGGCCTCTACTTTTTTGTATGATGACCCCTAATTTTTGGTGAGCTTCACCCTCATTTTTCGTTAGGTGCCTTCCTAGTTTTTGGCAAGGTGGCTTCTAGTTTTTGAAAAGGTGGCTCTAAGTTTTTGGTGAGGTGGTTTTAAGTGTAAGGCACTGAAAGTATAGGCACCGTTGAAATTGTTCCAGAAAATTAAGTATTTCTCCCACAAAATTATTGCAAATAAACATTTTGTTATACTCATACTTATTTAATTTGTTTGTATTGAAACAATACAAAAAATAGAAAAAAAGCCAAATTGGAGATAATTTCACACAAAACCCCAAAAATGAGCTGGAGAGGATTGTTGCCACTTTTCCAAAATTATAGGTAAACAACTTTGTTTAAAGCATATGATGCTCATTCAATCTCACCGGTGGCAAGTAACAGGTGTTGGCAATATAAAAATCCCACCTGAAACCAGATAAAAAGGAGAGATGTGGACAGTCTTTGCATTGTGTGTCTGTGTGTGCCACATAAGGCATGGAGAACAGAAAGAGGAGAGAACTGTCTTTGGACCTGTCTTTGAACTGTCTTTGGATTACAAGTTCGTCTCCAGAGATCTTGATGTTCCTTTGTCCACAGTGCGCTAGATAATCAAGAAGTTTAGAACTCATTGCACTGTAGTTAATCTCCCTGGATATGGACGGCAGAGAAAAATTGATGAAAGTTTGCAACGCAGAATAGTTCGGATGGTGGAAGAACAGATCCAATCAAAATCCAAAGAAATTTAAGCTGTCCTGCAGGCTCAGAGTGCATCAGTGTCAGCATAACTATCGGTTGATACTTGAATGAAATTAAATGTTTTGGCATCAGACCCAGGAGGATATAAAAAAGCTATACTGCAGTTTGCCAAAATGTTTGTGAGTTAGTGCAACGGGCTGGGTGGAGAAGCCACTGTGCCAAAGCAATAGGAAGACCTGGAGGGGCATGGCTAGGAGCCTCACCCAATCTGACTACAGATATGCAGCAGTGTATGATACTGTGATCCAAGGAAAGACAAGGAAGGTGGTCCATGTGCTTCTGTAGGACTGACCTTGGCTAGATGGCAGCTGACCCCCTAGGAACGGGTAGCTTGGGTGGCCTGAGGGAATGTCCAACAGATGCAGGCAGGCAGAGTAAGATGACAGGTACAACAGATGCAGAAGGGTCTGGCTGACGGAGAGATGAGCACTGGCAAGTGCAACTGGCAGGTGATGTAGAGATGAGCACTGGCAGGTGCAACGGAACATCTGACATTGAGATGAGTACTGGCAGGTGCAGCAGGACCAACTGATCTTGAGATGAGCACTGGCAGGTGCAACTGGACCGGCTGACATTGAGATGAGTAATGGCAGGTGCAGCAGGACCAACTGATCTTGAGACAAGCGTTGACAAGAGCAACTGGAGCAGGTGACGCAGAGATGAGCATAGACAGGTGCAACAGGACTGGCTGACATTGAAATGAGCACTGGAAGGTACAGCGGGACCGGTTGACGTCGAGATGAGCACTGGCAGATGCAGCGGGACCGGCTTCCATTGTGATGAACACTGGCAGCTGCAGTGGGACCGGCTGACATAGAGATAGACACTGGCAAGTGCAGCTTTCTGGGATATGAGCACTGAGAACTCACAAGAGTGATAGGAAACAAACTTACAACATTGCACAGGCACCTCCATGTTGAAGGAGGTGCTTTAAATAGTAAGTGTCCTCCAGCTATTGGCTGGGGACACTTTTGAGGAATACATGATTGTACGCTCCTTAAGCACAGTGCCCAATGACCTGTGTGGTGCACGCACCCCAGGCAGCAGCAAACATGGAAGGAGCAAGACAGGAGCCGTGGAAGTGGGTACGCTTGCGTCTCAGCAGGGAGAGAGGGACTGCAGGCAGAGACAAAAAATCCTTCTAATGAAGTGTCTTGTGGAAAGATTAGTCCAAGATAGAGGTTTTTAGTAAAGCACATCCTTATACTATTTACAGAAAACGGAATGAGGCATACAAAGAAACAAACACAGTACCTACAGTCAAATATGGTGAAAGTTTAAAGATGTTTTGGGGTTGTTTTGCTGCCTCTGGCACTAGGTGCCTTCACTGTGTGCAAGGCATCATGAAATTTGAAGATTAGCAATGGATTTTGAGTTGCAATGTAGCGCCCAGTGTCAAAAGCTGGGTTTACGTCCTAGGTTATGGGTCTTCCAGCAGGACAATGATCCCAACCTCCTTTAATGTATTGTATGCACCTACACTATGTGGAATTGACTCAGAGCCTCACCTTGCGCCAAAAATCCTTTCCCCAGCGTGTTATGCACGTGTTTGGAAGTGGTTAAAGTCCAATTCCCAGTATGCTACCACTTTGAGGTCATGTTTTTACTGTCCATTTTCACTCTCATTTATTCTCTTGTCCTGTTGAAGAGTAAACAAAGTATTACTTTCAGCTTGCCATTATATTCCTGGAATAAAACAGATTAAAGCAACGTATCATTATCACGGTAAACATAAATGGCTACGCATTAGTCTCCCATTAGGGTTAGCATGAGACTCATCCGACATTTGGCTACTGTAAGGCAGATCTCTTAATGCTCAGCCAAGAACGCTGCCCAAGAATAAAAAAATATATATAATCATAAAATTAAACCAGATTAGAAAAAATGTTTACATGTCGCTATCAGATTTATAAAAAAAAAGAGGTGTTACGTTCCCATTAATTGCACGTAGCCTGGGGAGAATAAGCTAAAATCCCTTATGAGCCCTATATCACAGGAAGAAGCATCATGGCGGCATCTATCCCTGACTCTCGAGATCATGTAACATGAACCTGAGCAATGCATTACCCCTACGCCAATCAATGTTTGCATAGGACTGCGTTAAAGCCTTTTTGCATTGTCCTAACCTATTCCTATTTTTCCGGCATTCATTAAAGCCAATCCCCTTGTACTCTTTGATTTCAGACAAAGCCAGGAATAATTCACCACACCCTGAGTGACTCCATCTCATAGTCAGGTTACCCGTGTCTGCTCAGTTCACACCCTGTACATTACCTGGAAAGGTGACAGGTGACGATGGTGAAGGTGCTCGCCTCTCGCTCTCTGGATGATATAACATTATAGGAGGCAGAAAGGACTGAAGGGAAAAATGAAGCAACCTACGCCGACAGGTAAGGAGGACCTTTATCCCCTAAGATCAGTCCATGGACTGTTACATAATCTTCCAAAAATTCAGTAAGTACATGTTATAACATTTAGAATCAGACATGGTACACAGATGTAGCAAAGCTGAATTGTTAAATGGAAGCCCCAGGGACTCGAGCATTTTTTTCTAGCACTCCGAAAATATTTGCAGCCTGCGCACAAACAATATTATGAAAAACAGCAAATGTGGGTTTAATTCTGCATAAAGTCTGAATTAGCACATGAGTTTCCTCTGCTTTGGAACTTTTAGAAAAAGGGTCTCTTCCTCTAGTCTAGAGGATCAGGTACATTCATATCTTACAAGTACAGCCCCTTCAATAATAACAAGTGAGTAGGGAAAAGATAGTGGATTGTTCGAAAGCTCAATTATTATTAAGTAAAAAAGAATATGAAACAAAAAGTTACAATTTAAAAGGAAAATCCAACCTAAAACATCCATCTAATGCACCATGGGTGTTCATCAACTGCAACCCATGATCTTAGCCCCTCATTTCTAAACGAAAAAGATCACAATTCATTGCAAGATATCAAAATCCTGAAAGTTGTAGATTTACCAGCTTGATAACAGTGCATTGGAATTCCTGGCAAAAGTTCTCTGCCAAACTTTTAATAGGCAGTATTAATTACTGTCTAGATGGAGGAGTGATGATATGTCAGTCATGGTAACCCCTTCCTGACATCCGACGTACTATCCCGTCCACGGTACCCGGGCCCGTATGACCGTGGACGGGATAGTACGTCTACCGCGATCAGCGGCGCCCACGTGGTGAGCGCCGCTGATCGCGGCCGGGTGTCAGCTGATTATCACAGCTGACACCCGGCACTATGTGTCAGGGGCGGTCACGGACCGCCCCCGACACGTTAACCCCTTGCACACCGCGATCAAACATGATCGCGGTGTACCGGGAGTTAAAGGGAAGCATCGGCAGGGAGGGGGCTCCCTCCGTGCTTCCCTGAGCCCCCCACGGCAGCGCAATGTGCAGCGCTGCTGCGGGGGGCTCCTATCCTCCAGGCCCCCGAATCCAAGATGGCGACGGGGGCCTTCGGGGACCTGAGGAAGCTGGCTTCCTCAGTGCCTGCAAAGCGCAGGCAAGAGGAAGTCTGCTTCAATGCCTGTGACAGATTGCTGATCTGTCACAGTGATCTGTGATGTGACAGATCAGCGATCTGTCACAGGACAGTGATGTCCCACCTGGGACTATGTAATAAAGTAAAAAAAAAATTAAAAAAAAATGTAAAAATAAATTTAAAAAAATCGCCAAATAAATTAGTAAAAAAAAAAAAAAATATTCCCCAATAAATTCATTTTTTGAAAATAATTAAAAAAAAAAACAATAAAAGTACACATATTAGGTATCGCCGCGTCCGTAATGACCCGCCCTATAAAACTGTCCCATTAGTTAACCCTTTTAGCGAACCCCTTAAAAAATAAAAATAAAAAACGAAGCAAAAAATAATGATTTATTATCATACCGCCAAACAAAAAGTGTAATAACGCGCGATCAAAAAGACGCATATAAATATCCATGGTACCGCTGAAAATGTCATCTTGTCCCGCAAAAAACGAGCTGCCACACAGCATCATCAGCGAAAAAATAAAAAAGTTATAGCTCACAGAATAAAGCGATGCAAAAATAATTATTTTTTATATAAAATAGTTTTCATTGCATAAAACCGACAAAAACATAAAAAAACGACCTAAATGAGGTATCGCTGTAACTGTACTGACCCGAAGAATAAAACCGTTTTATCAATTTTACCGCACGCGGAACGGTGTAAACGCACCCCCCCAAAAGAAATTCATGAAACGCTGGTTTTTGTTCATTCTGCGTCCCAAAAATAGGAATAAAAAGCGATCAAAAAATGTCACGTGCCCGAAAATGGTACCAATAAAAACGTCAACTCATCCCGCAAAAAATAAGACCTCACATGACTCAGTGGGTCAAAATACGGAAAAATTATAGCTCTCAAAATGTGGTGATGCAAAAACTATTTTACAATAAAAAGCGTCTTTTAGCGTGTGACAGCCGCCAAACATAAAAACCGCCATAAATAGTAAGTCAAACCCCCCTTTATCACCCCCTTAGTTAGGGAAAAATAATAAAACTAAAAAAAGTATTTATCTCCATTTTCCCGTTAGGGTAAGGCTGTGTGCACACGCTGCGGATTAGGTGCGGATTCATCCGAGCGGATTTTGTAAAATCCGCAGGCGAAACCGCAGGTCAAAAGACCTGCGGTTTTACCTGCAGATTGCGCTGCGGTTTTGTCCTGCGGTTTTTCATCTCCTCAATAGAGGAGATGGCAAACCGCAGGAGAATCCGCAGAAAGAATTGACATGTCAATTCTTTCTGCGGATTGAAAACCGCAGATAATCCGCGCGGAAAATTCCGCACCGTCTGCACTGCGGTTTTTGATTCCCATAGGGAATCATGGTACTGGGGTCCGCAGCAGCCAAAACCGCTGCGGAACCGCAGCAAAATCCGCAGCGTGTGCACACAGCCTTAGGGTTAGGGCTAGGGTTAGGGCTAGGGTTAGGGCTAGGGTTAGGGCTAGGGTTAGGGTTAGGGCTAGGGTTAGGGCTAGGGCTAGGGTTAGGGCTAGGGTTAGGGCTCAGATTAGGGTTAGGGGTGTGTTGGGGTTAGGGTTGGAGTTATAATTGGGGGTTTCCACTGTTTGGGCACATCAGGGGCTCTCCAAATGCAACATGGCGTCTGATCTCAATTCCAGCCAATTCTGAGTTGAAAAAGTCAAATGGTGCTCCTTCCCTTCCAAGCTCTGCCATGCGCCCAAACAGTGTTTTACCCCCACATGTAGGGTATCAGCCTACTCAGGACAAATTGCAAAACAATTTTTGGGGTCCAATTTCTCCTGTTACCCTTAGGAAAATAAAAAATTGGGGGCAAAAATATCATTTTTGTGGAAAAAAATGATTTTTTTATTTTCACGTCCGAGTGTTATAAACTTCTGTGAAGCACTTGGGGGTTCAAAGTGCTCACCACACATCTAGATAAGTTCCGTGGGGGGTCTAGTGTCCAAAATGGGGTCACTTGTGGGGAGTTTCAATAGTTTAGGTACATCAGGGGCTCTCCAAACGCACATGACACCCGCAGACCATTCCATCAAAGTCTGCATTCCAAAACATCACTGCTTCCCTTCCGAGCCCCGACGTGTGTCCATACAGTAGTTTTCTCCCACATATGGGGTGTCAGCGTACTCAGGCCAAATTGGACAACAACTTTTGGGGTCCAATTTCTCTTGTTACCCTTGGGAAAATGAAAAAATTGGGGACTAATTGACCATGTTTCTGGAAAAAATACGATTTTTTTATTTTCATGCCCTGGCATTATAAACTTCTGTGAAGCCCTTGGGGGTTCAAAGTGCTCACCTCACATCTAGATAAGTTCCTTAGTGAGTCTAGTTTTCAAAATGGGGTGATTTGTGGGGGGTTTCCACTGTTTAGGTACATTAGGGGCTCTCCAAAGGCAACATGACACCCGCAGACCATTCCATCAAAGTCTGCATACCAAAACGTCACTACTTCCCTTCCGAGCCCCGACGTGTGCCCATACAGTAGTTTTCACCCACATATGGGGTATCAGCAAACTCAGGACAAATTGGACAACAACTTTTGGGGTCCAATTTCTCCTGGTACCCTTGTGAAAATAAAAAAATGGTGACTAAAAGATCATGTTTGTGGAAAAAATACGAATTTTTTATTTTCACACCCGGGCGTTATAAACTTCTGTGAAGCACTGGGGGGTTCAAAGTGCTCACCACACATCTAGATAAGTTCCTTGGGGGGTCTAGTTTACAAAATGGTGTCATTTGTGGGGGGTTTCCACTGTTTAGGTACATTAGGGGCTCTCCAAAGGCAACATGACACCCGCAGACCATTCCATCAAAGTCTGCATTCCAAAACGTCACTACTTCCCTTCCGAGCCCCGACGTGTGCCCATACAGTAGTTTTCTCCCACATATGGGGTATCAGCATACTCAGGACAAATTGGACAACAACTTTTGGGGTCCAATTTCTCCTGGTACCCTTGGGAAAATAAAAAAATGGTGACTAAAAGATCATGTTTGTGGAAAAAATACGAATTATTTATTTTCACGCCCGGGCATTATAAACTTCTGTGAAGCACTGGGGGGGTCAAAGTGCTCACCACACATCTAGATAAGTTCCTTAGGGGGTCTAGTTTCCAAAATGGTGTCATTTGTGGGGGGTTTCCACTGTTTTGGTACATCAGGAGTTTTCCAAACGCGACATGGTGTCCGATCTCAATTCCAGCCAAAAACGTCAAATGGCGCTGCTTCCCTTCCGAGCTCTGCCATGCGCCCAAATAGTGGTTTACCCCCACATGTGGGGTATCAGCGTACTCAGAACAAATTGCACAATAACTTTTAGGGTCCTGTTACCCTTGGAAAAATAAGAATTGAGGGTGAAAAAATCATTTTTGTGGAAAAAATATGATTTTTTAATTGTATGGCTTTATGTTATAAACTTCTGTGAAGCCCATGGGGGTTCAAAGTTCTCACCACACATCTAGATAAGTTCCTTAGGGGGTCTAGTTTCCAAAATGGTGTCATTTGTGGGGGATTTCCACTGTTTTGGTACATCAGGGGTTTTCCAAACGCGACATGGTGTCCGATCTCAATTCCAGCCAAAAACGTCAAATGGCGCTGCTTCCCTTCCGAGCTCTGCCATGCGCCCAAATAGTGGTTTACCCCCACATGTGGGGTATCAGCGTACTCAGGACAAATTGCACAATAACTTTTAGGGTCCTGTTACCCTTGGAAAAATAAGAATTGAGGGTGAAAAGATCATTTTTGTGGAAAAAATATGATTTTTTAATTGTATGGCTGTATGTTATAAACTTCTGTGAAGCCCATGGGGGTTCAAAGTTCTCACCACACATCTAGATAAGTTCCTTAGGGGGTCTAGTTTCCAAAATGGTGTCATTTGTGGGGGTTTCCACTGTTTTGGTACATCAGGGGTTTTCCAAACGCGACATGGTGTCCGATCTCAATTCCAGCCAAAAACGTCAAATGGCATTGCTTCCCTTCCGAGCTCTGCCATGCGCCCAAATAGTGGTTTACCCCCACATGTGGGGTATCAGCGTACTCAGCACAAATTGCACAATAACTTTTAGGGTCCTGTTACCCTTGGGAAAATAAAAATTGGGGTGAAAAGATCATTTTTGTGGAAAAAATATGATTTTTTAATAGTACCGCTGTACGTTATAAACTTCTGTAAAGCCCTTGTGGGTTCAAAGTTCTCACCACATATCTAGATAAGTTCCTTGGGGGGTCTAGTTTCCAAAATGGGGTCACTTGTAGGGGGTTTCCACTGTTTAGGTACATCAGGGACTCTCCAAACGTGACATGGCGTCCGTTCTGAATTCCAGCCAATTTTGCATTGAAAAAGTAAAACGGCGCTCCTTCCATTCTGAGCTCTGCCATGCGCCGAAACAGTCGTTCCCCCCCACAAATCAGGTATCAGCGTACTCAGGACAAATTGCACAATAACTTTTGCAGTCCAATTTCTCCTGTTACCCTTGGTAAAATAAAAAAAATTGAACCTGAAGTATTTTTTTTGTGAAAAAAAGTTAGATGTTCATTTCTTTTTAAATATTCAAAAAAATTCCTGTGACGCACCTAATGGGTTAATAAACTTCTTGAATGTGGTTTTGAGCACCTTAAGGGGTTCAGTTTTTAGAATGGTGTCACTTTTGGGTATTTTCTATCATATAGACCCCTCAAAGTGGCTTCAAATGTGATGTGGTCCTAAAAATAAAATGGTGTTGTAAAAATGAGAAATCGCTGGTCAACTTTTAACCCTTATAACTTCCTAACAAAAAAAAATTTTGGTTCCAAAATTGTGCTGATGTAAAGTAAACATGTGGGAAATGTTACTTATCAAGTTTTTTGTGTGCCGTATCTCTGTGATTTAAGGGCATAAAAATTCAAAGTTGGAAAATTGCGAAATTTTCAAAATTTTTGCCAAATTTCCATTTTTTTCACAAATAAACGCAAGTTATTTGAATGAAATTTTACCACTAACATGAAGTACAATATGTCACGAGAAAACATTGTCAGAATCACCGGGATCAATGGAAGCGTTCCAGAGTTATGACCTCATAAAAGTACAGTGGTCAGAATTGTAAAAAATGGCCCGGTCATGAACGTGCAAACCACCCTTGGGGGTGAAGGGGTTAAAGATATTTCCCGTGCCATATCACCATAAGGGATCATCACCCTCAAGATTTGGCAGCTGGTTTTTCCATCCTTTACGGAGTACAAAGATAATATTATATCTACCTGAGCTGCTGTGCCTCTCATCAAAATATTTTACCTTCAGTGCCAATATCGGAAAATTATTATTCTGTATTTGCATTCATGGTAAGTTATCAAATTCATTTGACTAGACTTAATGATATTTAAGGAACTTAAGTGTACGGAGGAATCAGAAGTAAGTGCACCCCTGTATGCTCACTGTAATAGATGGGAATTTATTTTGGGGGCTGTGTAGTTTGCGTGAAGTAGTCTTGCAAAATTATTGTTATATCACTATGAATGAAATAAAAGATAAATAATAAACCAGATTACATCTGACAAACTCAGCTCTGCTGCACAGATGTGTATGATGCAAAGTAACATAGTTTTGAAGGCTGAAGGAAGACCTTATGTCCATCTAGTTCAGCCTATTTTTAGTGCAGCTGTTCTGCATTGTTGATCCTGGGGAAGGCAAAAAACCCACAGAGTAGAAGCCAATTTTCTCCATAGGGAAAAAAATTCCTTCCCCTAAGCTGGGTCAACTATCTACCTATAATATTGTTATTCGTAACCTTCTATACTGTTACTCACAAGAAAAGCATCCATTCCTTTCTTAAATTCATTCAGTGAGTTGGCCATCACCACTTCCTCAGGAAGAGAATTCCAGAGCCTCACTGCTCTTACCGTGAAGAACCCTCTTCTATGCTGGTGCAGAAATTGTCTTTCCTCCAAACGAAGAGAATGCCCCCTTGTTCTTGTCACAGTCCTTGGTACAAACAGTTCATTGGAGAGATCTCTGTATTGCCCTCTGATATACTTGTACATATATATTAAGTCTCCCCTAAGTCTTCTCTTTTCTAGAGTAAATAGACCTAATTTTGATAACCTTTCTGGGTATTGTAGTGAACCAACTCCATTTATCATTTTAGTAGCCCGCCTTTGAACCCTTTCAAGTTCAGTAATGTCTTTCTTGACCACCGGCATCCAAAATTGCACACAATACTCCAAGTGTGGTCTGACGAGTGATTTGTACAGAGGGAGAATTATGTTTTCATCTCGTGTCCCCAGACCTCTTCTAATGCATCCCATGACCCTATTTGCTTTGGTGGCAGCTGCCTGACACTGGGCACTCCAATTTAGCTTCTTATTGACTAAGATGCCTAAGTCTTTTCCATGTCTGATTTCCCCAGCAGTTTCCCATTTAGTAAGTAATTGTAGCATCTGTTTCTCCTTCCCATGTGCATAACCTTACACTTATCTGTGTTAAACCTCATTTGCCATTTTTCAGCCCAATTCTCCAATTTACTCAAATCTGTCTGTAGTTGCAAACTGTCCTCCTTTGTGTTAACTACCTTACATAGTTTTGTATCATCTGCAAATACTGATATTTTACTGTGTAAGCCATCCACTAGATCATTAATAAATATATTAAATAGTAGGGGGCCCAATACAGAACCCTGTGGTACCCCACTAGTAACCCTGGCCCAATCTGAGTATGCCCCATTAATAACCACTCTTTGTTTTCTATCACTAAGCCAGCTACCTACCCATCTACACACATTTTCCCCTAGCCCAAGCTTTCTCATCTTACTTACCAATCTTTTATGTGGGACAGTGTCAAATGCTTTAGAGAAGTCGAGATAAATGACATCCAATGATTCTCCTTGGTCCATTTGAGAGCTTACATCCTCATAGAAGCTGATCAGGTTAGTTTGACAGGAGCGATCCTTCATAAATCCATGTTGATATGGAGTTAAACATTTATTAACATTGAGATATTCCATAATGGTATCCCTTAGAAACCCTTCAAAAATTTTACCCACAACAAATGTTAAGCTTACCGGCCTATAGTTTCCAGGTTCCCTTTTACACCCCTTTTTGAATATTGGTACCACATTTGCTTGCCGCCAATCAAAAGGAACAGACCCTGTTTCTATAGAGTCTTTAAATATAAGGAATAGAGGCCTGTCTATCACATTACTTAACTCCCTTAATACCCGAGGGTGAATGCCATCAGGGCCTGGTGATTTGTCAATTTTAATCTTACTAAGGCGGTTCTGCACTTCTTCCTGGGTTAGGCAGGTAATACTTAATGGGGAGTTTACATTATCACTCTGCATTTCCCCTGGCAAATCCTTTTCCTGTGTGAACACTGTTGAGAAAAAAGTATTTAAAACATTTGCTTTTCCCACATCGCTCTCTATGATTTCACCCTCATTGTTCTTTAAAGGGCCGACACCATCAATTTTAATCTTTTTACTGTTTATATAATTAAAGAATAGTTTGGGGTTTGTTTTACTTTCCTTAGCAATGAGTCTCTCAGTTTCCACTTTTGCTAAATGTATTTGTTTTTTACACATTTTATTTTTTTCTCTATAACTTTTTAATGCTTCTTCATTGCCTTCTTGTTTTAGCTTCCTAAATGCCTTGTTCTTGTTATTTATTGCCCTTTTTACATCCTTATTTAGCCACATTGGTGTTCTCCTGTTCCTAGCCCTTTTATTTCTGTACGGTATGGCTAGCTCGCAGTGGGTGTGTAAAACTGATTTAAATATTTCCCATTTATTTTCTGTGCTCCTATTTTTGAGGACATTGTCCCAATCAATTCGGCGAAGGTCCTCTCTAAGCTGATCAAACTTTGCTTTCCTGAAATTCAGCGTTTTCATAACCTCCTTCCAGGGCACCTTACTGAAGGACAAGTGGAATTGTATTATATTGTGGTCACTGTTCCCTAGGTGCCCATTGACTCGTACTTCTGTTATTCTAGCTGGCCTGTTGCTTAAAATTAAGTCCAGAAGGGCTGTCCCTCTAGTTGGGCCCAGCACAAATTTGTGACAGATAATTATCCTTGGTCACTGACAGAAATTGGTTTCCTTTCTGAGATACGCAGGTTTCAGTTTCCCAGTCTATGTCGGGGTAGTTGAAGTCCCCCATAATAATCACCTCATTGTGATTTGCTGCTTTGTCTATTTGTTTCAATAATACATTTTCAGTGGTTTCTGTTATATTTGGTGGCTTATAACAAACCCCTATGAGGATTTTATTACTTTTCTCTCCTTGTATCTCCACCCATAGAGACTCCACCTCTTCATTTCCCTCTTGTATATCTTCTCTTAGTGTGGGCTTTAAAGTGGACTTTATATATAGACAGACTCCACCCCCTTTCCTTTTTTTACGATCCCTCCTAAACAAATCATATCCTTGCAAGTTAGCCGCCCAGTCATAGCTGTCGTCTAACCATGTCTCAGTTATTCCTACTATGTCGTATTTTTCCTCTTACATTACCAACTCCAGATCTTCAATCTAATTGTTCAGGTTTCTTGCGTTGGTCAGCATGCAGGAAAGAAGTTTTGCTTCCTTTTTCTTAGCTTCCTTCTGAGTACCCTGTCTTGGGTCCTCTTTACCACATCTAGTATCCTTGATTAGTTTGTCCTTCTGCTGTATGTTCTTGTCTGCTGTTTTTCCTCCCATCCCCTCTTCTTCTAGTTTAAAGCCCTCCTGATGAGTGTGGCAAGTCTTCTGGCGAATGTGTGTTTCCCAGGTTTTGTAAGGTGTATCCCATCTCTTGCGAGAAGTCCATCGTAGAGGTAATTCCTGCCATGGTCCAAGAATCTAAATCCTTGCTGCCTGCACCACCGTCGTAGCCAGTTGTTCACCTCTAGAATCCTATTCCATCTTCTGATGCCATGGCCATCGACTGGGAGGATTGATGAGAAAACAACCTGTACGTTCCGTTCCTTTATTTTCTTCCCCAGAATTTCAAAGTCTTCGCCGATAGTTGGTAGGTCATTTCTTGCCGTGTCATTTGTGCCTACATGTATCAGTAGGAAAGGGTAGTCGTCCTTGGATTTTAGGATAGTTGGTATCCTGTTGGCCACATCCTTGATTTTTGCTCCTGGGAGGCAGCATACTTCTCATGCGGTTATGTCCGGCCTGCAGATAGTTGCCTCCGTGCCTCTTAGTAGTGAGTCGCCCACAACTACCACTCTTCTTTTCTTTCCAGACGCACTGCTTGTTGCTCGTGAGTGTTTTTGAGTGTCATTTGTTTCCGCTTTTGTTGACAGAGTAACTTTTGTTGATAGTGTGTCTTCTCTTGTAGATACGGTATCATCCTGAGCTGTGCCATTTTCGTCACATGGCTCCACTTCTCAGCCTCTGTATGTGCTCTGAAGCTTTTCTCAGTTTCCAAATCCTGAATGGTTGCTTCTGCTTCATCCAAGAAGTCCTCATGTTCTTTAATTACCTTCAATGTTGCTATTCTTTCTTCCCGTCCCTGCACCTTTTCCTCTAAGAGGGCAACAAGTTTGCACTTCTGACAGGTAAAGTTGAGTTTTTGGGCCGGAAGATCCGTAAACATGTAGCATGTGTTGCAGGTGACCATGTGGATTTTCTACTCTTCCATATTGCTGATGCAGGCTATGATGGGTGGTTTTGCGATGTCCTCAAACAGCGAGACCCGGCAAGTCCCAGCGATCGATCAGCTTATGGCAACTCTTTTCCTCTTCCCAGAATGCACCGGAAATATGCAGATGAGCTTCCTGCTTCTCCAATCCCTGGTTTTGCAATGTCCTCAAGCAGCGAGACCCGGCAAGTCCCGGCGATCGATCAGCTTAAGGCGACTCTTCTCCTTTTCCCAGAATGCACCGGAAATATGCAGATGAGCTTCCTGCTTCTCCAATCCCAAAAGATCTTAATATGCCATTATTTTTCTATGACTTTATAGACAATTTATTTGTTAATTCTTGTAATCATGAACCCTTACATTTTTTAGCTTTGAACTCTTTTTGTAAACTTGACTGCAAGATGAAGCAGCACTAGTAGTAGTTTACCAAGTCCATGCCTTCAAAGGATTACCTAAATTAGAATATCATCAAAAATTTATTTCAGTTCTTCAATACAAAAAGTGATACCCATATATTATATAGAGTCATTACAAACAGAGTGATCTGTTTCACATGTTTATATTTGTTAATGTTGATGATTATGGTTTACAGCCAATGAAAACCCAAAAGTCATTATCTCAGTAAATTAGAATACTTTATAACACCAGCTTGAAAAATGATTTTAAAATCCAAAATGTTGGCCTCCTGAAATGTATGTTCAGTAAATGCACTCATACTTGGTTGAGGCTCCTTTTGCATCAATTACTGCATCAATGCGGCGTGGCATGGAGGTGATCAGCCGGTGGCACTGCTGAGGTGTTATGGAAGCCCAGGTTGCTTTGATAGCAGCCTTCAGCTCATCTGCATTGTTGGGTTTGATGTCTCTCATCTTCCTCTTGACAATACTCCATAGATTCTCTGTGTGGTTAAGGTCAGGCGATTTTGCTGGCCAATCAAGCACGGTGATACTGTTGTTTTTAAATTAGGTCTTGGTACTTTTGGCAGTATGGACAGGTGCCAAGTCCTGCTGGAGAATTAAATTTCCATCTCTTAAAAAGCTTGTCAGCAGGTGGAAGCATGTAGTGCTCTAACATTTCCTGGTAGATGGCTGCGCTGACTGTGGTCTTGATAAAACATATTGGATCTACACCAGCAGATGACATGGCTCCTCAAACCATCACTGATTATGGATTCTTCACACTAGACCTCAAGCAGCTTGGATTGTGGCCTCTCCACTCTTCCTCCAGACTCTGGGACCTTGAATTTCCTAATTAAATTTACTTTTATCTGAAAACAACACTTGGAAACACTGAGCAACAGTCCAGGTCTTTTTCTCCTTGGCCCAGGTAAGATGCTTCTGGTGTTTTCTATTGGTCATGAGTGGCTAGACAAGGATTGCGACACTTGTAGCCCATGTCCTGTGTGTGGTGGCTCTTGAAGCAATGACTCCAGCAGCAGTCCACTCCTTGTGAATCTCCCCCAAATTTTTGAATCGCCTTTTCTTAACAATCCTTTCAAGGCTGCGGTTATCCGAGTTGCTTATGCACCTTTTTCTACCACACTTTTTTCTTCCACTCAACTTTCCATTAATATGCTTGGATACAGCACTCTGTGAACAGCCAGCTTCTTTAGCAATGACCTTTTGTGGCTTACAATCCTTGTGGAGTGCGTCAATGACTGCCTTCTGGACATCTGTCACGTCAGCAGTCTTCCCCATGATTGTGGAGCATACTGAAACAGACTATGGGACCTTTATAAATGCTTAGTAAGTCTTTGCAGGTGCTTTTTTTTAATTATTCTAATTTACTATGATAATGACTTTTGGATTTTCACTGGCTGTAAGCCATAATCATCAACATAAACAAAAATAAAAACTTGACATAGATAACTTTGTATGTAATGACTCTATATAATATATGAGTTTCACTTTTTGCATTGAAGAACTGAAATAAATTGACTTTTTTAATGATTTTCTAATTTAGTGAGAAGCACTTGCAACTGACCTGCAAAAAAGGAGGGCAGGATTTGTATAGCTCACAAGGTGAAATGCAACATTTCAGCTCAAAACATTGAGACTTTGAATATCTATTAATTTATCAATTTCTTATATTCTGAGCTGAATAATTTCTGTTTCATAATATCATTAAAAGTTTAAAGAAAAACATTGATGGGGTGGCATAAAACCCATAGTGGTCCCTTATGTACAGTGTCCATTTTAGGACATGATCATATATCAAAATCAAACATCAGAAATACTCTGTCTGATACCTGATTCTCATACCTGATACCTGATAACTGATACCTGATAACTGATAACTGATACCTGATAACTGATACCTGATAACTGATACCTGATTCTCATACCTGATACCTGATGACTGATACCTGATAACTGATACCTGATAACTGATACCTGATAACTGATACCTGATACCTGATAACTGATACCTGATAATTGATACCTGATGACTGATACCTGATGACTGATACCTGATGACTGATACCTGATACCTGATGACTGATACCTGATAACTGATACCTGATAACTGATACCTGATAACTGATACCTGATTCTCATACCTGATACCTGATGACTGATACCTGATAACTGATACCTGATAACTGATAACTGATACCTGATAACTGATACCTGATAACTGATACCTGATAATTGATACCTGATGACTGATACCTGATGACTGATACCTGATGACTGATACCTGATAACTGATACCTGATAACTGATACCTGATACCTGATAACTGATACCTGATAACTGATGACTGATACCTGATGACTGATACCTGATACCTGATAACTGATACCTGATAACTGATACCTGATAACTGATGACTGATACCTGATGACTGATACCTGATACCTGATAACTGATACCTGATAACTGATACCTGATAACTGATACCTGATAACTGATAACTGATACCTGATAACTGATAACTGATAACTGATACCTGATACCTGATAACTGATAACTGATAACTGATAACTGATACCTGATAACTGATACCTGATAACTGATACCTGATAACTGATACCTGATGACTGATACCTGATGACTGATACCTGATACCTGATAACTGATACCTGATACCTGATACCTGATGACTGATACCTGATGACTGATACCTGATGACTGATACCTGATACCTGATACCTGATAACTGATACCTGATGACTGATACCTGATACCTGATACCTGATACCTGATAACTGATACCTGATGACTGATACCTGATACCTGATACCTGATACCTGATACCTGATGACTGATGACTGATACCTGATACCTGATACCTGATACCTGATACCTGATGACTGATGACTGATGACTGATGACTGATGACTGATACCTGATACCTGATACCTGATGACTGATGACTGATACCTGATACCTGATACCTGATGACTGATGACTGATGACTGATGACTGATGACTGATACCTGATAACTGATAACTGATACCTGATGACTGATACCTGATACCTGATAACTGATAACTGATAACTGATACCTGATACCTGATAACTGATAACTGATACCTGATACCTGATACCTGATGACTGATACCTGATGACTGATACCTGATGACTGATACCTGATAACTGATACCTGATACCTGATACCTGATGACTGATACCTGATGACTGATACCTGATGACTGATACCTGATACCTGATACCTGATGACTGATGACTGATACCTGATACCTGATACCTGATACCTGATACCTGATGACTGATGACTGATGACTGATACCTGATAACTGATACCTGATAACTGATACCTGATGACTGATACCTGATGACTGATACCTGATACCTGATAACTGATACCTGATACCTGATACCTGATGACTGATACCTGATGACTGATACCTGATGACTGATACCTGATACCTGATACCTGATAACTGATACCTGATGACTGATACCTGATACCTGATACCTGATACCTGATAACTGATACCTGATGACTGATACCTGATACCTGATACCTGATACCTGATACCTGATGACTGATACCTGATACCTGATACCTGATACCTGATGACTGATGACTGATGACTGATGACTGATGACTGATGACTGATGACTGATACCTGATACCTGATACCTGATACCTGATGACTGATGACTGATGACTGATGACTGATGACTGATACCTGATACCTGATACCTGATACCTGATGACTGATGACTGATGACTGATACCTGATACCTGATACCTGATACCTGATGACTGATGACTGATGACTGATGACTGATGACTGATGACTGATACCTGATACCTGATACCTGATGACTGATGACTGATGACTGATACCTGATACCTGATACCTGATACCTGATACCTGATGACTGATGACTGATGACTGATACCTGATACCTGATGACTGATGACTGATGACTGATGACTGATGACTGATGACTGATACCTGATACCTGATACCTGATACCTGATGACTGATGACTGATGACTGATACCTGATACCTGATACCTGATACCTGATGACTGATGACTGATGACTGATACCTGATACCTGATACCTGATACCTGATGACTGATGACTGATGACTGATGACTGATGACTGATGACTGATACCTGATACCTGATACCTGATGACTGATGACTGATGACTGATACCTGATACCTGATACCTGATACCTGATACCTGATGACTGATGACTGATGACTGATACCTGATACCTGATACCTGATGACTGATGACTGATGACTGATGACTGATGACTGATACCTGATACCTGATACCTGATACCTGATGACTGATGACTGATGACTGATGACTGATGACTGATGACTGATGACTGATACCTGATACCTGATGACTGATGACTGATGACTGATGACTGATACCTGATACCTGATACCTGATGACTGATGACTGATGACTGATGACTGATGACTGATACCTGATACCTGATACCTGATACCTGATGACTGATGACTGATGACTGATGACTGATGACTGATGACTGATACCTGATACCTGATGACTGATACCTGATGACTGATGACTGATGACTGATGACTGATGACTGATGACTGATGACTGATGACTGATGACTGATGACTGATACCTGATGACTGATGACTGATACCTGATACCTGATGACTGATGACTGATGACTGATGACTGATGACTGATGACTGATACCTGATACCTGATGACTGATGACTGATGACTGATGACTGATGACTGATACCTGATACCTGATACCTGATACCTGATGACTGATGACTGATGACTGATGACTGATGACTGATGACTGATACCTGATACCTGATACCTGATGACTGATGACTGATGACTGATGACTGATACCTGATGACTGATGACTGATGACTGATGACTGATACCTGATACCTGATACCTGATGACTGATGACTGATGACTGATGACTGATGACTGATGACTGATGACTGATGACTGATACCTGATACCTGATGACTGATGACTGATACCTGATGACTGATGACTGATGACTGATGACTGATACCTGATACCTGATGACTGATGACTGATGACTGATGACTGATGACTGATACCTGATACCTGATACCTGATGACTGATGACTGATGACTGATGACTGATGACTGATGACTGATGACTGATGACTGATACCTGATGACTGATGACTGATACCTGATACCTGATGACTGATGACTGATGACTGATGACTGATGACTGATACCTGATACCTGATACCTGATGACTGATGACTGATGACTGATGACTGATGACTGATGACTGATGACTGATGACTGATACCTGATGACTGATGACTGATACCTGATACCTGATGACTGATGACTGATGACTGATGACTGATGACTGATACCTGATACCTGATACCTGATGACTGATGACTGATGACTGATGACTGATGACTGATACCTGATACCTGATACCTGATGACTGATGACTGATGACTGATGACTGATGACTGATGACTGATGACTGATACCTGATACCTGATGACTGATGACTGATACCTGATACCTGATACCTGATGACTGATGACTGATGACTGATGACTGATGACTGATGACTGATGACTGATACCTGATACCTGATACCTGATACCTGATGACTGATGACTGATGACTGATGACTGATGACTGATGACTGATGACTGATACCTGATACCTGATGACTGATGACTGATGACTGATACCTGATGACTGATGACTGATGACTGATGACTGATGACTGATGACTGATGACTGATGACTGATACCTGATACCTGATGACTGATGACTGATGACTGATGACTGATACCTGATACCTGATGACTGATGACTGATGACTGATGACTGATGACTGATAACTGATACCTGATGACTGATACCTGATGACTGATACCTGATAACTGATAACTGATAACTGATGTCTGATACCTGATACCTGATGTCTGAGACTTGATTGCTATCAAAAATCAAGCATCAAAATGCTTTTCAGATACAGTACTTGAGTGGATCATTTCATAATGGAAGAAAAAGGATTCTTAAGCAGGCTGGTGAGCTGTTGGCTGACTGGTTAAGCAACTCATTCATGGAATATGAAATTTGTGGGTTCTAATCCCACATCAGATTTGAAATTATTTACATATATATAGTATAGTAATTATTTACATATATATATATATATAGTAAGAATGTCAGATATTAAAAGTGAAGCACGATAGGATTTTGTGTGGTAATCTGCTAGTTAAAAATATATATATATATATAAGTGTGCAGCTTACTGTACTTGTTTTTAATTAATAAAAGATTATTTTTCTAGCAAAAAATATATATATTTATATATATATATTTTTAACTAGCAGATTACCACACAAAATCCTATCATGCTTCACTTTTAATATCTGACATTCTTACTATCTTCCTCTCTTGTAATAAAATAATCTATAGTCTAAGGGTGAACCATCTGCATTCCACTTTTAATATCTGACATTCTTGTTATCCTCCTGATTTCTAGTTAAATAATCTTCTATAGCCTAAGGGTGAAGTATCTGGATGAAAAATAGTTTTGGTGTAAAATAATAAGAAAAATTATAAAAATAAAAATTTAAGTTCCACTGCTAGAATTTGAACTCACAACCCCATGTTTATAATCCTATACACAGTACATTACCACTACACTATAGTGGCAACTGCAAACTTGTTCAGGATGAGTCTGATACTTGACTTAATTGTTTCAAATCTCAAACATCGAAATATTTTCGTCTGATACCTGATACTTGATACTTTATCAAACATCAAACATCAGAATGTTTTTGTCTGAGACCTGACACTTGACCAGTCAAAGATCAAAATCAAAATGTTTTTCAAATACACCTTACTATAGTACTTGCATGGTTCATCTCATAATGGAAGAAATAGCATTCCTGTTAAGCTGGTGGCTGAGTGGTTAAGCAACTGATTTTTGGAATGGGAAACAAGGGTTCGAATTCCACATGTTGTTTTTTTGTTTTTATACAGCAGATTACCACATAAAATCCAATCGTGCTTCACTTTTAACTTTTTACCACACAAAATCCTATCTTGCTTCACTTTTAATATCTGTCATTCTTACTATCTTCCTCTCTTGTATATTATATAATATATATATATATATTAGATAGATAGAAGAAAAGCCGGTAATGCAGCAGTCACGGCAGAGTGACATCACAGCAGGAGCCGCCAGGATAGAAGAGATGGATTACATACAGTAAATACACACAGGATAGGCAGATGTATGGATGTATGTGACATATACAATTAGGACAGCGTGTGTGCAGCTTACTGTACTTGTTTTTAATTAATAAAAGATTATTTTTCTAGCAAAAGTGGCGTGAGCTCCCGTGCAATTTTTGTAACCAGCAGAAGGAAAGCTGATGACTGAGGGCTGTTTTTTATAGCCTGTCAGTGATCTGACATTACATAGTGATGTCCCATACTGGGACAATGTAAAAAAGCAAAAAAAAAAGTGCAATAAAAAGCGATTAAAAGGACAGATGTAAAAAAAAAATGGTACCGCTGAAAACATCATCTTGTCCTGCAAAAGACAAGCCGCCATACAGCTCGATCAGCAGAAAAATATTAAAGTTATAGCTTTCAGAATAAAGTGATGCAAAAATAATTTTTTTTCCTATAATTTTTTTTTTTATTTGTGTAAAAGCGCCAAAACATAAAAAAACATAAATGAGTTATCGTTGTAATCGCACTGACCTGAAGATTAACCCCTTCACCCCCAAGGGTGGTTTGCACGTTCATGACCGAGCCAATTTTTACAATTCTGACCACTGTCCCTTTATGAGGTTATAACTCTGGAACGCTTCAACGGATGTAGGCGATTCTGAGATTGTTTTCTCGTGACATATTGTACTTCACTTTAGTGGTAAAAATTTTTCGCTATAACTTGCGTTTATTTATGAAAAAAACAGAAATATGGCGAAAATTTTGAAAATTTTGCAATTTTCAAACTTTGAATTTGTATGCCCTTAAAACAGAGAAATATGTGACACAAAATAGTTACTAAATAAAATTTCCCACATGTCTACTTTACATCAGCACAATTTGGGAAACAACTTTTTTTTGTTAGGAAGTTATAAGGGTTAAAATTTGACCAGCGATTTCTAATTTTTACAACAAAACTTACAAAACGATTTTTTTTTAGGGACCACCTCACATTTGAAGTCACTTTGAGGGGTCTATATGGCAGAAAATACCCAAAAGTGACACCATTCTAAAAACTGCACCCCTTAAGCTACTCAAAACTACATTCAAGAAGATTATTAACCCTTCAGGTGATTCACAGGAGCAGAAGCAACATGGAAGGAAAAAATGAATATTTAACTTTTTAGTCACAAAAATAATATTTTAGCAACAATTTTTTTATTTTCCCAAGGGTAACAGGAGAAATTGGACCCCAAAAGTTGTTGTCAAATTTGTCCTGAGTACGCTGATACCCAATATGTGGGGGGGAACCACTGTTTGGGCACATGGCAGGGCTCAGAAGGGAAGGAGCCCTGTTTGACTTTTTCAACCTAAAATTGGCTGGAATTGAGATTGGACGCCATGTCACGTTTGACGAGAGTCTGATGTGCCTAAACAGTGGAAACCCCCCACAAGTGACCCCATTTTGGAAACTAGACCCCCTAAGGAACTTATCTAGATGTGTGGTGAGTAGAGTTGAGCGAAACGGGTCGAAAAATTTCAAAAGTCGCCGACTTTTGGCAAAGTCGGGTTTCATGAAGCGAAACCCGACCCTAGTATGAGGTCGGCCACGAGGTCGGCGACTTACGCGCCAAAGTCGCGTTTCAAAAGTTTGTTTTGCGCTCTTTTTCAGCCAACCAAGATCCATGGACACTGTGGGCAATGTGATGACATAGGCAGGGGTTACCACCATCTTTCAGAAGGGCATGCAAGTGATTGGCTTGCTTTGGTGGGCATCACAGGGGGTATAAAAGGGCGTGCACGCCGACCGCCATCTTACTTCTGCCGATCTTAGCATAGGGAGAGGTTGCTGCTGCTGATTCTGTAGGGAGAGCGTTAGGCAGGGAAGAAGAAAAAAAAACTGCTTCTGCTGCTAGCGATTTTGCCTGTACAACACACCAGTCACTGTGTGTGCAGTGCAAGGGGAGGCTATATTGTGGTGTATCAGCGGTGTTGGTTGTTAGGCTGCCTTCTAAGGCTTCCTGACAGCTGCATTGCTGTTTACCCACTGCTCTGCAAACTGCTTTTTAAAAGCAATCCCAATTTTTTTTTTTGTCCTGCTGAGGTACTGAGCTTGCATTTTTTCACACCATACAGCGGTGTACGCTCCTCTCAGTACCGTGTAACGGCTGTTATCACGGCCACAGTGAAGCTATCTGTGTGTCACTCTGTGAAAATAAGTCGAGGACATGTTCCGTTCTTACAGACCTGTACCTACTAGTTTTGTCTAGCTTTCAAACAGTTAAATATATTTGCTGTTTGATCACATTCAAAACTATAGAGAGACAGCGTGTGTCAGTCCGTTTACTTAAAAAACACGGAGCTTGACAATTTTACGTACACCGGACAGCCGTGTACGTGCACGCTCCTCTCAGTACCGTGTAACACCTGTTATCACGGCCACAGTGAAGCTATCTGTGTGTCACTGTGGAAGGATAAGTGGAGGACTTGTTCCATTCTTACAGACCTACACTCTAGGGAGATTCCTATTCTGCCCAATTCTACATACACCTTGTAGTTTGTGATACACTAGCCAATTTCTGCCTGTGACATAGCGCTCTGATATTCAGTGGGCCTCACACAATCCATAAGTGTCCAGTGTCTACTAGTGTGTGCAGAAATTCAAAATCTCTGTGATCCTGTAGTCACTTTTTTCACACCTGTGCCATCGAGCCTGTGACATAGCGCTCTGATATTCAGTGGGCCTCACACAATCCAAAAGTGTCCAGTGTCCACTAGTGTGTGCAGAAATTCAAAATCTCCCTTATCCTGTTAGTCACTTTTTTCACACCTGTGCCATCGAGCCTGTGACATAGCGCTTTGATATTCAGTGGGCCTCACACAATCCATAAGTGTCCAGTGTCCACTAGTGTGTGCAGAAATTCAAAATCTCTGTGATCCTGTAGTCACTTTTTTCACACCTGTGCCATCGAGCCTGTGACATAGCGCTCTGATATTCAGTGGGCCTCACACAATCCAAAAGTGTCCAGTGTCCACTAGTGTGTGCAGAAATTCAAAATCTCCCTTATCCTGTTAGTCACTTTTTTCACACCTGTGCCATCGAGCCTGTGACATAGCGCTTTGATATTCAGTGGGCCTCACACAATCCATAAGTGTCCAGTGTCCACTAGTGTGTGCAGAAATTCAAAATCTCTGTGATCCTGTAGTCACTTTTTTCACACCTGTGCCATCGAGCCTGTGACATAGCGCTTTGATATTCAGTGGGCACCACATTTTAAAAAAGACATCAACAAACTGGAGCAAGTTCAGAAAAGAGCGACCAGAATGGTGACCGGTCTGCAAACCCTGTCTTATGAGGAAAGGTTGCAGGATTTGGGAATGTTTAGTTTGCAAAAGAGAAGACTGAGAGGAGACTTAATAGCTGTCTACAAATATCTAAAGGGCTGTCACATTGTAGAAGGATCAACTTTATTCTCATTTGCACAAGGAAAGACTAGAAGCAATGGGATGAAACTGAATGGGAGGAGACACAGATTAGATATTAGAAAAAACTTTTTGACAGTTAGAGTGATCAATGAGTGGAACAGGCTGCCACGAGAAGTGGTGAGTTCTCCTTCAATGGAAGTCTTCAAACAGAGGCTGGACAGACATCTGACTGGGATGATTTAGCGAATCCTGCTTTGAGCATGGGGTTGGACCAGATGGCCCAGGAGGTCCCTTCCAACTCTACGATTCTATGATTCAATCCATAAGTGTCCAGTGTCCACTAGTGTGTGCAGAAATTCAAAATCTCTGTGATCCTGTAGTCACTTTTTCACACCTGTGCCATCGAGCCTGTGACATAGCGCTTTGATATTCAGTGGGCCTCACACAATCCAAAAGTGTCCAGTGTCCACAAGTTTGTGCAGAAATTCAAAATCTCTGTGATCCTGTAGTCACTTTTTTCACACCTGTGCCATCGAGCCTGTGACATAGCGCTCTGATATTCAGTGGGCCTCACACAATCCATAAGTGTCCAGTGTCCACAAGTGTGTGCAGAAATTCAAAATCTCCCCTGTCCTATAGACACCTTGTACCTTGTTTTACATAACTATATAGTTTGTTGGATTTTGTCTACATTTCTACAAAAAATGAGGAAGGCTGGTGGAAGAGGCCGTGGAATTGGGCGGGGGTTGGCAGCTGGTAATGATGGAGTTGGTGGTGGATCTGATGGTAGTGGCAAGAGCAAAATAGGACCGAATGCAGGAGGTGTTGAGCCTGCGTCATCGTCTGGCTCCACAAGGCCTCGAAGGCTTAGTTTTCTAGGAGTTGGCAAACCGCTTTTAAAGGCAGAGCATCAGGAAAAAGTTTTGTCTTACATTGCTGACTCAGCCTCCAGCTCTATCGCCTCCTCTTCTGAAGTTGTAAAAAGTAAAAGCACTGAGTCGTCATTGGAGGCTCATGTTCATGAACCACACCTTTCCTTGTGTCCTTCACCCCAACCAAGATTGAAGGATGACACAGGCCATACTACTGATTACTCCATGGAGCTGTTTTCACATACCATGCCTGGATTATCAAGTGAAATGGTGAATTACCCAGGCCAAGATGAATCTGACATGGAGTGCACTGATGCACAGTCGCTGATAGATGATTCTGCTGGTACATTCACTCAGAGCACTACATTGTCCTCGCAGTGTACAGAGCCAGATTCTGACCCTGATGAGACTCAGGTGCCCCTTCCCACACACTATACCACCATACACGGTGACACAGAGGAAGGTGCACATGACATTGAAGAGGAGGTGATGGATGACCCAGTTGTTGACCCAGATTGGCATCCATTGGGGGAAGAGGGTGCTGCTTCCAATAGCTCAGATGAGGAGCATCCACAGCAGACATCGACATCGCAACAGCTGTTATTTGGCAGGCCCGGAGCACTCCAAAGACAGGTTCCAAAAATCAAAAGAGTTGCTGGACAGCTTGTCCAGAGGGTCAAAAGATCACAGCGTGCTAGGCCGCAAAATTTCTGCCAAAGTAGGAAGAGTGCAGTGTGGCACTTTTTTGAACAAAATCCTCATGATCAGGCCAAGGTTATCTGTAAGAAGTGCGCAAAGACCTTTAGCTGAGGGAAAAATCTGAAAAATTTGAATACCAGTTGCATGCTTAGACATTTAACCACCATGCACTTGCAAGCGTGGACACAACACCAAACCTCAAGTGCTACATGTGCAACTGATCACAAAGAAGGTAGTCAGCAACGCTACATTGTTTCCCCCACTGTAAGCCCACCAGTTAGCACAGCAGCAAATGTTGAGGTGTCGTTGCAAGGCCACAGCAGTCAGGGAATCCCACTGTTATATCAACGAAAGACTGATTCTAGGCCATCAGAAAGAACACCAACTCCATCACCATCATCAACCCTCTCTCAGTCCGCCCTGTCCACCGCTACTTACACCATATGCAGCTCTCAAGTCCAGCTCACCCTCCCAGACACTATGAGTAGGTCAAGAAAGTACTCAGTCTCTCATCCGTGTACACTGGGTTTGAACGCCCACATTGCCAAACTAATCTCGTTTGAGATGATGCCCTATCGGTTGGTGGAAAGCGCAGCTTTCCGCGAACTCATGGCCTATGCAGTACCATGCTATGACCTACCCAGTCACCACTTCTTCTCTCGCAAAGCCATCCCAGCCCTCCACCATCATGTGAAAGACCGCATTGTCCATGCACTCAAGCAGTCAGTGAGCGGAAAGGTGCACCTCACAACTGATGTATGGTCCAGTCGGCATGGCCAGGGCCATTACGTGTCCATCACTGCACACTGGGTTAATGTGGTGGATGCAGGGACCACAGGGGACAGCGGTGGTGGGACAGTGCTGCCTAGCCCACGGTATAGGAAACAGTTGGCTGTAGGCGTTCGACCCTCCTCCTCCTCCAGAAGCGAAAGCTCGTCCACAGAGTGCAGTCGTACAAGCACTCCATCTGCAGCTGCCACTGTTGTTCACGAGGTGTCCCCCTATCGAGCAGCTAGAGGAAAGCGTCAGCAGGCTGTGTTGCAGATGATGTGTTTGGGCGACAGACACACCGCCGAGGTGCTGGCCGAGTACTTGAAGCGACAAACTGAGTCATGGCTGGGCAGTGTACATCTTGAGGCAGGCAAGGTAGTTAGTGATAACGGCCGTAATTTTGTGGCAGCCATAGCCCTTTCAAAACTCAGCCACATAACTTGCTTGGCTCACACCTTGAACCTGGTGGTGCAGTGCTTCCTCAATAATTATCCGGAGTTAACAGCCCTGCTCCAGAAGGTGCGAAGACTGTGCGCGCACATCCGCCGGTCGCCTGTACACTCCATTCGTATGCAGAAGCTGCAGCGATTGCTCCACCTTCCCAACCACCGCCTCATTATCGACATTGCAACAAGGTGGAACTCCACCCTGCACATGGTTGAGCGGCTGTGCGAGCAGAGGCAGGCCATAATGCATTTGTGGGAGGATACACGGACCGTCACTTTGAGAGCAGACATGGAGTTAACAGGTGTGCAGTGGTCGAAGCTGAAAGACCTCTGTAAAGTCCTTCAGTGTTTAGAGGAATGCACACGGCTGGTAAGCGCAGACGACGCCATCCTAAGAATGAGCATCCCACTTATGCGTCTGCTCATGCAAACTTTGACGCACCTTAAGGAGTCGGCGTCTGCAGCCAATGTTGACGAGGAGGGAATCCTTGATGACATTCAGCCATTGTCTGCTCAGGGACCTCTCCTGGACGAGGTGGAGGAAGAAGAGGAGGAGGAGGAGGATGATGGGGATGATTACTTAGGGGAGGAGGATGCATCTCGTGGGGCAAGTGAAAATGTTGGCGTGGCAAGGTCTGGTACAGGGTTTGTGCGTGACTGGAGGGATGTGGATTTGCCAGAAAGTGCTCCTCCAACCAGTGCATCATTGACACCGGGAACATTGGCCCACATGTCAGATTATGCCTTGCAGATCCTAAAAAGGGACCCCCACATTGCCAAAATGATGAACGATGACGACTACTGGTTGGCCAGCATCCTGGATCCACGCTGTAAAGGCAAATTACAAAACATCATGCCACAGGAGAACCTTGACCTAATATTGGCTAATAAACAAGCAACTCTGGTAAATCGGTTGCTTGAGGCATTCCCAGCACACAGCAGCGGTGATGGTTCTCACACGAGCCGTACGGGCCGGGGGCAGCTTGGCAGAGGTGTTCGTGGTGCACACAGCAGAAGTGGCGTTGGAGACAGGGGTTTCATGACAATGTTGTGGACTGATTTTTCAAGTACCGCTCATACAACTGGTAATACTGCATCGATGGAAAGTGACAGGAGACAGCAGTTGTCAACTATGGTTACAAAGTACTTTTCCTCCCATATCGATGTTCTCCCACACAGGTCATTCCCCTTTGACTATTGGGCCGCTAAACTGGACACCTGGCCTGAATTGGCACAATATGCCTTACAGGAGCTCACTTGCCCAGCTGCAAGTTTGATATCGGAAAGAGTCTTCAGTGCAGCTGGATCAATCCTGACAGAAAAAAGGACCCGTCTGTCAACCCAAAATGTGGATGATCTAACCTTCATTAAAATGAACCATGCATGGGTTTCCAAGGATTTTGTCCCACCTTCCCCTGATGACACATAGGGTGACAGAAAAATGGCTTGCTTTGGTCCACCTCTTCCTGGGACTTCACCTATTTCGCCTTTTGCATCAGCTGAATGTCCAACATCAACATATGCCACTTTCTAAAACTCCCTAACTGTGCTGCCTCCCCCCCCATGGCCGTGGTCACCACCTAGCGCACGACACCGTGCGAGTGCCGTTGCCCTGGACAGGTGGGTAGGCAGACTCTTGGGCGCGGGCACTGGCACAGGGTCCCTCATAGTGCAATCAAGTGTCTCTGACGGTGGTGGTGCACACCCGCCGTCAGACACACCGCCGTACTATGAGGGGCCCAGTGCCAGTACTGACGCCCACGAGTGGGCCCCCCTTGCTTGGGCAGGGCCCCAGCATTTGCAATCTTTACCTCTCCCTTCTCCTCCGCTGTGTAGTCTGGGCCGTCAAATCCATACTGTGCCTGACACCGTTTGAGCCTGCCTCCTGATGTATAGACATATATTTTGAATGTGTACACTATGCTATCCATACATGTTATCCGGGGATACGGTACCCTTTCTCACCTTTGTGCAATCACGTGCAATCCATACTGGGCCTAACACCGTCTGAGCCTGCCTCCTGATGTATAGACATATATTTTGAATGTGTACACTATGCTATCCATACATGTTATCCGGGGATACGGTACCCTTTCTCACCTTTGTGCAATCACGTGTAATCCATACTGGGCCTGAGAACGGCTGGCGAGCTGTTAAGCAAGCTACAGCACCTGTGGTTTGCACACGTAAGTTTTTCATTTTTTCAGGAATGACGGTTAGGCCTAATTCTGGAACTGCGGTTGACCTGCACTTACTGGGAAATCATCGTTCGCAGGTAATAATTGTAATCACAGATCCCCATCACTAACGTTGTTCAGCGGGTTATCTGCACCTGTAAACGACAAACGCTGGCCTTTTCAGTGTAGCGCACATGCAGCCACGGACATGTAAGGGCATGACACACCAGTTATTGGCCAATCTCATGTGCCAGAGCCTCACGTGTCCCTCTAGTAAGCCGGACTCGGACCGCGGGGCATGATGGAGTCTCGTTCGTTAACGGAATTAAGCTTGCAATGTGTGCATCTTTTCTGTAGCTGGCATGGTTGAGGTTTCCCAGGTGGAGTCGAATTAAACCGTAGGCTCCACTCCTGGTGGTGCCCTTCTGGACATTCCTTTAAGGTTCAGCTTTGCAACCATACTGCCCACGTAAAACAAACACTTTGCCTTCATGAACGCTGTTTGGAGGGTCATGACTCGTGGGAATAACGCTGCCCAATCAGTTAACCTGCTAGAGAGATCCTTCGTTGCTCCCAAGCATGACATCACACTCCCTAGGAGGAAGGTAATGCCACTGTGGCGACCGTACTCCTGGGGGCGACACAAGTGCACTGATGCCCAGCCACTGCTCGATGAATCTGCTGGTACATTGACCCAGACCACTACATTCCCCTCGCACGCTACATGGCCTGAATCTGACCCTGATGAAATTCAGGTTACCCTTCCCATATACAGTTCCATCTTACACGGTGACAAAGAGGAAGCTGCAGATGAAAGTGCAGGTTCAGCCCACCCGCCATCAGACACACCACCGTACTATCAGGGGCCCTGTGCCAGTGCCGTCGCCAACGAGTGGGCCCCCCCTGCTTCCTCAGGATCACAGCACTTGCAAGGTTGAAATACTGTGCAGTGAGATGGAAGATGGGGACGACGAGGAGTCCAGACTAGTACAGGGATTCCCTAGCGAGGAGACTTATTTCATTGTTTTCAATGTTGGGACAGCAATTTTTGGGGAGCACTATACTCTGGAGAATGATAGATGGGGCCCACCATATACTGGAACATTCCAAAGGTGGACATCAGACACTGGAGCAGCATTTACAGGGCCCATTATACACTAGAGCATTAGAAATGGGGCCCATTATGTTTGGAGCATTATTTGGGCCCATAAGACAGTGGAGCTTCATCCATGGGGACCAACATATACTGTAGCATTATGTGGAGCTCATCATATACTGTTTCAAACATTATATGGGACCAATGATTCTGTATGGAGAAATAGATGGGCCTTGTCATGAGATGTAAAAAGTGAAGTATTTTTCATTGTACTATACCGCTATTTCTCTGCCGTATCGGAGCATGATGAGTTGTGGTATGTGTTAAAGGGGCGCTCTTTCGCCCAGGGCACATGAAAACCTGGAGCCAGCCCTACCCCCCCACAACTTTAGCCAAATAACCCCCATTTTTCAGTGCGTAACTTGTATTATGAAGTTAATTAAGGTTGACAAGCTTAAGTAAGAAGAATTGATGCTTTTGGCATTCAAATGGGCACTGTAGGTGTGTTTCCTGTCCTCCTCTCACTGCCGACTTTTATTCCCCATTGACTTACATTGGGTTTCGTGTTTCGGGACGACCCCGACTCTTCTCTATAATCGGCCGATCTTGCTCGACCCGACTTTTGGAAAAGTCGGGTTTCACGAAACGAAACTCGACCCTAAAAAAACAAAAGTCGCTCAACTCTAGCCCGACGTACTATCCCGTCCACGGTCATACGGGCCCGGGTACCGTGGACGGGATAGTACGTTGGATGTCAGGAAGGGGTTAAAGCTGTCTTACCAATTATACTACACGTGGAATGGTTTAAAAAAACAAAAACAAAACGCAATTCCTGAATTGCTGGTTTTTGTTCATTCTGTCTCCCAAAAATCAGAATATAAAGCGATCAAAAAATGTCATGTGCCCGAAAATGATACCAATAAAAACATCAGCTCATCCTGCAAAAAACAAGCCCTCAAACGACTGTCAGTCGAAATACGAAAAAATTATGGCTCTCAAAATATAGTGATGCAAAAAATATTTTTTGCAATAAAAAGCGTCTTTTAGTGTGCGACAGCAGCCAAACATAAAAACCCAAGATAAATCTGGCATTGCTGTAGTCGCACTGACCTGAAGAATAAAGTCGCCTAATCACTTATACCGCTCGAGGAACGGCGTAAAAAGTAAATAAAACCAATTCTTCACCTACTGTTGATTTTTTCATTCTGCCTCCCAAAGATCACAGTAAGGCTCGGTGCACATTTATCCTGCGCTCTGCGCTTACACTGGGGTTTCAATGTAAATCTCTGAAACAAGTGATTCAAACAGAACCCCCGGCGGAAAATTCCCTATAATGAGGCAGATGTAGTCACTCTGGACACCATAGGACCAGTGATCCGGGGGTGTCCGTCTTTTTAGGATTGCAAAGTTTTGTGCACTTCTGAAAAGGACACCGCTGAACAAAGGCCAGACAGAGTCCAGAGTAACTCTGATGCCTCATTATAGTGAATAGATTAATTAGGGGCTTCATCTGAATCATGTCACTCGGAGATTTAGAGGGAAACCTCAAAGTAAGTGCTCAGCGTAGAGCGCCAGGTAAAAAGTGATCCCAAATGTTATGTAAAATGTTCCCAATAAAAGCTTCCACTCAATCCACAAAAAAATCAAGTCCCCACTCAGGTCCATCATCTGTAAACAGAAATATAGGGGGCTTCAACGTTACTGGAACAGCTGTTTGTATGTGTGTGTGTGTATATATATATATATAGTGAAACACACAGTACGAGCACAGCCCCCTGTGGAAGCCAACGCAAAACGCGCGTTGGGGCTGCTGTGTGCATGGTACACTGGGACTTATATGGGTAAGAACTCCCCCTTTTGATGGCACTTTATTGATTTGGAGTGATTTATATTGTTTACATTTGGTTAAATTACCAATGGTGACCTCTATTTAATGTGTTACATTTAACTGATAGAGTCCTTATTATTACTTTTTTACGGTGTGCAGTTAGGAGGTTATCTAGTGGGACTGTTTTATAGAGTGGATTGTTACGGACGTGGCGATACCAAATATGCGTACTTTTATTTACTTTTTATTATTTACATAAATAAATGTATTTATTGGAAACTTTTTTTCTTTATTTAGGCTGTGAGTCCATGATGCGATTTTTAAGCGTTTCCGCGGCGTTTTTAAACGTGCGATTCTGCCGCGGAAACGCTTAAAAAAAGCATTACATGCATTTGTAATAGAAAACGCACATGTTGTTCCAATGGTGCGTTTTTTACCGCTGCGGAATCGCTTAGCTGTAAAAAACGCAGCATGTTCATTAATTTTGCGGAATCACCAGCAATTCCGCATACCATCAATTATATGGGCAAGAACGCATGGGAAAACGCATGTCAAAACACTTGACAATCGCGTCAAAAACGCGTGTCAAAAAGCGTATGTATTTTCCCTGGCAAGGGCATGCATTTCTGCTCAGGAAAAAAATCGCATGAAAAACCCTACGTGGGCACATAGCCTTAAGGATTTGTAAAAAAAAAATTTTATGCTTTGTAATTTTTTTTAACTTTTTTACATTGTCCCAGTATGGGACATCACTATGTAATGTCAGATCACTGACAGGCTATAAAAAACAGCCCTCAGTCATCAGCTTTCCTTCTGCTGGTTACAAAAATTGCACGGGAGCTCACGCCACTTTTGCTAGAAAAATAATCTTTTATTAATTAAAAACAAGTACAGTAAGCTGCACACACGCTGTCCTAATTGTATATGTCACATACATCCATACATCTGCCTATCCTGTGTGTATTTACTGTATGTAATCCATCTCTTCTATCCTGGCGGCTCCTGCTGTGATGTCACTCTGCCGTGACTGCTGCATTACCGGCTTTTCTTCTATCTATCTAATATATATATATATATTATATAATATACAAGAGAGGAAGATAGTAAGAATGACAGATATTAAAAGTGAAGCAAGATAGGATTTTGTGTGGTAAAAAGTTAAAAGTGAAGCACGATTGGATTTTATGTGGTAATCTGCTGTATAAAAACAAAAAAACAACATGTGGGATTCGAACCCTTGTTTCCCATTCCAAAAATTAGTTGCTTAACCACTCAGCCACCAGCTTAACAGGTTGTGATAGAATGCTATTTCTTCCATTATGAGATGAACCATGCAAGTACTATAGTGAGGTGTATTTGAAAAACATTTTGATTTTGATCTTTGACTGGTCAAGTGTCAGGTCTCAGACAAAAACATTCTGATGTTTGATGTTTGATAAAGTATCAAGTATCATATCAGACGAAAATATTTCGATGTTTGAGATTTGAAACAATTAAGTCAAGTATCAGACTCATCCTGAACAAGTTTGCAGTTGCCACTATAGTGTAGTGGTAATGTACTGTGTATAGGATTATAAACATGGGGTTGTGAGTTCAAATTCTAGCAGTGGAACTTAAATTTTTATTTTTATAATTTTTCTTATTATTTTACACCAAAACTATTTTTCATCCAGATACTTCACCCTTAGGCTATAGAAGATTATTTAACTAGAAATCAGGAGGATAACAAGAATGTCAGATATTAAAAGTGGAATGCAGATGGTTCACCCTTAGACTATAGATTATTTTATTACAAGAGAGGAAGATAGTAAGAATGTCAGATATTATAAATAATTACTATACTATATATATGTAAATAATTACTATACTATATATATGTAAATAATTAAAAATCTGATGTGGGATTAGAACCCACAAATTTCATATTCCATGAACGAGTTGCTTAACCAGTCAGCCAACAGCTCACCAGCCTGCTTAAGAATCCTTTTTCTTCCATTATGAAATGATCCACTCAAGTACTGTATCTGAAAAGCATTTTGATGCTTGATTTTTGATAGCAAACAAGTCTCAGACATCAGGTATCAGGTATCAGACATCAGTTATCAGTTATCAGTCATCAGTCATCAGGTATCAGTCATCAGGTATCAGGTATCAGTTATCAGTCATCAGGTATCAGTCATCAGGTATCAGTCATCAGGTATCAGGTATCAGTTATCAGGTATCAGTTATCAGGTATCAGTCATCAGGTATCAGTTATCAGTTATCAGGTATCAGGTATCAGGTATCAGGTATCAGGTATCAGTCATCAGTCATCAGGTATCAGTTATCAGGTATCAGTCATCAGGTATCAGGTATCAGTCATCAGGTATCAGTTATCAGGTATCAGTCATCAGGTATCAGTTATCAGGTATCAGTCATCAGGTATCAGTTATCAGGTATCAGTCATCAGGTATCAGGTATCAGTCATCAGTTATCAGTTATCAGGTATCAGTTATCAGTTATCAGGTATCAGTTATCAGGTATCAGTTATCAGGTATCAGTCATCAGGTATCAGGTATCAGGTATCAGTCATCAGGTATCAGTCATCAGGTATCAGTCATCAGGTATCAGGTATCAGGTATCAGTCATCAGTCATCAGGTATCAGTTATCAGGTATCAGTCATCAGGTATCAGGTATCAGTCATCAGGTATCAGTTATCAGGTATCAGTCATCAGGTATCAGTTATCAGGTATCAGTCATCAGGTATCAGTTATCAGGTATCAGTCATCAGGTATCAGGTATCAGTCATCAGGTATCAGTTATCAGGTATCAGTCATCAGGTATCAGTTATCAGGTATCAGTCATCAGGTATCAGTCATCAGGTATCAGTTATCAGGTATCAGTCATCAGGTATCAGTCATCAGGTATCAGGTATCAGTCATCAGGTATCAGTTATCAGGTATCAGGTATCAGGTATCAGTCATCAGGTATCAGTTATCAGGTATCAGTCATCAGGTATCAGTCATCAGGTATCAGTTATCAGGTATCAGTCATCAGGTATCAGGTATCAGTCATCAGGTATCAGTCATCAGGTATCAGTCATCAGGTATCAGTTATCAGGTATCAGGTATCAGTCATCAGGTATCAGTCATCAGGTATCAGTCATCAGGTATCAGTTATCAGGTATCAGTCATCAGGTATCAGTCATCAGGTATCAGTCATCAGGTATCAGGTATCAGTCATCAGGTATCAGTCATCAGGTATCAGTTATCAGTTATCAGTCATCAGGTATCAGTCATCAGGTATCAGTCATCAGGTATCAGTCATCAGGTATCAGTTATCAGTCATCAGGTATCAGTCATCAGGTATCAGTCATCAGGTATCAGTCATCAGGTATCAGTTATCAGGTATCAGGTATCAGTCATCAGGTATCAGTCATCAGGTATCAGTTATCAGGTATCAGGTATCAGTCATCAGGTATCAGTCATCAGGTATCAGTTATCAGTTATCAGGTATCAGTTATCAGTTATCAGTTATCAGTCATCAGGTATCAGTCATCAGGTATCAGTTATCAGGTATCAGGTATCAGTTATCAGTTATCAGGTATCAGTTATCAGGTATCAGTTATCAGGTATCAGTTATCAGGTATCAGTTATCAGGTATCAGTCATCAGGTATCAGGTATCAGTTATCAGGTATCAGTTATCAGGTATCAGTTATCAGGTATCAGTTATCAGGTATCAGTTATCAGGTATCAGTTATCAGGTATCAGGTATCAGTTATCAGGTATCAGGTATCAGGTATCAGGTATCAGTTATCAGGTATCAGGTATCACTTATCAGGTATCACTTATCAGTTATCAGGTATCAGTTATCAGGTATCAGTTATCAGGTATCACTCATCAGTTATCAGTTATCAGGTATCAGTTATCAGTTATCAGTTATCAGTTATCAGGTATCAGTTATCAGGTATCAGTTATCAGGTATCAGGTATCAGTTATCAGGTATCAGGTATCAGTTATCAGGTATCAGTTATCAGTTATCAGGTATCAGGTATCAGTTATCAGGTATCAGTTATCAGGTATCAGTTATCAGTTATCAGGTATCAGTTATCAGGTATCAGTTATCAGGTATCAGTCATCAGGTATCAGGTATCAGGTATCAGTCATCAGGTATCAGTCATCAGGTATCAGTCATCAGGTATCAGTTATCAGGTATCAGTCATCAGGTATCAGTCATCAGGTATCAGTTATCAGTTATCAGGTATCAGGTATCAGTCATCAGGTATCAGTCATCAGGTATCAGTCATCAGGTATCAGTCATCAGGTATCAGTTATCAGTCATCAGGTATCAGTCATCAGGTATCAGTCATCAGGTATCAGTCATCAGGTATCAGTTATCAGGTATCAGTCATCAGGTATCAGTCATCAGGTATCAGTTATCAGGTATCAGGTATCAGGTATCAGTTATCAGGTATCAGGTATCAGTTATCAGGTATCAGTTATCAGGTATCAGGTATCAGTTATCAGGTATCAGGTATCAGTTATCAGGTATCAGGTATCACTTATCAGGTATCACTTATCAGTTATCAGGTATCAGTTATCAGGTATCAGTTATCAGGTATCACTCATCAGTTATCAGGTATCAGTTATCAGTTATCAGGTATCAGTTATCAGGTATCAGTTATCAGGTATCAGGTATCAGGTATCAGGTATCAGGTATCAGTTATCAGGTATCAGGTATCAGTTATCAGGTATCAGTTATCAGTTATCAGGTATCAGTTATCAGGTATCAGGTATCAGTTATCAGGTATCAGTTATCAGGTATCAGTTATCAGGTATCAGTTATCAGGTATCAGTTATCAGGTATCAGGTATCAGTTATCAGTTATCAGGTATCAGTTATCAGGTATCAGTTATCAGGTATCAGTTATCAGGTATCAGGTATCAGTTATCAGGTATCAGTTATCAGTTATCAGGTATCAGTTATCAGGTATCAGGTATCAGTTATCAGGTATCAGTTATCAGGTATCAGTTATCAGTTATCAGGTATCAGTTATCAGGTATCAGTCATCAGGTATCAGTCATCAGTCATCAGGTATCAGGTATCAGTTATCAGGTATCAGGTATCAGTTATCAGGTATCAGTCATCAGTCATCAGGTATCAGGTATCAGTTATCAGGTATCAGGTATCAGTTATCAGGTATCAGGTATCAGTCATCAGGTATCAGTTATCAGGTATCAGTCATCAGGTATCAGTCATCAGGTATCAGTTATCAGGTATCAGTCATCAGGTATCAGTTATCAGGTATCAGTCATCAGGTATCAGTCATCAGGTATCAGTTATCAGTCATCAGGTATCAGTCATCAGGTATCAGTCATCAGGTATCAGTCATCAGGTATCAGTCATCAGGTATCAGTTATCAGGTATCAGGTATCAGTCATCAGGTATCAGTTATCAGTTATCAGGTATCAGGTATCAGTCATCAGGTATCAGTCATCAGGTATCAGTTATAAGTTATCAGGTATCAGTTATCAGTTATCAGTTATCAGGTATCAGTCATCAGGTATCAGTCATCAGGTATCAGTTATCAGGTATCAGGTATCAGTCATCAGGTATCAGTTATCAGGTATCAGTATCAGTCATCAGGTATCAGTCATCAGGTATCAGTTATCAGTCATCAGGTATCAGTCATCAGGTATCAGTCATCAGGTATCAGTCATCAGGTATCAGTTATCAGGTATCAGGTATCAGTCATCAGGTATCAGTCATCAGGTATCAGTTATCAGGTATCAGGTATCAGGTATCAGTCATCAGGTATCAGTCATCAGGTATCAGTTATCAGTTATCAGTTATCAGTTATCAGTTATCAGTCATCAGTTATCAGTCATCAGTTATCAGTCATCAGGTATCAGTCATCAGGTATCAGTTATCAGGTATCAGGTATCAGTTATCAGGTATCAGTTATCAGTTATCAGTTATCAGGTATCAGTTATCAGGTATCAGTTATCAGTTATCAGTCATCAGTTATCAGTCATCAGGTATCAGTCATCAGGTATCAGTTATCAGGTATCAGGTATCAGGTATCAGTTATCAGGTATCAGTTATCAGTTATCAGGTATCAGTTATCAGTTATCAGGTATCAGGTATCAGGTATCAGGTATCAGTTATCAGGTATCAGTTATCAGTTATCAGGTATCAGTTATCAGGTATCAGTTATCAGGTATCAGTCATCAGGTATCAGTTATCAGGTATCAGTTATCAGGTATCAGGTATCAGTTATCAGGTATCAGTTATCAGGTATCAGTCATCAGGTATCAGTTATCAGGTATCAGGTATCAGTTATCAGTTATCAGGTATCAGTTATCAGGTATCAGGTATCAGTTATCAGGTATCAGTTATCAGGTATCAGGTATCAGTTATCAGGTATCAGGTATCAGTTATCAGGTATCAGGTATCACTTATCAGGTATCACTTATCAGTTATCAGGTATCAGTTATCAGGTATCAGTTATCAGGTATCACTCATCAGTTATCAGTTATCAGGTATCAGTTATCAGGTATCAGTTATCAGGTATCAGGTATCAGTTATCAGGTATCAGGTATCAGGTATCAGTTATCAGGTATCAGTTATCAGTTATCAGGTATCAGGTATCAGTTATCAGGTATCAGTTATCAGGTATCAGTTATCAGGTATCAGTTATCAGTTATCAGGTATCAGTTATCAGGTATCAGTCATCAGTCATCAGGTATCAGGTATCAGGTATCAGTTATCAGGTATCAGGTATCAGTTATCAGGTATCAGTCATCAGTCATCAGGTATCAGGTATCAGTTATCAGGTATCAGGTATCAGTTATCAGGTATCAGTTATCAGGTATCAGGTATCACTTATCAGGTATCACTTATCAATTATCAGGTATCAGTTATCAGGTATCAGTTATCAGGTATCACTCATCAGTTATCAGGTATCAGTTATCAGTTATCAGGTATCAGTTATCAGGTATCAGTTATCAGGTATCAGGTATCAGTTATCAGGTATCAGTTATCAGTTATCAGGTATCAGTTATCAGGTATCAGGTATCAGTTATCAGGTATCAGGTATCAGTTATCAGGTATCAGGTATCAGTTATCAGGTATCAGTTATCAGGTATCAGTTATCAGGTATCAGTTATCAGTTATCAGGTATCAGTCATCAGTCATCAGGTATCAGGTATCAGGTATCAGTTATAAGGTATCAGTTATCAGTTATCAGGTATCAGTTATCAGGTATCAGTTATCAGGTATCAGTTATCAGGTATCAGTTATCAGTTATCAGGTATCAGTCATCAGTCATCAGGTATCAGGTATCAGTTATCAGGTATCAGGTATCAGTTATCAGGTATCAGTTATCAGTTATCAGGTATCAGTTATCAGTTATCAGGTATCAGTTATTAGGTATCAGGTATCAGTTATCAGGTATCAGTTATCAGGTATCAGGTATCACTTATCAGGTATCACTTATCAATTATCAGGTATCAGTTATCAGGTATCAGTTATCAGGTATCACTCATCAGTTATCAGTTATCAGGTATCAGGTATCAGGTATCAGTTATCAGTTATCAGGTATCAGTCATCAGTCATCAGGTATCAGGTATCAGTTATCAGGTATCAGGTATCAGTTATCAGGTATCAGTTATCAGTTATCAGGTATCAGTTATCAGTTATCAGGTATCAGTTATTAGGTATCAGGTATCAGTTATCAGGTATCAGTTATCAGGTATCACTTATCAGGTATCACTTATCAATTATCAGGTATCAGTTATCAGGTATCAGTTATCAGGTATCACTCATCAGTTATCAGTTATCAGGTATCAGGTATCAGTTATCAGGTATCAGGTATCAGTTATCAGGTATCAGGTATCAGTTATCAGGTATCAGTTATCAGTTATCAGGTATCAGTTATCAGGTATCAGGTATCAGTTATCAGGTATCAGGTATCAGTTATCAGGTATCAGTTATCAGGTATCAGTTATCAGGTATCAGTTATCAGTTATCAGGTATCAGTTATCAGGTATCAGTTATCAGTTATCAGGTATCAGTTATCAGGTATCAGTTATCAGTTATCAGGTATCAGTTATCAGGTATCAGGTATCAGTTATCAGGTATCAGTTATCAGGTATCAGGTATCAGTTATCAGGTATCAGGTATCAGTTATCAGGTATCAGTTATCAGGTATCAGTTATCAGGTATCAGTTATCAGTTATCAGGTATCAGTTATCAGTCATCAGTCATCAGGTATCAGTTATCAGGTATCAGGTATCAGTTATCAGTTATCAGGTATCAGTTATCAGTTATCAGTTATCAGGTATCAGTTATTAGGTATCAGGTATCAGGTATCAGTTATCAGGTATCAGTTATCAGGTATCAGTCATCAGGTATCAGTCATCAGTTATCAGGTATCAGGTATCAGTTATCAGGTATCAGTTATCAGGTATCAGTTATCAGTTATCAGGTATCAGTTATCAGGTATCAGTTATCAGGTATCAGGTATCAGGTATCAGTTATCAGGTATCAGTTATCAGTTATCAGGTATCAGTTATTAGGTATCAGTTATTAGGTATCAGGTATCAGTTATCAGGTATCAGTTATCAGGTATCAGTTATCAGGTATCAGTTATCAGGTATCAGTTATCAGGTATCAGGTATCAGGTATCAGTTATCAGGTATCAGTTATCAGGTATCAGTTATCAGTTATCAGGTATGTTATCAGGTATCAGGTATCAGGTATCAGTTATCAGGTATCAGGTATCAGTTATCAGGTATCAGGTATCAGTTATCAGGTATCAGTTATCAGTTATCAGGTATGTTATCAGGTATCAGGTATCAGTTATCAGTTATCAGGTATCAGTTATCAGGTATCAGTCATCAGGTATCAGGTATGAGAATCAGGTATCAGTTATCAGGTATCAGTTATCAGGTATCAGTTATCAGGTATCAGTTATCAGGTATCAGGTATGAGAATCAGGTATCAGACAGAGTATTTCTGATGTTTGATTTTGATATATGATCATGTCCTAAAATGGACACTGTACTTATGAACTTCCTTTAAATATCAAAGTAAAGTAATGCTGGTTGAATTGTTGTCATATTGTCCCATGCATCTTTTATAGGAGTGTAGGGAGGCACAAATGTCGTACCCTCATTTTTTAATAGGTTTGCAGTGATAGTGGGAACTCTTTAAAGCTTGACTTTAAAGATTGCATTTAACCTGTTAGCTACTGTTAACCTGTTAGTTACTTTTTATGTATATCTATCTATCTATCTATATATCTATCTATCTAGGTATCTATATAATTGTCTATCTAATATCTGCAATAAAAGAAAACTTTCACTTTAAGCAATGTAAAAGTTATGCAATATCGCATGAAATTGAGGAACTGGTTTTCGTCTAAGTATTACAAATTTTTACGACATTGTAAAACCATAATAATAGCACAGCTTGATTGCTTTCAGCAGTTTAGTGCATAAATAACATCTATATTTAATTCATGCTCTTTAATGTGCCATCAATATTAAATAATCCAGTGTTCACTCAAGGACCCTATACACCTTCCATTTTAATAAATAATTAGCCTTGAGTATAATGTGAACCAATCTCATAATTGTCATTCATTTTAGGTACTAATAAGGGGCAAGAAACTGTAAAAGTGATGCCTACATATGTGAGTCTTTTCCTTTTGTAGAAGACTCTACTTTGGGTAAATATTCCAAGACTTGTTGAATGATCAACTTTGACTTATAGGGTAGCTACTTCCAATAGGTGGCACTAGTGAGATAGTTTACTTTCTATTGGTGGAGGGATTTTTTTGTATACACATGTTAAACTGACCCATGGTCTTTGCCAAATGTAGATGTGTACTGATTTAAGTATCATATTGCAATTAACCCCTTCATGACCCAGCCTATTTTGACCTTAATGACCTGGCCATTTTTTGCAATTCTGACCAGTGTCCCTTTATGAGGTAATAACTCTGGAACGCTTCAATGCATCCTAGCGATTCTGAGATTGTTTTTCGTGACACATTGGGCTTCATGTTAGTGGTAAATTTAGGTTGATAATTTTTGCATTTATTTGTGAAAAAATCAGAAATTTGGCGAAAATTTTGAAAATTTCGCAATTTTCAAATTTTTATTCTGTTAAACTAGAGAGTTATGTGACACAAAATAGTTACTAAATAACATTTCCCACATGTCTACTTTGCATCAGCACAATTTTGGAAACAAACTTTTTTTTGTTAGGAAGTAATAAGGGTTAAATAATTTTTTTCCTAAAATTTGTTGGGAAATTTCTCCTGAGTACACCGATACCGCGGCGCACGTCAGGGCTCAGAAGGGAAGGAGCACATTTGACTTTTTGAATGGAAAATATGCTGGAATATTTAGCGCTTGCCATGTCACGTTTGGAGAGTCGCTGTGTGCTTAAACACTGGAGCTTCCCCACAAGTGACCCCATTTTGGAAACTAGACCCCCTAAGGAACTAGATGCATAGTGATCACTTTGAACCCACAGGTGCTTCACAAATTGATCTGTAAAAAAAGGACTTTTTTTCACAAAAATTATCTTTTAGCCTCAATTTTTTCATTTTCACATGGGCAACTGGAAAAATGGATCCTAAAATTTGTTGGGCAATTTCTCCTGAGTACATCAATACCAAATATGTGGTCATAAACCACTGTTTGCGCGTACGGCAGGGTCCGGAAGGGAAGGAGCACCATTTGACTTTTTGAATGGAAAATTAGCTCTAATCGTTATTGGACACCATGTCTCGTTTGGAGAGCCCCTGTGTACCTAAACATTGGAGCTCCCCCACAAGTGACACCATTTTGTAAACTAGACCCCTTAAGGAACTTATCTAGATGTGTAGTGAGCACTTTGAACCCCCAAGCGCTTCACAAAAGTTTATAACGCAGAGCAGTGAAAATAAAAAATCATTTTTTTCCCTCAAAAATGATTTTTTAGCATGCTATTTTTTATTTTCACAAGGGTAACAGGAGAATTTGGACCACAAAAGTTGTTGTCCAGTTTGTCCTGAGTACGCTGGTACCCCATATGTGGGGGGGAACCACTGTTTGGGCGCACGGCAGGGCTCAGAAGGGAAAGAGCGCCATTTGACTTTTTGAAATTAAAATTAGCTCCAATCGTTAGCGGACACCATGTCGTGTTTGGAGATCCCCTGTGTGCCTAAACTTTGGAGCTCCCCCACAAATGACCCCATTTAGGAAACTAGACCCCCTAAGGAACTTATCTCGATGCATAGTGAGCACTTTGAACCCCCAGGTGCTTCACAGAAGTTTATAACGCAGAGCCGTGAAAAAAAAAATATTTTTTTTTCCTAAAAAAAATATATTTTAGTCCGCAATTTTTTATTTTAACAAGGGTAACAGGAGAAATTGGACCCCAAAAGTTGTTGTACAGTTTGTCCTGAGTACGCTGGTACCCCATATGTGGGGGGAACCACTGTTTGGGCACACGTCGGGGCTCGGAAGGGAAGTAGTGACATTTTGAAATGCTGACTTTGATGGCATGGTCTGCGGGCGTCATGTTACATTTGCAGAGCCCCTGTGTGCCTAAACAGTATAAACCCCCCACATTTGACCTCATTTTGGAAACTAGACCCGCCAAGGAACTTATCTCGATGTGTGGTAAGCACCTCGAAGCCCCAAGTGCTTCACAGAAGTTTATAACGCAGAGCCGTGAAAATAAAAAATAATTTTTTTCCTCAAAAAAATGATTTTTAGCCTGCAATTTTTTTTTCACATGGGTAACAGGATAAATTGGACCCCAAAAGTTGTTGTCCAGTTTGTCCTGAGTACGCTGATACCCCATATGTGGGGGATGACCACTGTTTGGGCACACGTCAGGGCTCGGAAGTGAAGTAGTGACATTTTGAAATGCTGACTTTGATGGAATGGTCTGCGGGCATCATGTTACATTTGCAGAGCCCCTGATGTACCTAAGCTGTGGAAACCCCCCACAATTGACCCCATTTTGGAAACTAGACCCCATAAAGAACTTGCCTAGATGTGTGGTGAGCACCTTGAACCTCCAAGTGCTTCACAGAAGATTATAACGCAGAGCCATGAAAATAAAAAATCATTTTTTTCCTCCAAAAATGATTTTTTAGCTCGCAATTTTTTATTTTCACAAGGGTAACAGGAGAAATTGGACCCCAAAGGTTGCTGCCCAGTTTGTCCTGAGTATGCTGGTACCCCATATGTGGGGGGAACCATTGTTTGGGCACACGTCAGGGCTCGGAATGGAAGTAGTGACGTTTTGAAATGCATACTTTGATGGAATAGTCTGCGGTCGTCATTACGTTTGCAGAGCCCCTGATGTGCCTAAACCCCCCACAAGTGACCCCATTTTGGAAACTAGACCTTCCAATGAACTTATGTAGATGTGTTGTGAGCACCTTGAACCCCCAAGTGCTTCACAGAAGTTTATAATGCAGAGACGTAAAAATGAAAAAATCATTTTTTTTCCACAAAAATAATTTTTTTAGCCCCCAATTTTTTATTTTCCCAAGGGTAACAGGAGAAATTAGTCCCCCAAAATTGTTGTGCAATTTTTCCTGAGTACGCTGATACCCCATATGTTGGGGTAAACCACAGTTTGGGCACACGTTGGGGCTTGGAAGGGAGAGAGCACCGCTTGACTTTTTGAATGCAAAATTGGCTGGAATCAATGGTTGCACAGTGGAAACCCATCAATTCTAACTTCAACCCTAACCCCAACACACCCCTAACCACAGCCCTAACCCCAACACACCCCTAACCCTAATCCCAACCCTAACCATAACTGAATGGGTCACCGAGGAGAAAAAACAAAACAAGCTAAGTCACAGAAAACCAGAGAGGTTGGTGACTATGCAGATTGCAGATCCCTGATCTTACCACACAACTAGCATTAGCCGTGGAGCGTGCCTACGATGTTCCTAGATGCCTCGTCACAGCCGGAGGACTAAATAAGCCTAAAGCAAGAAAAGGGAAAACTAACTGCCCCAGAGCAGACCCCAAAGGAATAGATAGCCCCCACACATGTATTGATGGTGAAACAAGATGAAGGCACAAACACAGGCAGGAAAATAGGCTGAGCAAATGATGGGGCCCAAACTAACTAGACAGAAAAGGAAAGGAGAGACACTGTCTGCAACCTGCAAAAAACCCTACAAAAATCATGTCCAACACTTCTGATAGCAAAATTAACCCTGAAGTCACTAGACTTCTCCCACTATATCAGCACTCTGAAATATTCTGAGACAGAGCAAAAAGAGCCCGAACTAGTAAGGGACAAAAAGCCAATTGGCAAAATACTGATAAATAAGAGTGGAAATTCAGCACAGCCCCCAGCAGGGGCTGGCTGACCACACCAAAAAACTGACTAGACCAACAAAATCAAGTATGAACATTAGCAGAAAAACTTAGCTTTAGATGACTGGAACAGAGCTGAAAACCAAGAGCTGACAAGCCAGAAGGAATCACCAGCAACTGAATAGGGCGTCGGCTGTCTTAAATCCAATCTGAGACTCCTGAGATCCAATCGTCATCCTCATTCTCAGGTGGCAGATCTCCACTGATCAAATCAGCCTCTCTACCTCCTGTTACCACCAGAGGGAGTCTGGAAGGAGAACTCACAACACATAACCCTAACCACAACCCTAACCCTAATTCCAACCCTAACCCTAATTCCAACCCTAATCCTAATTCTAACCCTAATTCCAACCCTAACCCTAATTCCAACCCTAACCCTAATTCCACCCTAACCCTAATTCCACCCTAACCCTAATTCCAACCCGAACCCTATTTCCAACCCTAACCCTAATGGAAAAATAAAAATATTTTCTTTATTTTATTAGTTGTGCCTACCTATGGGGGTGATAATCGTGGGGTTTATTTACTTTTTATTTCATTTTGATCACTGTGAGAGTGATCAAAATGAAAGAATGGAATCTGCAGCCGGCAGATTCGGGCGGGCGCACTGCGCATGCGCCCGCCATTTTCCAAGATGGCGGCGCCCATGAGCTGGACCTGCGGGACACCGGGAGCGACAGGGGGACTCAGAAGGTACCGGGAGTGATGGGGGATCAGAAGCTGGCGGGGAGCGGAGGGAATGGGAGGGGGGGCAGATGATGACAGTGGCGGCAGATCGCCGCTGTCATTCAGTGGCGGGGGGGCGATCGCCGGTGGGGGGTTGAATCGGTGTCTCCAGCCATGTCCGATGCTACTGCAGCATCGGCCATGGCTGGATTGCAATATTTCATCAATTTTCATTGATGAAATATTACTATCGCTCTGATTGGCTGTTTCACTTTTAACAGCCAATCAGAGCGATCCTAACCACGTAGGTGCAAAGCCACCCCCCCGAGCTTAACTGCATATTGTCCTGTATCTGCGGGCCGGGTGACATTTCAATGACCCCGGTCACCCGACCCGCAGGAACGCTATTTATAGCATGACGCCTACGGGGGCGTCATGGGTCGTTTGGGCAAGACTTTTCATGACGCCTACATAGGCGTCATGGGTCATGAAGGGGTTAAGCATTTTCAGCCCATTAAATGAGTTCTTGACATTAGATAATCTGACATGATAATTTGACAAATTGGATTTCCAATGGATGTTCCTTTTGTACTCCCTTGAGATTAGTTGCTGAAAGAGGAGTTTGTGCACGTGTTTTCTAAACCAGACAGCCTATGTAATATGTTTTTATGATTAAGTTAGTGTTGTTGCTTCAAGTCCCCAAACTTAGCATACATTCGCCTCCTACAAGGGGTGGTTTTCAACCAAGGTCACTAATGGACTTCTTCAGAATAAATATGGAGTTCCGTTTACTATGCCTATTTCTATGCAACTATAACCTTTGCTCATATAGAGTTGTGCACTTGTATGACATTTTTCACTACACCATTATATACTTATGTGTTTTTTTTTCTCTCTTTCAGTTGTAGCGGGGACCTCTGCAAGAATGGCCAAGCGTGTTTTTTGGTCTATTGGCCTAATCTTTGTTATCTTTGTTGTTGTGAAGTTTTCTTATATTTACCACACGAACCTGACTATTAATTCATTCATGACAATGGTGAGAGAGAAGGCCCTGCACAACACAACAGTAAAAACTGTTATCCTGCCAACAGTAATAAGCAAACCCAAACCACTGACGGGTATGTGGACTGTCAACGCCATTGGACGTTTGGGCAACCTGATGGGCGAGTATGCAACCCTCTATGCTCTTGCCAAGATGAATGGTCATCAAGCTTACATTTTGCCACAGATGCACAGCCAGCTGTCAAAGATCTTTAAAATTAGATTACCTGTTCTTCACCAAGAGGTCATTGGACGTATCAAGTGGAGACGTTATGGACTTCACGACTGGATGTCTGAAGAGTACAGACATATCGACGGAGAGTATGTAAGTCTTGGTGGTTACCCTTGTTCATTTACTTTTTATGACCATATAAAGGAGGAGATTCTTCGAGAGTTTACTTTCCATGATTTCATCAAAGAGGAGTCCAACGCTTATCTCGAGAAGGTCAGAGGTGACAAGAAGAACGTTACCTTTGTTGGGATTCACGTACGGAGAGGTGACTATGTGCACGTGATGCCAAACACATGGAAAGGAGTGGTAGCTGATAATGGATACTTGCAAAAAGCTATGGATTACTTTAGACAGAAATATGAAAACCCTCTCTTTATTGTGACCAGTAATGGGATGGATTGGTGTAAAGAGAATATGAACAATTCGATGAATGATATCCACTTTGCTGGAGATGGCCAAGAAGGCTCACCCGGTCGGGATTTTGCCTTACTCTCACATTGTAACCACACCATCATGACCATAGGAACGTTTGGTATTTGGGTTGGTTACTTGGTAGGAGGAGAAACTATCTACCTATCCAACTACACATTACCCGACTCTCCTTTCCTTAAACTTTTCAAATATGAAGCTGCTTTTCTTCCAGAATGGATTGGGATTCCAGCAGACCTTTCACCCCTCCTTAAGAAAAAAGAGCCATGAATGAAAGCTCATATGGTTCTTTGGGTAAGGCCATGAAGGCATTAGTTGTTACCAAGACTTTTGCTGTGTTGCTGGGCCCACTATTGTGTTACAAACCTTAAGGTCGATTTATTTTTTGGTTTTGTTACACTTTTTTTAGTTTTTACATTGTTTTTCTAATTTTTACTTCTTGTCCAATGCTTCAAAGATCATCATGATTTTATTATAAAAAGATTTCAAAACAAAAATAAGAAATAATTAAGATAAAATTCTCAAGAATCTCTAAAAATTCCTTGAATAAATAATAATTTGCACATTTTATAATACATATAAAGAAAATTAAAACTACATTTTTGACAATGTAAATTTTAATAATATTTAATATTCCCGATTATTGTCAGGTATAAAAAAAGAAAAAGCAAAAATGATGCTAACACTGTTAAAATACTTTGTATTATATAGATTAATATATAATAATTATTTTTCAAAGCTAAAGAAAATTTACAAATTCAGTACAATATACAGTATATTTATGTTTGTTATAAGGTCACAAAATATTTAAATATTTCCTCTTAGCGATATTATTTATTCTTTGTTAATTTTTACATTTATTTTAAAAAAAATTAAAGCTACTCTACTAAGGTTAGTTTTGTTTCAGAATTGGGAACATAATTTAATATAAAGGTAAAAGATGAATAGTTTTTAGGTAATGATTGCTATCAGGAGAAATATTTTGAAAAAATAATTTTAAAGATGATTAGACAAAAGTAATGACGCATCTACATTACTTATCAAACCACCCACTAAAGTGATAAGCGATGTCACATCGCTTTTTGATAACTCTAAGGGAAGAGTCAGACAGCCGTATAACTCAGATGGGGATTGCAATGCAATGCTCGGACTGGTTGTCGGCTCTTCCGACCTGAGCATGACAGCTGCATAGAAATACATGCTTGGGTCAGTTGAGCCAAAGGACAGTCCGAACATTGCATTGCGATCCTTGTCCAAATTATACATCCACCTGACTGTACCCTAATTCTGAGACATATATTGTGTTATGTGTGCCTCTTGTCTGTTTAAATAGGAGATGGAGACACGGAAGAGATATCACATGTGTATTTAGGATGACATATGGGTGTTTTGACATATAAGAAGTGCAGTGATGGATTGCACTGTCAATGGTCCTGTTGATTACATACACTGTCAATTAGCCGGAAGTGGGTGGTTTGAAGAGTAATAAAAACGCTTCACTACTGGTAAATTTCTTAGAATTTGGTGAAACTGATATTAGTTTATATTATTTTATTTGCACCATTTTACACAATTTTTTTTTCATAAGGTCTTACGTCTGTCCCCCTTGCAACCTACAGTACCGACGAGAAACTCATACATATAAAAATATTTGTTACATTCTTATTAATAAGTTTATTATAAACAGGTATTGGTTTATGTCACACAAGGTCTACCTCCGATCAGTGGGCAATACTGTAATGAAACATACAGACATTTTTCGCTCAATATTTATATGCAGAAATATATCTCAGTGGTGATTATTCACATCATCTAATATCATCTGCTACCATCCTTTTATCTTGTTTCAAGGGAAATCTTTGGCTCTAGCCCAAAATGGTTATCTCCCCTGTTAGCAGCTACAGGATTGATAAATAAACTGTTATCCAAGTTCAACTACTGTATACACTACCGTATCTTTTAGTAACACCTACGACGAGTGCCTTAATTGCCATTTATAGACTGAATATGCTGATTTATATGAGACTCATGGAGTTCTGTACAGGCTTTTTTATGTACAGACATAGCTGGAGGACTTTAATTAACAAACTAGCTGATCTTCACAGATGGTGGCATTAACTTGACATGATGGGTGTTCATTACCGGTGGTAGAGTTATGACATGGTAGATGGCAATCAAGAGTGGTGGCATTAGTTAACTTGACATCATAAGTAATCTGTGACCTGATATAGTAATGGATTGTCACTGGTTGTGGAGTTTACTTGACATGACAGATATCCATTCAGATTGGCAGTGTTAGTGAACTTGATATGGTAGGTGTATCTGTGCCAACTGGCACAGCGTAGTTGGAGAACTGGTGGTGGAGTTATTCCAGTTACTATGACATATTAGATGATCATCTGCTACCATCCTTTTATTTTGTTTTGAGGGAAATCTTTGGCCCTGGTGGTGGAGTTAACTTGCCATGGTCCATTACTGGTGTTCCAGCTACCACGACATATTAGATGTCCTTCACTGGTGGTGGAGTTAGCTTAACATGGTAGGTGATCGGTGACACAACATAGTTATGGAACTTCACTGGTGGTTGGGTTAGTTAACATGACAAAGTAAATGTCCATCACTGGTGGTTGAGTTAACATGATATAGAAGGAGACCTTCATAGGTAATAGAGTTAACATGACATGATGACACAGAAATCTCATGCTGTAGGGAGGTCATTTGACATTTCTCTGGTCTATCCTCCCTACATAGTGAATTTAATATGGTTTGGAAAATTTCCATTACCAAATAAGTGGTTAACATGGTAGTTAAATTAACGTGGTAGAAGACTTTCGTTAGGGATGGTGCTAACATGACATGGTATGCGTCCATCACTGGTAGCGGAGTTGACATGACATGGTGGGTGTCCCTTACTGGTAATGGTGTTACCATAACTGCTTGGTCTATGTCACGGGAGTTTGAGCTGACATGGCATGGTAGGTGTCCCTTACTGGTAATGGTGTCAACATAACTGCTAGGTATCTGTCACTGGTGCTGGAGTTGACATGGCATGGTAGATGTTCCTTACTGATACTGGTGTTGACATCACTGCTAGTGGTCTGTCACTGATGTTGGAGCTGACATGGTATGGTAACTTATCACTGGTGCTGGAGTTAACCTGGCATGGTGGATTAATATCACTATTGGTAGTATTAACATAACATAGTACGTGTCCATCACTGGTTATGCAGTTGATCTGGCCTAATTGGTGATTTTCACTGGTGGCAAAGTTAACGTGGCATGGTAGGTCATCTATGACATTAGTTGGAGAACTTCACTGGTGATGGCTTTAACATGACATGTAGTTAAAACGACATATTAGTTGATGTTCAAAGGTTGCATTTAGCATAACATGGTAGCAGACCTTTAGTGGAGGTGGAGAACTTTATGTAGCATGCAATAGGGCTAAAATATGAGGATACAACAGGGCAATCCTTCTAGCCCATCATGAAATGACATGCAACTTGCTACTTAAGTGCATCATATCCATCATAGAGCCATTTTGTAGCACAGTCTAGCTGCTACCCAAAGCTTCTAGGTGCACACAGGAGTTTCTGTATTGGGTATCAGCTGACTCTCACCAGGATTACCATTCTTCACTTTCTCATTGGCTTATTCTTTATGGTAAATGTCTCGTCAACCTGCTAACGCCATTTCCCAGCAATTCTTTGAAGTGCTTGCTAATAAGACACTGCAGTCAGTGATTTTAGCTTCCAGGAAATTATAAAGGCCTCTATTGTTTGGTAAATCCTGTTATCTTAGTTTGTACAGAATGAATTCTGTCTAACAGTACTTTAAATAACGTTGAACAATTGCGCCATTGTCATGTTAGAGCCTTCATCCGCTTCTGTGGTGTACATAGGACATAAATTCCAAGAAAGCAACAGAATTTGTAACGCCCCAGGTTTGCATGTCAAAAAGAGAACACATTCCTTTATAAATAGAGCAATATTCAGTTATATGTGCTATTATTTTCTATGTTCCAACCTGAAGGTCTGTGGCTTATAGCAGGTGGGATATGGGAAACTGCGGAGGAGGATTCAAAATGTCATCAGTAAAGGTGCAGTAAATCTGATCATCTCCACCAAGACAATTTTATACCCATTGTAACCAGTCAATAGAAATTTTTGTTTCCATCTTAAAATCCTATTATGGCTTGAACAGGGGTTGTACATTTTTTAGCACACATTGTGCCATCTGGTAGCTACTTATAAACTTTTTATATAAACTTTTATTATGACCTTGATCTTGATAATCCTCTATTTTTATTGACGTTCTGTTGCTGGCAGTAAACATGATTGTAAGTGTTATATTAGTTCGAGATCACAATGTTTACAGATTACAAGATTAAAATCTTCCATGCATCACTAGGGCAGAGTTCACACATTGCATTTTTTTCTGCACCAAAAAACAGAGTGATGGCAGGAAAAAATGCTGCATACAATACGTGGATTGCAGATTTTGCAGCATTTTTGAAAGTGTGAAAAGCACTGAAAAAACACGGGAAGAATTGACTGGATCCATCTTGGCAAAAATGCAGAAGGGCTCAAAATACAATCAGAAAAAAAAAGAGTGTATGTGAGATTTCAGAAATCACAATTATTATGCTGGTTCTGTAAAACGCTGTGTATTTTGTGAACCAAATGCACTGCATTAAAAAACGCCACTTGTGAACGTATCCTTAAAATGCGTTTTCTCCTAAAGATTATCTCAAACGAGCGTTCCTAGTAACACTTGCTTCACAATAATATTCGAGTGTAAACAGGCTGCCGATTACCCAATGAGCGAGGAAAACTCCATTTATTGAGTAAAATGATCTTTTGTGCTGCACAAAACATTGTTCTCGGCAGCACATTGCTCTGAAAAAAGAGGAATCGTGCTGCCGAGAAGAATGACGACAGTCTATTAGCACAGAATGATTAATTACAGATCGTGCAATGCACTTTGTTAAGATTAGAGATGAGCAAATAAGTTCAGGTTCCCTCTTATCTGGCAAGTTATAGCGCTTGCCGAATAACCTGGCTTCCTGGATTGTGCCGGCTGAACAGCTGATCGGCGCCGCAGCTGCATGTCTCGCGGCTGTGTTACAGTCACAGCACATGCATGGAGAGCCTGTGTGTTTGGCACTCCATGCATGTGCTGTGACTGCGACACAGCCGCGACACATGCAGCTGCAGCGCCGAACAGCTGATCAGCCGGCACAATCCAGAAAGCCGGGTTCCCTCTGCAGCTTATTCAGCAAGCGCTATGGCTTGCCAAATAAGAGAGAACACAAACATATTCGCTCATCTCTAGTTAAGGTTGGTCTGTCTAAATAGGCTACTAAACGACTGCTGATCAGCAAATTTTTACCGAATAGCGGTCATTTAATTGCGCCAATCGGTTAATGTAAACTCGCCTTCAAATGGCTGCTAATCTTAAATGGTGCATATATCGTATTCCACAACAAACACCTGACCCCTTTTCTTTATAGCATATAATGCCGTTCCTCAGGGCAGGGGTTCCTGCTCATGATATCCAATAGGAAAATGGATGCAAACAATCAGGACTCTGAAGAACCCTTGGTTGATATCTTTTCTGTCTTTTACTGTTTGGTATGTACGCCGTTGTATGTAGCAATAGATATATAATACTCTGTGCCTACAACTTTTATGTGTCAAGTTCTCTTTAAGGCATCAAGTTACTTCGTATTAGTCACTTTATAGTTTTGCTTAAATGTCAAGAATGGCGAAAGTTTGAAAAGAACAAGTGAACAATATGGAGGGCTGGCAGGGACCACAGGAGTGGCACTAGGAAGGTAAAATGGATTTCACATTTAAGAAATATTTTTTTCTTAATTTTCTAGTCTTCTCTACTCTAGGACAATTTTCTTACAATCCCAAAATCCCTTTTTAAAGAAAAGAATTGGTGTTATTTATTATATAAAAGTAAATTACGTTAGGATTCTTTTCCCAATTAATTACGGTAGTACTTTATACACATGTTAATTAGTATATGTCATTAAATGTTTTTTTTTTCTGTTTCTACATTTGGAGGAGGTTGAATAAATGGAGGCATTTGTAAATTTCAGCTTCTTTCTGCAAAAGGTGTCAGTAAATTATTCTATTATTACTACAGAAGGTGTAATGTGTTTACAGGAGATTTGCATTGTGTTTTTTTTATGAAAAGGTCTTAAAAATGCCAATAAAATGTTTTGTTTCTTCTTATCTCAATGCTGAAAGGTTGTCCTGCTGTGGGACTAATTGCCAGATTTTGTTTTATTTCCATGTTTATTGTTCTTCTTCATTTTTTTTGACAATCAGAATAAATATCTTTATTTTCTTAATAAATTTTAGTCTGTGGGTTTATTTAAAAAAAGATGGAAATCTGTAGAATCATATACGTGGTAAAGGGGAAATTGTTTTCTCCTAAATTACTGTATTACCTGTTTCCTTCCTCATTTTTTTTATTTGACGTTTAATTATCCCAAGGAAGTTATTGCATAAAAGGATATAATAAATGTATAATTAAAGTTAAAGTTTTTTTTTTTAAGAAAGTCCTTTTTAAATCAATTTCCCAAGATTAATTTTGAACATTAAATAGACTATTTTTTACAAATAATTTTTAGTTTTAGAAAAAAAGTAATCATTTTTGAAAAATATAATTTTTATTACTTAATCCCCCTATTAGTGATAAGCGAGCATGCTCCGGTGCTAACCGAGTGTCTTCGGCATGCTCGAAAAATATGTTTTAGTCCTTACGGATGCATGTCTCATGCGGGAATTGCACCTAACAAAGAAAAATTGAAAAAACACACACCATAAGGATAGAACCTTACCAAGACCTGTTAGATGACAAATACACTAGCAGGATGCAGCAGGCCCCCACTGATAAAGGCAAGGGAAGCACAGGTGCAGCTACTGATAAAAACAGCCACCCACACACCTAACAGATTATGGAGTGGTCAGCTGCCTAGCAGAAATGCACACAAATGAGGCTTGCATAGAACACCAGTCACACATGTGTTTTTCTCAATTTTCCTATGCATTTTTTTAATCTTTTATTGCAGCCAGGCCTCTTTTTGTTGGCTTGGTACATTGGGGCATCTGTCACTGTAGGGTGCATATATATAGTGCTGGGCAGCCCGCTTTATATTGAGGGTGTCATTAATACATACCTCACAACTTTTGAAGAAGGGAAAGAGGGACAAAGGCTGAGGCATACACAGCGTGCAGGGTCAAACCCATTTCACAACTAGTCACACCAATGTCCATGCCCCAACCACTCCCATTTAGCACTGCTGATCACACTGACTGGTACTGAAGGCACAGTGGCTGGCATTATGGGCACAGTGGCTGGTACTGAGGAAAGGAAAGAACAGAGAGAGAGAAAAAAGAAAACAGAGAGAGAAAGAAAGGGAGTAAAGAAAGAACAGAGAGAGAGAAAGAAAAAGTAACAAAGATAGAAAGAGGGGAAAGAAAGAAAGAAGAAAGAAACAGAGAAAGAACAGAGAGAGAAAGAAAGAGGGGACAGAAAAAAGAACAGAGAGAGAGAAAAAAGAGGGGGAAGAAAGAACAGAGAGGGAGAAAGAAAGAACAGAGAGAAAGAAAGAAAGCATGAAAGAAAGAAAGAGGGGAAAGAAAGAACAGAGAGCTAGAGAGAAAGAAAGATGGGAAAGAAAGAACAGAGAGAGAACTTAAGAAAGAAAGAGGGGAAAGAAAGAGAACAGAGAAAGGAAGAACAGAGAGAAAGAAAGAACAGAGAGAGAAAGAAAGAACAGAGAAAGAAAGATTAGTGAGAGAAAGGGGAAAGAAAGAACAGAGAAAGAAAAAGGGAAAGAAAGAAAGAAGAGAGAGAGGAAGAAAGAGGGCAAAGAACAGAAAGAAACAGAGAGAGAAAGAAAGAACAGAGAGAAAGAGGGGACAGAAAAAAAGAACAGAGAGAGAAAAAAAGAAAGAGGGGAAAGAAAGAACAGAGAGGGAAAGAAAGAAGGAAAGAAAGAAAAAGAAAGGAAGAACGAACAGAGAGAAAGAAAGAACAGAGAGAGAGAAAGTGAGGAAAGAAAGAACAGAGAGAGAGAGAAGAAAGAGGGGAAAGAAAGAGAACAGAGAGAAATAAAGCAGAGAGAGAGAAATAAAGAACAGAGAGCATGAAAGACTAGAGAGAGAAAGAAAGAGGGGAAGAAAGAAAGAACAGAGAGAGAGAACGGAAGAGGGGAAAGAAAGAACAGAGAGAGAAAGAAAGGAAAGAAAAAGAACAGAGAGAGAGAAAGAAAAAAAGATAGAACAGAGAGAGAAAGAAACAGAGAGAAAGAAAGAACAGAGAAAGAAAGAAGAGAGAAATAAACAGAGAGAAAGAAAGATTCTATAAAGATACTATAGCAGCCTGGCTCTCATTGTAGTGTCCACCTGAGCCACCCAGTGAAGGACATATCATGATCCGCTCACATGGCCAACATCCCCGAGTCCAAGGCAATCTCGCTGTCCATGCTGTCGGAGGAGGACACGGTGATGGATCTGAAGCATTCCCTGAAGTGCCTCCATGGTTCCGTCACAATCTCCTCCCGAAATTACCTCATTTGCAGTCAGCTTCTAGCACCTCACTTCCGGTGGTACATCACGTGCGAATTGACAGTGGGGAAGACCCTCAAATTCGGGACTATCCCGCTGGAACCGGGATGGTTGGGAGGTATGAATACTCCCCACCATACACCTTGTACACGTACAGCTCTGCACACCTTATACAAACACAGTTCCACTTTGTATGCCTTGTACACACACGGCTCCGCTCCGTACACCTCGCACACACACGGTTCCACTCAGTACACACATGGCTCCACTCCGTAAACCTTGTACACATGTGGCTCTCCTCCACACACCTTGTACACACACAGCTCTGCTTTGCTCCGTACACACACACGGCTCAGCTCCGTACACTTCGTACACACAGGGCTCCATTTTGTACTCCCCGTACACACTCGGCTCCGCTCCATACACCTTGTACACATGCGGCTCCGCTCCATACACCTCTTACACACGTGGTTACGCTCCGCACACCTCATACACACCCGGCTCCGCTCCGCACACCTCGTACACACATCTTCTCTCCGTACACCTTGTACACACATGGCTCCGCTCCGCACACCCCTTACATACTCGGCTCCGCTTGATACACTTCGTACACACAAGGCTCCGCTCCATACACCTCGTACACACGCGGCTCCGCTCCATACACGTCGTACACATGCGACTCCGCTCCATACACATCGTACACATGCGGCTATACTCCGTTCACCTCATACACACACGGCTCTGCTCCGTACAACTTGTACACACACAGCTCTGCTACATCCACCCTGTAAACCCCTCCTGACCCCACATAAACTTCCTCCATCCAGCACCATGACGACCAGCACAGCAGAGTCCTGCATACACAGAGGCCCCTGATCATGTGACCCCTGACTCCTCCCTCCTGTGACCTCATCACAGGTTCTGTGCATGCAGAACAGAACAGGCAAGCGACGTCATTGCTGGCTGTGAGGGGCTGCGGTGGGTGTCTCTGGGAGGGAGAGGATGGGGTGCATGGGGGGGCGTGCGGCTTATCTCAGTGTAGTGCGGGAAAAATCAGGACTGTCCCACTGGATCCGGGACAGTTGGGAGACTTGTTAACAGGCCGTAAGCCATACACTTTGCATCTCACATACTGGTGTTCTACGCCTTATTTGTGTGCATTTGTTCTAGGCTGCCACCCCCTCCATAATCTTGTAGATGTGTGTTTTTATCAGTAGTTTGCACCTGTGCTGCCCCTGCCTTTATTGTGAGTGCTTGGTGCATTCTGCTAGTGTATTTGTCATCTGACAGGTTTGGTAAGGCGGTTTCCTTATGGTATGTGTTTTTCTCATGCGGGAATTACCTGTTTGTCATAGTCTCCCTGGCAATGGGAGCTTTACAGATTACTGTGACTGATCTATTATTATTCCCCCCCCCCACTTTTTGCTATACTTACCTAAATAGGATACATGGATTCAAATACATGAGATATAGAGGCTTTTTTTTGTGGATGAATAAGCTACTTAATCAATTTTTCATTGTACTGTCAAATTGGCTTTGCCACCATATTCTGGAATCTATTCCCTATTACCAAGGGCTGAATCAAAGTAATCGATCTTTGATGGTGGACAGTATAGATCTGGCCTTGTATATGTATCCACATATAGATGCGCGATATCGCATTATGAATGATCGGATGTATGAATGGGCACATTATCATTTTACAGATCCCGTATTGATGCTCTCCAAGACGGTGGTGCGCTTCAGTTTGAGCTTGCGCACAAATGTATTATCTTGTTGCGTTCCACCGCCGTGATTTATGGCAGGTGGCGGATGATAGGATAAGTGTCGGTCTGCTTTTTGCTGGATGTGACTATGCAGTGTTCCCTTATACATGGATTGATTTGATCCTGAGATATGTAAATATGTCCCCAGCAGTACGGGCATAATCCTGGGAGTATATATCATAGTGCAGTTTGCACATTGTTGAATGAAAAGGATAAATGCTGGTATTTTCTTTGCTTCTGGGGATCATAGTATCCTTATATAATACGAGATCAATCACCACATTTAACTCACTGGCTTGTGATATTAATTTAGTGCCGGTTGCACTGTGGCAAACAAAGGGATCCAGAGTCAGTGCTGTTTTGACTATATTGGGAACATTGCTATATACAGTATGTATGACCTTTTTCATTGCGAGAGCCACTATTAGTGTGAATATACCCCTTTCTTTCTACGACGGTCGAACAGCCACAAGACATGCAGCCGCAGGGACTCAAAAGCATTATTTGAGCACGTCGAAGACACTAGGTTTGCACCCGAGCATGCTCAGATAACACCTTATCCACACATGTTCGCTCATCACTGCCGTCTACCAGAGGCAAACGACAATGGTGGCCTGAGTCTACTAGTACTGGCAGGACGGCTGGTGGAGACAGTGCTGATGTTGCAGCTACTTGCAGCTGACTTACTAAATTATCATAGACTGTGCAATAATAAATGGAGGTATGATGGTGAAATGCTAATAGTTTGATGCAGAAAAAAATTACAATATTCCGTACATCAAAAGCAGAAAATGCAAAGGTGCAAAACTGAGTACTATGCCTCATTAAAGAGGTTGTCCTCTACTAGGACAACCCCTTCTTAAACTAAATATTTGGTCCTAATAAAATAATAAGGCCTATACTCACCTTTCCTGCCGACAGTATTCCAGTCGTATCGGCACTCGTGTACCGGGACTGTGATGCGGTTTAATGACAGGTGACGCCGGAGCCCAGTCAGCACTGCCGCAACTGTCTCCGCCTTCCGACAAACTGAACAAGAAGACGAAGTCTGAGATCAGCTGTAGCCCGGACTTCCTCTTCATGTCCAGTTTATCCAAAGGTGGAGACAGTGATGCCAGCGCTGAATGGGCGCCAGCGTCACATGTCATTCCACCACATCACAGCACCGGGGAGAGTGATTGCCAACAATGCTGTGCCTCACTTATTTGTCACAAACTGAACTAATATAAATGGTTCTGGTGATTAAGGCTGGATTATTATTATTATTTATTGTTATAGCGCCATTTATTCCATGGCGCATTAAATGTAAGGAGGGGTATACATAATAAAAACAAGTACAATAATGTTAAACAATGCAAGTCATAACTGGTACAGGAGGAGAGAGGACCCTGCCCGCGAAGGCTCACAATCTACAAGGGATGGGTGAGAATACAGTAGGCGAGGGTAGAGCTGGTCATGCAGCGGTTTGGTCGATCGGTGGTTACTGCAGGTTATAGGCTTGTTGGAAGAGGTGGGTCTTCAGGCTCTTTTTGAAGGTTTCGATGGTAGGTGAGAGTCTGATATGTTGTGGTAGAGAGTTCCAGAGTAGGGGTGAGGAGATAAGAGGGGAGTAGAGAAGGAGATCTTGTGAGGATCGGAGGTTGCGTGCAGGAAAGTACCGGGAGACGAGGTCACAGATGTATGGAGGAGACAGGTTGTGGATGGCTTTGTATGTCATGGTTAGGGTTTTGTACTGGAGTCTCTGGGCAATAGGGAGCCAGTGAAGGGATTGACAGAGGGAAGAAGCTGGGGAATAGCGGGGGGACAGGTGGATTGGTCGGGCAGCAGAGTTTAGAATAGATTGGAGGGGTGCGAGAGTGTTCAAGGGGAGGCCACAGAGCAGGAGGTTGCAGTAGTCAAGGCGAGAGATGATGAGGGCATGGACTAGGGTTTTTGCAGATTTTTGGTTGAGGAATGAACGGGTTCACACGTGGCGGAATTCCCGCGGAAGTTACCGCGAGAATTCCGGAATTCCATTCCGTGGGAAAATCGCATTTTAAATTCCCGCGATTTTCCCGCGGAAAAACTAGCGATTTGCAAGTGTAATTAGCTTGCAGAATGCTAGCGTTTTCCAAGCCATCTGGAGCATCGCTTGGAGAATTGATTGTTTGACAAGTGTGACCAACCTGTCATAGTGTTTGACGACTGTCACCAACTTTTTACTATTGAGACTGCCTATGCAGCATCAGTAGTAAAAGATAAAATGTAAAAAATAATAAAAAAATAAAAAATATTGTTATTCTCACCTTCCGACGGCCGGCAATCTTCTTCCCGCCTCTCTCCACACTCCCAGCATCTTCCGGTCCCAATAATCCTTTGTGCGAATGACCGCGAGACGTTGCGCTCCCGCGCCATCATCGCGAATGACCGTGAGATGTCACGCCCCTGCGAGACCGCGATGTCATAGTGGTCATTCGCGCAAAGGATTACTGGGACCGGAAGATGCCGGGAGCGTGATGAGAGACGGGAAGATGGCCGGCAGTCGGAAGGTGAGAATAACAATATTTTTTATTTTAATTCTGTTTTTTACAGGGATATGGTACCCACAGCCCAGAGGACAGTCTCCTCTCCTCCGGACCGTGGGTACCATCCGCAAATGTTCTGCTTACTTTTCGCATGGTGGGCACAGCCACATGCAGAAAGTAAGCTGAACAATGCATTCCTATGTATGCGGGATTGCCGTGATTCCGCAAAATTAATGAGCATGCTGCGTATTTTACCGCGATGCGATACCGCCGCGGGAAAATCCGCAGCATTAGCACAGCATAGCGGAATCCCATAGGATTGCATGGGAAGCTGTTTTTTTGCGTTTTCGCAGCAAAATCACGCGTTTAAAATCGCTGCGAAGAACCCAGCCTAAATGATAGCAGTTTGAAAAAAGAAAGTCTAGCAATTTTTGGTGCGGTAAAAGCAGACAATGCAAGATGCAAATATGAGTTCAGTATCTCTCTAAATTGACTCATACTGTACTAGATCAAATGGTAATGTGGGGTTAAAAGGTTGGTGAAAAAATGCAGCAATATTGGGTGCGACAAGAAAACACTGCACATGAGCATAAAATGAGTATAGCAGCAGCTCAGTGCCAAACATACCTTCAATGACTCATATTTCTTTCCCTTTCTCTCTATCATTGTCTTGTAATTAAATCTTTCTATCCTCTGCTCCATTGACATTACTCTTCACAATGTGTATTAGGTCTCTCAAACGGAGCTCTTTGGTCCTTTCTCAGATCTCAATTCCCTACAAAATGGCAGCAGCATCTCCTACTTGGGTTTTTCTAGTGTCTACTGTATGTCTCATCTGACCTATAATATCTCATGATTGGCTATAGGGTGGGGAAGGCCCAAGTCATTATGGATAAATATAAGCATGATTACTATGTGATGCTTCATCTCTGTTACGGTATATACCATCTATAACATGACAGCATCTGGATTTTTAATCAAATTTGGAGACTGACAAATTTAGAGAAAAAAATGTACCAAAATTGATTCATGCTGTATTAGTTCACTCATTTCTACTTTATATACATCTTACAAGGAAATTTAGGGAATTAAAAAGAACTTTTAATAATTAGCCAAAGAAGATACAAGGAATGAGTTATTCTCTTTCCAGACAACATCCACAGTCTGTAGCCTTATAAATGAGCACAGTGTAATACGTCACTTCTCCTCTGGGGGCACTGCAGGGAAATTGAACACTTAGATTACCATTCCCCTTGGCGCTGATCATGCACCATTCAAACAGCAGAAAAATTAGAGCTCAGCATTTTTTATGGAAAACCCTTATAAGAAGGAATTTTTAGGATAAGACATGACATGATGTCACATTTCAGTCTTCAAATTTGAGCAAATGATCTTGTTAAAGAGCGTAATAAACTTTCCATTATTCACTGTGCTGAGTTGACCTCATGGATCATTCATGACCACTGGGGCATGACTGCTTGGTCATTTCTAACATGTTTATACTTTGTATAGACCAATGTGTATACATTTGGACAGTTCTCCAAGCAGTTCTCTGTCCCCAAAATTATAAGTATAAGGGTATGTGCACATGCTGCGGATTCTGCTGCGGATCCGCTGCGGATTTGGCCCTGCGGATCGGCAGCAGTTTCTGCTGCGTTGTACAGTACCATTATAATCTATGAAAAACAAAAACCGCTGTGCACATGCTGCGGATTTTTCCGCGCGGATTTGCTGCGGGTTCAAATCCGCAGCATGTCAATTCTTTGTGCGGATTCCGTGGGCTAAACCGCAGGCTAATCCGCAAGTAAACCGCAGGTCTTTTGACCTGCGCATTTACCTGCGGATTTTGCAAAATCCACGCGGAAATATCCACAGACCAATCCGCAGCATGTGCACATAGCCTCAGGAGAGGAGATGTGGGGAGCTGTCAGCCATGCTGTGAACTTTGTGGTCCATACTTATCAATGATGATGACAGCTGTATAAGTTTCTGACTGCATTCCTCCATGCTCAGGCTGAAAGTTAACAGCCGGGGCATCGAGATGTCAGCGCCACTCATCGAAAAAATTGCATGCAACCTCAGTGCATGATGACACAGATCTACAAAGAGGCAAGGTTTCAATAACCAAAGACCAAAGTGTGCCTTCAACAGACTGCTATGAAGAGGAACAAACCATGCAAGTATCTTTGCAGCGTCTGAGATGGCAAAAAAATTCAATTCAACTTGGAGGAAGGAGAAAGTCATAAAGAAGTTGTCCACTCCTTGGACAACTTCTTCTCATATCCCTCGCTTGACCCCCATAAAGTAAACCTACATTTGGAGGAAATAAGTATTTGATCCCCTGCTGAGATTGCAAGTTTGCCCACTGACAAAGACATGAACAGTCTATAATTTTAAGGGTAGGTTAATTTTAATATTGAGAGAATATCAAAAATAAAATCCAGAAAATCACATTGTATAAATTATATAAATTTATTTGCATTTTTTCAGTGAGAAATAAGTATTTGATCCCCTACCAACCATTAAAAGTTCTGGCTCCTACAGACCAGTTATACGCTCCTAATCAACTTGTTACCTGCATTAACATTAACCTCTACAACATGGGCAAGACAAAAGAGCTTTCTAAGGATGTCAGGGATAAGATGAGGGATAAGAATGGGCTACAAAACCATAATTAAGATGCTGAGTGAGAAGGAAACAACTGTTGGTGCAATAGTAAGAGAAAAAAAGAAATACAAAATGACTGTTAATCGACATCGATCTGGGGCACCATGCAAAATCTCACCTTGTGAGGTATACTTGATCATGAGGAAGGTGAGAGATCAGCCTAAAACTACACGGGGGGAACTTGCTAATGATCTCAAGGCAGCTGGGACCACAGTCACCAAGAAAACCATTGCTAACACATTGCGCTGTAAAGGTTTAAAATCCTGCAGTGCCCACAAGGTCCCCCTGCTCAAGAAGGCACATGTGCAGGCCCGTCTGAAGTTTGTCACTGAACTCCTGGATGATTCTGTGAGTGATTGGGAGAAGGTGCTGTGGTCAGATGAGACACAAATTGAGGTCTTTCGCATTAACTCATAGTAACATAGTATTTAACCCCTTCACCCCCAAGGGTGGTTTGCACGTTCATGACTGGGCCAATTTTTACAATTCTGACCACTGTACCTTTATGAGGTCATAACTCTGGAACGCTTCCATGGATCCCGGTGATTCTGACACTGTTTTCTCGTGACATATTGTACTTCATGTTAGTGGTAAAATTTCATTCAAATAACTTGCGTTTATTTGTGAGAAAAACGGAAATTTGGCGAAAATTTTGAAAATTTCGCAATTTTCCAACTTTGAATTTTTATGCCCTTAAATCACAGAGATACGGCACACAAAAAACTTGATAACTAACATTTCCCACATGTTTACTTTACATCAGCACAATTTTGGAACCAAAATTTTTTTTTGTTAGGAAGTTATAAGGATTAAAAGTTGACCAGCGATTTTTCATTTTTACACCACCATTTTATTTTTAGGACCACATCACATTTGAAGCGACTTTGAGGGGTCTATATGATAGAAAATACCCAAAAGTGACACACTGTGCCAGGTGTCAGCTGTGATAATCAGCTAACACCCGGCCGCGATCAGCGGCGCTCACCACGTGGGCGCCGCTGATCGCGGTAGACGTACTATCCCGTCCATGGGCATAGGGGCCCGGGTCCCATGGACGGGATAGTACGTCGGATGTCAGGAAGGGGTTAAGGTTGAAGGAAGACTTTAAGTCCATCTAGTTCAACCCATAACCTAACATGTTGATCCAGAGGAAGGCAAAAAAAAAACCCATGCGGCAAACACTAAGCTCCACATTGGGGAAAAAATTCCTTCCCGACTCCACATACGGCAATCAGACTAGCTCCCTGGATCAACGCCCTATCAAGGAATCTAGTATATATAACCTGTAATGTTATACTTTTTAAGAAAGGCATCCAGTCCCTTTTTAAATTTTAGTAGGGAATCACTCATTACAACATCATATGGCAGAGAGTTCCATAGTCTCACTACTCTTACAGTAAAGAATCCGCGTCTGTGAGTATGCTTAAACCTTCTTTACTCCAGACGTAGAGGATGCCCCCTTGTCCCCGTCACAGGTCTAAGAGTAAAAAGATCATTAGAAAGGTCTTTGTACTGTCCCCGCATATATTTATACATTGTAATAAGATCACCCCTAAGCCTTCGATTTTCCAGACTAAATAACCCCAAGTGTAATAACCTGTCTTGGTATTGCAGACCCCCCAGTTCCCTAATAACCTTGGTCGCTCTTCTCTGCACCCGCTCCAGTTCAGCTATGCCATTCTTATACACCGGAGACCAGAACTGTACACAGTATTCTAAGTGTGGTCGCACTAGTGACTTATATAGAGGTAAAATTATGTTCTCCTCATGAGCATCTATGCCTCTTTTAATGCCTCCCATTATTTTATTTGCCTTTGCAGCAGCTGCCTGACACTGGCCACTAAATGTGAGTTTGTCGTCCACTCATACACCCAGGCCTTTTTCAGTGACAGTTTTGCCCAGTGTTTTACAATTAAGCACATAATTATACATCTTGCTTGTTCTACCCAAGTGCATGACCTTACATTTATCCCCATTAAAGCTCATTTGCCATTTATCAGCCCAAGCTTCTAGTTTACATAAATCCTCCTGTAATATGAAATTGTCCTCCTCTGTATTGATTACCTGCAGATTTTAGTGTCATCTGCAAATATTGAAATTCTACTCTCTATGCCCCCTACAAGGTCATTAATAAATATGTTAAAAAGAAGCGGGCCCAATACTGACCCCTGCGGTACCCCACTGCTAACCATGACCCAGTCCGAGTGTGCTCCATTAATAACCACCCTTTGTTTCCTATCTCTGAGACAGCACTTAACCCACATTTTCCCCTATCCCCATTGTTCTCATTTTATGCATCAACCTTTTCTGTGGCACCGTATCAAAAGCTTTGGAAAAGTCTATATACACCACGTCCACTGCATTCCCTTTGTCCAGTCTGGAAATTACCTCTTCATAGAAACTGATCAGATTAGTCTGACAGGAACCCATGTTGATATTGGGTCATGAGGTTGTTCTTCTTCAGATACTCCAGTATAGTATCTCTTAGAAAACCCTCCAGGATTTTAACCACAGTAGAGGTTAAGCTCACTGGACTATAAATTCCAAGTTCGGTTTTTGTCCCCTTTTTGAATATTGGCACCACATTTGCTATACGCCAGTCCTGTGGTACAGACCCTGTTATTATGGAATCCTTAAAGATTAAAAATAATGGTATGTCATTGACTGTACTTAATTCCTGCAGTACTTGGGAGTGTATCTCATCCGAGCCCGGGGATTTCTCAACTTTAGTTATTTTTAGACGCCGCTGTACTTCCTGCTGGGTTAAGCAGGTGACATTTAATGGAGAATTTTTTCTATCACTGATCATGTGATCCGTCATGGGATTTTCTTGAGCAAATACTGTAGAAAAAAAGTCATTTAACATATTGGCTTTTTCCTCATCCACCATTTCACCCAGACTATTTTAAGGCGGCCAACACTATCATTTTTTATTTTTTTATTATTTATGTATTTAAAGAATATTTTGGGATTTTTTTTACTTTCTATGGCAATGAGTCTCTCTGTCTCAATCTCTGCTGCCTTGATTTGCATTTTACAGAATGTATTTAATTTTCTGTATTTATTTAATGCCTCATCACTACCTACTTGCTTTAATTATTTAAATGCTTTCTTTTTGTCACTTATTGCTCCCCTTACAGCTCTATTTAGCCATAGTGGTTTCCTCCTATTTCTAGCATGTTTATTCCCATACGGTATATACTGTGCACAGGTCCTATTCAGGATGCTAATAAAAGTCTCCCATTTTCCTTCTGTACTTTTATGTCTCAGGATATCGTCCCAGTTTATTGCCATGCTTGGAGGAAGAGAAATGCTGCCTATGACCCAAAGAACACCGTCCCCACTGTCAAGCATGGAGGTGCAAACATTATGTTTTGGGGGTGTTTCTATGCTAAGGGCACAGGACTACTTCACCACATCAATGGGAGAATGGATGGAGCCATGTACCGTAAAGTCCTGAGTGACAACCTCCTTCCCTCCACCAGGACATTAAAAATGGGTTGTGGTTGGGTCGTCCAGCAAGACAATGACCCAAAACATACAGCCAAGGCAACAAAGGAGTGGCTCAAAAAGAAGCACATTAAGGTCATGGAGTGGCCTAGCCAGTTTCCAGACCTTAATCCCATAGAAAACTTATGGAGGGAGTTGAAGCTCTGAGTTGCCAAGCAACAGCCTCAAAATCTTAGTGATTTAGAGATGATCTGCAAAGAGGAGTGGACCAAAATTTCTCCTGACATGTGTGCAAGCCTCATCATCATCTACAAAAAACATCTGACTGCTGTGCTTGCCTACAAGGGTTATGCCACCAAGTATTAAGTATTGTTTGAGAGAGGGATCAAATACTTATTTCTCACTGTAAAATGAAAATTAATTAATAAAATTTATACAATGTGATTTTCTGGATTTTATTTTTGATATTCTATCTTTCAATGTTAAAATGAACCTACCCTTAAAATTATAGACTGTTCATGTCATTGTCAGTGGACAAACTTACAAAATCAGCTGGGATCAAATACTTATTTCCCTCACTGTATACTCAACTCCCATTATGGCACCATTCCTGTGGTGTTAACACAGTCTCTTCGGAAAAGATGTGGCGTTGTGACACGTGATGCCGGAGCCCAATCAGCGCTGGACTCACTGTCCCCACCTCCTGTCGAATTGAGCAAGGAGAGGAAGTCCGAGATCAGCTTTAGCTGCAACCCGGACTTCCTATTCAAGTTCAATTTGTCCGAAGGTGGAGACAGTGACGTCAGCGCTGATTGGGCGCCAGGGTCAGGTGTCACCACAACCACACGAGAGCCCCGGGAGAGCGAGTGCCGACACTGTGGGAAAGACGCCGGCACGGGAGATGAGTATAAGCTCAATTATTTTATGGGGGTCAAACATTTTGATCAAGACGGGGTTGTCCTAGTAGTGGACAACTACTTTAAGCTGCTGCATTATTAATATTAGGTCTCATTCAATCATCCGCTTTTCTCACGTACGAGAAAAATGGACCAATTATTTTGACCAGACTCTAATCAGAGTTTGATCAGAGTGTGGTGTGAGTGTCATCCATTGGAGAGAAAAATAAGTTTCTCCGCCTTCTATGTAATAGGCTGTGAAAAGCAGACTTCACTCGGATGTCATCTCAGTACGGTCCGATTTTTTCACATACTATCTAATCAAAGCAGTATAAAAGTAATAAAGTAATAAAGAATGAAAGAAACATAGAACAAGTATAGAACAAGTACAGCAGAGCAGGATCAAGACAGTTTAATTACAATAGTTACAGTATTAACAACTGACAGTTACAAACAGACAGAAACACTTGTTATAGATACAGACAAAACAAATGAAAAATCATCGCACTTCATAATAAAACAAGAACAATTGTTAACAGCACTTAAACAAACAACAGACAAAAAAGAGATAAATAACAGATACTTTCTTTTACCTATTATATTATAGGTAGATGGTTGACCCAACTTAGGGGAAGGAATTTCTTCTTTAGCATAAGGCAACATGACCTCTTCCAGTATTTAGATACAGTGGGGAAAAAAAGTATTTAGTCAGTCAGCAATAGTGCAAGTTCCACCACTTAAAAAGATGAGAGGCGTCTGTAATTTACATCATAGGTAGACCTCAACTATGGGAGACAAACTGAGAAAAAAAAATCCAGAAAATCACATTGTCTGTTTTTTTTTCATTTTATTTGCATATTATGGTGGAAAATAAGTATTTGGTCAGAAACAAGCAATCAAGATTTCTGGCTCTCACAGACCTGTAACTTCTTCTTTAAGAGTCTCCTCTTTCCTCCACTCATTACCTGTAGTAATGGCACCTGTTTAAACTTGTTATCAGTATAAAAAGACACCTGTGCACACCCTCAAACAGTCTGACTCCAAACTCCACTATGGTGAAGACCAAAGAGCTGTCAAAGGACACCAGAAACAAAATTGTAGCCCTGCACCAGGCTGGGAAGACTGAATCTGCAATAGCCAACCAGCTTGGAGTGAAGAAATCAACTGTGGGAGCAATAATTAGAAAATGGAAGACATACAAGACCACTGATAATCTCCCTCGATCTGGTGCTCCACGCAAAATCCCACCCCTTGGGGTCAGAATGATCACAAGAACGGTGAGCAAAAATCCCAGAACCACGCGGGGGGACCTAGTGAATGAACTGCAGAGAGCTGGGACCAATGTAACAAGGCCTACCATAAGTAACACACTACGCCACCATGGACTCAGATCCTGCAGTGCCAGACGTGTCCCACTGCTTAAGCCTGTACATGTCCGGGCCCGTCTGAAGTTTGCTAGAGAGCATTTGGATGATCCAGAGGAGTTTTGGGAGAATGTCCTATGGTCTGATGAAACCAAACTGGAACTGTTTGGTAGAAACACAACTTGTCGTGTTTGGAGGAAAAAGAATACTGAGTTGCATCCATCAAACACCATACCTACTGTAAAGCATGGTGGTGGAAACATCATGCTTTGGGGCTGTTTCTCTGAAAAGGGGCCAGGACGACTGATCCGGGTACATGAAAGAATGAATGGGGCCATGTATCGTGAGATTTTGAGTGCAAACCTCCTTCCATCAGCAAGGGCATTGAAGATGAAAAGTGGCTGGGTCTTTCAACATGACAATGATCCAAAGCACACAGCCAGGGCAACGAAGGAGTGGCTTCGTAAGAAGCATTTCAAGGTCCTGGAGTGGCCTAGCCAGTCTCCAGATCTCAACCCTATAGAAAACCTTTGGAGGGAGTTGAAAGTCCGTGTTGCCAAGCGAAAAGCCAAAAACATCACTGCTCTAGAGGAGATCTGCATGGAGGAATGGGCCAACATACCAACAACAGTGTGTGGCAACCTTGTGAAGACTTACAGAAAACGTTTGACCTCTGTCATTGCCAACAAAGGATATATCACAAAGTATTGAGATGAAATTTTGTTTCTGACCAAATACTTATTTTCCACCATAATATGCAAATAAAATGAAAAAAAAACAGACAATGTGATTTTCTGGATTTTTTTTTCTCAGTTTGTCTCCCATAGTTGAGGTCTACCTATGATGTAAATTACAGATGCCTCTCATCTTTTTAAGTGGTGGAACTTGCACTATTGCTGACTGACTAAATACTTTTTTTCCCCACTGTATATTCAATCTGTTCCATGCTGCCTGGTATGTGATTAATGGGCCCAACTCCATAGTATGAGAAACATCTCCAAACCATTATGCTTGCCCCTCCATGATTTACAGTCTTACAGTGTAATGTACTGTGGCTTGAATTCAGTGTTTATGGGTTATCTCACAAACTGCAGCATGTAGGCCTAATAAGAACAATCTTGCTCTCATCTGTCTGTCCATTGAATGTTGCACCATTTCTCTTTAGTCTAGTCAATGTGTTCTTTGACAAACTAACCTTTTCAATACGTCTTTTTTCAGCAATGATACCTTCTGGGGTTATTGCAAATACTTTGGCTTCACGTAGGCGTCTTCTGATGGTGGCAGAACTCACAGGTAACTGAAGATCTTCTTTGATCTCCCTGGAGCTGATCATTGGATGCTTGTTTGATAGTCTTGTGATTCTGTGATATATGCGGATGGTAGTATTTCTTTTCCTACCACGTGTTTTGGGTTTTGCTTGCCATTTTAAAGCATTGGAAATCTTTTTAGGTAAGCAGTAAATTATTTTATGCTCTTCTTTATTTGTTTTCCCTTCTCAACTCAACTTCTTGATCAAAGTTCTTTCTCCCTCGTTACATTGTCTGGAACGACCCATTTTATGCACTGAGCAAGGCCTAAAGCCAACATTTTATGCCCTCCTTCTTTAAATAAGGGCCATGATTTTCATCTGTTTCATCACAGAATGAATGAACTCACTCATTGAACTCCACACTACTATTAATTAGTACACCCGCTTTCATTAAATGAGTCAATTACACCCAATAAACAGCATGCATGTCATGACTGTTGATTCTTTTGGTTGCCTATTACTTGCCTACAACTAGTCATGAACCCATATTGTATGATCTTTTCTGCCAAAAACTAATTAAATACATTAGTGATGTTAGACTGCTATTACTTTGCACATAACTGTACTATACAAAATCATGGAGGCAACATGTATAAGGACAGCCCAACTGTCAAGAGGATGTCTTGAGTCCATCTTAAATCTTATATCTGACATTGCTGACATCACTAGGTCTGTGTGGACCCTCAAAGGATGAATATACAATTCACATAGAAAGTATTCCATCTGCCCACGCACTGTCTGACTATGCAAAATTACCTGCACTAAACCTTTCATAATTTACTTGTGTACAAAGCTAGAGGATTTATGGAAATGCTTTCTCCGTGAGACCCGATTTTCCTAAACCAGATAGTACAACTTCCTCTATTAGATAATTTGATTATACTTTTTCCAGGAGAAAGACAAACAAGCATCAAGTTCTCTTGTCTCAAATGATTAGCAGAGAGGACCACTAAAAGGTAGTCCAATTTTGCTTTTTCTCTATAGAAAGGTCCAAAAACATGAAATAGCATTCAAGATAATCTTGCACTGTAAACAGGCTGTCGATCACTCGCTGAATGGCTCATTCGTTGGGTGAAACGCACAAAAGATCATCGATCGCGACAGCGCATCATCCTGTCTGTGTGAACAGGATATTACAGGATGGCCTATCAGTATCTTGGTAATTTAGTGCCTCCAGTCGGTTGGTCTAAAGGTCTGAATATATTGCTGCAAGAGTGCGTTACATATTGTCAAATGGCTTTTAGGAAATTAAGTTTTAAAACGGTAAAGTGCGGAACTAAGGATTTTAATTCCTTTGATAAAAGTCATAAGCCAATGTTCTCTGTCTAAAAATTCTGGAAGAAAAAAAAACTACTATAGTAAAATATTGTGAGCTAATAAAAATTCCTAACAAGTCTGTTTGGCTTGAGCTCAACACTACTAATAATACTTTTAAACATTTTATTTTACCGCAGTTGATCATAAAATTATATTATTTTATTGGTTGATATACACTCACTGGCCACTTTATTAGGTACACCATGCTAGTAAGGGGTTGGACCCCCTTTTGCCTTCAGAACTGCCTCAATTCTTCGTGGCAGAGATTCAACAAGGTGCTGGAAGCATTCCTCAGAGATTTTGGACCATATTGACATGATGGCATCACACAGTTGGCGCAGATTTGTCGGCTGCACATCCCTGATGCGAATCTCCCGTTCCACCACATCCCAAAGATGCTCTATTGGATTGAGATCTGGTGACTGAGGAGGCCATTTGAGTACAGTAAACTCATTGTCATGTTCAAGAAACCAATCTGAGATGATTCGAGCTTTATGACATGGCGCATTATCCTGCTGAAAGTAGCCATCAGATGTTGGGTACATTGTGGTCATAAAGGGATGGACATGGTCAGCAACAATACTCAGGTAGGCTGTGGCGTTGCAACGATGCTCAATTGGTACCAAGGGGCCCAAAGAGTGCCCAGAAAAAATTCCCCACACCATGACACCACCACCACCAGCCTGAACCGTTGATTCAAGGCAGGATGGATCCATGCTTTCATGTTGTTTACGCCAAATTCTGACCCTACCATCCGAATGTCGCAGCAGAAATCGAGACTCATCAGACCAGGCAACGTTTTTCCAATCTTCTACTGTCCAATTTCGATGAGCTTGTGCAAATTGTAGCCTCAGTTTCCTGTTCTTAGCTGAGAGGAGTGGTACCCAGTGTGGTCTTCTGCTGCTGTAGCCCATCTGCCTCAAAGTTCGACGCACTGTGCGTTCAGAGATGCTCTTCTGCCTACCTTGGTTGTAACGGGTGGCAATTTGAGTCACTGTTGCCTTTCTATCAGCTCGAACCAGTCTGCCCATTCTCCTCTGACCTCTGGCATCAACATGGCATTTCCGGCCACAGAACTGCCGCTCACTGGTTTTTTTTTCTTTTTCGGACCATTCTCTGTAAACCCTAGAGATGGTTGTGCGTGAAAATCCCAGTAGATCAGCAGTTTCTGAAATTCTCAGACCAGCCCTTCTGGCACCAACAATCATGCCACGTTCAAAGGCACTCAAATCACCTTTCTTCCCCATACTGATGCTCGGTTTGAACTGCAGGAGATTGTCTTGACCATGTCTACATGCCTAAATGCACTGAGTTGCCGCCATGTGATTGGCTGATTAGAAATTAAGTCTTAACACACAGTTGGACAGGTGTACCTAATAAAGTGGCCAGTGAGTGTATAGCAGGCATTGTGACAGTAACAATTGAGATTTATAAGGCTGGGTGCACACGTACTTTTTTGCCCTGCGGATTTTTCCGCGCAGAATTGAAGACCTGCCTTTTTCCTGCGGATTTCTTCCATTTTTAATGCGGTTTTGGGGAGGTGGAAAACCGCACAAAAAAAGTGACATGCTGCGGATTTTGTACCGCAGGAAAACCGCGCGGAAAAAAACGCAGCGCCTGCACAGTGTTTTTTTTAATCATTGATTTACATTGTACTGTAAATCACACTGCGGATCCGCAGCGTTTCTGCGCAGTAAAATCCGCTGCGGATCCGCAAAAATTCTGCATCATGTGCACACAGCCTCAAAATCCACGTACATTGGATTTCTGTTGCTTTCTCAAGTCATCGGTCATTAGCTCGAAATTGTACATCTATTTTTGACAGCTATAAATTGCGCCTGTTGATGCCTGTTCGCTGGGGTCCTTTTGGGAAGATGATTCAGATACCCATTAACAATCTTTAGAGAACCTATACTTTGGACACATCATACAAAGAGAGCAAGCACTGGAGAAGGACATCATGGTCGGAAGAATAGAAGGAACTAGGGAAAGAGGAAGACCAGCAATCCGATGGGTTGATACAATCAAACTAATGGTGGAGAAGACCATTCTGTGTCCATTAACCCCTTAAGCCCCGAGGGTGGTTTGCACGTTAATGACCGGGCCATTTTTTACAATTCTGACCACTGTCCCTTTATGAGGTAATAACTCTGAAACGCTTCCATGGATCCTGGTGATTCTGACACTGCTTTCTCGTGACATATTGTACTTCATGTTAGTGGTAAAATTTCATTCAAATAACTTGCGTTTATTTGTGAAAATTTTCCAACTTTGAATTTTTATGCCCTTAAATCACAGAAATACGGCACACAAAAAACTTGATAAGTAACATTTCCCACATGTTTACTTTACATCAGCACCATTTTGGAACCAAAATTTTTTTTTGCTAGGATGTTATAAGGGTTAAAAATTGACCAGCGATTTCTCATTTTTGCAACACCATTTTATTTTTACGGACCACATCACATTTGAAGCCACTTTGAGGGGTCTATATGATAGAAAATACCCAAAAGTGACACCATTCTAAAAACTGCACCCCTTAAGGTGCTCAAAACCACATTCAAAAAGTTTATTAACCCTTTAGGTGCGTCACAGGAATTTTTTGAATATTTAAAAAAAAAAATGAACATTTAACTTTTTTTCACAAAAAAAATATTCAGGTTCAATTTTTTTTATTTTACCAAGGGTAACAGGAGAAATTGGACTGGAAAATTTATTGTGCAATTTGTCCTGAGTACGCTGATACCTGATATGTGGGGGGGAACCACTGTTTCAGCGCATGGCTGAGCTCAGAAGGGAAGGAGCGCCGTTTGACTTTTTCAATGCAAAATTGGCTGGAATTCTGATCGGACGCCATGTTACGTTTGGAGAGCCCCTGATGTACCTAAACAGTGGAAACCCCCCACAAGTGACCCCATTTTGGAAACTAGACCCCCCAAGGAACTTATCTAGGTATGTGGTGAGAACTTTGAACCTACAAGGGCTTCACAGAAGTTTATAACGTACAGCCGTACAATTAAAATTCATATTTTTTCCTCAAAAATGATCTTTTCACCCCCAATTTTTATTTTCCCAAGGGTAACAGGACCCTAAAAGTTATTGTGCAATTTGTCCTGAGTACGCTGGTAAACCACTATTTGGGCTCATGGCAGAGCTCGGAAGGGAAGCAGCGCCATTTGACATTTTTGGCTGGAATTGAGATCGGACACCATGTAGCGATTGGAAAACCCCTGATGTACCTAAACAGTGGAAATCCTCCACAAATGACACCATTTTGGAAACTAGACCCCCCAAGGAACTTATCTAGATGTGTGGTGAGAACTTTGAACCCCCAAGGGCTTCACAGAAGTTTATAACATACAGCCGTACAATTAAAAAATCATATTTTTTCCACAAAAATGATCTTTTCACCCTCAATTCTTATTTTTCCATGGGTATCAGGACCCTAAAAGTTATTGTGCAATTTGTCCTGAGTACGCTGATACCCCACATGTGGGGGTAAACCACTATTTGGGCGCATGGCAGAGCTTGGAAGGGAAGCAGCGCCATTTGACGTTTTTGGCTGGAATTGAGATCGGACACCATGTCGCGTTTGGAGAGACCCTGATGTACCAAAACAGTGGAAACCCCCCACAAATGACACCATTTTAGAAACCAGATCCCCCAAGGAACTTATCTAGATGTGTGGTGAGCACTTTGACCCCTCCAGTGCTTCACAGAAGTTTATAACGTCCGGGCGTGAAAAAAAAAAAAATCGTATTTTTTCCACAATTTTTTTATTTTCCCAAGGGTAACAGGAGAAATTGGACCCCAAAAGTTGTTGTCCAATTTGTCCTGAGTATGCTGACACCCCATATGTGGGAGAAAACTACTGTATGGGCACACGTCGGGGCTCGAAAGGGAAGTAGTGACGTCTTGGAATGCAGACTTTGATGGAATGGTCGGCGGGTGTCATGTTGCTTTTGGAGAGCCCCTGATGAACCTAAACAGTGGAAACCCCCCACAAGTGACCCCATTTTGGAAACTAGACCCCCTAAGGAACTTATCTAGTTGTGTGGTGAGCACTTTGAACCCCCCCAGTGCTTCACAGAAGTTTATAATGTCCGGGCGTGAAAATAAAAAAATCGTATTTTTTCCACAAACATGATCGTTTAGTCCCTATTTTTTTTTATTTTCCCAAGGGTAACAGGAGAAATTGGACCCCAAATGTTGTTGTCCAATTTGTCCTGAGTACGCTGATACCCCATATGTGGGAGAAAACTACTGTATGGGCACACGTCGGGTCTCGGAAGGGAAGTAGTGACGTTTTGGAATTCAGACTTTGATGGAATGGTCTGCGGGTGTCATGTGCGTTTGGAGAGCCTCTGATGTACCTAAACTATTGAAACTCCCCACAAGTGACCCCATTTTGGAAACTAGACCCACCACGGAACTTATCTAGATGTGTGGTGAGCACTTTGAACCCCCAAGTGCTTCACAGAAGTTTATAACGCCCGGGCGTGAAAATAAAATGATCATTTTTTTCCACAAAAATATTTTTGTCCCCAATTTTTTATTTTCCTAAGGGTAACAGGAGAAATTGGACCCCAAAAGTTGTTTTGCAATTTGTCCTGAGTACGCTAATACCCCATATGTGGGGGTAAAACACTGTTTGGGTGCATGGCAGATCTTGGAAGGGAAGGAGCACCATTAGACTTTTTCAACTCAGAATTGGCTGGAATTGAGATCAGACGCCATGTTACATTTGGAGAGCACCTGATGTGCCCAAACAGTGGAAACCCCCAATTCTATCTCCAACCCTAACCCCAACACACCCTAACCCTAATCTCAGCCCTAACCCTAGCCCAAGCCCTAACTCTAGCCCTAACCCTAATGGGAAAATGGAAATAAATACATTTTTTTTATTTTATTATTTTTCCCTAACTAAGGGGGTGATAACGGGGGGTTTGATTTACTATTTATGGCGGTTTTTATGTTTGGCAGCTGTCGCACGCTAAAAGACGCTTTTTATTGTAAAAATAGTTTTTGCATCACCACATATTGAGAGCTATAATTTTTCCATATTTTGACCCACCGAGTCATGTGAGGTCTTATTTTTTGCGGGATGAGTTGACGTTTTTATTGGTACGATTTTCGGGCACGTGACATTTTTTGATCGCTTTTTATTCCGATTTTTGGGACACAGAATGAACAAAAACCAGCGTTTCATGAATTTCTTTTGGGTGGTGCGTTTACACCGTTCCGCGTGCGATAAAATTGATAAAGCGGCTTTATTCTTCGGGCCAGTACAGCGATACCTCATTTAGGTCATTTTTTTATGTTTTGTCGGTTTTATGCAATGAAAACTATTTTATATAAAAAATAATTATTTTTGCATCGCTTTATTCTGCGAGCTATAACTTTTTTATTTTTTCGCTGATGATGCTGTATGGTGGCTCGTTTTTTGCGGGACAAGATGACGTTTTCAGCGGTACCATGGATCAGCGATCTGTCACAGGCACTGCTGCAGACTTCCTCCCTGCAGGCCCCCGTCGCCATCTTAGATTCGGGGGCCTGCAGGGAAGAAGCCCCCTGCAGGGAAGGAGCCCCCCCGCAGCAGCGCTGCACATTGCGCTGCCGTGGGGGGCTCAGGGAAGCACGGAGGGAGCCCCCTCCCTGCCGATGCTTCCCTTTAACCCCCGGTACACCGCGATCGTGTTTGATCGCGGTGTACAAGGGGTTAACGTGTCGGGGGCGGTCCGTGACCACCCCTGACACATTGTGCCGGGTGTCAGCTGTGATAATCAGCTGACACCCGGCCGCGATCAGCGGTGCTCACCATGTGGGCACCGCTGATCGCTATGACGTACTATCCCGTCCCTGGGAATTAAGTCCCAGGGCACATGGACGGGATAGTACGTCTCATGGCAGAAAGGGGTTAAATGATCAATATTTCTGCCTTGATGCCAATTTATTTTCTTAACTTAAACCACATTTTGGAGGGTTTCAACTTTCAAAAGAATAATTTATACAACCAATGAATGAATTTAACGTCAGGTTAAAAGCTTTTATTTACATAACATGGATAAGGGACATAACTTCTGTCAGGGAGTGTACAGAAATTAATGGAGCCATATAAGCAAATAAAATAAATACTGACCCAATGAATGAAGGCTTGGGGCCATTAGCCTTTTTTAATTTATTGTGTTTGAATTATCTGATGGAAGAGGACTAGCAAACCTACTGCCATGTAGTCCTCCATATTCATGAGCTTTGTATAGCCACACCCTCACCATTGATTGGCAACTTTCTGCCTATACACAGTGCTGTCAATCAGTGGTGTGGGCGGGGTTTTACAGGGCTCATCAGAGAACTGGTAGACCTGCACCAGAGAAAACAGGGATTTTATCAAAAATGCAGCAAGCAGCCCAGTAAGTGAAAAATCACTGGAATTAGGGTCTCTGTCCCTACATGATACTGCTTTCAGATTAATAGTCCATCTAAAATTTGGTCATTTTGATATTGATAAAGTTCTCAGCAGATTGCCACTATCCCAAAATCCAACACAAGACGTTCCTGACAAAAACAGCATGAAGACCCAATAAATGACGAGGAATAAGTGGTTTAGGTCAGCACACAGTTCATTTTCCACCTATTTTCTGTGGTCTTTGGTTCCATTGCCCACCCTATGTTGACTTGCTGCTATGGACAAGTTTGAACATGGAAATGTTTTACCAAAGCGGTGATAGATATTGTCAATATTTTGTACTCCATGGACATTACTTCTTCCTCCTTTCTCCACATATTAGGATATGTGGAGGACCTTAAGTTCGGCTTGTAAATTGGCTATTGAGTATGGAGAGAGGAATTTATCTGATATTAGGGGTAGGGGCACAAATAAGAAAAAAATATGAGCACCACGGACTGATATTTTGGGTATGGCCTCAAGTGAACTGCAACTGTGTTGCTCTTGATAATATGTCATTTTGGGAATGGGACAGGTTGGTAAGAGGGATGTCAAAACTCTGGAAGGCTTGTATGACTCCTGTAAGTTCTTCTTTTTTACAGTGGTGCACAATTTATTACTTATTTAACTTCTAAAGAAAGGATCAACAAGCTATGACTTGCCTACTTTGGACACATCATAGGAAGAGAGCAATTATTGGAGAACATCATGGTGGGAAGAATAGGAGGAACAAGGTGAAGAGGAAGACCAGCAACCAATGGCTTGATACAATCAAGCTAACAGCGGAGAAGACCCTGGTGGACCTATCTAGGCTTGCACAAGAACGATCTTCCTAGACATCATTCATCCATCAAATAACCATGGCTCGAGATCGAGATGAAGGCCGGTAATAATTAACTTACAGGGTGGAATAATCACAGTACTTCACAGACATCATCATCACTGTTGCCATTGGGGCTCACAATCTAGATTCCGCATCAGTATGTCTTTGGAGTGTGGGAGGAAACCAGAGAACCCGGAGGAAACCCACAGAAACACGGGGAGAACATACAAACTCCCTACCAATGTTGTCCTTAGTTGGATTTGAACATTTGGAAAAATCCCATTAGGATCTTCTTTGACCAACACAAAGAAAATTCTGTAGATACAGATGCAAAAATCATTGGCCACATTCCAAAATTACAAAAAATTTAATTTACCACTTGGAAAAAACAATAGAAGATTCTGTAATTTCTAGTGATCTATGGTTACTTTGTACCTCTAGAGAAACAATCCACGTCAAACTGCCCTTGTAGAATCTGAAGAACCAGACAATACAGGTTACAGCACTCAGTAGTAATTACACTATTGTTTTGTCTTTTACTCCGAGAAATTATAAATGACTTTCTTGTTTATCAAAGCTGGACGACGAAATGTGAAGAACAATCTGAATACTAATATAACATAGAATGGTATGATATTAGTGATGGGAGAATCGATTTGCAGAACTCCGGTCCATCGTCCAGGTCAGCAATCTGTGAGGCTGAACAGGAGACTTGAGCATCTCCTCACATCTCGACATTCACAGCTTTTATCTCGCAACATTATCACACATTATTGTGAAGCATTGTCCATGTTCCTGTATGGAGTCAATGGAAAGTGAGGTCACTTGGTGGAGAACTTATTTATTGGGCACCAATTTGAATAGGCCATGGCTATGTTATTTGGATACTCTTTTTTATTAGACGTTTAAATTAAGGGTATTCCACATGCTGAACATAGTGTCTGATCTGTTGGCAGTACGGCATACAGCACAAGCAGCTAAGCAGATTCATATATAGTTGGGTTTTTTTTTAAATAAATTCAGTATAACTTACCTTATTTTATTAATTGATATCCCTGCTCTTTCCATGCTTAAAAGTCCAGTAGGCAGTCCTATCCCGTGTGCATGCAGATATAGTTGTCAATCCTAGGTAGGTCCGCCCACTGGACTCCTAAGCATGAAAAGAGCACTGATATCAATGAATATAAGTTATACTGAACCTTTCACCACAAAACCATATATTATTATGTGTGGATGTTTTCTTAAATCTGGCACTGTATATGGTCCATTCCTGCGCCTCTCCATTCCCGATATATGGTCCCTCTTTGCTATATATGTGTGGGCGTATAATATATATAGATTTTTTTCCAGTTAGTTAGATAGCCAATTGGGTGTAGTTAAAAAAAGATGTCCATAGAGAAGAGTTGAGAATCTCATTCAGTTGGATAATAAGACTAGACTTACATAGAGTGAGGAGGGAGATATATATCAGGATCAGAGAGGCACAGGAGCCAAAGGAAAACAACACCAGATTCAAGGAAACGGCGGCATTTGCACCAGGTAAAAAAAAAATTACATGTCTATTGCAAGTGATTTGTCCATTACTACCTTCAGGATCTGTATGTTTTTTTTATACCTCTGCTTGCTGTTATTGGAAATCTTCATTACTTACTCTCAGAGTATAACATTTTGTCCATCACATGATCAGGACTGATTGTTTTCCATTGGAAGCAAATTATGTAGGCTCCTGCTAAATGCCAGCGAGCAGAGATCTTATACATTAATATAGAAAGTATTTCAGAAAATTGCAAAAGCTTTACAACAGTTGTCATGTGACTTGCTATAGTAACATGAAGCAAACAATGAAAAAAGACATAAGGCATATAGGCCATAGGGTAGAAACCGCTTGATGAACCCAAAAACTGATTCCAGGCTGGTTCTCACCGACATATGGAGATAAGTTGTTTACAATGGTATTTGAAGCATTGTCTTCATCTTGACTTTCCCCTTAGGTGTGCCCATGTGCTATGACATGAGATCACTGCTCGTCACCTGATCCCCTCATTAATCGCGTCTGCTACGATCCCTCGAAGACACTCACTAAACTGGAATGTCAACAAGGAAGGGAGGGCAATTTCTGCGATGTTCTTGACAAGTTTCAGCCAGTTTTTTATGTATTGGGAGGATATACCGACTGCCCTTGCCTCACTCACGAACATCGGTTTGCGTGCATGCTATTGTCTTGCTTTACTTAATCTTTATTATTGTGTTGTGCTACACTTAGCTTTTCTAGATAAATATATGCCCCACACTGCGCCTTCTGAGAAAGAATACGCCCCCATACTGCGCCCACTGAAAAAAAAATGCCCCATACTGCACCCTCTCAAGAGAAATACTAAAAATTGAGTTGTCCAGTCTAATATTCCAGCAACTCATAGGGCCTAGTGTAAACCAAGCTTTACTTCCTTAGACTGATGTCCACCAGCAGACTGACGAACCTGGGATAAGACTAATCTTCTACTCATCATCAGCTGAGACTTCATACAACTTGGCACAGACGATACGCCCCACCCTTGGCATTAAAGATAGATGGTCCTTCCTCCTATATTATGTCAAAATTCAGGAACATCTTCAGATTTTTGAGGCCCATCTAGAAGGTGCTAGACAACCCACCTAATCTAATTGTACGAGTGTCACAAATAAGCCTGACTGATGGACTACATGCAACCACATAACTAGCACCCATTAGAAGACTCATCTATATATAAGTGTTATGTAACCACACCTCATGGATGAGATGTACGTGAGTAGCTGTCCAGCAGTATATTGCACCTCCATGATCTCCCCAATAGAATTAGGACTTCTGCATTGCTGCTCAATGGCATACTAGACCCCCTATGGGCCCCACAGCAAAATTTTGACTTGCCCCCAACCCACCTGCAGGTTGCCCAGATACATGGGCACCATTAGTAGAGATAGAGCCTATGTTGGCTGCTCATAAAAACTAAGTAATGCAATTGCAGTATATAAATCTAACAGAAAAGCACATCAATAAGACAATTTAACATAATGAGAAGAATCTGCATAACTAATCATATGCTATATAGTTGCAAGCCAATTTACGTATGAGATATCGAAGATGATGGTCTATAAAATGATGGTGGTCTCACACTCAAAGCCATACTGGATGGTGAGATATGGAGCCTGAAAGTCAAAAGCGCAAATTATTTTTACTCTTTTGCTTGTCAGTGTCAAGTCTATCACTTGACCTTGCTCCTACACTGAGCGGCTTGACTATTCCTCCTTCTCCTGGCTGGCTCCATGCCGTGCAGTCACAGGCCTATGCATGGTCTACAGCCGTAGAACACGCCGAAGCAGTGCAATGAAAACACACCGGCATCACCTGATCCTGACATGCGGATCTCGAATAGACCGGCGGCTTTAGAGTAAGTGGCTCTCTGCTCCGCAATAGTTTTCAAGTCTACGTGCGCATATCCCATTGAAAACTACGACAGTCGCGATGGTCCATCCCCAGTTGTGATCATGTCTCCTGTGAACGTAATGGTCACACCCTGCTCTTCTAATGCTTCCTTAATCAACTAACTGCTCCAATAAAAAAAACATATTAACCTCTTAATGACCACTGATATGCCTTTCAATGGCGGCAGTTAAGGATACTTATTTCTCAATGCCGCCTTTTCACGGCGCTGAGATATAAGTATATAGCGCCCCCAGCGTCGGAAATTCTCCGGGGTCTCATCTACCGGGGGGTATGAGAGACCCCGTAGAACACGATTTGGGTCAGTTTTTACCGACCACAGTTTTGTGATCAACATTATTCACGGTATAACAGCGACCGCAAAAAAAAAAAAAAAATCAGATTTCCCATTTAATTTCTCTCCTTTCTGATGTGATCTAGCACATCAGAGGAGAGAGAAATGGGGTCCCCAGAGTCCTCCGGTGCTTGTGGTGTCCCTGGACCCTCCTGTATCCCCCCCGATGATGTCCCCTAGCGCCTTCTTCCGGGAAGAAAATGACAGGCGCATGCGCAGAGTACCCGCCGAGATCTGCTGGCCGGCACCTGGCAACGATAGGAAATTTTTCCTATTGTTCATTTTGATCACTGTGATAGGCCCTATCACAGTGATTAAAAAAAGTAAATAAAACCCCCCTTTATCACCCCCTTAGTTAGGTAAAAGTAATAAAATTAAAAAATAAATATTATAGTATTTATTTCCATTTGGGTTAGGGTTTGGCTAGGATTAGGGTTGGGGCTAGAACCAGGATTAGGGTTGGGGGCTAGGGATTAGGGTTAGAGGTGTGTTGGAGTTAAAATTGGGGGATTTCCACTGTTTAGGTACATCAGGGGGTCCCCAAATGCCACATGGCACCCACCATTGATTCATTGTTCCATTATCGAACAGTGGAGGAACCGCAGCAATGTCGCCACGAAATGGAGACCCCGTAATGCTACAGAGCGGAGTCACTGCTTGCTGAAGACAGGGCGCAGAAAAGCACATGCCCACTGCCCTGGACTATGTATAACTCATATATACCCTCCGGTCCAGGGTTCAGAAACCAGCAAATCCCCACAGCGCACACTGGGGAATTCATAAGTCTGCAGTCACACAGACTGGGACCGGACAATCCCTTTGACCCAATTGAGAATCTGTTGTCAGATGTGAAGATCGCTGTTCACCAGAGGAAACATCACACTTGAAAGACCTGAAGCAGTATTGCCTTGAGGAATAGGTAAAAATACCAGTGGTAAGATGTGGAAAGATCATAGAGACTTATCCAAAGCGACTTGCAGCAAAAGGAGGATGAACAAAGTACTGACTTTAGGGGGGTGAATAGTTATACACACTGAAGTTTTCGTTAATTTTATATTTGTTGTTTGTTTCAAAATAAAAATAAAATCAAATGTTCACAGTTGTATGCATACTCTTTACATGAACTGACGCTAACCCTAAAAAAATGAAAAAAAAAAGGGAAATTCCAGGTTGTAAGGTAGCAAAACACAAAATAATACCAAGGGAATGAATACTTTCACAAGCCACTGTATACAACTTTAATAGAGATTATAGTTATACCAAATGAAAATAACATAATTAATTCAGAAAAGTGTATCCAGATATGTTATTAAGGTAAACATGCACTAATTATGTGTAATAAAATCAAATCCGCTACACTAAATTATATATATTAACCCCTTAATGACCGCCGATACGCCTTCTAACTGCGCTGAGAAATAAGGGTATAGCGCCCCCTCAGCGTCGGAAATTGTCCAGGGTCTGGGCTACTGAAGGTAGCCCCGACACTGGAGAACATGACCAGGGTCGTTTTTTACGGTCCCATCGTGTGATCACAAAAAAAATGTCTGATTTTCAATTCATCTGTCTCTCCTCTGATATGATCTAGCATATCAGAAGAGAGAGAAATTGTGTCCCCCGAGCACCCAAGTACCTTCGACATCACTGGACCCTCGTGCTCCGTCCCCCGGCCCTCCACTTCATCTTCCTGCAAGAAAATGGCGAGCACACACGCAGTGCGCCCGCCGAGATCTGCCGGCCGGCACCCTGCAACAATAGGAGATTTTTCCTATTGGTTCATTTTGATCACTGTGATAGGGTCTATCACAGTGATCTAAATAAAAAATAGTAAATTAAACCCCCCCTTTATCACACCCTTAATTACGTAAAAATAATAAAAAAAAAAAAATTGTCATGCTTTCCATTGTTTGGGTTTAGGGTTGTGTTTAGGTTTGGAATTAGGGTTAGGGGTGTGCTGGGGTTGGAGTTAGAATTAGTTTTTTTTCAAAAGTAAAAAGAAATGATAGCGATATGAAGGCTAGTGTTGAGCGCAAGTGCTCGCTACTCGAGTTTGCATCGAGTGTTCATATGTGCACAGAGTATTGCAGAGCCCCACGTTTTTTTGGGGGTCACAAAACGTGGGATAGGGACTCGAGCATGTCACTCGAGAACCCGCAATACTCGAGAATGTCACTCGAACAACCTAGGCAAACTGGTGTTGACAGCACTTGCACTCAACACTAATGACAACATATTCAATATGACGACCTAATGTTAACAAATTCAGTGATGTATTTATAGGTTAAAAATGCTCACTATACTCCTGGATAAAATCCCTGAGGGGTGTGGTTTCCAAAATAGGGTCATTTATTGGGGAGATTCCACTGTTTAGGCACATCAGGGGGTCTCCAACTGTGACATGGCGCCCTCCATAGATTCCAAACAGTTTTGCGTTCAAAAAGTTAAACGGTGCTCACTTCATTCTGAGCTCTGCCTTGCGCCCACAGAGTGGATTTAACCCACATATGGGGTATCGGCGTAGTCAGGAGAAATTACACAACAAATTTTGGAGTCCATATTCTCCTGTTACTCTTAAGAAAATAAAAAAGTTTCGGTCTAAAGTACATTTTTTTGTGAAAAAGTTAAATGTTAATTTTTTTCCTTCCACATTACTTTAGTTCTCGTGAAGCACCTGAAGGGTTAATAAACTTTTTGAATGTGGTTTTGAGCACCTTGAGGGCTGCAGATTTTAGAATAGTGTCACTTTTGGGTATTTTCTGTCATATAGACCCCTCAAAGTCAATTCAAATGTGATGTGGTCCCTAAAACAAATGGTTTTGTAAAATTTTGTTGGAAAAATGAAATCGCTGGCCAACTTTTAAAACTTATAACTTCCTAACAAAAAAAATTAAGTTTTCAAAATGGTGCTGATGTGAAGTTGACATGTGAAAAATGTTATTAACTATTTTGTGTGACATAAACTTTCTGATTTAAGGGCACAAAAATGAAAATTTAGGAAATTGCAACATTTTCAAAATTTTTGCCAAATTTCCATTTTTTTCATAAATAAACACAAGTCATATAAAATAAATTTTACCACTAACATGAAATACAATATGTCGCAAAAAAAAAAAAAAACAGTCTCAGAATCAGTGGGATTCATTGAAGCGTTCCAGAGCTATAATGTTAGGAGTGGCGGAAGGCACTAAATAAAAAATATAAATAAAGTGCCTTCGCCGCTCGGGGTCCACCGTGTGGAGGATGGAAAAACCGCAGCTAGTAGATGCAGAGCACTATGGCGGTAATGTGCACAGGGTTTAACTGCACCCAATGTGCACTGAAGCAAGCTCTGTTACACTCACAGAGCTGCAGGCAAAAGCATACACAATACGCTGAGTCTGTTCAGGGTCACAGAGCCTCAGCGATGCAGACACGGTATTCAGAGTCACAGGAGTAGCCTTAGACAACAGGACTACTCCGTCTAGACCTACCGTTAAATAAGGTGCGTGGCGTCGCAACAGCGGACGCAGAGATAAGCTGCAACTGCAGCGCGGCAAGAACTGAGCCGCTGGTAAAGCGCTGCAATAACGCTGGCGCTTTGCAGAAGCTAGGCTGCTGAGCAAGATGGAGCTAGGCGCGCTGGCGCTACTACTGGCAGGAACCAATCACTCACACAAACGTATTATCAGAGGGAAGGGGTTTCTTAATAAGTCATTCACCAGTCCAAGCATCCATCATCAAACATACAGCAGCAAGTATGAAGAATACTAGCGCATGGCACCTTCCGGAAATCTCCACGGTTCCAAGAGGAGCCAATAGGATTTGACACAGGACCTGAGCACCTGACTCCCAAACTCCAATGTCCAATGGAAGCTCGTCCCATGAGCATGCTCAGTTAAGGGAACAATGGACAGCCTCTGGAGAGAGTTGCCGCAAGGCACTCTCCTCTGCAATCTCCTCTGCAGCAGATGAAGCGCAGGAAACTGCAGAATGTAAGGGTCTAGATTTCAACATAGGAGAGGTAGAAATCTGACTCCTAACATTACCCCCCCTCCTAGGGCCCCCTCCTCCCTGAGCCTTCCTGACCATCAACCTGTGCCCTACGGTGGCATAAGGCTCAAACTCGTCCGAAGGCGAGCTTGGTGTCCTGGTAGGTGTTACCGTAAACCGGGACACTTGGAAGGCATCAGTGGAGGCAAGATCACCAAATTTCAGAAGGGACACCTGGGAGACAACAGGAGCGGGCAAAGCAACCGAACTCCGCCGTGAATCAGAGACCGTTACCACTCTCCGCCTAGGAAGACTGTCCTGAGCACATAAGGTGCAAGCCTGGATACATTTTTTGATGTCCCGAGCCCTATGGGGCCACCAATATGCTCCGGCCAATAGCTTCGAGATTTGCATGTAACCCCGATGGTGTGGTGCATTGGACGCATGTGCCCAGGTGAGAACCTGAGCCCTAAGATGAGGAGGCACAAAGGTCTTGATACCCGGTTCAGACTCCGACCATTGCGGGGAGCTGGCTTCCGGAGAAACCGCACATACATGGTGACAACCGCAAATGGATTCCTGGTCCGAGTCCGTATTAAGATTGGCTCGAGACACCTCCATGGGCTCCGGGGGTAGAATCTCCGGCTCAGACAGCTCAAGAGGTTCAAAAAATTTAGGAGCCGAAACAGCTCTTCGCTTGGAGTGAGCCCGCTCCATACCGCGCTCCGAAAAACGGAGGTCGATACGTGAGACGGAAATTAACTCCTCCAAGCTGGTGGGGATCTCTCTAGTGGAGAGAGCATCCTTCACGTGCTTTGCAAGTCCTTGCCAAAAAACGGGGAAAAGGGCTGTCGGACCACTCCAACTCGGACGCCAGTGTCCGAAAACGGACGGCATACTGGCTAACCGAAAGTGAACCCTGAGTAAGGGCGAGAAGTTGCAGAGATGTATCGTGCGTGACCCGTGGACCGAGAAATACTTGCTTGATAGCTGTTAGCAAGTTGGCCGCGGTCCGAATCTCAAGGTCGCCACGTTCCCATAAAGGCGTAGCCCATTCCAACACCTTGCCCGACAGTAGGGAGATAATAAAGGCCACCTTAGCCCGCTCTGTAGGAAATTGCGCAGCCAGCAGCTCCAGGTGTATTGAGCACTGGCTGATGAAACCCCTGCAGGAGGCGCCATCCCCACAGTATTTTTCAGGCAACGGGAGGCGGGTAACTGTCGGCGCAAGGACGGACATGGACATACGCCCTACCGCATCTGTGAGTGCCTGAACAGCAGCATCCGTGGCCTGCGCAGCTGCGAGAGCTCTCTCAAGGGTAGTCAAGCGAGCCTCGAGCTGTCGCACACACTGTAAAAGTTGCTGCTGGTCTGCCATCTCTAGCCAGACCCTGGCGCTAGTATTATGTTAGGAGTGGCGGAAGGCACTAAATGAAAAATATAAATAAAGTGCCTTCGCCGCTCGGGGTCCACCGTGCGGAGGATGGAAAAACCGCAGCTAGTAGCTGCAGAGCACTATGGTGGTAATGTGCACAGGGTTTAACTGCACCCAATGTGCACTGAAGCAAGCTCTGTTACACTCACAGAGCTGCAGGCAAAAGCATACACAAAACGCTGAGTCTGTTCAGGGTCACAGAGCCTCAACGATGCAGACACGGTATTCAGAGTCACAGGAGTAGCCTTAGACAACAGGACTACTCCGTCTAGACCTACCGTTAAATAAGGTGCGTGGCGTCGCAACAGCGGACGCAGAGATAAGCTGCAACTGCAGCGCGGGAAGAACTGAGCCGCTGGTAAAGCGCTGCAATAACGCTGGCGCTATGCAGACGCTAGGCTGCTGAGCAAGATGGAGCTAGGCGCGCTGGCGCTACTACTGGCAGGAACCAATCACTCACACAAACGTATTATCAGAGGGAAGGGGTTTCTTAATAAGTCATTCACCAGTCCAAGCATCCATCATCAAACATACAGCAGCAAGTATGAAGAATACTAGCGCATGGCGGAACAGCCATGCGCGCTTTTTATACCAAACGGGACCTCCCGGAAATCTCCACGGCTCCAAGAGGAGTCAATAGGATTTGACACAGGACCTGAGCACCTGACTCCCGAACTCCAATGGGAGCTTGTGCCATGAGCATGCTCAGTTAAGGGAACAAAGGACTTAGCCTCTGGAGAGAGTTGCCGCAAGGCACTCTCCTCTGCAATCTCCTCTGCAGCAGATGAAGTGCAGGAGACTGCAGAATGTAAGGGTCTAGATTTCAACATAGGAGAGGTAGAAATCTGACTCCTAACATATAACCTCATAAATTGACAGTGGTCAGAATTGAAACAATTGGCTTGGTCATTAAGGTCAAAATTGTCTCGGTCACTAAGGGGTTAAATCATATATAAACCCATTTATCATAAGTCAAACAATTTATTATTTTCATCTATATTTTTAAAGTGAACCTGTAAGCAGGATTTTGCTAAGTAAACTACAGGCATTTTCAGGTTGATGCTGTTATACTGATTAAAATGATACCTGAGGTGAAGAAATTAGTCTTGTGGTTCTTGTGTAATCAGTCTTAGAAGTTTTCAGTTAATGAGAGTCTCATGCTTCAGGGTGGGACTGATTCTGAAACTGTTTTTTCATGACATATTGGATTTCATGGTAGTGGTAAAATTTGTTCAATACGACTTGCGTTTGTAAAGACATTGGTAATTTTGTGAAAATTTCTCAATTTTCAAACTTTTAACCACTTAACGACCGCCGGATATGCCTTTTATCGACGGAAGTTAAGGGTATTTAAATCACAGTGCCGCTTTTTAACAGCAGAGGTTTAAGGTTATAGTGCCCCCGAATTTCTCCGAGGTCTCGGCTGCTGGGGTAGCTGAGACCCCAGAGAACATGATTCGGGTCGGTTTTTACAGACCCCGATGTTGCGATCGCCGTTATACCGTTAATAATGGCAATCGCAACACTGGGGTCTGTAAAAACTGTCCCAAATCATGTTCTCTGGGGTCTCAACTACCCCAGCAGTCTGATTTTCCATTTAATTTCTCTCTCCTCTGATGTGATCGCACATCAGAGGAAAGAGAAATAAGGTCCCCTGATCACCCCCTTGAAGATCCCCAGGCTGCTGACTTCTTCCAGGGGAGAATGGCGGGTGCATGAGCAGTGCACCTGTCGAGATCTGCTGGCCGGCACCAAGCAACAATAGATTTTTCCTATTGGTTCATTTTATCACTGCGATAGACCCTATCAGTGATGAAGATAAAAAAATAACAAATCAAACCCCCCTTTATCACCCCCTTAGTTAGGGAAAAATAATAAAATAAAAAATGCATTTATTTCCATTTTCCCATAAGGGTTAGAGTTGGGCTAAAGTTAGGGTTAGGGTTGTGGCTAAAGTTAGGGTTGAGATTACGGTCAGGGTTGGGATTAGGGTCAGGTTTGTGGTTAGGGTTATGGTTGGAATTAGGGTTAGGGGTGTGTTGGGGTTAGGGTTATGGTTAGGGTTGAGATTAGGGTTAGGGGTGTGTTGGGGTTAGGGTTGGAGATAGAATTGGGGGGTTTCCACTGTTTAGGCACATCAGGGGCTCTCCAAACGTGACATGGTGTCCGATCTCAATTCCAGTCAAACTGCGCTCCTTCCCTTCCAAGCTCTCCCATGCGCCCAAACAGTGGTTTACTCCCACATATGGGTTATCAGCGTACTCACGACAAATTGCACACCAACTTTGGGCGTCTAATTTCTCTTGATACCCTTGGGAAAATAAAATTTGGGGGCAAAAAGCTCATTTCTGTGGAAAAATCTTTTTTTTTTAATTTTCACGGCTCTATATTATAAACTTCTGTGAAGAACTTGGGGGTTCAAAGTGCTCACCACACATCTAGATAAGCTCCTTGGGGGGGGAACTAGTTTCCAAAATGGTGTCACTTGTGGGAGTTTCTACTGTTTAGGCACATCAGGGGCTCTCCAAACTCAATTCCATTCAAATAGCGCTCCTTCCCTTCCGAGCCCCGCCATGCGCCAAATCAGTGGTTTACCCCCACATATGGGGTATCGGCATATTCAGGAGAAATTGCACAACAAATTTTGTGGTTCATTTTTTCTTTCTACACTTCTGAAAATAAAAAATTGCTTCTGAAGTAAAACATTTGTGAAAAAAGTTCATTTTTTCCTTCCACATTGCTTCAGTTTCTGTAAAGCACGTAAAGGCTTAATAAACTTCCTGAATGTGGCTTTGAGCACCTTGAGGGGTGCAGTTTTTAGAATGGTGTCACTTTTGGGTATTTTCTGTCATATAGACCCCTCAAAGCGTCTTCAAATGTGATGTGGTCCCTAAAAAAAAAATGGTTTTGTAAATTTTGTAGTAAAAATGAGAAATCGCTGGTCAACTTTTAACCCTAATAACGTTCTAGCAAACAAAATTTGTTTCCAAAATTGTGCTGATGTAAAGTAGACATGGGGGAAATCATATTTATTAAGTATTTTGTGTGACATATCGCTATGATTTAAGGGCATAAAAATTATGTGAAAATTGCAAAATGTTAAAAATGTTCGCCATATTTGCATTTAATATGTTAACCCCTTCACTACCAAGGGTGGTTTGCACGTTAACTCCCGGGCCAATTTTTACAATTCTGACCACTGTCCCTTTATAAGGTAATAACTCTGAAACGCTTCCATGGATCTCGGTGATTCTAACATTGTTTTCTCGTGACATATTGTACTTCATGTTAGTGGTAAAATTTCATTCAAATAACTTGTGTTTATTTGTGAAAAAAACAGAAATTTGGCTAAAATTTCGAAAATTTCGCAATTTTCCAACTTTTAATTTTTATGCCCTTGAATCACAGATATACGGCACACAAAAACTTAATAAGTAACATTTCCCACATGTTTACTTTACATCAGCACAATTTTAGAACCAAAATTTTTTTTTGTTAGGAAGTTATAAGGGTTAAAATTTGACCAGCGATTTCTCATTTTTGCAACACCATTTTAATTTTACGGACCACATCACATTTTAAACCACTTTGAGGGGTCTATATGATAGAAAATACCCAAAAGTGACATCATTCTAAAAACTGCACCCCTTAAGGTGCTCAAAACCACATTCAAGAAGTTTATTAACCCTTCAGGTGCTTCACAGGAATTTTTTGAATATTTAAAAAAAAAAATGAACATTTAACTTTTTTTCACAAAAAAAATACTTCAGGTTCAATTTTTTTTATTTTACCAAGGGTAACAGGAGAAATTGGACATCAAAACTTATTGTGCAATTTGTCCTGAGTACGCTGATACCTGATATGAGGGGGGGAACCACTGTTTCGGTGCATGGCAGAGCTCAGAAAGGAAGGAGCGCTGTTTGACTTTTTCAATGCAAAATTGGCTGGAATTCAGATCGGACGCCATTTCATGTTTGGAGAACCCCTGATGTACCTAAACAGTGGAAACCCCCCACAAGTGACCCCATTTTGGAAACTAGACCCCCCAAGGAACTTATATAGATATGTGGTGAGAACTTTGAACCCACAAGGGCTTCACAGAAGTTTATAACGTACAGCCGTACAATTAAAAAATCAAATTTTTTTCCACAAAAATGATCTATTCACCCTCAATTCTTATTTTTCCAAGGGTAACAGGACCCTAAAAGTTATTGTGCAATTTGTCCGGAGTAAGCGGATACCCCATATGTAGGTGTAAACGACTATTTGGGCGCATGGCAGAGCTCGGAAGGGAAGCAGCGCCATTTGACGTTTTTGGCTGGAATTGAGATTGGACACCATGTCGCGTTTGGAAAGCCCCTGATGTACCAAAACAGTGGAAACCCTCCACAAATGACACCATTTTGTAAACTAGACCCCCCAAGGAACTTATCTAGATGTGTGGTGAGCAATTTGAACCCCCCAGTGCTTCACAGAAGTTTATAATGCCCAGGCGTGAAAATAAAAAAATCGTATTTATTCCACAAACATGATCTTTTAGTCCCCAATTTTTTAATTTTCTCAAGGGTACCAGGAGAAATTGGACCCCAAAAGTTGTTGTCCAATTTGTTCTGAGTATGCTGATACCCCATATGTGGGAGAAAACTACTGTATGGGCACACGTCAGGGCTCGGAAGGGAAGTAGTGACGTTTTGGAATGCAGACTTTGATGGAATGGTCTACGGGTGTCATGTTGCCTTTGGAGAGCCCCTGATGTACCTAAACAGTGGAAACCCCCCAAAAATGACACCATTTTGGAAACTAGACCCCCTAAGCAACTTATCTAGATGTGTGGTGAGCACTTTGAACCCCCAAGGGCTTCACAGAAGCTTATAATGCCCGGGCGTGAAAATACTAAAATCGTATTTTTTCCACAAACATGATCATTTAGTCCCCAATTTTTTTATTTTTCCAAGGGTACCAGGAGAAATTGGACCCCAAAAGTTGTTGTCCAATTTGTCCTGAGTACGCTGATACCTCATATGTGGGAAAAAACTACTGTATGGGCACACGTCGGGGCTCGGAAGGGAAGTAGCGACGTTTTGGAATGCAGACTTTGATGGAATGGTCTGCGGGTGTCATGTGCGTTTGGAGAGCCTCTGATGTGCCTAAACTATTCAAACTCCCCAAAAGTGACCCCATTTTGGAAACTAGACCCCCCCACGGAATTTATCTAGATGTGTGGTGAGCATTTTGAACCCCCAAGTGCTTCACAGAAGTTTATAACGCCCGGGCGTGAAAATAAAAAAATCATATATTTTTCCACAAAAATGATATTTTTGCCCCCAATTTTTTATTTTCCTAAGGGTAACAGGAGAAATTGGACCCCAAAAGTTGTTTTGCAATTTGTCCTGAGTAGGCTGATACCCCATATGTGGGGGTAAAACACTGTTTGGACGCATGGCAGATCTTGGAGGGGAAGGAGCACCATTTGACTTTTTCAACGCAGAATTGGCTGGAATTGAGATCAGATGCCATGTTGCGTTTGGAGAGCACCTGATGTGCCCAAACAGTGGAAAACCCCCAATTCTAACTCCAAACCTAACCCCAACACACCCCTAACCCTAATCTCAGCCCTAACCCTAACGGGAATATGGAAATAAATACATTTTTTTAATTTTATTATTTTTCCCTAACTAAGGGGGTGATAACGGGGGGGGGTTGATTTACTATTTATGGCGGTTTTTATATTTGGCAGCTGTTGCACGCTAAAAGACGCTTTTCATTGTAAAAATAGTTTTTGCATCACCAATATCGAGAGCTATAATTTTTCCATATTTTGACCCACTGAGTCATAGGAGGTCTTATTTTTTGCGGGACGAGTTGATGTTTTTATTGGTATCATTTTCGGGCATGTGACATCTTTTGATCGCTTTTTATTCCAATTTTTGGGACGCAGAATGAACAAAAACCAGCGTTTCATGAAATTTTTGGGGGGTGCGTTTACACCGTTCCGCATGCGGTAAAATTGATAAAGCAGTTTTATTCTTCGGGTCAGTACGGTTACAGCGATACCTCATTTATGTCTTTTTTTTATGCTTTGGCGCTTTTATGCAATGAAAACAATTTTATATAAAAAATTATTATTTTTGCATCGCTTTATTCTGCGAGCTATGACTTTTTAATTTTTTCGCTGATGATGCTGTGTGGTGGCTCGTTTTTTGCGGGACAAGATGACGTTTTCAGCGGTACCATGGATATTTATATGCGTCTTTTTGATCGTGCGTTATTGCACTTTTTGTTCGGTGGTTTAATATTAAATCATTATTTTTTGCTTCGTTTTTTGTTTTTATTTTTTATGGGGTTCGCTAAAGGGGTTAACTAATGGGACAGTTTTATAGGGTGGGTCGTTACGGACATGGCGATACCAAACATGTGTACTTTTATTGTTTTGGGGTTTTTTTATTTCCAAAAAATGAATTTATTAGGGAATTTTTTTTTTTTAATTTATTTAGCGATTTCTTAAAAATTATTTTTACACTTTTCTTTTTTTTTTAACTTTATTACATTGTCCCAGTGGGACATCACTTGTTCTGTGACAGATTGCTGATCTGTCACATCACAGATCGCTGTGACAGGTCAGCAATCTGTCACAGGCAGTGCTGCAGGCTTCCTCCTTGCCTGCGCTTTGCAGGCACGAGGAAGCCAGCTCCCTGCAGGCCCCCGAAGGTCCCCGTCGCCATATTGGATCCGGGGACCTGCAGGGAAGGAGCCCCCCGCATCAGCGCTGCACAATGCGCTGCTGTGGGGGGCTCAGGGAAGCACGGAGGGAGCCCCCTCCCTGCCGATGCTTCCCTTTAACACCCGGTACACCGCGATCGTGTTTGATCGCGGTGTGCCAGGGGTTAACGTGTTGCGGTGGTCCGTGACCGCCCCTGACACATTGTGCCGGGTGTCAGCTGTGATAATCAGCTGACACCCGGCCGCGATCAGCTGCGCTCACGGGGGGAGCGCAGCTGATCGCATTAGACGTAATATTCCGTCCATGGAAATTAGGTCCCAGGTCACATGGACGGAATATTACGTCCATTGTACGAAAAGGGTTTAAAGCGTTACAGAGTTATAACCTCATAAAGTGACAGTGGTGAGAATTGTAAAAATTGTCTTGGTCACTAAGTAGCAAATTGGCTCTGTCACTAAGGGGTTAATTATTCTGCCCTTAAACCAGAGTTATGTCACACAAAATAGTTAAAAAATAGCATTTCCAATATGTTTCCCTTACATCTGCATCACTTTTACAACATTTTTTTTTGTTAGGAAGTTATAAGGGTTAAAAATTCACCAGTCACTTCTCGTCTCTCAAACAAAATGTACAAAACCATTTTTGTAGGGACCACATCCCATTTGAAGTGACTTTTGGGGGCTTACATCACAGAAAATAACCAAAAGTGACACCAGTCTAAAAACTGCATCCCTCAAAGTGCTCAAAATCACAGTCAAAAAGTTTATTAACCTTTCAAGTGCTTCACAAGAATTAAAGCAATGTGGAAGGAAAAAATAAATATTTAACTTATTTTCACAAAAATGTTACTTTAGCCCCAATTTTTATTTTCATAAGGGTTACAGGGGAAAATGCACCATACAATTTGTTTGGCAATTTCAACCGAGTATGCAGATACCCCATAAATGTGGGAAAACTACTGTTTGGGTGCACGGCAGGGCTTGGAAGAGAAGGAGCACAGCTTGACTCTTTGAACTCAAATGGCTGGAATCGAGAGAGGATGTCATGTCACATTTAGAGAGCACCTGATGTGCCTATACAGTGGAGAACCCCACAAGTGACTTCATTTTGGAAACTGGACCCCTCAAATAACTTATCTAGATATGTTGTGAGCACCTTGAACCCCTAGGTGCTTAACAAAAGTTTGTAACGTTGAGCCGTGAAAAAAAAAAAAAGAATTTTTTTCCACAAAATTGTTGCTTTGGCCCCAAATTTTCTTATTTTCACAAGGGTAACAGGAGACAATGGACCCAAAAATTTGTTGTACAATTTCTCGAGCTGACCCGTTTACTTTAATTTTCTTACATTTAGTAGTAGTGAGTGGCATTACATTACATCAACACAAGAGTAACGCGCTGCAGGAAAGTAATATAGTGCAAGAGATAAAAAATATATTGTGGCAAAGTGACCACTGTGTCCGCTAGGGGGCGCTGTGTGGGTGTCCCAGGAGAAAGGATGAGTGGCAGGGTGCTGAATGCTCATTATGTATACCAAGGTAGGTGGCCTTGGGATGGAAGCTTGAATATCTGTGTTGATCAACAGAGGTACTGCTGAGCTTTCGTTACACTGTGTGAGGGAGAGCTTTCCAGGTAGCTGGTGAGATGGGCGGAACCAGCTACCTACAAACCCACCTAGGGGTGGGTGTCTAGAACGCCATAGTTGTTCATTCCCCTGTTTAGCCCCCCCCAAGGGTCCTCAGCTGCCCAGACCGTGGCCGCATAACAGTCACCTCTCGCCCTGTATTGTCTATTCTGTGAGATTGTGTATTTGAGTTTTACTTCCCTGCGTGGCAAACTAGTTGTCAGCTTTAACCTATATCTATATATAAAACTTCAGTTTAACCCTTGTTCTGCCTCCTGCTCATCACTGCATCCTGCGTACCTGCTAGATACCACATTTTGGCGTAGTCGGCAGGATGCAGACAAGTCTCACTATAGTCCTCAACATAGTATAATGCACTCCCCATAGGCAGACCCTATAGAATAATGCAGCCCTTTATATAATGCACCCCAAAGGCAGCCTCTATAGTGTAATGCAGCCCCATAGGCAGCCTCCATAGTATAATGCAGCCTCATAAAAAAATAAATCCTATACTCACCTTTCCTCCTGGTTTCTTCACTGCTGTGAGCTCCCGCACATCTCCGGACTGCAGGCTCCGAGTAGTGACGTCATCGCGAATCCCTGTCAGTGTCAGAGTTAGTGACATCAGAAGCTGATGAGAGGGGGATGATGGGAGAGGGAGCGTAATGCTCCTTCTCTCATCAATGTAGTCAGCTGAAATGGCATCCAGCTGATACAGTTGATCTTGCAATGACGGGTGGGGGGCCTATTGCTGGCGCAGGGCCCCAGCGCCTGCTCAGGGGCCCCATAGCGGCCGGGTGGCAGAGCAGGGAGATCGATTCTGCCTGATCTGCTGCAGAATGTTACACTATCAGTGTGCTGCAGGTGGGTCCCCTCAGAGCGCTGGTCCTGGGGTGACCTCCCTCCCCCCTGTAGATCACCACATTGTAGGATTCACTCCAACAATAAGTTACCTGCATTACTGATACTAATATAGTATATTACACTAGTAACATGTCCATGCCACTAACAATCGCTGTACAGAAAAAACACTATTCCACAGCTATTTGTCATCAAGCACTAACTGCTGCTGTGGCACTATAAGTGCCAGACTTAAGTTCCCAGTAAGAGCACTCTGGGAGCAGCAAACACCAGTTAGGGTATGTGCACACGTTGCGGATTCTGTTGCGTTGTACAGTACCATTAAAGTCTATGAGAAATGAAAACCGCTGTGCACATGCCGCAGATTTTTCCACAGGGTAATCCACAACGTGTGCACATACCCTAATCCTCCAGGACTTGCTGTCAGCTTGGTAAAGACTAGGATAATAATTACACACTGGCACAAACAGCCGAGATAAGGTGATCGATACACTGGTTGAACCCTCCCTCTGCCTGCCAGGGAGGATGCGCCAGTTTCTCTGCACAGCTCAATGACTGCAGCCAGCAGTGCGATCTCTAGTTTGCACTTTTCCTGGTTTTCTCTCAGTCCCAAAGTGCCGTAAATTCTCAGGCCAAGACAAAGCATCGCCATATAGCGCATCAGTGACCGCTGCAAAGTGCTTGAAAACTATGTAACACGTAAGGAGAGCATCATGCAATGAATATTACACCCCAATAGCAGTAAGTTGTATGTATATATCCAAAGCAACAGATTAGACACTTCAAATAGTGAATAACATGTGCAAAGATACTCATCAATCCCCATGCTGTGTGCAGTGTCCACTGGTCCTGGGTGCTGCTCCTAGCCTCCTCGGCTGTCAGGCTCCTCTCAGTCAGAAGCAATCAAGTGCAGACAGTGAGCTCAGCTCACAGGCAGAGGCAGAGCCCCCTGTCTCCAGGCTGCTGCTGGAGCTGATGACTTCTCTGCAGCAGGGAGCTTTCAAGGAGAGAGCGCTCAGCCTGGATTGGGTGAGTGACCAGAGCCCTCTCCTCCACAGACTGCAGAAGAGCGGTCACATGACTCACTCCCTGCTGCAGAATGTAATTGTATCAGCGCGATCTGCATGCCGATATAGTTACATAGTACAGCTCCGTGTGGGCCCCCTCAGAGTACGGGGCCCTGGGCCACCGCCCCCTCTGCCCCCCCCCATAGCTACGCTACTGATTGGGATGTATATCCCTTAACTGTATATATGATTTAGTTTCGTGGCACTTGTCACTGGACATAGCCCTTTTTTATGTCTATCTTGGGCTATAATGTTTCCACTGATATGTGACCAGTTGTTTAAAATATATCCAAACATATGGCTGTATTTCGCTGACTTTGTTTTTCTCTGTTATATTGTTTATGTGTAGTCTGAAGAAGGTCCGGATAGTGACCGAAACGTTTCACATTGGAATGTAAACCTTGTGGACTACCTAATTGTGAATAAATTCAAATTGATTTTTCTGCATTTGGGAGTGCTGGATTTTTTTCTGCATATCTATGCAGCAAGCTCCTTACAGTTCCCATATCTACATAACAGCCTATTTTTAAAGCCTGTTATCTCTGCTGCTTTAATGCAATGGCCAGAGATAAGCAGGGAAAAGGAGGGCCACTGCAACTTGAGGGCCACTGCCTTGTGATTGTCCCCCAGCCAGCCCCTGAACGTACTATTTGTGCGAGTAACGAATAGTGCTGGGGGGGCGGGGCCTAGCTCTTGATGTGAGAAGTCGGGTGGCTGTGCTTCTCTGCCACCATTAGCCTCAATTATCCTGCACAGAGCCCAAAACCAGCTAATTCCTTTACCAGGATCAGATGTCTGAAGGTTCCAGGAGTCAGGGGCGAGCTTCTGCCAGACTCAGAGAGACAGACATGGGCCGCAAAAGGCAGAAAGATGCCGGTGCCTGCAGCAGTGCCTCAGTCCAAGATGGTGCTGAGAGAGAGGAGGAGGTGGGAAGAAGAAACACAGCCTATGCACAGAGGCTGGAAGTCTCAGCCCGGCTGAACAGGTATGTGAGGGGCATAGAGACAGATGAAGAAGGAAATGGAGGGAGTGAGAAGCACAGAGATGAGGAGGAAGACGATGAGGAGATGCCTGTGCTGAATGCAGAGCTGGAGCAGGAGGAAGAGGGGGATGGTGACACTGTGCAGGCAGCTGAAAGTGCAGATGTAGCAGAGCCCACCCTGCGGGATGTATTCCAAGCTGTCTTATACTGCAAGACTGCCTTAACTGCTCTAACAAAGCAGGTGAATTGCCTGAAAGAAGAAATGGGAGGCATAAAAACATCTATGCAGAAAGTTACAGCCAGATTAACTGAGGTGGAGGACAGAGTTGGTGTAACAGAAGATCACTTAACCTCAGTGCAAAAGACACAACAACAGCACACTCAGAGGATCACGGTAGTAGCCAATAAAAATGACCTGGAAAACCGGTCACGTAGGAACAATTTGCGCATTGTGGGCATCCCTGAGAGAGCTGAGGGCGCTGACCCCACAGCCTTTATTGAAACCTGGCTGCTGGACAAGTTTGGTGCTGATAACTTGTCGAGAGTGTTTGCGGTGGAGCGTGCCCATCGCGTACCCATGAGACCCCCAGTGCCGGGAGATGGACCTCGCACGATGCTAGCCAGAATCCTGAATTGCAGAGACAGGGACACTATCTTACGAAAGGCTGGAAAGTTGACAGATCTTAACCTGGAGGGCAAATGAATCGAAATATACCCGGATTACTCAGCCGAGGTGCAAAAGTTGAGACTGCGGTATGGCGAAGTGAAGAAACAGCTACGCTCTTTGCATTTGAAATACTCTACAATTTATCCTGCTAAAGTAAGAGTGGAAGCTTTTGGAAAGGTCATTTTTTTCCTGTCACTGGTTGAGGCTGCTTCGTGGTTGGAGCGCAACCGGAGCAAATTGAGAGAAGATAATGGCAATATGACCACATGACCCTGCTAGACTGATCACTGGACAGGGTTGTGGCGCTGCTTTACTCTGTGAAATAGGAGCGCAGAGGAGGGGGAGAACTCCCCACTGGGATCTACGTATTATGGTTAATTGTTTGACTAATGGTTCGGGACTATGCATACTGTTGACAATATGGCGGAGAGGCTGCCAATGATGGAGGAGGACACGACGCATGTTGAAGTGCGGAATACTGAGACGTTGCTCAGGTTCTTTGAGCTCCCACTCTCACGTTGGGGAGAGAGTGACTGCAAAAGGGGAAGGGTGGGGGGAGGGGAAGCAGAGAGGGATGGGGGAGGTGGGTGGGTCGGATTTGTAGGGAGATGGGGGTTTTCATGCTGTTTGACCGGGTATGATTGGGACCACAATGTAATGATGTTACTTGATGATGATGGATTGTTCTTTCTAATGCACAATGAGTAACCGTACTGTTCGGATGTTAAGTTGGAATGTACGTGGTATATCTGATAAGGTTAAGAGGGCGGCTGTTCTGAATCATATCAAATCCTGTGAACCTATGATCGCGTGCTTGCAGGAGACACATCTCACTAGAGACACTATGCACTGGTTGTCAAGAGCCTGGATGCTAAAGACATATCATTCTACTTATTCCTCGTACTCCAGGGGGGTGTCAGTCCTAATACACAAAAACACACATTATGAAGAGCTGGAAGTGCATGTAGACAGTGAAGGGCAGTATGTATGGATTGCTTGCAGATTGTTCGGACACAAAATGATTATATATCCCTCCACCTTACTCTAAAAAGAAACTACAAGCAGTACTGGAACTGACGGGCAGATGGGGGGAGACTCCGTTGTTGATTATGGGAGATGTTAACAACACTATGAATGATTATTGGGATAAAGTAAGACCGGCAGGTACGGAAGCTGGACAGGACAGGATGACTGCCTTTGGCAAGTATGTAGGGGAACTTGGGCTGGTAGATCTGTGGAGAGTACGAAATGTCATTCGGCAACACATGGAACACTGTCGAGGATAGACCTAGCTTTGGGGGATACCGCTATGGACGGGATGGTGGGGGAGGTGGAATACCTACAGAGGACTCTCTCGGATCATGGTCCTATGGTGGTCACGCTTCTGGTGAGATCTGCTCAGGGTCAGAGGGGAGGTTGGCGTCTTCACCCGACGTGGCTTAAAGTGGTGGACATGGGTGGCATAACCTTCTTCCAAATGAACGAAGGGAGTACTGAGGCCACAACGGTATGGGATGCCATGAAGGCGTTTACGAGGGGACTTTTTATAAGTGAGATTGCGAGGTGTAAGACCAAAACTAAATTGGCAGATCAACAAATAAATGATGACCTGACGAGCGGAGGCAGACATGATTTTGGCGCCAACGAGTGAAGCTCACAATAGACTAAAATTGGCTCAGGAGGCAGTTGATAAACTGCACATGATGCAAGCTGAGAGGAAAAGGGCATTTCAGCAAGCCCAATTCTTTGAAGAAGGAGAGAGAGTAGGTCACTTGTTGGCGGTGATATCTGCGGCACAGAGGGAGTCTTCCAGGGTGTATAAACTGAGAGATCAAACAGGGGCGACTCTGACAGACACAAAGGACATACTGGAGGTCTTCAAGACATATTACATGGCACTGTACACTTCGAGAGCACGGGACACAGAGGGGGATGTGGAGAATTTTTTGGAAGGCATTTCACTATCTAAATTGTCTGAGGAAGATAGGTTGAGGTTGGAAGAACCTGTGAGTGTGGAGGAGGTGGAATGTGCAATACTGTCTATCCCCAATAACAAATCACCGGGAGCTGATGGTCTACCTGGGGAGGTGTACAGGGAGTTAGTGGAACTGCTGGCTCCGAAATTGAAATCTGTGCTTGACGAGGCTTTAGTGACGGGGGCACTGCCGAGATCAATGGAGGAAGCGGTGATAGTAGTTCTGCCGAAGGAGGGAAAAGATCCCATGGATGCGGAGTCGTACAGGCCCATTTCATTGTTGACAACGGATGTCAAAATACTCGCTAAGATCCTGGCCACCCGGCTCACCGGGGTTGCGCATACCATTATACACAAGGACCAGTCGGGCTTTATGCCTAACCGCTCCACGGCTGTTAACATTAGAAGATTATTTCTTAATATGCAACTGCCTGCTGATAATGGTGGCAGGAGAATAGTGATGTCATTGGATGCTAGGAAAGCATTTGATAGCGTGGAATGGCAATACTTATGGAAAATCATGGAACTGAAGGGATTCGGCCCCGCGTTCATGGCCTGGGTGAAGTTATTGTACTCATCCCCAAAGGCGGTAGTTAAGGTGAATGGAGAACAGTCCGGGATGTTTGACTTGCATAGGGGCACAAGGCAGGGGTGTCCGCTGTCCCCGCTATTGTTCGCGGTGGCAGTGGAGCCCCTGGCGGCCAAGATCAGAGCTGAGAGGGGAGTGGTCGGATTTAAATTTGGGAAGCTGGAAGAAAAAATATCATTGTATGCCGACGACATCCTGTTGTTTTTGGAAAGTGCAGGAGAGACACTGGGGTGCGCGATGGATGTAATTAAACAATTTGGGAGCATTTCGGGACTGGAGATAAATTGGCACAAGTCTTATGTCAAGGCTGTGGATAGAGCAATAGAAGCGGCCCCCGGCACATTAACCCCAGGCACACTGCGATCAAACACGATCACAGTGTACTGGGGATTTATGGAAGCATTGGCAGGGAGGGGGCTCCCTCCATGCTTCCCTGAGACCCCCGCAGCAGCGCGATGTGTGAACTTCGCGGGCCCGCAGGGAGCTGGCTTCCTCACTGCCCGCAGAGCGCAGGCATGAGGAAGCCTTGTGCAGCGCCTGTGTCAGATCGCTGATCTGTCACAGCGCTGTGATGTGTCTGATCAGCGATCTGACACATGACAGTGATGTCCCCCCTGGGACAATGTAATAAAGTTAAAAAAAAAAGTGTAAAAATAATTTATAAAAAAAATCGCTAAATAAATTGAAAAAAAAAATCCCTAATAAATTCATTTTTTGGAAATAGAAAAAAAACAAACAATAAAAGTACACATATTTAGTATCACCGCGTCCGTAACGACCCGCCCTATAAAACTGTCCCATTAATTAACCCCTTAAGCGAACCCCTTAAAAAATAAAAATAAAAAACAAAGCAAAAAATAATGCTTTATTATCATACCACCGAACAAAAAGTGCAATAACGCGCGATCAAAAAGACGGATATAAATAACCATGGTACCTCTGAAAACGTCATCTTGTCCCGCAAAAAATGAGCTGCCACACAGCATCAGCAAAAAAATAAAAAAGATATAGCTCGCAGAATAAAGCGGTGCAAAAATAATTATTTTTTATAAAAAATAGTTTTCATTGCATAAAAGCGCCAAAACATAAAAAAATGACATAAATGAGGTATCGCTGTAACCGTACTGACCCGAAGAATAAAACCGCTTTACCAATTTTACCACATGCGGAATGGTGTAAACGCACCCCCCAAAAGAAATTCTTGAAATGATGGTTCTTGTTCATTCTGCGTCCCAAAATTCGGAATAAAAAGCGATCAAAAAAAGTCACGTACCCAAAAATGGTACCAATAAAAACGTCAACTCGTCCCGCAAAAAATGAGACATCATATGATTCGGTGGGTCAAAATATGGAAAAATTATAGCTCTCAAAATGTGGTGATGCAAAAACTATTTTTTACAATAAAAAGCGTCTTTTAGCGTATGACAGCTGCCAAACATAAAAACCCGCCATAAATAGTAAATCAAACCCCCCGTTATCACCCCCTTAGTTAGGGAAAAATAATAAAATTTAAAAAAAAAATGTATTTATTTCCATTTTCCCATTAGGGTTAGGGCTAGGGTTAGAGTTAGGGCTAGGGTTAGGGGTGTGTTGGGGTTAGGGTTGGAGTTAGAATTGGGGGGGTTTCCACTGTTTGGGCACATCAGGTGCTCTCCAAACGCAGCATGGCGTCCGATCTCAATTCCAGCCAATTCTGCGTTGAAAAAGTCAAATGGTGATCCTATGGGGTATCAGCATACTCAGGACAAATTGGACAACAACTTTTGGTGTCCAATTTCTCCTGTTACCCTGGGGAAAATAAAAATATTGGGGACTTAAAGATCATGTTTGTGGAAAAAATATGATTTTTTTATTTTCACGCCCGGGCGCTATAAACTTCTGTGAAGCACTGGGGGGTTCAAAGTGCTCACCACACATCTAGATAAGTTCATTGGGGGGATCTAGTTTCCAAAATGGTGTCATTTCTGGGGGGTTTCCACAGTTTAGGTACATCAGGGGCTCTCCAAAGTCAATATGACATCCGCAGACCATTCCATCAAAGTCTGCATTCCAAAACGTCACTACTCTTCCGAGCACCGATGTGTGCCCATACAGTAGTTTTCTCCCACATATGGGGTATCAGTGTACTCAGGACAAATTGGACAACAACTTTTGGGGTCCAATTTCTCCTGTTACCCTTGGGAAAATAAAAAAATTGGGGACTAAAAGATCATGTTTGTGGAAAAAATATGATTTTTTTATTTTCACGCCCGGGCATTATAAACTTCTGTGAAGCCCTTGGGGGTTCAAAATGCTCACCACACATCTGGATAAGTTCATTGGGGGGGGTCTAGTTTCCAAAATGGTGTCATTTCTGGGGGGTTTCCACTGTTTAGGCACATCAGGGGCTTTCCATACGCTGCATGGCGTCCGATCCCAATTCCAGCCAAAAATGTCAAATGGCGCTGCTTCCCTTCCGAGCTTTACCATGCGCCCAAATAGTGGTTTACCCCCACATGTTGGGTATCAGCGTACTCAGGACAAATTGCACAATAACTTTTGGGGTTCTGTTACCCTTGGGAAAATAAAAATTGGGGGTGTAAAGATCATTTTTGTGGAAAAAATATGATTTTTTATTTGTACGGCTGTACGTTATAAACTTCTGTGAAGCCCTTGAGGGTTCAAAGTTCTCACCACATATTAGGCACATCAGGGGCTCTCCAAACGTGACATGGCGTCCGGTCTGAATTCCAGCCAATTTTGCATTGAAAAAGTCAAACGGCGCTCCTTCCCTTCTGAGCTCTGCCATGCGCTGAAACAGTGGTTCCCCTCCACATATCAGGTATCATCATACTCAGGACAAACTGCACAATAACTTTTGCAGTCCAATTTCTCCTGTTACCCTTGGTAAAATAAAAAAAATTGGACCTGAAATAATTTTTTTGTGATTTAAACATTCAAAAAATTCCTGTGAAGCACCTGAAGGGTTAATAAACTTCTTGAATGTGGTTTTGAGCACCTTGAGGGGTGCAGTTTTTAGAATGGTGTCACTTTGGGTATTTTCTTTCATATAAACTCCTCATAGTGACTTCAAATGTGATGTGGTCCGTAAAAATAAAATGGTGTTGCAAAAATGAGAAATCGCTGGTCAACTTTTAACCCTTATAACTTCCTAACAAAAAAAAATTTTGGTTCCAAAATTGTGTTGATGTAAAGTAAACATATGTGAAATGTTATTTATTAAGTTTTTTGTGTGCCATATCTCTGTGATTTAAGGGCATAAAAATTTAAAGTTGGAAAATTGCGAAATTTTCAAAATTTTCACCAAATTTCCGTTTTTTTCACAAATAAATGCAAGTTATATCAATGAAATTTTACCACTATCAAGAAGTACAATATGTCACAAGAAAACAATGTCAGAATCACCGGGATCCATGGAAGCGTTTCAGAGTTATTTCCTCATAAAGGGACAGTGGTCAGAATTGTAAAAATTGGCCCGGTCATGAACGTGTTAGAAAACCCCTGTTCCTAAGGTGCAGTTTATTTTTTTTTTTTTAAATAAAATGCTTTAAAATAAAATTCTTTACTCATGCTCCCCTGGTCCGGAACTGAGTATTTCCTGCAGCTCTCGGTGTCTGGTATTGCTTGAAGCACAGCCAATCACTCAATATGACCAAAGCCACTAAGTTCAGTGGTTGGCTGTTGCACTGCTGATGTGTTGTCAATGCTGCAGGCAATAACAGACACCGGAAGCAGCGGTTGAGACTCAGTGCTAGACCTGCGGAGGGTGAACAAAGCATAGTTTATTTAAAAAAATGCATTTGGGGGAATGCTTTCCGAAAACTGGAAAGAAATGGTAGTTATTTTTGCTACGTGTTTGAATGCACAAAATATTAGATTTCGTTCACACAATGAGTTTATTGTGAACTTTTGATGCTGCATATTTTTGCAGTGCAAAAAAACGCTGCATCTTACAGTTTCAGCAAAGCGAATGGGCTGTATAGAAATCTGATGCAGTTTGTGCTTCTTTTTAACCCCTTCACGACGCGGCCTATTTCCGTTTTTTCATTTTCAGTTTTTCTTCCCATTCTTCTCAGAGCCATAACTTTTTTTTAATTTTTCTGTCCAAATAGACATATGAGGGCTTGTTCTTTGTGTGACGAGTTGTATTTTTGAATGACACCATTCATTTTACCACATAGTGTACTGGAAACTGGGGAAAAAATTCCAAGTGGGGAGAAATTGTGAAAAAAATGAAATTATGACAGTTTTTTTTTTCTGCTCATCAATGAGATCACGTTGATACCAAACATGTCCAGTTTTTTAAAAATTTTATTGGTCAAAAAAAAATCAGAAGTTTGCAAAAAAAAAAAAATTTAGGTTGTGTTGTCATTTTCCAAAACCCGTAACGTTTTTATTTTTCTCTATTTACGATTCATAGGGAGACAACTTTATCAATTATGCCATTTTGAGATAAATATGACGTTTTGATCACTTGTTACAGCATTTTTTGTGCAATTGAAGCGTCCAAAAAACTTACTAAATCAGATGAATTGTTTTTATATTTTGATAGATTGGTTGATTCTGAAAGCGGCGATACAAATTATGTTGGGTTTTTTGTTGTTTTATTTTGAATGGGGGAGTGATTTAATCTTTTATATATTTTTTACTTTATTAATATTTAAAAAAAATTTTTTTTTACTTGCTTTAATGGTCTTCATGGGAGACCAGAAGCTGCAATCACCCGATCACATATGCTACACACAGCAGGGCCGCTCATATCTATCTGGCTATGACAATCACAGGTGTCTCCTGCAGACCCTGGATTGTCATGCCAACCCATTGGTGACTCGCGGTCATGTGTCATGGGCACTGATCGGTGGGGTTTGTAACGGGTTTCTGGTGGGAGCTTATTTAATACAGCTGTCAGAGATTGACAGCGGCATTTAACTTGTTAACACCCGTGGGTGGATCGCGATTCCACCCGTGGCTGTTAGGTGCACAAGTCAGCTCAGCACCGAAGCCTACAGCAAACAGGGGGAGACATGCACATATAAGGTGCATGTCGTGAAGAGGTTAATGGAGCAAAAAAGGGATGAATTAAACTTATGTTTTTTTTATAACTTTTTTTTTTTTAAGCTTTTCACTATACTCGATAATCCCCTCAGAGGACTTGAAGCTGTAATTGTCTGTATATAGCAGAAATCACAGTCTCCTTTTAAGTCTGTACACAGGCTTTGTTCAAAGGAGCTCCACAGTGACAAGCACGGGGGTCTTTACCAGACCCCTGGCTGTAATATCAACACAACGGCGACCCACGATCATGGGGAATGACTTCCAAAATACATAGTACCCAAAAAGCAGGGATGTAAGTAAAAACCCAAATAATTAAAACAAATAATATTTATTAAATTACTGATTTAAAATATTGTAAAAAAAATATTAATTGTAGTTTGAGGGGAAAACATCACACAAATAAATATAAATTTGTAACACAGGTATACAAAGTACTAACAATATAGGGTATGTAGTATGCCCAGAAAATATTTAATAGTGGTGTGATTACACCCTCTAGTGGACTATTAGTAAAGAAACATAATAGAAAAATTAGTCTGAAGTATGCATGAAGTGAAACATAATAGTTCAGAAATCCAATGCTTCAGCTGTAGTGAAATACATAGATGTAGTAAACAGTGCAAGTGTACATAAATAATGTGCAGCAATGACTGATATCAGTTAATGGTACAAACAACACAACTAGTTAGTATAAAGTAAAGTACAAAAGTTGATTTAGTCAGTGCTAGAGTCAGACATAAATAGGTGGAAGAGTTACCATTAGCTGTCGGTAAAATTTAAGGCAGTACTTGTGAGTGTGTGATGTCAGCTGGGGTGAATGGAAACCCCCAATGCGCATTTCGCACTAGGTTCTTCCAGTATACTCAATGCAAAACTGGAGCATATTTCCGGAAGGCTCTACCCAGAGGGCTGGGGGCAGGAAAATCACTGAAATGGATTGAAACAGTGCTCAAGTGGAATGGGAACAGCGTGGGGAAGATCCTGGACACATCTCTGACTCTCACGTCGCTGCTGGGAACAATGTTGTCACAGTATTACGCAACTGTAAAGTAGGTGACCAGATGCAACATGCAGATAGACAAGAGGTGGGAACAGCCGATTGACTATTTATTTTCCCTGATATGGCAGAAAATTGTGGTCGCTATTGCAACAGTTATACAATGTGAAACAGATCAAACAGGTGAATTATACAAAGCAGAATATATAGTGAGTCCTACAATTCATTTAAAAGTGTAATGGAAGTCTCTGATTGGTTATTCCCCTAAGCCTTTAACAGGGTTGAAAGCCCATTCATGGGGGAAGGCTAACGTACTGGCTCCTCCTCTTTTAATGGCATTACTGGGGGTTGCTGGTTCCTCCCACTAGGCCACAAGTCCTCCTGAAAAAGTCTACCAAAGCACGTTAGGCCTCTTTCACTTCAATTGACCCCCACCCGATCGGCTGTCCTAGCCCAGGGCTAATTCTGTACCATACATCAGTTCTGGAAGCAATAGCCCTGATCATTCATGTCTCTTGTTCACCACCGCAGGCGTCTGATGATGAGTGTTGCCCAGTTCCAAACGATGAGGGATGAGCATTGACTCTTGACTGAAGTTGTCTGGGCTTTGTATCTTGACCAGCACAAGTCTGGAATTCAGTTTTGACTGGCGTCATCTGATCTCTGGGCCACTTGACAGAGTGATGCATAATAGCCTTTTAAAAATTTGCAGTGACGCATAATGATCTTTTAAAAATTTGTAGAGAGTGACGCATAAAAGCTCTCTAAAGATTTGGAAAAAGTGACTCATAATGACCCTCTAAAAATTTGGAGAGAGTAACGCATAATGACCTTCTTAAAATTTGTAGAGAGTATTACATAATGACCCTCTAAAAATTTGAAGACAGTGATGAAAAATGGCCTTTAAACCCCTTACCAACATCGGGTGCAATAGTATGCCGATGTCGGCATCCCCCCTTTGATTAGGGCTCCGGCAGTGACCCCACATCTTTTCTGGGACATGTCAGCTGTTTTGAACAGCTGACATGTGCCTGCAATAGTCACGGGTGGAATCGCCATCAACTAGTTAAATGCCGCTGCCAAACGCTGACAGGATGGAAATATGCTCACCGGTGACTCACATCACGTGATCACGGGTCACTGATGTGTCGGCATGACAACCCGAGGTCTCCTGGAGACCTCTATGGTTGTCAGTGACGAATTGCTATGAGCACCACCCAGTGGTCAGCGCTCATAGCAAGTCAGTAATTCTGCTAAATAGAGGCGATCTGCTCATATCCTCTATGTAGCAGAGCCAATCGAGTTGTGGATGCTTCTAGTCTCCTATGGAGACTATTGAAGCATGGCAAAAGTTAAAAAAAAGTGTTTAAAAATATAAAAAAAATAAAAAGTTTAAATCCCCCCCCCTTTCGCCCCAATTCAAAATAAAAAACAATTTAAAAAAAAAATCACACATACACATATTAGGTATCGCACGTTCAGATTCGCCTGATCTATCAATAAAAAAAAGATTAACCTGATCACTAAACAGCGTAGCAAGAAAAAAAATTCAAAATGCCAGAATTACGTTTTTTTGGTTGCTGCAACATTGCATTAAAATGTAATAACGGGCGAGCAAAAGAACGTATTTGCACCAAAATAGTATCACTAAAAACATCAGCTTGGCACGCAAAAAATACGCTCTCACCTGACCTGAGATGACGAAAAATGGAGACGCTACGAGACTCGGAAAATGGAACAATATTTTTTTTTAAGCAAAGTTTGAATTTTTTTGTCACAACTTAGATAAAAAAGTACCTAGACATGTTTAGTGTCTACGAACTCGTAATGACCTGGAGAATCATAATGGCAGGTCAGTTTTAGCATTTAGTGAGCATAGCAATAAAAAAAACAAGTGTGGGATTGCACTTTTTTTGCAATTTTACAGCACTTGGATTTTTTTCCCTGTTTTCTAGTACAGGACTTGGTAAAACCAATGATGTAATTCAAAACTACAACTTGTCCTGCAAAAAAAAAGCCCCCACGTGGCCATATTGATGAAAAAATAAATAAGTGAAGAAGGGGAGCAAAAACGAAAATACAAAACTGAAAAAAGCTCCGGTCATGAAGGGGTTAAAAATTTGGAGAAAGTGACGCATAATGACCCTTTAAAAATTTGGAGAGTAACGCATAATGGCCCTCTAAGGCTAGTTTCACATTTGCGCTTTTTCCGCCGCTAAGCCCCGCCCCTGCCGCGCCTCCCCCGGTAGCTCCGCCTACCGGCACATGACGCTGCATGTGTCCTGCGTCCCCTACCTTTATCACTGGGGGTGCAGGCCATGCGCAGTATGTGTTTGGCGGCGCATGCGTCCTTTTCACGGTGCGCCGAGCGCAACCAAACTGCAGCAGGTTGCGTTTGGCGCTGGTCGGCGCACCGTGAAAAGGACGCATGCGCCGCCAAATGCATACTGCGCACGGCCTGCACCCCCAGTGATAAAAGATAGGGGACGCAGGACGCATGCAGCGTCATGCGCCAGTAGTCAGAGCTACCGGCGGAGGCGCGGCAGGGGGCGGGGCTTAGCGGCGGCCGTGCGCGGGCCGTCGCTGCGCTCAAAAGCGCAAATGTGAAACTAGCCTTAGGCTGACTGGAATACCAATGGGCATGTTGTAGCTGTTATTCAACTACTGCCCTCTGCTGCTCACAAAGCCTTCCCAACATATATGTGGCGTTCAAGGCCGTGGTTACGTTGCATACCAGTCAGTGAGTGCATCAGCACTGTCAGACCAGCAGCAGCTGTAACTGACTTGCATAAATGAGCACACACGTAGTTTACCTTCACAAGTAGCTCAGACAAATCTGCGCAGGTTTTCAGCAACCGCTGAAGAACTAAGTTGATAATGTGGGCCAGGCATGGTATGTGTGAGCTTGCCAAGCTTTAGAGCCGCCATCAGGTTATGGCCACTGTCAGGAAAAGGGGCTGTTGACCTTTGGCCGCCCACGGCTATCACATGTACAGGGGGGCTTATCTTAGTTATCCCACTGCTGCCACAATGTGATGAAAAGAGCAAGCTAGTCTTGACCTATCAATTTACCGCAGGGGGGCTTATTTTAGTTATCCCACCACTGCCAACAAAGTGTTTCAAACTGCCGGGATTTATATATATCCCAGTTTTGGTTCCGCTTTGGAACTTGCAGCTCTCTGGCGCCCCCTTTACCCCCAGGTCAGTCAGAGAACTGCACCTAGGATAATTAGCCGCCGGACAGGCCACTTGCTGTGCACTGGCTATTAGGCACGCCGCAGCGAGGGAATTATAAAGGCTCTGGCTACAGCCAGACAATCAGTTTATAAAACCCCTTCCATTACTGCCAGATAGCTCAAGTAGCCCAGAGCACATTTCGCTGCCACCAGCTTCTGATTTCTCCATCAATATTTAAATTAATAAAGGGGTACGAAGCCAACCCAAATTAGTAACGCAATTAACTTCTAGGCATGTCAATTCGTCATAGAGCAAGGAGATACGAGACTAATAATTTTATATTTTACTCCAAAAAAGGTAGGCATTGTTTTCAGAAGATATAAAAAGATTTTACAGTATGAGACAATTAAAATATGTACAAAGTGAATCCAAATAAAAGGGAATTAAGAGAAAAAATAAACTCACGTATTGCTTAGATCATCTTAGGCCAAACAATGCTGGTAGGAGGAGCCAGACATCACAATGCATTGTGGTCTGGATGCAGCAGCTTCCCAGGCTAGAATGAAGGCTGTCCTGAGTGACAGTACCTTATACCCCTGGGCTGGTGACATCATTAAAGGGGCTGGTTTGTGGCAGTCCTCCCTCTGCTTTCAGAGTTACAATCTGGCTAAGAAAACTATAATAATCATATCTCGCAGAGAGTGCCTCGTAAGGAAACGCACATAGTAACATCTTATTCAGCTTGTCGCTGGCGTTCATTCAAAACCAAACACAAAGCATCGGGCTGTCCCGGCTGCGCAGGAATCCACTTCTCGGAATCTGCTAAAGCTAGAATTTGGAAAAACACAGGCTAAGTAGTCCTGTCGAAGAACGTTCCGGATATGTAGTTTTTGTATTTCTAGCATAAATTCATGTCGCTTTATGACTAGTTGATTATATTTCAATTATAGTTTATAAGAAGTCAGAGCACATGGGAAGACAAAGAAGCTCCCTGCTGGGAGGAGGGAAATCACTCACTGGTATCTCAGGTTACAAGGAGTGTGTGTGGAGGCTGAGGGTGGAGAAAGGGGACAGTGTGACAGGTTGTGAGCAGAAATTTGCAGGCATGACAGGCAAAGGAAAAGAACAGGGGGGGTCAAACCCTCACCACTGGCATAGCAGAGTTCAGTATGTGAAAAGAAGATTCTAGAATGTTCTGGAAGGAGTGATAACAGGGAAAAATACATGATACTTTACATTATCGTGACAGCCACTATCATTATCTGCCATCCAACCAACCACCTGTTCGCACTGTTCTGGCTTCAAAAGTGGTGTCCCACTCTCCCCTGCAAAGTGGGGCAGGAAGTTAGGTCTTGTGGATAAGCGTGTTTGTTGTGCTCCCGCTGTAGTTACAGTTTCACCTGATTCACGGTCTCGGCCTCTGCATGCCTCAGCAGCACGTCCACTTCTCCGTCCCTTACTGCACGCCCTGCACATTTTAAATTAGATATATGTGCCTGCATACTTTGCAGTGTTAATAGGGAAAAAAAAAAATTTGCCCTGACAAGGACTGTTGTTTTAACGGTGCAACAGCAGTGGTGGTATACTAGTACTGTAATAGTAATATTAAACCTTGTCTAGATGCCTCTAATCCTAAAATTTACCTCCACTAAGTGCAGGTAACAGCAGTTTTACTACAGAAATGATAATATTTAGCCCTAAAAAGGACTGTTTTAATGCTGCAGGAGCAGTATATATGTAGTCCTATAGCAATATTATTACATCTTGACTATATCCCTGCTCTAAACTATGCTCTCCCTCCAATAACAACTCTCTCTGAACAGCTTCCTGAACACACTATGCCAAGTATCTCGTCACCGGGTCTTATATAAGAGCCCATGACGTGATGCGGCTGGCCTATCACAATAATGCCAGTAACCAACATGACTACGGCTTAACCGGGCATGGTGGGCAATCCCTGCATGTTCATTGGTTGTCTAACAGGTGCTAAACATGCGGGGCGGGTACTCATGTTCTGAGAGTGCCCGATGCTCAATCGAGTATTGAGCGGTGGCGAGCACGCTCACTCATCACTACTCTTGAACTCTTTTACATATCCCAGTGATTCTGGGGTTTTTTTGTTTGTTTTTTTGTGACACATTTTACTTTGTGTTAGTGGTAAATTTAATTTGATAAGATTTGCGTTTTTTTCCATTTTCCAAAGAGTGCAAAAAATTAGGATTTTTAAGCTAAAATATTCAATAAATAACATTTACCATATGTTCACTCTCCATCAGCATCATATTTTGAAACCTACTTTTTAGAAATGAGCAAATCTTTTGAAATTCCTAAAATTCTTGAAACTCTTTTAACCCCTTCACGACCTTTGACGCCACGTAGGCGTCATGAAAAGTCGTGTCAGAACGACCCATGACGCCTATGTGGCGTCATGACTTTAAAGCCCCCCTGCGGGTCGGGTGACCTAGGTCACTGAAAGGTCACCCGACCCGCAGATACAGGGGGCTTTGTTCTTCGCCACGTGGCTACGATCGCTCTGATTGGCTGTTAAAAGTGAAACAGCCAATCAGAGCGATAGTAATATTTCATCAATGAAAATTGATGAAATATTACAATCCAGCCATGGCCGATGCTGCTGTAGCATCAGACATGGCTGGAGACACCGATTCCACCCCCCCCCCACCGGCGATCGCCCCCCCCGCAACTGAATGACAGCGGCGATCTGCCGCCGCTGTCATCATCTGCCCCCCTCCCATTCCCTCTACTCCCCGCCAGCCTCCGATCCCCCCCTCACCCCCTCTCACCTCCCCCGGCACCTTCTAAGTCCCCCTGTCGTTCCTGGTGTCCGGCGGGTCCGGTTCATGGGCGCCGCCATCTTAGAAAATGGCGGGCGCATGCGCAGTGCGCCCGCCCGAATCTGCCGGCTGCAGATTCCATTATTTCATTTTGATCACTCTCAGAGTGATCAAAATGAAATAAAAAGTAAATGAACCCCCCGATTATCACCCCCATAGGTAGGCAGAACTAATAAAATAAAGAAAATATTTTTATTTTTATTTTTCCATTAGGGTTAGGGTTAGGGTTGAAAAGAGGGTTAGGGTTGAAAAGAGGGTTAGGGTTAGGGTTGGAAAGTGGGTTAGGGTTGGAAATAGGGTTAGGGTTAGGGTTGTGAAGAGGGTTAGGGTTAGGGTTGGAAAGAGGGTTAGGGTTAGGATTGGAAAGAGGGTTAGGGTTGGAATTAGGGTTAGAATTAGGGTTAGGGTTGGAATTAGGGTTAGCGTTGGAATTAGGGTTAGGCTTGTGGTTAGGGATGTGTTAGGGTTAGGGCTGTGGTTAGGGGTGTGTTGGGGTTAGGGTTGGAGTTAGAATTGAGGGGTTTCCACTGTTTAGGCACATCAGGGGGTCGCCAAACGCGACATGGTGCAACCATTGATTCCAGCCAATATTGCGTTCAAAAAGTCAAACGGTGCTCCCTCCCTTCCAAGCCCTGACGTGTGCCCAAACAGTGGTTTACCCCAACATATGAGGTATCAGCGTACTCAGGAAAAATTGCACAACAACTTTTGGGGACTAATTTCTCGTGTTACCCTTGGGAAAATAAAAAATTGGGGCTAAAAATTATTTTTGTGGAAAAAAATGATTTTTTCATTTTCACGTCTCTGCATTATAAACTTCTGTGAAGCACTTGGGGGTTCAAAGTGCTCACAACACATCTTACATACATTCCTTGGAAGGTCTAGTTTCCAAAATGGGGTCACTTGTGGGGGGTTTCCACTGTTTAGGCACATCAGGGGCTCTGCAAACGTAATGACAACCACAGACTATTCCATCAAAGTCTGCATTTCAAAACGTCACTACTTCCATTCCGAGCCTTGACGTGTGCCCAAACAATGGTTCCTCCCCACATATGGGGTACCAGCGTACTCAGGACAAACTGGACAACAACTTTTGGGGTCCAATTTCTCCTGTTACCCTTGTGAAAATAAAAAATTGCGGGCTAAAAAATCATTTTTTGAGGAAAAAAAAGATTTTTTATTTTCACGTTTCTGTTTTATATATAATTCTGTGAAGCACTTGGGGGTTCAAAGTGCTGCTCACCACACATCTAGATAAGTTCCTTGGTGGTCTAGTTTCCAAAATGGGGTCACTTGTGGGGGGTTTCCACTGTTTAGGCACATCAGAGGCTCTGCAAACGTAACATGATGCCCGCAGACCATTCGATCAAGTCGGTATTTCAAAACGTCACTACTTCCCTTCCGAGCCCCGACGTGTGCCCAAACAATGGTCCCTCCCCACATATGGGGTATCAGCATACTCAGGACAAACTGGACAACAACTTTTGGGGTCCAATTTCTCCTGTTACCCTTGTGAAAATAAAAAATTGCGAGCTAAAAATTCATTTTTTGAGGAAAAAAAAAGATTTTTTATTTTCATGGCTCTGCGTTACAATCTTCTGTGAAGCACTTCGGGGTTCAAGGTGCTCACCACACATCTAGATAAGTTCCTTGGGGGGTCTAGTTTCCAAAATGGGGTCACTTGTGGGGGGTTTCCACAGTTTAGGTACATCAAGGGCTCTGCAAATGTAACATGATGCCCGCAGACCATTCCATCAAAGTCTGCATACCAAAACGTCACTACTTCCCTTCCGAGCCCTGACGTGTGCCCATACAGTGGTCATCCCCCACATATGGGGTATCAGCGTACTCAGGACAAACTGGACAACAACTTTTGGGGTCCAATTTCTCCTGTTACCCTTGTGAAAAAAAAATTGCGTGCTAAAATTCATTTTTTTTGAGGGAAAAAAAAAGATTTTTTATTTTCACTGCTCTGCATTATAAACTTCTGTGAATCACCTGGGGGTTCAAAGTGCTCACTATGCATCTAGATAAGTTCCTTAGGGGGTCTAGTTTCCAAAATGGGGTCATTTGTGGGGGAGCTCCAAAGTTAAGGCACACAGGGGCTCTCCAAACACGACATGGTGTCCGCTAACGATTGGAGCTAATTTTCATTTCAAAAAGTCAAATGGCGCTCATTCCCTTCTGCGGCCTGCCGTGCACCCAAACAGTGCCCCCCCCCCAAATATGGGGTACCAGCATACTCAGGACAAACTGGACAACAACTTTTGGGGTCCAATTTCTCCTGTTACCCTTGTGAAAATAAAAAATAGCGTGCTAAAAAATCATTTTTGAGGAAAAAAAATGATTTTTTTATTTTCACTGCTCTATGTTATAAACTTTTGTGAAGCACTTGGGGGTTCAAAGTGATCACTACACATCTAGATAAGTTCCTTAAGGGGTCTAGTTTCCAAAATGGTGTCACTTGTGGGGGAGCTCCAATGTTTAGGCACACAGGGGATCTCCAAACGCGACATGGTGTCCGATAACGATTGGAGCTAATTTTCCATTCAAAAAGTCAAATGGCGCTCCTTCCCTTCCGGGCCCTGCCGTGCACCCAAACAGTGGTTTATGACCACATATGAGGTATCGGTGTACTCAGGAGAAATTGCCCAACAAATTTTAGGATCCATTTTATCCTGTTGCCCATGTGAAAATGAAAAAACTGAGGCTAAAAGATAATTTTTGTGAAAAAAAGTACTTTTTTTATTTTTACGGATCAATTTGAGAAGCACCTGGGGGTTCAAAGTGATCACTTTGCATCTAGATAAGTTCCTTGGGGGGTCTAGTTTCCAAAATGGGGTCACTTGTGGGGGAGCTCCAGTGTTTAGGCACACAGCGACTCTCCAAACGCGACATGGCAAGCGCTAAATATTCCAGCATATTTTCCATTCAAAAAGTCAAATGGCACTCCTTCCCTTCTGAGCCCTGCCGTGCGCCCAAACAGTGGTTTTTGACCACATATGAGGTATCGGTGTACTCAGGGGAAATTGCCCAACAAATTTTAGGATCCATTTTATCCTGTTGCCCATGTGAAAATGAAAAAATTGATGCTGAAAGAAAATTTTTGTTGCAAAAATTAAAATGTCCTTTTTTTCCTTCCATGTTGCTTTAGTTCCTGTGAAACACCTAAAGGGTTAATAATCTTCTTGAATGTAGTTTTGAGTAGCTTGAGGGGTGCAGTTTTTAGAATGGTGTCACTTTTGGGTATTTTCTGCCATATAGACCCCTCAAAGTGACTTCAAATGTGAGGTGGTCCCTAAAAAAATGGTTTTGTAAATTTTGTTGTAAAAATGAGAAATCACTGGTCAACTTTTAACCCTTATAACTTCCTAATAAAAAAATATTTTGCTTCCAAAATTGTGCTGATGTAAAGTAGACATGTGGGAAATGTTATTTAGTAACTATTTTGTGTCACATAACTCTCTAGTTTAACAGAATAAAAATTCAAAATTTGAAAATTGCGAAATTTTCAAAATTTTCGCCAAATTTCTGATTTTTTCACAAATAAACGCAAACATTATCGATCTAAATTTACCACTAACATGAAGCCCAATATGTCACGAAAAAACAATCTCAGAATCGCTAGGATGCGTTGAAGCGTTCCAGAGTTATTACCTCATAAAGGGACACTGGTCAGAATTGCAAAAAATGGCCAGGTCATTAAGGTCAAAATAGGCTGGGTCATGAAGGGGTTAAAGACATATGACGTTCCTCTCTTGTCCTGGTTGGGTAGGGTAAATGTGATGAAGTCATACGTGTTCCCTAAAATATTCTATGTGATGAGTATTATCCCAATCAAACTCCCTGAGTCATTCTTACGCGCTTTAGATCGCCTGATGGCGAAATTTGTTTGGAGACACAAAAGGGCCAGGTTGCCCTTGCGACTCCTATCGCGCCCAAAGCGAAGAGGGGGAGTTGGCCTACCTAATCTCACGGCTTATCATCAGGCTATCTTATTGGCAAACTGGTTGAAATTAATAAAATGGGCAGAAAAAGGACAGGATGCACACATAGAGATGCAGCTCATGGGTAGGAATGCGCTAAAATTCTTGTGGAGAGATTGCCCACTACCTAAAACTGGTCTGGGAGATATCCTTCTGGCCATCCTACGCACCAGACGCACATTGATACCGATAAGAGCACCCCACTGCAACTTCCTAGATAATATTCCAATTGGGCTCATACCTTACATATTTATACCAGATTTCACAGACCCGTATGGACTCTGGTCCTCATTACCAAACAAACCTATTTCTCACCTATTACAGGGGAAAATTCTATGCGCAAATGGCTGGCCAGTGACTGCGGGGAGACATCCCATAAACCATTTACAACTCTCACACGTAACTTACTTTATGAGTCAAATCAAAACACTTCCTCAGTTGCCCACTAAATGGCTCTGGTTGGAAATATTGACGAAGGTTAAACATTATGTCCCGAAAGTGGTATCAAAATTCTATTCCAATCTCATAGATGAGGAAAACTCCTCCCAGCCACCTTTCCTACATTCGTGGGAAGTGGAACTAAATATTTCTTTACCCCCACTAGACAAACAAAAGATCTGTGCTGCTTCTCATGGCTTCTCCCGTTGTGTTCTATTTCAAGAGTCGGCTTAAGTTACTATCGCGATGGTACTGCACACCAGAAAAACTGCATCATTTGGGACTGATTAGCTCCCCTCTGTGTTGGAGGTGTGGGGAATCGCAGGGTAACCTGTCTCACATTTTTTCTGTCCTACTCTCGCCCAATTCTGGTCAGCTGTCATGGGGTTTATGAAGAAACTTAGCATACTTAAGGCAGACCTGACTGCTGCGGAGGCACTCTTATCCTTACCCTCAGAGAATTTCCAACCTAAGAAGCATGAGCTAGCGCCATTGATGCTGGGAGCGGCAAAACAATTGATCGCCCTTAGGTGGAAACAGCAAACCCCCCCGACTCTGACAGAGTGGAAACGTAAAATAAGAGATTTGTTTAGACTCGAGGAGCTCACGAGTTGGGACTCGTCATCTCATGAGAAATTTAAGAAAACCTGGGCACCTTGGATACATTTCCAGGACACTGCAGGGAGGCTGGGGGGTGCCACGGCGGCCAAGTAAGTAGCGAGGAGGGACTGAGCCCTGGGGGCCACTGAGCCAATTTCTTCAAACTATCTAAGGTCATAATTACAACAGATGTGCATGAGAGAGCGTTGTATCGGCTGAGGCGACATTCTGGTGGGGGAGGTTCATCGGGCCTCTTCACTAATATTTTTATCGGAGAACCTCAAGAGCTTGTTTTTCTTTGTAAAGTATGCCATAGAGCATCAAGGATACCTGCCTATGTAATGGGTTAGTTTTAGATAGGTTATTTACCTCGTTAAGTGTTATATTGTTTGAAAAGAGTAAAACTGTATAATTAATGCTCTGTAATTCTACATACAGACTTGTACCTCAAAATTTGAACATGTCTTGCTTCTGTATTGCTGTAATCTCTCTTTATTAATAAAATAAAGAATTACAAAAAAAAAAAAATTTCTAAAATTCTGACCTAAATTCAATTTGCATCAAATCAATTTGCTCAAGTTTAGTCCTTTGATTTTGTTAGGATGTGAGAAGGCTTGAAAGTCTAGCAGCAATTTTTCATTTTTTTTCCAGATATTTTACAATCCTATTTTTAAGGGGACTTCCTCAACTTTTAAAGTGACTTTTAAGGGCCCACATGTCAGAAAACCCCCAAGTCCCATTGTGGGACTTGAACACTGACTAGTCTGATCCCTTATCTGATACACTACAATACTAGTATATTAACAAAAAGCACAGAATGACAAATGTGCAAAAATACCTTGCAATAAGACATATAACAGTAATCAGCAAGTGCTGATAAAAGGTAATAACAAACACAGGGTATTTAGTCGATACGTTTTTTTGCAAAAAAATGTATGCCAAGCTGCTTCACCAACGTGAAGGTAACCCGTATCGAAGCAGTCCCTATCTAATGTATTTAAAACCTGAACATATGAACAGTGTCTAAATGAGCAGGATTAAGACAGGCAATTTCTGGTATGGGCACGTGTTGCAAGACAGCTCCTTATGTGCATGTCACACAAGAGAGGGGTGGGGTCTCTCAAATCATGCATAAGCACAAAAAAACTAGATTAAAAACACACATGTGACATGCACAATGTGAACAAGTCTGTTGGACCATGTTCACACCACCCTGACTGAAACACAAACAAAAAGCACATAAGGAGCTGTCTTGCATCACGTGCCCATACCAGAAAGCGCCTGTCTTAATCCTGCTCATTTAGACACTGTCCATATGTTCAGGTTTTAAATACATTAGATAGGGACTGCTTCAATACGAGTTACCTTGACGTTGGTGAAGCAGCTTGGCATACATTTTTTTGCAAAAAAGCGTATCGACTAAATACCCTGTGTTTGTTATTTCCTTTTCTCAGCACTTGCTGATTACTGTTATATGTCTTATTGCAAGGTATTTTTGCACATTTGTCATTCTGTGCTTTTTGTTTCGTGTTTCAGTCAGGGTGATGTGAACATGGTCCAACAGACTTGTTCACATTGTGCATGTCACATGTGTGTTTTTAATACTAGTATATTGCAGAGTATTCGACCTGTCAGATTTTGCAATCACAGGAGGAAGGCTTGTCAGAACCTAATTATGACAAGACCTAACAGGATACTATACCTAGGCTATTCTTTGACAATCATTGGCACCCCGCTATAAGGAGTACCAGTGGGTTTATAGAGGAATCTCCCTCCAAAATGCTACATTCAGTAGTGACCGTTCTTGACCGTAGTCACTCACTATTGACTGTGGCATCTGGAGGGTAAAATAGCCAGGACTGGTCCTGGTAGGCACCAACCTTGGCTGTTATTGCAGGAACTTGGCTTTCACTTAACCTGAGCTCTGTCGTGATTACGCCAGCACCAGCTCTTGTGCCTGTACAATCACTTGGGCTGATTAGTATGTATGTTTTCTGGGACACCTTAATAAATACCAGCATATATAATTAATAACTCACTCAAACTGGCTCATAAATATACTCTGTATATAAAAACCTCAAATTACTAGACAAAGTAAATAAAAAACTCATCAGTACCACAAAATTTCCCTGAGGGAAAGTGGTCAGAATCAACACAAACTTCTCAAAAGTGTCATAGAAAAAGTTTATTGACAACAATTTATTCAATATTATATGGTCTTAGTAGTAATTGTATGTTAAGGGAATAGGGTTACAGGGATTTTAATTATGGTTTTAACTCTTTTTGTTTTAATTTTAGTTCAATATGATCTCTGTACATATGGACATTTTTTCTTCAATGACCTGCACATTCGTCATGAACAAAAGTACATTATGGATGATCAATCTTTACCGTTGTGGCCAAAAGTATTGACACCCCTGCAATTTTGTCAGATAATACTCAGTTTCTTCCTGAAAATGATTGTAAACACAAATTCTTTGGTATTATTATCTTCATTTAATTTGTCTTAAATGAAAAAACACAAAAGAGAATGAAGCAAAAAGCAAAACATTGATCATTTCAAACAAAACTCCAAAAATGGGCCAGACAAAAGTATTAGCACCCTCAGCCTAATACTTAGTTGGACAACCTTTAGCCAAAATAACTGCGACCAACCGCTTCCGGTAACCATCAATGAGTTTCTTACAATGCTCTGCTGGAATTTTAGACCATTCTTCTTTGGCAAACTGCTCCAGGTCCCTGATATTTGAAGGGTGCCTTCTCCAAACTGCCATTTTTAGATCTCTCCCCAGGTGTTCTATGGGATTCAAGTCTGGACTCATTGCTGGCCACCTTAGAAGTCTCCAGTGCTTTCTCTCAAACCATTTTCTAGTGGTTTTTGAAGTGTATTTTGGGTCATTGTCCTGCTGGAAGACCCATGACCTCTGAGGGAGACCCAGCTTTCTCACACTGGGCCCTACATTATGCTGCAAAATTTGTTGGTAATCTTCAGACTTCATAATGCCATGCACACGGTCAAGCAGTCTAGTGCCAGAGGCAGCAAAGCAGCCCCAAAACATCAGGGAACCTCCGCCATGTTTGACTGTAGGGACCGTGTTCTTTTCTTTGAATGCCTCTTTTTCTCCTGTAAACTCAATGCTGATGCCTTTGCCCAAAAAGCTCTACTTTTGTCTCATCTGACTAGAGAACATTCTTCCAAAACATTTTAGGCTTTTTCAGGTAAGTTTTGGCAAACTCCAGCCTGGCTTTTTTATGTCTCAGGGTAAGAAGTGGGGTCTTCCAGGGTCTCCTACCATACAGTCCCTTTTCATTCAGACGCCGACGGATAGTACGGGTTGACACTGTTGTACCCTTGGACTGCAGGGCAGCTTGAACTTGTTTGGATGTTAGTTGAGGTTCTTTATCCAACATCCGCACAATCTTGCATTGAAATTTCTTGTCAAGTTTTCTTTTCCGTCCACATCTAGGGAGGTTAGCCACAGTGCCATGGGCTTTAAACTTCTTGATGACACTGCGCACGGTAGACAGAGGAACATTCTGGTCTTTGGAGATGGACTTGTAGCCTTGAGATTGCTCATGCTTCCTCACAATTTGGCTTCTCAAGTCCTCAGACAATTCTTTGGTCTTCTTTCTTTTCTCCATGCTCAATGTGGTACACACAAGGACACAGGACAGAGGTTGAGTCAACTTTCATCCATGTCAACTGGCTGCAAGTGTGATTTAGCTATTGCCAACACCTGTTAGGTGCCACAGGTAAGTTACAGGTGCTGTTAATTACACAAATTAGAGAAGCATCACATGGTTTTTCGAACAGTGCCAATACTTTTGTCCACCCTCTTTTTTATGTTTGGTGTGGAATTGTATCCAATTTGGCTTTAGGACAATTCTTTTTGTGTTTTTTCATTTAAGACAAATTAAGTGAAGATAATAATATCAAAGAATTTGTGTTTGCAATCATTTTCAGGAAGAAACTGAGTATTATCTGACAGAATGCAGGGGTGTCAATACTTTTGGCCACAACTGTACTATTTATGAAGATTGTTGGACCCTGTGGGGTTGAAAATTGCTGACTACTATTTGTCATCTATATTTAAAAAAAAATAAAAAATTATTATTCAAAAAGTTTTTTGAGGACTATTAATATAACTGGGTGATTTTAGGGTTTGTTATAATCACTATTATATAAATAAATTATGTAGTATTTAATATTATGCACTTATCTATACTATGATATACGTGGCACTTTAGTTATTATATTATAACATAATTTTGAATTATGGTCACAAATATGTAAGTTTTGCACATTTATATTATTTAGCACTTTAGTTTATATTATAAGGAGATTATGGATATAATATATGTAATTAATTATTATTCACTTAATATTATTCATAACTGTGTGTATAATTTTAATATTATATATACGTAAGCGTATATGTACATAAGCACATTGTCACTTTCATCCAGTTACTTATTGATTGTTGTTATATATGTGAGATATATTGTGGCTATATGGTGATAAATATGTGGTACCGCTACATGATCATGGATAGAGCGCGCAGATTTTTTCTTTTCTCCTCCAGACCTATCTACATCCGGCATATCGGAACATGCTGGCACACAGAATGGCCGCTACTTAGGCTATCTGCTCGCTTGCGTTCCAAGGCCCGGATGTGACAGGTCATTTTCGGGAGGGAGGAAGAGGTCCGTGCGCCGCGTTTCCATGACAGCTGCAGCGCTACACGTGATGGTTCAATGCAGAAGCTCATTGGATAGCGGTTAGTTATAATGTCTGGTCTCCCTCTTCCCCCGACACGACCCCTGAAGAAGTGTGGATGAAACACGCGTCGAGGTGGAGGGACATGGCACAGTCTCCGCATACCATGTAAGTTAAATAATGCTGAATTCAATCTATGATGTTATGGGCTAGTGTGGTGGAATGGTTAACAAAATGGAGTAATCTTAGGATATTCAGGGCTAATATTTCCCCTCTGCACTGTGCACTTTTATAGGTCTATATATGGGCCTTTTATTGGTATATACAGCATATCGTATATGAGAGTATGAATAATGGAGCAAGTAGCATCATGTGTCCCTCAATGTATGAGATTACTATTGATTTGAATATTGAATAAATTGTTGACAATAAACTTTTTCTATGACACTTTTGAGAAATTTGTGTTGATTCTGACCACTTCCCCTCGGTGAAATTTTGTCGTACGGATGGGTTTTTTATGTTGTTTATAGTGACACAACAGTAATTTTGGGAATTTTTTGGTTTGAGACAAAGTAGATAAAGGAGTATATAGTCCAAAGTTATGTTCTGGACTGATAATGACTTCCATGTTCTTTGTTGTTGCGATGGATTACCGTTGACCCTGTTGCGGTGGACATAGCTTCCAGTTACCTATATGGCCTTATTAGTATTGAACACCATACCTAAGCCAATGTTTTTCCGCTGCTTGCCAAGCACTAATGCCAAATACTCTTATGTCTATACAGTTGACTGTATGTATTCTTCTTGCTAGATTATTTTCTAATTCTTTATCTCTTTATTTGATGCAGTACGCTTGCCTGGAACGTGAAACATGAAGCAAAGTCATCTGATCTTCATCTTTCTAGTATTTGTAGTTGTAACAAATTTGTCCTTTTGGTACAATCTTCATTTTAGCCAATGCATTTCAGCAACAATTTGTAAGACTGGCCGTGAAGAAAATGCACCCAAAGATGCTTCACGTACCACCCAATCACTGAGGGGTATGATGACTATTCTTCCCTTAGGATGATTTGGTAACCAAATAGGAGAGTATGTAGCCCTCTATGCTCTGGCAAAGATGAATGGCTATCGAGCATACATTCTGCCCGAGATGCACCAGGAGCTTTCCTCACTATTTAAGTTAAATTTGCCTTTAATTTCCAAGGATTCTGCTAACCGTATAAAATGGAAGGATTATAAAATTAATAACTGGATGTGTCCCGAATACCGAAATATCACAGGGGAGAATATTAGACTCAAAGGCTTTGTCTACTCCTGGACTTTCTACCATCATCTAAAGAACGAGCTTCTCCAAGAATTTACATTCCATGACTTTGTTAAAGATGAGGCCAATGCTTATCTAAGACAAGTGAGGGGTAATCGGACGAATGTGACATTTGTAGGGGTTCACGTTCGTAGAGGGGACTATGTTAATCTTTTTGTTCAACAGAAGAGAGGCGTCTTAGCGGACAAAAATTACCTACAGAATGCCACCGATTACTTTAGGATGAAGTACCAGAATCCGATATTTGTGGTGACCAGTAATGGGATGGACTGGTGTAAGAAGAATATTAATAATTCCTTAGGAGATGTTTACTTTGCAGGAGATGGAAAAGAAGGATCCCCTGGTAGGGATTTTGCAATTTTGGTCCACTGTAACCACACTATCATGACATTTGGTTCATTTGGAATCTGGGCGGCGTACCTGGCAGGCGGTGAAGTGATTCACCTGACTAATTACAGTGCTCCTGATTCATCCTATCTAAAATTTGTCAAGTATGAAGCCATCTATCTTCCAGAATGGATTGCTGTCCCCGCGGACCTAACAGAACTACTAAAACGCAAAGGAGTTATTAAAAAATAAAATTATTTGTACGATTTTTTTGTTATGGCTTCTGTTCAATAGTTTACTACTGTTTTGTATAATGAAGGCAGGGTCAGGGTCAAACTTTGCAATATCCTTAGTGTTTTCCTGCAGAAGAGGTCAGTGAAGAAAAGCATAACTAACACTAAATAAGTTAAGCACTAAGACCCTGAATCTTTATCAAACTCATATTACATATAAGAAAAAAAGAGAAAAAATGAATCAGCTTACCAAAAAAACAAAGGCAATATAGAAGGAATTTTAAAAAGATGCCCAGATGTCTCAGGGCCGATGTCCCCGACAGTAAGACATGGAGTAAAACATAGGATAATCTGGCACTAAAAGAAGTATTATATTAAAAGTCTATTTTATTAAAATCCAAAGGAACATTAAAAAGACAAAAATAGTGCATTAAAAAGAAGTGGAGAGGGGAGACCCAAGGTAACACCTTACGCATTTCGAACAGATATGTTCTTACCCATAGGCTATGGGTTTGTCCTCCCCACCAGAGTTGGAAGGGACCTCCAGGGTCATCGTGTTCAACCCCCTGCTCAATGCAGGAGTCACTAAACCATCTCAGACAGATGTCTGTCTAGCCTCTGCTTGAAAACTTCCATTGAAGGAGAATTCACCGTCACATAATGTTAGATTTAAGAAAAAAAGATGCTAAAAAGTGAACTTTACTTTTAACCCCTTACTATCCTGAGATATATAAACACCTTGTGGGCAGGTGGTCCTTAATGTAAACTGCTGTACATATACAGCGGAATGATGGCGAGTCAGAAGTTGAAACTCTGCTTCAGTAGTCCAGATTAAAGGTATCATCGATCCAGACCATTTAATCTTTAAGATGCCTTTGTCAAAAGTGATGCTGGCATCTGTGTGTTATTTTAATGGTTTCCTTACCATAAGAATGTAATAAAGGTCCCTTGGACCACCATCTTCGTACCACCATCTTCCTAGTGGACCCTGCCAGAGTCAGAAATAAGTATTAATAATGTATTATACAAGCAACCAAGCAAATACATCTTCAAGAGTCTTTGTGGAATTAAAAAACATGTTAAAAAATCACAAAAAGCTCCTTATTCCATTTATATTAAAAAATAAAAAGCACACAAGCCTGCTATTGCTGCAATTGCAGAGACTAGAAATAAACCAATCAATTTGAAATACCCCTGTCTGGAATCCAGTTCAATCCTAAATAGCATCTGGACCACTGTTTATTTTTCCACTGGTAATCCTCTGTTTTGTGACTTGGACATGGGTCGCCCTCCCAGGGCCGTGGGGTACTCGGTACCGGGCCGGTAACAGGGGAATGTGTCACAGCCGCCGTGACCCGGGGCGCCCAAGTAATGGAAGTATATGTAGTTAATGGTGAATAGTTCGTGACGCCACCTGTGGTGTTCGGCAAGGGAGATGTTAAGCCGACGCTGCAACAGATCCTCTGGGACTGATGGTGTGATACAGCAATGATGGTATAGCCCTCCACAGGCAGGGCTGTTGTCCCAGGGCAGTGTAGATGTGGGGACACTTTGGTGGTGTAGTGTCCGGCGCAGGGGATGTAGCAGTGTCAGGCAGACGGACGCAGGAAGGAATGGAGGACACCAGGGCATGTAGATCCAAGGTTTTACTCACAGTCAGTAGTGCCCGCTTCTGTTCCCTGTCCTCCGGGTCAGAGACTCAGCCAACCTCCAGGCAAGATGGAAAGCTCCCCTCCAACACTCCGCCAACTTATGTGCCTTTCCTGAACGTCTCCTCTATAGCGCCTTTTAGTGTGAAGATCTCCAGTACCGTGGTACTCTGAAGTTCCTCTTTACAGATGTTCCTAACAATTCTACTCGTACGGCAGACAGCTGTAGCCTGCTTCGGGGACTCCCTTATCCTGAGTCCCGGCTCTCTATTCAATTGCTGTTGTGCCCCAAGACTTAGATGGGAGTAGTGCATTTACAGCCAACTACTCCACCGGTGTCTGCTGCAGAACCATAAGTGTCCATACAACCTCGGGGACCGGGCCCCGGCCTTGCTCTGAGAACCTATAGGCAGGCTTCCTCTTCTAACCCACATCCTCTCTGTTCTCCTACTCTTTCGTTCCGTGCTTGTCTCTCCTTCATATGGAAGCTTAGGTTTCAGTTCTACATCTTTCTCCTTCTCTTCCTTTCCTGTGCCAGCTGGCTCAGATCACTGAGGCAGCTGCAGCACTCCTTCCTCCATCCCTTCTTCCAGGGATCCTCACTCCTGTCCGAGTGACTTCCTACCCGACTGACCATCTGTCAGACTGAACCTCACTGACTGAACTCTCATCCTACACTTTCCCACTCTTTTATGTATCTTAACTCCACCCACCTCCCAGCACATCCAGTGTTCCAAGCAGGGAACCACCAAAGGTGCTCTGCTACTCTCTAAGCACTGAGCCGCAATGTGGTTGTACAGAACTACCCTGTAGTGTGGGGTGCGAGTGTTGGAATGTGGAAAGGAGTTCCCACCTTACCTAGATGGTGGGGCACTACACCTTAGGAGAAGGTGTAGTACCTCTGTGGCGACTGAGCCTCAGGGGCGCCACATACCCCCCCATTAAACACAGCACGTCCGCGGGCTGCAAGATAAACAAAGTTGACAGTACAGGAACATATAAAATTTTGCAATGCTGAATAAACATTTCTTATACTATACTTTCTAATATAGGAGGCACTCATTCTTCAACGTTGCAAACAGCTATCAATTAACTACCTACAATTCTAAGTTAAAAAGTGCAATTCTTCATACTTTACGCAATTCTAAGTGCTATTATCTGTGACTCACTATCACTTCAGTATTCTTCATATTTCTTTCTCTAGTACACTTTTCTTTCTCTTTCTAGTGCACATTTTCTACTTTCTTTCAAGTGACATTTTCAACTCTTTATTCAAATCTCTCATCTCTGTATCAAAAGCATTCCTAATTCTATATGAAAGCTATCATAAGACACATTATCAAATACTTCACATTAAAACTTTCAACAATAATTCTTGTAAGTGCTGGACACCGCTCCCAGCCGGGATTTCTTGCAGTGTCCTTTGAGGTAGACATCATCTTCGCAAAGTGTCCTTATGTAAAATCTTGACATTATCTTCGCAAAGTGTCCTTATGTAAAACCAAGAGAGGGCACCTAAAGAGGTGCAACTATTTACAATTACAGTTTTTGGATCATACAGCGTCCATGATCTCCTCAGTTCCAAATGTAGAAACGCTGCCAATCAAAACAGGGCAACTTTGGAAAAAACAAAACCATGGTAGCAAAACAAAAAGGCACAACGGTGCTTAACAAACCCTCCTGGGTAACGAGAGAAATCTTTTAGTGTTGGTCCCCTCCTGGGGTTCTGGAAGCTTGGGAACTGCTACCAGATGTAGTATCTTCATCTTGATTCTGTTGCTGGTTGCTTGCTATAGGGCACTGAAGCTGTGGTAAAGGGTACCCATGATGCATCTCAATGCCCATCAACTTCTTCTCCTCAACAGGTGATTCCGCTGTTCTGGTAGGAGGCCTAGCACCAAGGGATTCCGCAGCTTGTCGGCGCTGATAGGCAACCACATGGGGGCTTGGCAGCCAAGGGATCCCGAAATCACATTCCCAAAGCGACCTAGACTCCTCTATTCCCCGAAGATGTTGAATCGTGCGCGCCTGTTCCAGCCGTACCCTTCGCAGTAGGGACCTCCTCCACCGCCCCATTTCTGACTGACTAGCGCCCCCAGCGGACTCTTCCAACTGCCCCATTTCGAGTTGCCGCAAACCCGCCTCTGACAACGTGAATTCGGAGGGTATACCATTAGGAGGGCCGGGATATATACCTGGTGCCTCCTGGCGGTGTGGTCTCTGCTCCGGTGCAGGCATGGTGGCAACGGGCGCCGCCCGGTGAGACATCGGGGACGGTGGTGGAGCCACTGGCAGCTCCGGCTCCGCGGGGGGTCGCTGGCAGGACCTGCGCAGCTACATCAGGACCGGGCAGGGGCTTCTTTTCCTCCGCTTCAGCTCCCTGGGCTGTGTACAACTCCTCCGGTGGTAGCGGCAGAGAGGGAACAAGGCACGCTGCCGGTGACATGGCAGCGGTCGCCGCCTCCACAGGGTCTGCCGGGAAAAGGTCCGGTGCTGAAGCGGCTGGTACCGGTGTCGCGGGTACCACGGGTGTAGGCCCCTCCTGGGAGTGCTGCAAATTCAATGTCCAAAGTGCTTCCTGCCTCAGTCGCAGGTGGCGCGTCAGCTCGGTAATTTCGTCCTCCAGTTGCTGGCGGTTCATCTCCACTACAGGGTCGGAGCCTTCAGCCATGGCGCCGGGGAGATCCAACTTAACCTCCGTGCGCTCTACAGGCCTCCTTCCCTCTCCCTCCAAAATGGCGTTCTGGCGTTCTTCCTGCCTCGGCCCCTTTCCCGCCACTGGCTTCTTCTACCCCTCCTTCCAGGGGCGGCGTCTTCTTCCAGCGCCTCCATACCAAGCAAGTATACGAACCCCTCGGGGGGTGGGCCATGTTGCTGTCACATAGTAATTCAGGCAGGGGAGGCCCAAGACTCCTCGCGGTCTTTTCCTAGGACCTCCTATCTCTTCACGCCCTTCTTGTCCGCGCCAGCGGCCATCTTCAGTTGTCATGTCACAGTCTATTAAATAGGGTCTTCTGCACATTTTCAAAAGTTCAAAGTCCAATAAATCTCAGGCACACAGAACCCGATGGCATCGGGTCTCGTCATCCTGTTCGTGACGCCAAGTTGAGTCGCCCTCCCAGGGCCGTGGGGTACTCGGTACCGGGCCGGTAACAGGGGAATGTGTCACAGCCGCCGTGACCCGGTCCGTGGCCCTGGGCGCCCAAGTAATGGAAGTATATGTAGTTAATGGTGAATAGTTCGTGACGCCACCTGTGGTGTTCGGCAAGGGAGGTGTTAAGCCGACGCTGCAACAGATCCTCTGGGACTGATGGTATGATGCAGCAATGATGGTATAGCCCTCCACAGGCAAGGCTGTTGTCCCAGGGCAGTGTAGATGTGGGGACACTTTGGTGGTGTAGTGTCCGGCGCAGGGGATGTAGCAGTGTCAGGCAGACGGACGCAGGAAGGAATGGAGGACACCAGGGCATGAAGTTCCAAGGCTTTACTCACAGTCAGTAGTGCCCGCTTCTGTGCCGTGTCCTCCGAGTCAGAGGCTCAGCCAACCTCCAGGCAAGATGGAAAGCTCCCCTCCAACACTCCGCCAACTTTTGTGCCTTTCCTGAACGTCTCCTCTATAGCGCCTTTTAGTGTGAAGATCTCCAGTACCGTGGTACTCTGAAGTTCCTCTTTACAGATGTTCCTAACAATTCTACTCATACGGCAGACAGCTGTAGCCTGCTTCGGGGACTCCCTTATCCTGAGTCCCGGCTCTCTATTCAATTGCTGTTGTGCCCCAAGTCTTAGATGGGAGTAGTGCATTTACAGCCAACTACTCCACCGGTGTCTGCTGCAGAACCATAAGTGTCCATACACCCTCGAGGACCGGGCCCCGGCCTTGCACTGAGAATCTATAGGCAGGGTTCCTCTCCTAACCCACGTCCTCTCTGTTCTCCTACTCCTTCGTTCCGTGCTTGTCTCTCCTTCATATGGAAGCTTAGGTTTCAGTTCTACGTCTTTCTCCTTCTCTTCCTTTCCTGTGCCAGCTGGCTCAGATCACTGAGGCAGCTGCAGCACTCCTTCCTCCATCCCTTCTTCCAGGGATCCTCACTCCTGTCCAAGTGACTTCCTACCTGACTGACCTTCTGTCAGACTGAACCTCACTGACTGAACTCTCATCCTACACTTTCCCACTCTTTTATGTATCTTAACTCCACCCACCTCCCAGCACATCCAGTGTTCCAAGCAGGGAACCTCTCTAAGCACTGAGCCGCAATGTGGTTGTTCAGAACTACCCTGTAGTGTGGGGTGCGAGTGTTGGAATGCGGAAAGGAGTTCCCACCTTACCTAGATGGTGGGGCACTACACCTTAGGAGAAGGTGCAGTACCTCTGTGGCGACTGAGCCTCAGGGGCGCCACAGACACATCTGCTGCTCCCGTCATGATGTTGTGGGGGCTGTCGTGCCACAGTAGCACCATACGCAATGAAGAGGCAGTGACCCACAAAGTCTCTTTAATGTGTTTCCTCACAGCATTAAAAGTCCAATCCACATAAGTGCATATAACTTCAGTTCATTTGACTAGTATCCATTTCACATTTTGCAGAATATATTATACGGCATCCTTCATTTTACAGACACTAAACACGCCAGTCTTCCTCTGACTAGTTCCCGTGGGTGTCTATGCACCGTAACCAAGACTCTATTCACACAGCATTACATGTTGCAGGCACTACACACGCTAGTCCTCCTATGAGTAGTTACTGTGGGTGCCCTGCACCGCTGTAACGCAGTCTCTGTTCACACAGCATTTCGTGTTGCAGACACTACACACATGTATAAAATGAAAATATGCCAGCTCACCAGTAACCACCGCAGATCCACGTAGAGACAAATGTAGAGAGTAAACCAAGAAAGAGAAATTAGTTCCAGCTGCGTAAAATGAATTTTCTTCTTTATTTCATATGATTAAAATTAGTTTAAAAAAACTAAACTCTCCAAGCAATTGCCACAATCACGGACAAGGCAACGCGTTTTGATCAGAGCGATCTTTATCTAAGCCATACAGACATATATCCATTGAAACATTATGTAGCACATATTAACCAATGGTATTACAATATCAAGTCACGTGATGCATCAAAGGTCCTTTCCAATTAAAAACAACGTATATCAGAGTATATGCATAAAAACTTTCTATACATTTAACAATAATGAAGCATTAGATCATTGTGTTTATTCAGGCCATTAGGGAATCTCGTGTTTAAATAATAAATCCAAAAAGCTTCCCTGGTAAGGAGACGTCTTTTAGAATCCCCCCCACGAAAGAGTGTAGTAACCAGTTTTATTCCTTGCACCTGGAAGTTAGCGGTATAGCGAGCCTGATATGTTATAAAATGATTAGGAAGTTCGCTGATACATTGCGGTTTATATTATTATATTAATTTAGTCCACAATTTTCATATATTAAAAAAAATTATAGATAGATATTTACCTATCTTATATGAAGATGCAAAACTGGCTAAATTCTAGCTCCCAGCATTAATGTGGTATCAAGGAGAGCACCCACATTGGGCAATAAGCTTTTGCCCAATGTATTTTTTCTAGATAAAAAAACCCCAAAAACATGGCTCACATGTGCCGGTTTTTTCAGATGCGGTATCACTAATTGCAAGACTTGTAGACATGCATGTGTTACAAAAAATTTCTCTAATTTCAACCACACAGCCAGCTATAAAATCAAACATTACATTAATTGAAATTCTACCAATGTAGTTTACAAGATAGATTGTAAAATCTGCAAATTATCATATCTGGGGTGCACCTCAAGAAAGCTGAAAGTGAGAATAAGAGAGCACCTGTATGACATCATCAATACAAATAATATAAACCGCAATGTATCAGCGGCTTCTAAACATTTTATAACATATCATGCTCGCAATACCGCTAACTTCCAGGTGCAAGGAATAAAACTGGTTACTACACCCTTTCGTGGGGGGGATTCTAAAAGACGTCTCCTTACCAGGGAAGCTTTTTGGATTTATTATTTAAACACGAGATTCCCTAATGGCCTGAATAAACGCAATGATCTAATGCTTCATTATTGTTAAATGTATAGAAAGTTTTTATGCATATACTCTGATATACGTTGTTTTTTAATTGGAAAGGACCTTTGATGCATCACGTGACTTGACATAGTAATACCATTGGTTAATATGTGCTACATAATGTTTCAATGGATATATGTCTGTATGGCTTAGATAAAGATCGCTCTGATCGAAACGCGTTGCCTTGTCCGTGATTGTGGCAATTGCTTGGAGAGTTTTTTTAAACTAATTTTAATCATATGAAATAAAGAAGAAAATTCATTTTACGCAGCTGGAACTAATTTCTCTTTCATGAGACACTACACACACCAGTCTTCCTCTGACTAGTTCCTGTGGGTGTCCTGCACCGCTGCATCACAGTCTCTTTACTCAAACAGCCGTACACAGTCCAGGAAATTATTATTATTATTATTATTATTATTATTATTATTATATCCTACGGATCGCAGCCGAGCACCATATCCACCTGTTTTGCAATCCTTACACATGCCAGTCTTCTTTCGGGCACAGAACATCCACCTCCGGTTCACCTCCTGGCACAGGACTGTCCACATCTGAGACCAGTTACTGTAGACGACTTGGATCGCTGTGTACTGCTGCGGGTGCCAGGCTATTCAGCTGCACTGGCTGCTGGCTCTGCTGGCCTGCACTGCTTCACACACAGCCAGCACTCTGCAGGCCTCTGCTCTGCACATCAGCACACAATATACTATGGGCATCATAGACACCCTTGCCAAAAATTGCGAAAAGGAGATGAATCCAGCGAGCCAAGTTTGAAGTACATAAAAAATCTTTTTCTTTATTTCAAACGTAGATTAAAAATATTTATCCATAGCAGCATATTATAGATATAGGCAGAGATAGGAAAAATTACTGCTGTAAAGCGCACGGCAAGACGCGTTTCGGCTAAACCTTTATCATTGCCATAATACACATTGCTATTTTTCTGGGATTTAAGAAGGAAAAGATCCTAAGATAGGTGGTGCTATAGTTGATTAAGCGTTAATAGATCACACTTGTGAGCATCCACCTATAAGATTAACTATTTAAAAACAAGTGTTAACCCTAACTAAAGCTAATACGCTAGCAGTAATTTTTCCAAATATTTTCCAAATATTTTACAATACATGATATAACAGAATATATATACAGAGATTTTTTTTCATGTTATCCTCCACAATACTTCCATAATATAATTTTTACTCAAAAAAATATAGATTTATGAACTTAAGACAGAGCAGGTTATAATTGTTAACATAAGAATCATAATTTTAGGATTTTTAATATATTCTAATTAAATCTTATCTATTATTTAAGCCAATTGGCATCCTAGTTTCCAAAGTAAAAATCCAAGCAGATTCTCTGTTAAGTAGTTTACGTTTTCTATCGCCCCCTCTGGTAGACCGTGTTACTAACTCTATTGCTTTAAACCTGAAGCTATCAAAATTGCCAGAATGATATTGTAAAAAATGCCTGGAGACCGCTGATGGATTGAAGCTGGAGGGGTTAATAGCATCAGAAATGTGTCTTCTAATTCTTTTCCTCAGTTTTCCCGTTGTACAACCTATATACTGTTTACAACATAATATACAGTCAATCAAATATACTACATAGGTGGAATTACAGTTCAAAAAACTGTTAATAGAATATTCTTTGTTGCTATGGAATGAGGAAAATTTGTTGATTTCATGTGCATATTGACAAGTTTTTTAAATGTGGAAATAAGAGATGTACTTGTTGTCAATATGCACATAAAATCAACAAATTTTCCTCATAAGGTCATAAGAGGATGTTCCACAGATAGGAAAAATGGAAAATATAAAAATAAATGGGAACAATATACGTACATCTCAATTTTATTAGATTTCCACCTGGGGGAGTAACACTTGTTTTGGCTTCAAATTAGTAACAGGTATCAAAAAAACAGCCTTGCCAAAAATGGAGTGACTTTTGCATCATGGAATACGTTCACCATGTTGTTCTACTGGTTGTGAATGATGAGGATAAAACCAAACAGACCAAATCAGGAAGCAGATACCCATGTGTGATTGTGAAGAGGTGCATGAGAATACACCTCCCCCCCAAAAAAAAAATTATTTGAGGTTATGTTTCGCTATTTTCATTCGGTGGTGTACAGAAGTCTTGCCCAATCCAGCCCTTGTTCATTTTCATAAGAGTCAGCCTGTCAGCATTGTCAGTTGACAGGCGGATGCGCTTATCTGTTATAATTCCACCAGCGGCACTAAAAACCCACTCTGACAGAAAGCTAGCAGAAGGGCAGGCCAGGACCTCCAAGGCGTAGAGATCCAGTTCATGCCTCGTGTCCAGCTTGGATACCCAATAATTAAAATGCACAGAGGAATCCCGGAGGACGTTTGTACGATCTGCAAGGTACTCCCTCACCATCTTCCCAAACATTGCACTTCTTGTGACACCACCCCTTGCCTTTGTGGCAGCACAATGGGAGGGTCTGATAAAACTGTTCCAGAACTTTGCCATTGTTCCCCTGCCAGAGCTGGATTGTACTTCTGTCTCTCTTGCTTGGACTTCTTGGCTGTACAACAAACTCTGACGTCTGCTGATAGCATTCTCACATGGGAATTTTTTCAGTAATTCCACTACAAGGGCCCTATGGTACTGCAACATTTTTGTACACCTCTCTGCCACTAGAAGAAGAGATTGAAAGTTCTCCTTGTAGTGTGGGTCTAAAAGTGTCACCAACCAGTAATGAGTGTAACCAAAATTTTTTATGATGCGAGTGTCACGGGAAACGCAGCGCAACATTATGGCTGACTTACGTGTCAGACTGCTAACAGGCAAGACTTCCGTGTCCTCACAAACACGATGACTGACCATGCTGTCCTCCTCCTCATAATGCTGTATTTAACCAAAACTGACAGCCAGGCCAAAAAGAGGAAAAAGCCGTAAACTGGCCAAACTTTTAGCACGCACAGATATGAGCTGCCACGGAGATACAACACCAAAAAATGTGTGGCCAGTATTCCAATTACACCTGGGGCTAGCTATATACGGCTAATATATCCCACAGGTAGCAGCAGCAGCACCACAACACAGGAAGGGAATGGACCCTCTTGATGTATGCAATGCTCTATATGCACACATACAGTGCCTGCAGGCCTTGCACTGATGTTTATACAACGACGTACACTACTCTGCCTGACTAACACTGGAACCTATATACTCAGGAATTAGTCCTTAGAAGGACTGTTGGTTTAGCTGGATGTGAGTATTTAGGATGGTTGACCCCACACTAACTAAGAAATCTCCAATTCTGACCCTATCAAGGCAGCCGCACTCCCTCCACTCTCTCAATCCAGAGCTGAATGCGCCGAGCAGGGCAGCGTCCGGTTTCTTATACCCATGATGATGCTGTGCGGCCAGCCAATCACTGTACGACTACAACTACAACCATTCTCTGTAGCCGAGTCTTGGCTGGAGACGTTGTCATTGTTGGTCTGGGTCAGATGGAAAAGACGTGAAAAGAGAACGATTCCATCAGAAAGAACATCAGCGGTTTTAAGTCACCAACTATAACTGAGGTCTAAGGGGTAAGGTTTCTCCTTGTGGAGAGTGACATGCCAGCTCTGGCTTGTCAAGGTAAGGAGGCTTATTCGCCGTGCAATGCTCCTCTGGGAAAATAATATGCAAATTGCCTCTTCAGAGAAAAAGAGGACTTGAACTCTACAGCGCCACCTGTTGATAGTAGCGAACCTACAAGTCACAATCAACCCTTTAACGAGTCTTGTAATATGACTTAGGATAAAAGACAAATCAGAATCTCAATTTGCAGACACGGTGGTTCGAGCTATTGGCTCTCGTCAGTGCAAAGTATGAGAACTGATTTGGCTAGGTGAGAGGCTCTGGACTGAGGTCTAAGGGGTAAGGTTTCTCCTTGTGGAGAGTGACATACCAGCTCTGGCTTGTCAAGGTAAGGAGGCTTATACGCCGTGCAATGCACCTCTGGGAAAATAATATGCAAATTGCCTCTTCAGAGAAAAGCGCCACTGTTGGTAGTAGAGAAGCTACAAGTCACAATCAACCCTTTAACGAGTCTTGTAATATGACTTAGGATAAAAGACAAATCAGAATCTCAATTTGCAGACACGGTGTTTCGAGCTATTGGCTCTCGTCAGTGCAACGTATGAGAACTGATTTGGCTAGGTGAGAGGCTCTGGACTGAGGTCTAAGGGGTAAGGTTTCTCCTTGTGGAGAGTGACATGCCAGCTCTGGCTTGTCAAGGTAAGAAGGCTTATTCGCCATGCAAAGACTCATTAAAGGGTTGATTGTGACTTGTAGGTTCGCTACTACAGGTGGTGCTATAGAGTTCAAGTCCTCTTTTTCTCTGAAGAGGCAATTTGCATATTATTTTCCCAGAGCTGGCATGTCACTCTCCACAAGGAGAAACCTTACCCCTTAGACGTCAGTCCAGAGCCTCTCACCTGGCCAAATCAGTTCTCATACTTTGCACTGACGAGAGCCAATAGCTCAAAACACCATGTCTGCAAATTGAGATTCTGATTTGACTTTTATCGTAAGTCATATTACAAGACTCGTTAAAGGGTTGATTGTGACTTGTACCGTAGGTTTGCTAATACCAACAGGTGGTGCTATAGAGATCAAGTCCTCTTTTTCTTTGAAGAGGCAATTTGCAACTATAACTATGCAGTAATCACTTAAATGTTTTGTAGGACTGGAATTTACCACTGATCAGATGGCGGTAATATCCATGTTGGTCTTTATATAGAGATTATTTTCAGTAACAGCGCAGTCATCTCCTACATCCATTAATAGTGCCCACATTGCAGAAATGCTGCAGAAATGTTGGCAGCATTTCCGCAACTCCCTGCCGCGGGTATAATGCATGCAGAATTCGCATGTGTTTTCCTGCAAAACACAAGCGTTTTGCAAGCGTTTTTAGCTTGCAGAATGCTTGCGCTTTTCCAAGCGATTTGAAGCATCGCTTGGAAAAGTGATTGATTGGTGTGACCAACTTTTTACTATTGATGCTGCCTATGCAGCATCAATAGTAAAAGATAGGATGTTAAAAATAATATTAAAAAATATGGTTATTCTCACCTTCCGATGGCCCCCGATGTCCTTAGCAGCGCTCCCGGTACGTTCGCTCCCAGGGATGCTTTGCGCAAAGGACCTTTGTGACGTCACACTCGCGAGACCGCGACATCATCTCAGGTGATTCACGCAATGCATCTCTGGGAACGGAAGATGCTGGCAGCGTGGCTCAGAGGCGGGAGAACTACGGGGGCCCTCAGAGGGGTAAGTATATCACTATTTATTATTTTAATTCTATTTTTACAGGAATATGGTACCCAGGCCCTGGAGGAGAGTCTCCTCTCCTCCAGACCCTGGGTGCCATCCGCACATGAAGCGCTCACTTTACGTATGGTGGGCATGGCCACATGCGTAAAGTGAGCTTCTCAATGCACTCCTATGGTGGCGGAATCGTCGCGATTCCGCAGTAAGAATGGACATGCTGAGGATTTTACTGCTATGCGATTCCGCAGCGGAAAAATCCGTAGCATGGGCACAGCAACTGCGGAATCCCATAGGATTGCATGGGAATGCAGTTTTTAAGCGTTTTTTAAGCGTTTCCGCTGAGGGAAAAACGCGTCGGAAAAGCTTAAAAAACGCAACGTGGGCACAAAGCCTTAGGGTGCGTCACCAAGTTGTAATCAAAGTTACCTGGTTAGGGGCCCACTCAGAAGTTTGGCCTCCCCGAACAAAAGCCCTAGCTACGCAGCAGGGATGGAGGCAACATGTATCCCTCTGCTAGTAAAGCCAGAATTGAGCCTTTCTTTTCAACTCCTTTGGCATGATTAAAAGTTATTTTTTCATTTCTGTTACTTTTGGGATATTACTAGCACTTGTTTTGTCATCCAGCTTGTCCTATTGCAAGAGGATTGTGAATACCACAGCAGGGTTTTTTATACTTTCCTTTGTTAAATAAGATTTGGTTCAGGTGATCACCTAATCACAAGCAGATTAAGTAGAATGAGGTGTACTCTGGTTGGAATTCAACAGACACTGGAATGGAATGGCTGTCAGACATGTAGAGCTGATTTTTATAAAACTGTGCAGTGGTCTCTTAATTTCTGCCAGAGCTGTATCTCTATGCATATAAATGCCTGTTGCCTGTGTAATAAATGTGCAGGTGTAGGTACGTGGGCCGACTAGGGGGTGGTCTACTTTCCGCCGCAAACAGACTGAGACAGAGACTGAAGTGCGTCCAACAGGTCCTCTTTATTGGCCGTCCTCTCGACGACCGCAGCACCACACAGCAGCTGCACGACACTTCCGCACACAGGCCCGGGTACCTTTCACTTGCTTCCTTTTCCTGATTGACGTCCCTCGCGGCTCTTTCACTGTGGCTGCCCTAGGCCTACCACCACAGCGCTTCACCCGTTTGAGTCTGTCCGTTTGTGGTACCCCAGGCTGTCTCTGTTCTGCTGTTCCTCCTGTCAGGGCCACCCCCTGACTGTCTTCCTCCTCAGTCCCTGCTGGAGCTTGTTCTCTGTCCGACTCCTCCTTCCGCCTCTTCTTCCTCTAAGCTCCTCTCCCTGGACTGTCTTCCTTCTGGAACTTTCTGCAACTATTTATTCCCCTCCCTGGGAATTCCCCCTCTAGAGCTCCTGTAACCCCACCCCCATGACTTTGCGGTTTCGTAGCCTTAAGCTGCTGTTAAGTACTATCCTCACTACTCCCAGCTCCCATCTTGTGGCCAAACTGCAGTACTACACCTTCTCTGGTTTCTGCTGTCCTTGGTCTTCCCCTAGTGGCCAAACCCAGTACTTCACCATCCTTCTACTATTTCTAGCTGTCTCCCACCTTCATATACAGCAGTCCATGTCCAGCAAATTGTACATTAGCCCTTCTGCTGCAGGTCCATAGGTCAGTCCACTTCCCCTACACAGGTGCTGAGTATGTCACCACAGGACAGAGACAGTTAAAGGGTTTATTTACAGGGGTCAAAAACTCACAGGGAGAAAACAGTGGGAGTTAAACTGGAAGGTAATAGCGATGTAGAGGTTTATGTAAACTAGACAAGTTATCAAACAGTCAAGCAGCACAACGGTAATTAACAGGCATTCTTGCAACTTCTGAGTCTGAAGAAATCTTGGTCGTCTTCTCCAACGTAGGCGCTGACAGCAGCGACACTTGTAGTCTCTGTAGTCTCTGTAAGCGCTATAGTCTCTGTTAGAGGGTAACCGGGGCCTCCGGGGTTAAGGAGGGAGGCAGGGGGGACACTGGGCCAAACTGGGTCTCCCCTGCTATGAATCTCTGTGTAAGAGGCTGACATTGCTATGGACAGCAGAGACACGCTGTCCCTTTAACAGACAATACCCCCTTGGCTGATGCGATCGTATATCTTGGGTGGGATTTGCCGGTATCATTCTCGAATTGGACGAGCGTCCCCGGTCGGTATCTCATGTGTGATCGCTTCGGTACAGCCAAAATCTTCGGCGTGACGGGCGAATGCGGCCTGATTTTCCCACAGCATAGCTTCTATCGCCCGCACACGCTCAGGGCCAAGAGCCTTCACATCCACTTCCATTTGGTCAAGGATGATCCACCCATTCCACTCTGGGGATGGCTTCTCTTTGGGTCCTGCGGCGACTGCCAGAGTCCACCCCACACCTTAGATTGGCAATAAAGACATCTCCTTCTGACTTACCATTCGCCCTTGTGTAGGTACACCCGTTCCAGATCTGTCCCCCATGGCAAGGTGACTTCCCCGGGGCCCATGTTCAAACCTCTTATGGGGACATGTCCTTGCTGGACCACAGCAATCGTATGAGCTGTCATGACTTCTTGGTCCGCTCCTCCGCCTACCACTGGCTGAACTATCACCTCCAGCCCGTCAAGGTTGCGATGAGTCTCCACTGGATGGTGTAATATACTTTCTCGCACGGGAGGCAGGATTACAGACTCCTTCCCAGGGGCCCTGATGACCCCTACCATCTGATAAAACGGCACATTCTTCTGCGTACCACAGACACGGATCAATCACTGAAGGGCTTCTTGAGTAGGCTTGTGTGTGGCAGCCTTCTTCCAATAACTGGGTCCCCGTTTGGTGAACATTATCTGATCGAGTTCTCGAAGGATATTCATTCCCAGTACTACAGGCACATCTTCTTTGATGGGCTCAGGGACTAGCAGGATCCCTTTCTTTCCTACGTCTTGCCCACAGATTCGAATATTCATCCACACGACCCCTGTGACCGGGATCGGCTGCTGATTGGTAGCAAACAACTCGATCAATTTCTCCTTCTTTGGCTTAGCCAGGGCTTGAAAATGCTGTTTGAAATATGATTCTGGGATCGTTGTCACTTGTGAACCGGTATCTATCAAGCAATCCACTGGAACGCCCTCAAATTCAGCACGCAGGATGGGACTCCCAGCAATCAGGTGTTCATTAAGATAAGGAACGGCCTCTCTTCTTGCTTCCCCCACAGAGTGCCATGTTACTGCGGGGGTTGGTAGCTTAACAGCGGCTGTTGCTGGCTTTGAGTATAATTCCGACAGTCCCTGGCAAGGTGCGCTTGTCCTTCACATTCCCAGCATTGGATGCCTCCTCTTCGCAGCGGGGCACACCGAGCCTGTCTTCGTGCCTCTGATGCCTGGCAGGGGGAAGCTTGCACCCACTGCCCCCTTAAAGGTCGGGCCGAAGGATGGTTATATGAGTGCGTTGAGACAGACTGTTGTTCTCCCATTCTTTGCTTCATCCGGGTTAATTTGTCTTGCATACTGACAAGAGACCGCTGCAAGTCGTGCACTACCTGGACCAGCGCCTCCAGATGATTTGGGTCTCCTCTGGTATTTGCATCCTGGACACGCATCACACCAGACGCGTAACTGTCTTCCTTGCTTCGGGCCACTGCTTCTGCCAGGGTTTGACGGAATGAAAGAGTCGGATCTACATGACCCGTTCTGACAGTGCTCTCCTCAAGGAGGTGTTGTGCAGTCCCAGAATGAATTGTTCCCGGAGTATCCGGTCTTTGGAGCTCATGCTACCGAGCCCATCCGTCTCTTTCCTTTGCACTTCTGCCAACACTTCTTGCAGTGCTGTCGCATACTGAGAGATCCCTTCTTCTTCTTGCTGCAGTCTAGAGAAAAATTTGGCACGGAGGTGTCCCGCGCTAGCAGTCTCGCCGTAGATCTCTTCCAGGAATTTCACTAACTCGTTCAGGGTACTACGGGTGAGTTCCGGCTGTAGGCAGACATTTTTACGGGCCTATCCCTCCAAGGCAGTCAACGCAATGTCCACTTCAAGGTCTATGCTGATGTTATAAATCTTCAGGGTGCTTTGCAGCCGGGACACTCAATCAGACAGGGGCATATTATTGCTATCAAATTTCGGAAGCACCCTAAATATGGTGCCCATAGGGAGTGTCCTTGCAGGGGTTCCACCAATGCCCACAGCATCCCCACTAACACTAGCATTCTCGCCATTGCTGCCTTCTGCCTGCATCTTGGTGATAGTCACCCTGCTCGCAGCGCAACTTGAAGCGATGGCCGGGGGACCACCACAATGCAGGGAGACTACGGTACACAAGATGAGGTGCAAGCAACAAAGGGTTAATTTATTTACAGGCAAGGAATGCAGTGTTAGGAAAGTGTAAACAGGGGTATGCAATGACATGAAACAATTTACAAAAGTGATATTCTCTAGCTGGGCTGTACAAATGGCATGGTGCACCAACTATTACAGATCAGTGTATTCTTTCAAAAGGCAAAACAATACAATAAAGCACAGTATGCTGCTACTCTAACGCTAGCCTGACTGGCTACTCCAGCCACACGGCTACCGTGGTCTGTCTATTGCAGCCTATCCTAAGCCCTAAACTTGTGCGCACATGGGGTTAACACTCACGGTAAAGTTGGTGTCTCAGTTCCTTCCCAGGGGCCCCCTGCAGTTCTCTGCAAGATGATGCAATGTCCTCCCTGGAAGCTCTGTGCAACGTGGTCTTGTCCTTGTGTGAAGATCCAGAGCCTGTTCCTAGAAACGATGAACTCCCTCTTCTGAATTCCTTCCTTGTAGATCTTCATGGTTCCTCGCAGTAACACAGGAAAATCACCTTCGTTATCCCCAGAAGGGTATACACAATCCCACAAGTTCAGTCAATTCTAAGCTGCACGCTTTTCTCCTCACGTCAGTCTCCTGCAGACTCCTATCTCAGAACACTCACTGGGAAAACAGCCCCTCCCTTCTCCATAGCTGAAAGAGCAAACCAAAGCAGTCTTTTGAAGGGTAGAAAAGAATGTACCATAACATCAGCCAAGGGGGTGCTGTCTCTTAAAGGGCCAGTGAGTCTCTGCTGTCCATAGCAATGTCAGCCACTTACATCTGCTTTGAAACTAACAGTCTCTCCGCCGGAATGATGCTCAGTCTTTTGTTAAGTCTTTCTGCCGGAATCAGGGGCTCTGACCTGTCACCGCGGGCACCGGGGCTGCGTGCGCGGGTCTCCGTCTCTGCACGGTCAGGAGGACGTATTCTTCTAGTCAATGGGGACTCCGCGTCCACGTACTCACAGACAGCAGTATCTATGTCACGTCCTACTGTCTTATCCTTCTGACCGGGAGCTCTCTCTCCTCTCCTGCGTGCGGCTGCGACCTGCTCTCCTTGCTGCACATGCTGCTCTGCCCTGCGTGCGCTCTTTTTTTGCGCCCTCAGCCTGCACTGCTTCTTGTCCAGCACAACTTCCCCTTCCTCACTACTACTGACAGGCCCATGATGCAGTCGATCCAGGTCCAAAAGTCTTCCATCCGGCAACCCTGCTGCACAGCTATATGGTTCCGGACATGGAGCAGAGGAGGCAACCCCCTTCTGATTCTTCTTGTGCTTCACCCCATTACACCTGTAAATGATACTGTGCAATTTATCTGTGATAATAATCTTTCCCTGTTAAGTGAATAAAGTAGAAGTAGATTGTTAATTCCGACTGTTGTCTCCAGTGTTGCATTCAGATCACCTGCATTACACCACTATTACAAACTCTTTATCAGCTGTTAAGTAGGCGCCAGTATATTTTATCTCCAAATCAGACATTTTATTCAAATTTAATTTGGCTCATTTGGGCTATGTTTACACTTGGGATTTTTTCCTTTTTTTTTCTTTTCTTTTGCAGAAAAGCAGCTGCTTATTACAGAACCAGGGAAAGCTAGGAGATTTCAGTAATCTCCTGCACACGCCGCTTTTATTTTCTTGACTGAATTTGAGAACTACACCAATTCTTTCAGCTTTTTTATGACTTTTTGCATCCACAGAAAGCACTTTGTGCTGCATTTTTTCAGAATTTTTGGTGAATAAAATTAACTTTATGTACTAATCAGCAGGAGAGAAATTAAGTTTACAAGTGCTTTATAGAAAAATATATCAAAATTTTATTAAATAGTAGAACACAACAATCACAAAACAGGACATATTAGAGGTACAAGACAGTAGCGCTATGGGAAAAGTATCACCCTTCCATAGTAAGAAGCTTTGAAAAGAGTCATAATTTAATAACAAGTCTGCAGGCAAGACCTGATCACAAAGACACCCATAAATAGCCAAATCGCATCAATATAATGTAAAGGTGATCAAGCTTACCGGTAAAGTGCCAGAAAGGAAGGGATGTCCCCTAAAAAGAGAGCACCGCATGCGCCGCTATCGTCGCTTCTATTGGACCTGCTGTAACATGTGACTATGCAGCATCCCTATTTTAAGGTCCTCAACCCCCGGCTTCCACTATCCCCTTGAGAAAGCTGTACCCCGGACAGCGAAACGCGCATCGGGGCTCTCTTTTTAGGGGTCATCCCTTCCTTTCTGGCACTTTACCGGTAAGCTTGATGACCTTTACATTATATTGATGCGATTTGGCTATTTAATAAAATTTTGATATATTTTACTATAAAGCACTTGTAAATTTAATTTCTCTACTGCTGATTAGATTATTTGCAAGTGAGTGCAGTTACTGGGGGTATCTCTTTTTGCCACATGGCAAGTTATCCCCCAGTGGTGTTACAATGAGTCTGGATTGGTTTATATTAACTTTATGTACTGTAGACAAATAATTAATGTAATCTGCCAGCAGCAAGAAAAAAAAAATGCTGCAAAAATAAAGCCGAGCTGTTACTGTGATATTGGAGGTTTTGGTTGCAGAAAAAAATGCACGCATGATCAGATAATTAAAGTATCAGTTACTTCTCCTTTTAAAAGAATTTACAAGGCTTGAACTTTCACAAGAGGTTTAATCTGTGATATTTATAGACTTCTGATTGATCCATAACTTGATCACCCACCCAATCTTAGGGCAGGTGCGGACGGACGTAGATTTTCTCATGCGAGGCAATTGAGTCGATTATGCAAATAATACTTTGATCAAACTCTGATCAAACTGTGATCCCATTCTTCCAGATGAATACTGGATAAAACTCAGGCATGCTGCAATTTTTTAATTGGACAAACTTTGTCCAAGGAAAATATCTGACACGTGCACGGCCCTATAGAATAACATTGCTCCGAGTGCGATGTGTCATTTTGCTGGATCGCACTCAACCAAAAATACAGCGATGTGCATGAGCCCTTACACACGTAATGAGAGAAAAACCCACATTGGTTACAGAAATAACTTGAATCTGAGGCCATGTGCACACATTGCGGATCTGCAGCGTTTTTGGCCCTGAGGAACCGCAGCAGATTTTGCTGCGTTGTACAGTACCATGGTATTCAATGGAAATTGAAAAATGCAGTTCACATGCTGCGGATTTTTCCTCTCGGATTTGCTGCGGTTTCAAATCCGCAGCATGTCAATTCTTTGTGCGGAATTTGCAGCGGTTTTACACCTGCTCCATTGTCCAGGTGTCAAACCGCAGGGGAAAACCGCAGGCTAATCCGCAGGTAAACCGCAGGTCTTTTGACCTGCAAATTTACCTGCGGATTTTTCCAAATCCGTGCGGAATAAGCCGCAGCACCTTCCACTACGTGTGCACATGACCTGACAAAAGTAATAATAAATAAAAAATATATGAAAATGAACAAATGAAAGTCAGACATTGCTTTTCAACCATGCTTCCACAGAATTTAAAAAAGATAAAACTCATGAAATAGACCTGGACAGAGATGTTGGTACCCCTGAATATGTGACAAATGGGACATGTAAAATCAAGGTCTGTCCACTAATTAGCATCACAGGTGTCTACAATCTTGGAATCATTGAGTGGGCCTGTATAGAGGGCTACAGATACTCACTGTGCTGTTTGGTGACATGGTGTGTATCACACTCAACATGGACCAGTGTTCTTTCCCCGCATTTGCATGAGGCGAATGAAGATGTGGCTGGTGAATGGGGCCTGGGAGAGATTCCTACCTTCGTTTCCTTAATGCAGGGCAGACAGGACCATGTTGCTCAGCGTCCGGAGAGATAATGCACACCAGGGATTATGAAGTCCAGACTTGTTTAATTGGAAATCTGGACATACGGCGTATGATTGGTAATACAATAGGTTCTCCAGACGTGCAGAGTGTTAATGAACTGATACAGCAAAGTGGTTAACAAGGTGGTACAGCAAAGTGATAAAGCAAGGTGGTCGAAAAACTCATGCCTTTCACAGCTTGGTACTAGCATGTCTCTCCCAGGTGAAAGTGAAACTAACAAATGGCTGCTAGAAGGAAGAGAAGGCGTGACCTCTGAACCAGAAGTGAAAGGCATGTACAAGAATTAATTAGCTGCAGGCTGCCATACAGAAAAAAGACCAGCAGGTGGCAGCAGAGCAAATGCAAGACAACCATATATGCATAACATAGATGGAACAGCACACTCCCCGTCTGAAATTCCATAAGGGATTTTACTATATTAATGTGTTGGGTTTTTTTTAAATAAAGTTCAGAAACCTAGAAAACAAACACAAATATGCATGCAATGCAATAACTTCAAAATGAGGTAGATGACAGACATCTTCGGATCGGAGGAGCCGCACTAGGCCAAACTATCTCCGACCCAACGGTAATCCAATGGACGAAGTACTAGGGCAGTGCTCTGTTCAGGGTTCATCCCACCGGAATGTCCTCAATTGGTAGTTTATGGCAGATGTACCAACCGTGACAGTCTTTGTCTCCACATGAGTTGCGATAAGATGTCGCAAGGTGGAATAACCTTGCTATAGTCCTGCCAAGTTTCATCCAATTGGAGAAGCATTCGAAGTGCTGGCAATCGAGGCTGGAGGATGGTTTAGTGTTCGTGGTCAAAGCACTGACCTCAGAGCGGACTTCTGGATCGCCATCCGGATCCTGGATGCTGAAGACTTCCTGGACATGTTCACTTCCCTTCTGTTCCAACAGAAACTTAGGACCTGAAATCCAAGAAGAGTTAGCAAAGGACCTTATAAACATAGGTCTAGTGGCATGGTCAGCTGGATTAAGTTCAGATGGGATATAGTGCCATTGTTCAGACTTGGAAGACCTCCTTATTCTCTCGATGCGATTACTGATGTACACGTAGAAGCGCCTTGTTTGGTTGTAGATGTAACCTAAGACAACCTTACTGTCACTGTAGTATTGTACGTCGTCTATGTTGGTGTCCAGCTCATGCTGTATAAAGTCTGCGAGTTCTACTGCAAGTACGGTCCCACAGAGTTGGAGCCTGGGAATAGTGTGGTCAGGCTTGGGAACCAACTTAGCCTTGCCAAAAACGAACCCAACGTGATCTTGAGTGTCGGGTCCCGTCACCTTCAAGTAGGCGACAGCTACAATGGCTTCTGTAGATGCGTCTGAGAACACATTGAGTTCCTTTCTAGTGCTAGCAGCAAGTGAGATTCTGGCATAGCATCTTGGTATATGGATTTCATCCAAAGTACACAAAGACTGCTTCCATGTTTCCTATTTTGGTCCCTTATCAGGAGGGAGTGGGGCATCCCAGTCCTTGATGGTTTCGGAATGCTGTCTCAGAAGGGATTTACCTTGTATGGTAATTGGTGCTACGAATCCCAGTGGGTCATATAAGCTATTCACCAGTGACAGGACACCATGTTTAGTGAATGGTTTGTCTGCACAGTTGATTTGGAAACTGAAGGTGTCGACTGACAGGTTCCACCTCATGCCTAAGCTTCTTTGCACAGGCAGACAGTCTGGTCCCAGGTCTATGTCCTTGAATCCTGGTGTGTGGTCACTTGACTTAAAGGCTCTCATGACAGCCAGGCTGTTTGAAGCAATTTTGTGCAGTCTAAGCTTGGCTCGGTACAGCATACCTTGGGTTCTCTTAAGTAGGTCGATCGCTGCTTCTTCTGAGGGTAGAGATTTTAGTCCATCATCTACATAGAAGTCTTTCTCTACAAAGTCTCTGGCGTCTGTTCCATATTCGGTCTCTCCTTCTTGTGCGGTTCTCCGCAGGCCATAGGTTGCCACTGCGGGGGAAGGGCTGTTTCCGAATATATGCACCCTCATGTGATACTCCACCATCACTTTGCTGGGGTCATTGTCCTTGTACCACAGGAACCTGAGGAAATTTCTATGGTCCTCTCTGACTATGAAACAGTGGAACATCTGTTCAATGTCGGCGGTGATGGCAATGGGCTCTTTCCGGAACCTCAACAACACTCCTACTAGGTTGTTTGTAAGATTAGGACCCATGAGGAGGACATCGTTGACAGACACGCCTTGATGTTTGGTGCTTGAATCAAAGACAACTCTAATTTGCTTAGGTTTCCGTGGGTGATATACTCCGAATAAGGGTAGGTACCAGCACTCCTCGTTTCCCTTTAAGGGAGGCGCTGGCTCCGCATGGCTATTATGGAATATCTTGCTCATAAAGGTGACAATGTGTTCTTTCATCTCCGGATTGTTGCTTAGTGTGCGCTGGAGAGAGTTGAATCTGGACAAGACTTGTTCACGATTGTTCAGGAGTCTTACCCTGGTAGCTTGGAAGGGTAGGGGAAAAACCCAGTGATTAGTCTCGTCCTTAAGGAACTCATTGTCCATTATCCTGACGAATTCCTTGTCTTCAATTGACGGGGCTACTTTGTTGTCATCTTTAGTTGTATGAAACACTGATCTTCCCAAGTCGTCTGCATAGGGAGAAGGAATGACATCAGGCAGCTGTATGGGATCTGGAGGCTTCTCTTTCACCTGATAGTGATGAGGGCATGGTTTGCAGAAAGTAGTTTGTCCATCTCGGCGTACGTAGGTCTTAAAAGGAATCGACTTTAGTTCAGTCCAAGCACACATTTCCTATGATTACCCACCCCAAGTCGAGTCTCTGTGCATAGGGGGCATAGTCAGGACCATTGCACTGTTGGCGGACCTTGGGTATCCTTAAATTGTCTCTGCCGAGCGGAAGTAGGATTTCAGCATTTGTGTCCATAGGTGGGATAACACTGACTAGGTGCCTTAGGTGTGGTTGGTGGAAAGCAGCTTCTGGAGTAGGAATCTCATCCCTTTGGCTGGGTATTTGATCGCATTCGATTAGCATAGGTAGGGGTATTTCTACGCCTCTGTTGACAGGAGAAGCAATGAAACCTTGTGCCCTCCTGCCACTAGTCTCTATGCGACCTGAGCAAGTATTCACAGTATAGGGCGTTGCTGGTCCCTTGATTCCAAAGGCTTCAAAGAACTTAGGTCCAGCTAGGGATCGATTGCTCTGATCGTCAATGATGGCATACATTTTAAATGCCTTCGCTGGTTGCCCTTCTGGATAAACTCTGATTAGGCATATCCTGGCACAGCATTTATCGCTTTGGCTCTCCCCACATACCTCTGAGCATGAGCAGGAGACAGCCGTGGTAGACTTGGCATTATTCTGTGGCTGCCCGCCATGGCTTGTAGCCGGACTAGAGGTAACTGTGACTGCTGGATCGCTGGTGGCTGAGGTTGGATGCAAAGTTGATGGGTGTTTGTCACTATGACACTCTTCACACTTAATGGCAGAATTGCAGTCCTTGGAAATGTGTTCTAATGAGGCGCAGCACTTGAAACATACCCCAAGTTCACTGAGGATTTTCTTGCGCTCCTGCATGGTTTGGGACCTGAAGCCTCTACATTTGTTCAATGAGTGTGGTTTTTTGTGAATGGCTTGTAGCTGGACTAGAGGTAACTGTGACTGCTGGATCGCTGGTGGCTGAGGTTGGATGCAAAGTTGATGGGTGTTTGTCACTATGACACTCTTCACACTTAATGGCAGAATTGCAGTCCTTGGAAATGTGTTCTAATGAGGCGCAGCACTTGAAACATACCCCAAGTTCGCTGAGGATTTTCTTGCGCTCCTGCATGGTTTGGGACCTGAAGCCTCTACATTTGTTCAATGAGTGTGGTTTTTTGTGAATGGGACACTCACGATTGAAAAAATTATCTCTCGACGGAATAGTGTACTGTTTATTGGAAGTTACTGCAGGTGGTGGCAGGTTAGTCAATCTGACTAAGGGATTCATAACTGGTGGATTCATAACTGGCTTAGTGATCGGACCCAAAGAGTGGTCGTAAATGGCTGCACATCCAGTTGGAAGAATGTCTCAAGTGGGGTACCACAGGGCTCTGTCCTGGGCCCTGTATTGTTCAACATCTTTATCAATGATTTAGATGAAGGAATTGAGGGTAAACTGATTAAATTTGCTGATGACACAAAGCTAGGAGGGATAGCTAATACTAGAGAAGAGAGAGAGAAGATTCAAAAAGATATAAATAAACTGGAGCAGTGGGCAGCAACTAACAGAATGGTTTTTAACAGGGAGAAATGCAAAGTACTACATCTGGGCAATAAAAATGAAAAAAGCATATACAGAATGGGAGGAATAGGGCTAAGCAACAGCACATGTGAAAAAGACTTGGGTATACTAATAGATCACAGACTGAATATGAGTCAACAGTGTGATGCAGCAGCAAAAAAGGCAAATGCAATTCTAGGATGTATTAACAGAAGCAGTCTAGATCACGTGAAGTCATTATTGCCCTCTACTCCTCTTTGGTCAGACCTCATCTGGAATACTGTGTCCAGTTTTGGGAGCCACATTTTAAAAAAGACATCAACAAACTGGAGCAAGTTCAGAAAAGAGCGACCAGAATGGTGACCGGTCTGCAAACCCTGTCTTATGAGGAAAGGTTGCAGGATTTGGGAATGTTTAGCCTGCAAAAGAGAAGACTGAGAGAAGACTTAATAACTGTCTACAAATATCTCAAGGGCTGTCACATTGCAGAAGGATCATCTTTATTCTCATTTGCACAAGGAAAGACTAGAAGCAATGGGATGAAACTGAATGGGAGGAGACACAGATTAGATATCAGAAAAAATTTTTTGACAGTTAGAGTGATCAATGAGTGGGACAGGCTGCCACGAGAGGTGGTGAGTTCTCCTCCAATAGAAGTCTTCAAACAGAGGCTGGACAGATACAGTATCTGTCTGGGATGATTTAGCGAATCCTGCTTTGAGCAGGGGGTTGGACCAGATGGCCCAGGAGGTCCCTTCCAACTCTACGATTCTATGATTCTATGACGCTTACACTATTTCTCAAGTCCTTGCGTCTATGTGTGACGCTTTCATACCTTGATGACGGTGTTGCTGGAGCTGTAGTGTTAGATTCCAGGAAGTCTAGGCTAGGGTCATTCCTCATTTGGGCCTGTTCGTCGACAAACTTGCAGAACTGAATGAACGGAGGAAAGGTGATATCATGTGACCTTTTGTACCTGGAAACGCATACTGCCCACTTCTCTTGCAGACTATGTGGCAGCTTTGAGACCATTGGGTTCACCCCATGGGTGGTGTCCAGGTAGCACAATCCAGACAGACAAGGGTCTCTTTTTGCGAGTTCCAGCTCCATAATCAGATCGCTTAAGTCCAAAAGCTAGTGGGCTTCCTTAAGGTTGATCCATGGAATGTTCTGCAGTCTCTTGAATAGGGACTTTTCTATGGCTTCAGCGCTGCCATAGGTTCTTTCGAGTCTCAGCCAGGCAGCAGCGAGACCTGCTTCAGCTTGCCCCACGTAGACGGTCCGAAGACTCTTCATACGGTTTGTGGAGTCAGGACTCAACCATTTAACCATGAGCTCGAGCTCCTGTTCCGCGGATAGGTTGAGGTCAGCAATGGCGGCTTTGAAGGTTGCTTTCCAGGCTCTGTAGTTCTCTGGACAGTTGTCAAACTTTGAGAGGCTGGTGCTGATTAGCTCTTTGCTCACCATAAACCTGGCAAACTCGGACATGTTACCGTATTAGCTTGTGGTTCCCATCGGGCGTATACGCTGTGTGGCGTGGAAGGGTGAATTGTTCCCGGGTAGAATGATGTTGCTGCAGGGTTGAGCTGTGGTTTAACCTCTGGAGATTTCGATGACTGCGGCTTGAACTGTGGAGATGGACTGGAAAGCGTCTTGTGGTCGTCTTGTGATGATTGCTGCTCCTGAAGGGACACATTATGGCACTGGTCTTGGGTCTCTGCAGATGGTGAGGCTAACACTGGCACCATAAGTTGGGCTGACTTGGGCATTTCCACAATGTTGGGTAGAACGTCACTGGAGAAAGTGTGTGCTGCAGATATCTGTTTCTGCACATAATCACTGGTACGGACAGCTGGGTCCTCTTTTTCCAGTGGTGGTAGGCAAATCGGGTTGAGGTTTTGCTTCAATGCTTGCTCGAGTATTTTTACTTCAGCTAATGCGATTTTTTCCTCCATTTCTATTTGAAGAATCTTTGCGCGAGCCTCTGCTTCTGTTTGAAGGATCTTTGCATGGGCCTCTGCTTCTGCTTTCGCTTTCTTGGCTTCTGCCTCTGCTTCTGCTTTCTTGGCTTCTGCCTCTGCTTTCTTGCTTTCTGCCTCTGCCTCTGCTTTCTTTGTTTCTGCCTCTGCTTCTGCTTTCTTGGTTTCTGCCTCTGCTTCTGCTTTATTTTCTGTGTAGGAGCGTCTTAGTTTGGATCGCTCTGCATTTAAACGGGCCTCTAGGATTCTGTCGCTGAGGGTTGAAGTCCTTGAGCAGGATGATTTGTATAACCGAGAAGAGTGTCTTGATAAGCCTGACCTGTGGGATCTTGATTCTTGCAGATGAGCAATACGGAACTCTACTTTATCTTTGGCGTCTTGCACAGTGGCGTTACTTGCTCTGTCTGTGGAATACGCTTTGCTTAACTCTGATGAGGCTTCATCAATATTAGAGTCTTTTAGGAAGGCAACGTACCTTGCGGACAGTCTCTTTTATCTTCCGTGGGCCGTGTCTAGCCGTTTTATAGTGTCCTGAAGACTCGCTGCATCATTTTTGTGGCGTTGGATGCCTGACATGAGGGAGGTGACTCGTTACCATAGGTTGTCCAGGTTGTCATTGAACTCATCCTTCGTGGAACGGTAGTTCTCGAGGACCTTTAACGTTATCTTAAGGGAGCGTACTGGTCGCGAGTCTTGGCCTGTTTCTGAAGCTGGCTCTGTTTCCCACTCTTCATAATGGGCAGTATCGGGTTGTATTTGCTCTGTTTCAGCAGTGGGAGACAATGCAGAGTCTTTTTTGGCCATTTTGATTTAAGGTGCGCTGTCTCTTTAAGAAACTGAACTTTTGAATTGGGGGCTGGAAATCGCAGTGCAGCTTAGCTAAGACGTCCTGACGAGATTCCCAAGCTGTTTTTGGAGAATTGTGGGGTTTTGCAGTCCGCCAATCTGCAGCAATGTGGTATAATATACAGAGAATCTCTATGCACAATGCGGTCTGGGGTGACGTTGCAGACAGATTCTTAGCAGAGCAGGGCTGCAGTATGTGAGCAGGCAGATGGGTTGGGATATAAGGCCTCTTTCACACTTCAGTTTTTTGCATCAGTCAAAATCCGCCAAAAGGACGGATGGCGGATCCGTTTTAGAACTGATGTCAACGGATGCCACCCATCCGTTTTTTGGACGGATCCGACAAATTAACAATTTTAAAGGAATCGCAGCCTGGAAAAAAAGAAAGAGAGAGAGAGAGAGAGAGAATTTTTTTTTGTCTGGCAACCAGAAAGAATTTCGGGTTAAATCAGTGTCTGGGGGATCCGCCAGACAAAAAACGTTGCAAGCTCCGTTTTGAAATCTTTGAGGATGGTGACGGACAGCAACTTTTGGCGGATCCGCAAAAAAAACGGATGCAACGGACAGCAATCCGTCACAATCCGCCTATAATGAAAGTCAATGGGGAAAAAAACGGATCCTCAAAAAAAAATTGCGGATCCGTTTTTTTCAAAACCTGGCGGATTGTGACTGATTGTAAAAAACTGAAGTGTGAAAGAGGCCTAAATGTGATGGTCAACGTGTGACTGGACACACCACCTCCAGCAGGGCGAATTTCTATGGCACACGTGACCCTGGATACACCGCCTCCAGTAGGGCGAATTTAAATAATATAACATGCAGCCGGATACACCGCCTCCTGCAGGCGAATTTCAGAATTATAGTATAACTGGATACACCGCTTCCAGCAGGGCGAATTTAAATAATAAAGGGAAACACCAGGGAAACTGATACAATGGAAGGCCCTGCGATAGGGAACGGGGACGTGGAGACCTCCTGCACTCCCCTGAGTCAGTGTCTCTACACTCCTAACGATCCCTAGGCCAGTTCCGCACCGGGCGCCGATCAGGAACCTAAAATCCCTAGCTCGCCCGGCACCTAGCCCTTTCTAGTGAAATGGACGGTGCAGAAACTAATCCCACCACTGCACTGAAACACACAAAAGGAAAGTACAAAAGAGGGGTAACACCACTTAGCTTTGCTCTGTTGCTCTTGCTCCCAGCAACAGAGTCCACCACCAGAATTCAGCTTCCACCTGAAGCTACTACACCAAAGCTCTGCCTGAGCTGCAAGGAACTCTCTCTGCAGTTCCTTCCTCCACCAGACTTGGTTGGAAATGAGCAATATCACCAACCGTGATTGCAACACCTGACACTCTTTTATAGCAGAGCCAGATCAATCACACCTGCTTTATAATCACGCGCACTAAACGAAAGTAACCAGAGTGCAATGACTCTAATGGCCACCGGGGGTAAAACTAGAACTGAAACCACCACAGTGCAATGACCCTAATGGCCACCGGGGGCAAAACTATCTTTAAGCACACAGCTTAAGGAAAAAAAAAGGTTACTAGTGCTTTTATCTGTCATGATCCAGCATGGATCATGACAATAAGGGTGATTTTTTTGCTGGGTTTCAAGGCAGTTTTTCAACTGTTCTGTCCCCACGAGGCGAATGAAGATGTGGCTGGTGAATAGGGGCTGGGAGAGATTCCTACCTTCGTTTCCTTAATGCAGGGCAGACAGGACCATGTTGCTCAGTGTTCGGAGAGATAATGCACACCAGGGATTGTGAAGTCCAGACTTGTTTAATTGGAAATCTGGACTTACAGCGTATGATTGGTAATACAATAGGTTCTCCAGACGTACAGAGTGTTAACGAACTGATACAGCAAAGTGGTTAACAAGGTGGTACAGCAAAGTGATAAAGCAAGGTGGTCGAAAAACTGATGCCTTTCACAGCTCGGTACAAGCATGTCTCTCCCAGGTGAAAGTGAAACTAACAAATGGAAGGAAGAGAAGGCGTGACCTCTGAACCGGAAGTGAAAGGCATGTACAAGAATTAATTAGCTGCAGGCTGCCATACAGAAATTAGACCAGCAGGTGGCAGCAGAGCAAATGCAAGACAACCATATAAGCATAACTTAGACGGAACAGCACAACCAGAGGAAGCGAAGGAAAGAGTTGTCTCAGGAGATTAGAAAGAAAATTATAGGCAAATATATTAAAGGTAAAAGTTATAAGGCCATCTCCAAGCAGCTTGATGTTCCTGTGACTACAGTTGCACATATTATTCAGAAATTTAAGCTCCATGGGACTGTAGCCAACCTCCCTGGACGTGGCCGCAGGAGGAAAATTGATGATAAATAGGGATGAGCGAGTAGTGAAATACTCGGACTCGCTGTATTCGTTACGAGTACCTCCTTATACTCGGGTACTCGTAACGAGTAGCGAGTCCAATGTAAGTCAATGGGAAATGCGAGAAATGGGCTGTGTGTGTGTGCTGGGCTGGGCGGGGACTGTGCGAAGACTGTGTCGGGCTATGCGGGACTGTGCTGGCCTGTGCGGGACTGTGCTGGGCTGTGCAGGTACTGTGCGGGGACTGTGCTGGGCTGTGCGGGACTGTGAAGGGCTGTGCGTAACTGTGCTGGGCTGTGCGGGGACTGTGCTGGCCTGTGCGGGACTGTGCTGGGCTGTGCAGGTACTGTGCGGGGACTGTGCTGGGCTGTGCGGGACTGTGAAGGGCTGTGCGTAACTGTGCTGGGCTGTGCGGGGACTGTGCTGGCCTGTGCGGGACTGTGCTGGGTTGTGCGGGGACTGTGCAGGGCTGTGCGGGACTGTGCTGGGCTGTGCATGGACTGTGTGGGGACTGTGCAGGGCTGTGCGGGACTATGCTGGGCTGTGCAGATACTGTGCGGGACTGTCAAGGGCTGTGCGGGACTGTGCAGGGGTGTGCGGATACTGTGCTGGCCTGTGCGGGACTGTGCTGGGCTGTGCAGGTACTGTGCGGGGACTGTGCAGGACTGTGCAGGTACTGTGCAGGACTGTGCAGGTACTGTGCAGGACTGTGCAGGACTGTGCTGGGCTGTGCGGGGACTGTGTAGGGCTGTGCAGGACTATGCTGGGCTGTGCAGATACTGTGCAGGACTGTGCTGGGCTGTGCGGGGACTGTGCAGGGCTGTGCGGGACTATGCTGGGCTGTGCAGATACTGTGCGGGACTGTGCAAGGCTGTGCGGGACTGTGCTGGGGTGTGCGGGTACTGTGCTGGCCTGTGCGGGACTGTGCTGGGCTGCGCAGGTACTGTGCGGAGACTGTGCAGGGCTGTGCGGGGCTGTTCCGGGCTGTGCGGGAACTGTGCAGGGCCTGTGCGGGACTGTGCAGGTACTGTGCAGGACTGTGCAGGCCTGTGCGGGACTGTGCTGGGCTGTGCGGGGACTGTGCGGGGACTGTGTAGGGCTGTGCGGGACTATGCTGGGCTGTGCAGATACCGTGCGGGACTGTGCAGGGCTGTGCGGGACTGTGCTGGGATGTGCGGGGACTGTGCTGGCCTGTGCAGATACTGTGTGGGTACTGTGCCGGGCTGTGCGGGACTGTGAAGGGCTGTGCTGGACTGTGCAGGACTGTGCTGGACTGTGCAGGTACTGTTCAGGACTGTGCTGGGCTGTGCAGGGACTGTGCAGGGCTGTGCGGGACTGTGCTGGGCTGTGAGGGACTGTGCGGGACTGTGCTGGGCTGTGCAGGTACTGTTCAGGACTGTGCAGGACTGTGCTGGGCTGTGCAGGGACTGTGCTGGGCTGTGCGGGACTGGTGCAGGGCTGTGCAGGTACTGTTCAGGACTGTGCAGGACTGTGCTGGGCTGTGCAGGGACTGTGCAGGGCTGTGCGGGACTGTGGAGGGCTGTGCGGGACTGTGCAGGGCTGTGCGGGACTGTGCAGGGCTGTGCGGGGACTGTGCTGGGCTGTGTGGGGACTGTGCGGGACTGTGCTGGGCTGTGCAGGTACTGTGCGGGACTGTGCAGGGCTGTGCGGGACTGTGCTGGGCAGTGCGGGGACTGTGCAGGGTTGTGCGGGACTGTGAAGCATATCAAGAAAAGAACACTGTCTCTACTGTGAAACATGGAGGAGGCTCTGTTATCTCAAGACTATCAAGGGATTCTAGAGAGAAATATGCTGCCCAGTGTCAGAAAGCTTGGTCTCATTCAAAGGTCATGGGTTTTGTAACAGGATAATGACCCAAAACACACAGCTAAAAACACCCAAGAATGGCTAAGAGGAAAACATTGGACTATTCTGAAGTGGCCTTCTATGAGCCCTGACCTAAATCCTATTGAGCAATTTAGGAAAGAGCTGAAACATGCCATCTGGAAAAGGCAACTTTCAAACACGCGACATCTGGAGCAGTTTGCTCTTGAGGAGTGGGCCAAAATACCTGTCAAGAGGTGCAGAAGTCTCATTGACAGTTACACGAATTGTTTGACTGCAGTGATTGCCTCAAAAGGTTGTGCAACATAATATTAAGATAAGGGTACCATCATTTCTGTCCAGGCCTATTTCATGAGTTTTATTTTTAAAAAATCTATGGAAGCATGGTTGAAATGCAATGTCTGACTTTCATTTGTTCATTTTCGTAGATTCATTATTACTTTTGTCAGATTCCAGTTATTTCTGTGACCATTGTGGGTTTTTCTGTCATTAAACGAGGGGTACCAACAATTTTGACCACGTGTCTATATAAATAAATGGGAAGCTTTTGTTGGTCTGACTCTGATACATACCGTATTTTTTGGACCATAAGACGCACTTTTTTCCCCCAAAATTTTTGGGGAAAGTGGGGGGTGCGTCTTATGGTCGCAATGCACGGTACCTGGTGCGCTGGTGGCAGCGGGCGAGGCTCTGCGGTGCGGTGGTGGCAGCGGGCGGCGCTCTGCGGTGCAGTGGTGGCAGCGGGCTGTGCTCCGGTGCAGGGGCGGAGGCTCCGCCAGCGTTTCTTCGCGGCCCGGAGGCCCCCGCACACCACTTGCTGGGCGCCGCCATGTTGCGGTGGCCTCCGGGAGCATGGACGCCGGCAAGATGGCCGCCGGTCCGGGGACGGCACATGCGCAGCTTCAGATCTCGTGCCGAGATCTCGGGGGACGAGATTCAAATCTCGGCAACGAGATCTTGTCCCCCGAGATCTCGGCACGAGATCAGAAGCTGCGCATGCACCGTCCCTGGACCGGCGGTCATCTTGCCGGCGTCCATGCTCCCGGAGGCCACCGCAACATGGCGGCGCCCAGCAAGGGGTGTGCGGGGGCCTCCGGGCCGCGAAGAAACACCGGCGGAGCCGCCGCCCCTGCACCGGAGCACAGCCCGCTGCCACCACCGCAGAGCCCACCTGTCCCTGCCACAGCTGCCCCTGCCCACCTGCCCCAGCACAGCTGCCCCTGCCCCAGCACAGCTGCCCCTGCCTCAGCTGCCCCTGCCACAGCTGCCCCTGCCACAGCTGCCCCTGCCACAGCACAGCTGCCCCTGCCCACCTGCCCCTGCCACAGCTGCCCCTGCCACAGCACATCTGCCCCTGCCACAGATGCCCCTGCCACAGCACAGCTGCCCCTGCCACAGCTGCCCCTGCCCCAGCACAGCTGCCCCTGCCCCTGCCCACCTGCCCCAGCACAGCTGCCCCTGCCACAGCTGCCTCTGCCCCAGCACAACTGCCCCTGCCACAGCTGCCCCTGCCCACCTGCCCCAGCACAGCTGCCCCTGCCACAGCTGCCCCTGCACAGCCCACCCACCCCAGCCCCAGCGCAGCTGCCCCAGCACAGAGCCGCCGCCACCGCACGAGCCTGGACCACTGAATGACCCCTGTGACTACTTCTCCACCTGTGCCGGATCCCTTCCCAGGTAAGCTGAATTCGGACTGTAAGACGGACCCCCATTTGACATATTATTATTTTTTTCCCTATTTTCCTTCTGAAAATAGGGGTGCGTCTTATGGTCCGGTGCATCTTATAGTCCGAAAAATACGGTAGTTTTTGGTTTGAAGTCAAAAACCCTTCAATCATCAAATACTAGATATTCAAAGCCACTCGAATCAAATGTACTTTCTTTTTAATGTAGCCCCTTCCCTGCGGCTTCATTTTCTAACAGCTGCTTGATAGCGAAACAGACTTTCTAACCTTCGTTCTATCAATGTCCAAGTAGAATACATATTGATTATTGAGCAGTGGTAGACGACTAGGTTCACATTTTTCCTCTTCTTCCACATCTGGTCTAAATCCCAAAAAGTGGGACTGGGATGAAAACCATTATGGAGCTCTGCCAGAGACATTCATTATAAAGAGTCAGACAGAGACGGCCTTCTTTTGGAGGATGCAAAGCATGGGAGACTACGCTTTTGTGTCCACCTAAAATGATGGACTGTGCAGCGGAAGCCATATTGAGAACATAATGACTTTGACTGTGTATTTTTAGTGAATGACATCATCAAGGCTCTATTTGAATCTCTTTTTATCTCTTTTTTGGGTTTTAGAAGGCAGCGCAGTGCTCACCATGGAGCTCAGTAAGGCTAGGGCCCACACGACTGTTTTTCTCTCATCCCAGAAAATTGGTCAGATTATGGTAATCACACTCTGATGAGAGTGTGATACAAGTTTCTCGGAGGTGGAGAAAAAAAAGTTTCTCCATTCAGTTTGTCTATGAAACTTGAAAATGGTAGCACACCAAATATGAAATACGAATAGCAAAATGGCTTTAGTAATACATTTCATAATGGCTTTTTGTAGGGCATATCAAATATGAAATAAGTGAAATATGAATAGCATAATGGCTTTTGTAATCTAGAAAAACATATGAGATACTTAGCACAAAATTTGGCCAAAAGATGTGAGCCCATTCACCAACGACAAGGTGATCTCAGATTGAATGGGTCCCTATACTGACTGCCTGGTGTGAACTGACCTCTGGCTAGTAACATGATAAAGCCTGTATATATAGGACGATAGGAACCAAACATGTGACTGAATGCGATTAAAATCACCACTTGATGAAGGACGGAGTGCTCAGTCAGAAAACTAGTATACAAGTAATAAAACAAACTGACGGCACATCTAGAACTAGTCTGAATAGGTGCATACCAAAAGGCAACTTACATATTAAATTAGAAAATGGTAGCACACCAAATATGAAATACGAATAGCAAAATGGCTTTAGTAATACATTTCATAATGGCTTTTTGTAGGGCATATCAAATATGAAATAAGTGAAATATGAATAGCATAATGGCTTTTGTAATCTAGAAAAACATATGAGATACTTAGCACAAAATTTGGCCAAAAGATGTGAGCCCATTCACAAGCGACAAGGTGATCTCAAATTGAATGGGTCCCTTAACTGACTGCCTTGTATACTAGTTTTCTGACTGAGCACTCCGCCCTTCATCAAGTGGTGATTTTAATCGCATTCAATCACATGTTTGGTTCCTATTGTCCTATATATACAGGCTTTATCATGTTACTAGCCAGAGGTCAGTTCACACCAGGCAGTCAGTTAAGGGACCCATTCAATCTGAGATCACCTTGTCGTTGGTGAATGGGCTCACATCTTTTGGCCAAATTTTGTGCTAAGTATCTCATATGTTTTTCTAGATTACAAAAGCCATTATGCTATTCATATTTCACTTATTTCATATTTGATATGCCCTACAAAAAGCCATTATGAAATGTATTATTAAAGTCATTTTCCTATTCGTATTTCATATTTGGTGTGCTACCATTTTCTAATTTAATATGTAAGTTGCCTTTTGGTATGCACCTATTCAGACTAGTTCTAGATGTGCCGTCAGTTTTTTCTATTACTTGTCTATGAAACTTGGACCGCACTTGGATTTCATCCGAGTGAGGTCTAATGTTTTCCACCAACCCATAGACATGAATGGCCAAGAGCAATCCAATTAACAGAGGCAAATCATGCACGCAGCAATTTTTTTCCTTGGATCACTTAGTCCAAAAATGTGCATAGCCCCATATATTAACATGGGGACAAGTGCTATCTGTCAAAACCAGGGATGTCTGCACATGACCTAAGAGTGTGAACCAGCTCTTTTTTATTGTAATTGCACCTTCTGAAATAGTAGAGGCGCGCCATCTAGGGAAAGAAGAGAAATGCTAACCATGCACGGAAAATATGGTGGAAACCTAGCCTTAAAAGTTGTAGTAAAAGTTGCATTTGACTACATTTGCTACCTATTTGGCTAAGATTTTTGGAAATGAAAAGGGAGTTTAACAAACCCAGCAAGGAAGGGGTCTGACTGAGCAATCGTACTTTTTTTTTTTTTACCGATGCTATAGCAATCAAAATAAACCAAAATCCTAATTGTGTCTTGAGTAGTGTTGAGCATTCCGATACCGCAAGTATCGGGTATCGGCCGATACTTGCTGTATCGGAAATCCGATACCGACTTCCGATATTTTTTCAATATCGGAAGTCGGCATCGGAATCGGAAGTTGAAGTTCAAAGTTGATTGACAGCCGAAATGACGTCATCATGATGCGCGGTGTGTGCGCATCATGATGCGCCGTCATTTCGGGCCTTCCGGGGGTGTCTGCCGGCCTGCCGGGGGGCTGTGTGGACTGCCCGGGGTCTGTACCGGCCTGCCGGGGGGCTGTGCCAGCCTGCCGGTGGTCTGTGCACCCTGTGGGGGTCTGTACCGGCCTGCCGGGGGGCTGTGCCGGCCTGCCGGTGGTCTGTGCACCCTGTGGGGGTCTGTACCGGCCTGCTGGGGGGCTGTGCCGGCCTGCCGGGGGGCTGTGCTGATGTCCGGGGGTCTGTGCAAGCATCGTCTGATGGGACTATAAGTCCCATCTGGCGATGCCTGCTACCATGACAGTGATTGACACATTAGCCAATGATGGGACAGTAGTAGTCCCATCATCCGGCTAATGTGTTAAATGTTAAAAAAAAAAAAAAAAAATACTACATACATGCTACATACATACTACATATATACTACATACATACTACATGCATGCTACATACATGCTACATATATACTACATGCATGCTACATACATACTGCATGCTACATACATACTACATACATACCACATATATACTACATACATACTACATGCATGCTACATACATACTACATACATACTACATACATACTACATACATACCACATATATACTACATACATACTACATATATACTACATACATACTACATGCATGCTACATACATGCTACATATATACTACATGCATGCTACATACATACTGCATGCTACATACATACTACATACATACCACATATATACTACATACATACTACATGCATGCTACATACATACTACATACATACTACATACATGCTACATACATAACACATATATACTACATGCATGCTACATACATACTACATGCTACATACATACTACATATATACTACATGCATGCTACATACATACTACATGCTACATACATACTACATATATACTACATGCATGCTACATACATACTACATGCTACATACATACTACATATATACTACATACATACTACATACATACTACATGCATGCTACATACATACTACATGCTACATACATACCACATACATACTACATACATACTACATGCTACATACATACTACATATATACTACATGCATGCTACATACATACTGCATGCTACATGCATGCTACATACATACTACATACATACTACATATATACTACATGCATGCTACATACATACTACATGCTACATACATACTACATATATACTACATGCATGCTACATACATACTACATGCTACATACATACTACATATATACTACATACATACTACATGATACATACATACCACATACATACTACATACATACTACATGCTACATACATACTACATATATACTACATGCATGCTACATACATACTGCATACTACATGCATGCTACATACATACTACATACATACTACATGCTATATACATACCACATATATACTACATACATACTACATACAATACATTCATACAATACATACATAGACATACAGTACATATAACATAGAGTAACATACTTACCAATACTTGTCACTTTGTTCCCCGAAGCCATTGTCTTTTACGGAATAAATATTAACATAACAAACCACAAAAATACTCACCCACGATCCGAAGCAGTCCACGAGTGTGTCCCACGACGATCTTGGGTAGAGAACTGCAGCATCAGCTGATGCTGCCGTTCTCTACGGGCTGCAGGAATCCAATGACGGAAGGTAGGTATCCTTCCGCACTGTATTCCTCCGCCACTTAAAAAAAAAAAAGTCCCTAGTCTCACTTTATGCCATTGCTGCGTGGGAAATTCCCACACAGCAATGGCATAAAGTGAGACTAGGGACTTTTTTTTTTTTTAAGTGGCGGAGGAATACAGTGCGGAAGGATACCTACCTTCCGTCATTGGATTCCTGCAGCCCGTAGAGAACGGCAGCATCAGCTGATGATGCTGTTCTCTACCCAAGATCGTCGTGGGACACACTCGTGGACTGCTTCGGATCGTGGGTGAGTATTTTTGTGGTTTGTTATGTTAATATTTATTCCGTAAAAGACAATGGCTTCGGGGAACAATGTGACAAGTATTGGTAAGTATGTTACTCTATGTTATATGTACTGTATGTCTATGTATGTATTGTATGAATGTTTTGTATGTAGTATGTATGTAGTATATATGTGGTATGTATGTAGCATGTAGTATGTATGTAGTATGTATGTAGCATGCATGTAGCATGCAGTATGTATGTAGCATGCATGTAGTATATATGTAGTATGTATGTGGTATGTATGTAGCATGTAGTATGTATGTAGCATGCATGTAGTATGTATGTAGTATATATGTAGTATGTAGTATGTATGTAGCATGCATGTAGTATATATGTAGTATGTATGTAGCATGTAGTATGTATGTAGCATGCATGTAGTATGTATGTAGTATGTATGTAGTATGTATGTGGTATGTATGTAGCATGTAGTATGTATGTAGCATGCATGTAGTATATATGTGTTATGTATGTAGCATGTAGCATGCATGTAGCATGCATGTAGTATGTATGTAGTATGTATGTAGTATGTATGTGGTATGTATGTAGCATGTAGCATGCATGTAGTATGTATGTAGTATATATGTGGTATGTATGTAGTATGTATGTAGCATGCAGTATGTATGTAGCATGCATGTAGTATATATGTAGTATGTATGTAGCATATATGTAGTATGTATGTAGCATGTAGTATGTATGTAGCATGCAGTATGTATGTAGCATGCATGTAGTATATATGTAGTATGTATGTAGCATATATGTAGTATGTATGTAGCATGTAGTATATATGTAGTATGCATGTTGCATGCATGTAGTATATATGTAGTATGTATGTTGCATGTAGTATGCATGTTGCATGCATGTAGTATATATGTAGTATGTATGTTGCATGTAGTATATATGTAGTATGAATGTAGCATGTATGTAGTATGTAGTATGAATGTAGCATGTATGTAGTATGCATGTTGTATGTATGTAGCATGTAATTTTTTTTTTTTTTTTTACATTTAACACATTAGCCGGATGATGGGACTACTACTGTCCCATCATTGGCTAATGTGTCAATCACTGTCATGGTAGCAGGCATCGCCAGATGGGACTTGTAGTCCCATCGGACGATGCCTGCACAGACCCCCGAAGCCTGTACAGCCCCCCGGCAGGCCGGCACAGCCCCCCGGCAGGCCGGCACAGCCCCCCGGAGCCTGTACAGCCCCCCGGCAGGCCGGCACAGCCCCCTGGCAGGCCGGCACAGCCCACCGGAGCCTGCACAGACCACCGGCAGGCCGGCACAGCCCCCCGGCAGGCCGGCACAGCCCACCGGAGCCTGCACAGACCACCGGCAGGCCGGCACAGCCCCCCGGCAGGCCGGCACAGACCACCGGAGCCTGCACAGACCACCGGAGCCTGCACAGACCCCCTGGCAGGCCGGCACAGCCCCCCGAAAGGCCCGTACAGACCCCAGAGAGGCTGTACAAGGCAAAAACAGGGTTTTTCTTATTCCGATACCGGAAGTCCCATAGACTTGAATGGGACTTCCGGTATCGGAATCGGCGATACTTTTTTTTAAGATCGGCCGATCCATTCCGATCCGATACTTTGAAGTATCGGACGGTATCGCTCAACTCTAGTCTTGAGTCTTTTATCGTCTGTTCCCCACCTTTCCTCGTCTGAATATAAACAATACATTCAGGAAGAAGGTTGGAATATGGGACACAGACAGACCGGGAGGATACCGAAAAAAAAAATGAATGAGGTCATCATCGATGAATAAACATCTGGGTCACCACCAGACAAACTGCTCAAGAGACGCGATCCCGATGCTCATTGTTGGAAATTACTCTGTACTGGAAGACTGTATCAGTATATACAATTACATTATTGTTATTCTTTCTATAAACTGATGATTTTAATTATAAATTGAATTACTCATAATATTGTAAAATCTGTTGGCGCATACAACAGCTGCAGGCTTATACTGTAGGGCTATCTTGGATAGACAGCAGATGGCGTTGTGTTACCTGCTACTATTTGCTGATATGTGTGCAGTTCCTCTCTTAACTGTACAGCGTGACGTCCTTGGCTTGTATGTGTCGGTTTTCTCCTGCAATCCTCCATGTTGGGATGATGTTGATATAATAGAGGCTGCATGTCCCAAGTAAAACAGTCCCATAACATCTAAATGATTCTGCTGAAAGCTGAAATCTGCAACATGATCTGCACCCTGACTGTAGAATAAATGACAATAATACAAAGAACTATAAGTAAATGTATACACCAGTAACTATGGACAGCACTGACGGAGAATTTTGCTCATTTCCTGTTATGGCCACTAGATGGCAATGCAGTAACCTGTCACTCGCTAGTCGCTGGCAATGCAACATTTTTAGGTCTGTGCACATTTCCTGCACACTACTCTGTACAGTTTTCGCCAGGGAAAACGATAACCCGAATATTTAATGGACATGTCCCATAGTAATTGAAAGGGATGGGGAAGGGGTGTCAATATTTCATCGCACTGACGATAACTTAATTCTAGCCATTAGGTGAAAAATATTGGCAACCCCTACATATGTAACTTGAAAAAACATGAACTGCTAAAAAGTGTATGAAACTGGATCTTTTCCTGTAATTATACCATGGTGCCCATCTCTTCTCTATATGTTGTGACTTGCCTGGCTTGGTGCTTGTAACTTTTATTTTTTTTTGGTCACAATGACGTATTTTTAAACTTCTGTTTATGTGCCTATATGTCTTCACAATTCATATAATTATATATCATTACTGTATGATGGAAGGTTTACATACATTCCTGAGCAAAACAAAAAGTTGCAGGAAAGTTCTGCAAAAACTTACTGTAAAGCTTTTTTTTCATGACATTTACTAAACATTATATATGAGTTGCTCTATTTACTGTATGGTTTTTTTTTTTACATCTACATATGTATCTGATATTGACTATCATAATCCAGTACTTGCTACTGAGGGTTAGATTTATGTTTTGTGTTACCGCATTGTTATTACTTTTCTATATTTTGCTTATTTTTCTTTCACATATTTAGGATGCTTTAACTAGTCGCTGACATTTCAACAAGGTTTACATAAGTAAATAGTACATTTTTGTAATATATCTTATCAGACAAAACTGCTTCTTTTTCGACTTAGGAGCCGTTTCTTTAGCTTCTTCTGCGTTTTGAACTCATCTTTCACTCTGAAATACGCCTAAAATCCTTCTTGGCCAAAACAAGACACAGACTGTCTGGTTAGTGAGGTGTCAGATAAATGCTGCCTATTCAGGTCTATGGAGAGAGGAAGGTGCTGTTGCTTTACAGTAAGAGTGTCGTTTTTTTATCTCACCCTAGTACTGGATTCACATCAACACTGCTCAGTATTGCTGTATATTGTCATCCGTGCTGCTGCTGCTTCGTATCAAGTGCTGCATAGAATCAGGAGAGTAGGAATCCTTTATATCCGTGTGTTCTGTGTATGGGAGAAATCATAGCAGCTATTGTCCACCCACTAGCTCAGAGACAACTGAAATGAGCTATGGAGATTGGGAAAAGTGGTGAAAATGAAGGATAAAGTGTGTTGTATTCCTTATGTATACACACAGGACAGTTGATTCTGGAAAGTCACAAGAGACAGGTACTTGCTTAAATCACGGAGCATCCCCTTTGGTGATGTCACTGACGGGTTCCTGATGACATCAGATGTGTACTCCCATTGATGAAGGTCAGAGGTAATAAACATTTTTAACATAAAAAAGGTCATAAGTTTCTTTAACCACTTCGTGCCAGAGCCCATTTTCATTTTTGTGTTTCTGTTTTTGCTCTCCTTCTTCCCAGAGCCATAACTTTTTTATTTTTTAGTCAATATGGCTGTGTGAGGGCTTGTTTTTTGTGGAACGATTTGTACTTTTCAACTGCGTTTTACCATATTGTGTACTCAAAAACGGGAAAAAAATTCCAAGTGCTGTGAAATTGCAAAAAAAGTGCAATCTCACACTTGTTTTTGGGGGTTTTTTTGCACCATGTTCACTAAATGCTAAAACTGACCTGCAACTATGATTCTCCAGGTCATTACGAGTACATAGACAGCAAACACGTCTAGGTACTTTTTTATTTAAGTGGTGAAAAAAATTCTAAACTTTGATTAAAAATAAATGATAATTTGCGCCATTTTCTGATACGTGCAGCATCTCCACTTTTCGTGATCTCAGGTTGGGTGAGGGCTTATTTTTTGCACGCCAAGCTGTCGTTTTTAATGATACCATTTTGATGCAGATACTTTTTTTTGATCACCCGTTATTGCATCTTAACGCAATGTCGAGGCAACCAAAAAAACATAATTCTGGCATTTTTAATTTTTGTCTTGCTACACCGTTTAGCGATCAGTTTAATCCTTTTTTTATTGATAGTTTGGCCAATTCTGAACAAGGAAATACCTAATATTTCTATGTTTGATTTTTTTATTGTTTTATTTTGAGTGGGATAAAAGAGGGGTGATTTAAACTTTTATTTTTTTAATACTATTTTTCCTTAACTTCTGGCATGCTTCAATAGCCTACATAGAAGGTAAGAAGCAGCTACAACTTGATTGGCTCTGCTACATATGCTGTAGGCAATGCTCAGATCACTTCTATGTAGCAGAATTACTGCATTGCTTTGAGCGCCGACCACAGGGTGGCGGTCATAGCAATCCAGCATCAACAACCATAGAGGTCTCAAGGAGACCTCTGGTTGGTATGCCGATGAACCGATGACACCCGATGACGTGATGGGGTCACCAGTGCGCGTATTTTCGGCCCCATTGGCCGTAAGCCCGTGTTAAATGCCGCTGTCAGAGTTTGACAGTGGCATTTAACTAGTTAATAGCTGCGGGCAGATCGCGATTCCACCAGCGCCTATTGGGGGCACATATCAGCTGTTCAATACAGCTGACATGTTCAGGCTTTTAGGTGGGCTTACCAAAAAGCTCTATCTTGGTCTTATCTGTTTACAAAATGCTTTCCCAGAAGGATTTTGGCATACTCTTGTACATTTTGGCAAACTGGAGTCTAGCTTTTTATGTCTCTGTGTCAGCAGTGGGGTCTTCTTGGGTCTTCTGCCATAGAGTTTCCTTTCATTCAAATGTCGACAAATCAATCGCACTGACAGGACAGCTTGAATTTTTTGGGATCTTGATTGGGGCTACTTACCCACCTATCCTGCATTGCAACCTTTCATCAATTTGTCTCTGCAATCCATGTCCGGGAAGAATAGCTACAGTGCCATGGGTTGTAAACTTCTTGATTTATGTTGCACACCGTAGACAAAGTAACATGATGATCTCTGGAGATGGACTTTAGATTGTTGATAATTTTCAACAATTTTGGTACACAAGGCCTCAGATAGTTCTCTCCTCTTGTGTTCTCCATGCTGAGTGTAGCACACACAAACACAAAATGCAAAGATTGAGTCAACTTCTCTCCCCTTTTTATCTGGTTTCAGGTGTGCTTTTCATATTGCCCACACCCGTTACTTGCCACAGGTGGGTTTGAAAAGGTGCTAACAATTTTGTCCAGACCATTTATGGGGTTTTATGTGAAATTATGTCCAATTTGCCTTTTCTTCTCATGTTTTTGTGTTGCTCCAAAGTAAGCAGGTTGCTGGATGCAGTTACGGACAAGGCAGAGTAAGGGTTAACAATTTGTAATAAACAGGGGAATACTCCACGCAGGGAGGAAAACAGTTAAAAGAGGGAATAAATGCTTCAGTTTGCAAAGGATATTCAGAGTTCAGGAACTTTGAATCAGGTAGCAGCAGTTCTTGTGAAACACTTGTGTCAGAAGTTCCTCAAACTATGACATTTGCTGGGAAGTCAATAGCGCCGGCAATGGCTGGCGTGGTGTCCTTTCCAATGGGGTCATGTGGGCATCAATGCCCCGTCTTCTGGCGGCAGCGGTCAGTCTACGGTATCTTCCGCTGAGCCCCTAGTCCATATGCTGCAGTGGCTGACAAGGGTGCGGCAAAGTCAGGGCCCAGGTGTCCGTCCCGTACCCGGTCACTCTTATGTGGCATGTACACTGTACTCACGGACACGGAGCGTACATAGTAACATAGTATTTAACCCCTTAAGGACAAAAGCCACTTTGTAGGTTAATGACCAGGCCTTAATTTTAAAATCGGACCACTGTCACTTTATGTTGTTATAACTCTGGAACGCTTCAACGAATCCCGCTGATTCTAAGATGTTTTTTTCATGACATATTATACTTCATGTTAATGATAACATTTCTTTAGTATAACTTGCGTTTATTTATGAAAATAATGGAAATTGGTCAAAAATTTTGAAAATGTAGCAATTTCCAAACTTCTAATTTTTGTACCCTTAAATCAGAGAGTGATGTCACACAAAATAGTTAATAAATAACATTTCCCACATGTCAACTTTACACCAGCAGTCAGCAAAATTTTGGAAACATAATTTTTTGTTTTTAGGATGTTATAAGGGTTAAAAGTTGACCAGCGATTTCTCATTTTTCCAACAAAATTTACACAACCATTTTTTTTTACGGACCACCTCACATTTGAAGTGAGTTTGTGGGGATCAATATAACAGAAAATACCCAAAAGTGACACCATTCTAAAAACTGCACCCCTCAAGGTGTTCAAAACCACATTCAATAAGTTTATTAACCCTTTAGGTACTTCACAAGAATTGAAGCAATGTAGAAGGAAAAAATGAACATTTAACTTTTTTCCCCAAAATTTTACTTCAGACACAATTTTTTTTATTTTATCAAGGGTATCAGGAGAAAATGAACCACAATATTTGTTGTGCAATTTCTCCTGAGTACACTGATACTCCATGTGTGGAGGAAGGGCAATCTTTAGGCGCATGGCAGTGCTCAGAATGGAAGGAGCATCATTTGAGGTTTTGAATGTCAAATTGGCAGGAATTGAGAGCGGACATCATATTGCATTTGGAGAGCCCCTGATGTACCTAAACAGTGGAACCCCCCCATAAGTGACCCCATTTTGAAAACTAGACCCCCCAAGGAACTTATCTAAATGTGTGGTGAGCACTTTGAACCCCTAAGGGCTTCACAGAAGTTTATAATGTAGAGCCCTAAAATGAAAAAATCATATTTTTTCCACAAAAATGATCTTTTCACCCCCAATTTTTAATTTCCCAAGGGTAACAGGACCCCAAAATTTATTATGCAATTTTTCCAGAGTACGCTGATACCCCACATGTGGGGGTAAATCACTGTTTGGGTGCATGGCAGAGATCGGAAGGGAAGGAGCGCCTTTTGACTTTTTTGGCTGGAATTGAGATCGGACACCATGTAGCATTTGGAGAGCCCCTGATGTGCCTAAACAGTGGAAACCTCCCACAAGTAACCCCATTTTGGAAACTAGACCCCACAAGGAACTTATCTAGATGTGTGGTGAGCACTTTGAACCCCCAAGGGCTTCACAGAAGTTTATAACGTAGAGCCGTGAAATTAAAAAATCATATTTTTTTCAACAAAAATGATATTTTCATCCCCAATTTTTATTTTCCCAAGGGTAACAGGACCCCAAAAGTTATTGTGCAATTTGTCCTGAGTATGCTAATACCCCATATGTGGGGGTAAACCACTGTTTGGGTGCAAGGCAGAGCTCGGAAGGCATCTGTGCAAGTCACAGCATGATCGGGCATCTCCTGCCTGATCATGCTGTGATCAGTCAGTCAGATTGACTGACCGATCACAGCGTTGTGGGTGCGGGGACCAAGGGCACGGATCCCCGCACCTATTCCTGTGCTGATAAGCTGTCTGTGACAGCTGGCGGCACGGAAGTGTCACTGCATGTTTGCACGCAGTGACAGTTTAAATGCAGGATGTACATAGTCCGTCATGGTGCGGGAACTGACATCCTGTCATGACGGACTATGTCCATCCATGGACGTTAAGCGGTTAAGGTTGAAGGGAGACTTTAAGACCATCTATTTCAACCCATAGCCTAACATGTTGGAAGGCAAAAAAAATATCCCGGCAAACACTAAACTCCACATTGGGGAAAAAAATTCATTCCCGAGTCCACATACAGCAATCAGACTTGCTCCCTGGATCAACGCCCTATCAAGGAAACTAATATATATAACCTGTAATATTATACTTTTCAAGAAAGGCATCCAGTCCCTTCTTAAATTTTAGTAGGGAATCACTCATGACAACATCATATGGCAGAGAGTTCCATAGTGTCACTGGCTGCTCTTACAGTAAAGAATCTGCATCTGTGGTTATGATTAAACCTTCTTTGCTCCAGACATAGAGGATGCCCCCTTATCCCCATCAGAGGTCTAAGAGTAAAAAGATCATTAGAAAGGTCTTTGTTTTGTCCCCGCATATATTTATACATTGTAATAAGATCACCCCTATGCCTTCATTCTTCAAAATTAAATAACCCCAAGTGTAATAACCTGTCTTGGTATTGCAGACCCCCAAGTGCTCTAATAACCTTGGCTGCTCTTCTCTGCACCCACCCTACACCGGAGACCAGAACTGTACACAGTATTCTAAGTGTGGTCGCACTAGTGACTTATATAGAGGTAAAATTATGTTCTCCTCATGAGCATCTATGCCTCTTTTAATGCCTCCCAATATTTTATTTGCCTTTGCAGCAGCTGCCTGACACTGGCCACTATAAGTGAGTTTGTCATCCATCCATACACCCAGGTCTTTTTCAGTGACAGTTTTGCCCAGTGTTTTACAATTAAGCACATAATTATACATCTTGCTTGTTCTACCCAAGTGCATGACCTTACATTTATCCCCATTAAAGCTCATTTGCCATTTATCAGCCCAAGCTTCTAGTTTACATAAATCTTCCTGTTACATTAAATTGTCCTCCTCTGTATTGATTACCCTGCAGAGTTAAGTGTTATCTGCAAATATTGAAATTCTACTCTCCATTCCCCCTACAAGGTCATTAATAAATATGTTAAAAAGAAGCGGGCCCAATGCAGACCCCTGTGGTACCCACTACTAACCATGACCCAGTCCAAGTGTGCTCCATTAATAACCACCCTTTGTTTCCTATCCCTGAGCTAGCTCTTAGTCCACTTACACATATTTTCCCCTATCCCCTTTGTTCTCATTTTGTGTATCAACCTTTTGTGTGTCCCCGTATCAAAAGCTTTTGAAAAGTCCATATACACCACATCCACTGCATTCCCTTGGTGCAGTCCGGATCTTACCTCATCATAGAAGCTTATCAGATTAGTCTGACACGAATGGTCCCTCATAAACCCATGCTGATATTGGGTCATGAGGTTATTCTTCTTCAGATACTCCAGTATAGTATCTCTTGGAAAACCCTCCAGGGTTTTACCCACAGTAGAGGTTAAGCTCACTGGCCTATAATTTCCAAGTTCAGTTTTTGTCCCCTTTTTGAATATTGGCCCGACATTTGCTATACGCCAGTCCTGTGGTACAGACCCTGTTATTATGGAATCTTTGAAGATTAAAAATAATGGTCTATCAAAGAGTGTACTTAATTCCTGCAGTACTCGGGGGTGTATCTCATCCAGGCCCGGGAATTTATCAACTTTAGTTATTTTTAGACGCCGCCGTACTTCCTGCTGGGTTAAGCAGGTGACATTTAATGAAGAATTTTTGTTATACTGATCATGTGATCAGTCATGGAATTTTCTTGTGTAAATACTGTAGAAAAAAAGTCATATAGTATATTAGCTATTTCCTCATCCTCATCCACCATTTCACCCAGACTATTTTTAAGGGGACCAACACTATCATTTTTTAGTTTTTTATTATTTATGCAGTCAAACAATACTTTGGGATCATTTTTACTTTCTCTGGCAAAGAGTCTCTCTATCTCAGTCTTTGCTGTCTTTATTTGCATTTTACAGAATTTATTTAATTTTCTGCATTCATTTAATGCCTCATCACTACCTACTTGCTTTAATTCTCTAAATGCTTTCTTTGTCACTTATTGCGCCCCTTACAGCTCTGCGTGTGTACGGAGCGGAGCCGCGTGTGTGAATGAGGTGTACGGAGCGAGGCTGCGTGTGTATGAGGTGTACGGAGCGAAGCCGCGTGTGTTTACGTGGTGTACGGAGCGGAGCCGCATGTGTACGAGGTGTACGGAACGGAGCCCTGTGTGTACAAAGTGTACAGAGCTGAGCCGTGTGTTTACGGAGCAGAGCCGCGTGTGCACGAGGTGTATGGAGCAAAGCCGCATGTGTACAAGGTTTACGGAGCAGAGCCATGTGTGTACAAGGTGTACAGAGCGTGGCCACGTGTGTATAAGATGTACGGAGCAGAGCCGCATGTGTACAAGGTTTACGGAGTGGAACCATGTGTGTACTGAGTGGAGCCGTGTGTGTGAGGTGTACGGAGCGAAGCCGTGTGTACGAGGCATACAAAACGGAACCGTATGTGTATGAGGTGTGCGGAGCTATGCGTGTACAAGGTGTATGATGTGGAGCATTCATACCTTCCAACAGTCCCAGATTTTGAAAGTCTGTCCCACTGCCCCGACCGGGAGCTTACTTTTCCAGCGGACACAGGAGTATACGGCGGAGCCCCGAGGAGCACTTAAAAACTCACACGTGACATTCCATCGGAAGTGACGTGCTGGAAGCTGACCAGAGGAGATTGTGACGGAACCATGGAGGCACTTCAGGGAATGCTTCAGGTCATCACCATGTTCTATGTCCTCTTCCGACAGTGCAGACAGCGGGATCGCCTTGGACTCGGGGATGTCGGCCATGTGAGTGGATCATGATATGTCCTGCACCAGGAGGCTCAGGTGGGCACTACAATGTGAGCCGGGCTGGTATAGTATCTTTATAGAATCTTTCTTTCTTTCCCCTCTTTCCTTGTCTTTCTTTCTCTCTGTTCTTTCTTTCTTTCTTTCTTTCTTTCACTTTCTATTCTTTCTGTCCTGTCTTTCTTTCTCTCTCCCTCTCTGTTCTTTATTTCCCCATTTTTTCTTTTTTTTCTCTCTTTGTTCTTTCTTTCAACTTTCTTTCTTTCTTTATCTCTTTGTTCCTTCTTTCCCCTCTTTCTTTCTCTCTCCCTCTCTGTTCTTTCTTTCCCCTTTCTTTCTTTTTTATCTCTCTGTTCTTTCTTTCCCCTCTGTTCTTTCTTTCTCTCTCCCTCTCTGTTCTTTCTTTCTTTCCTTCCCCTCTTTCTTTTTTTCTCTCTCTGTTCTTTTTTCTGTCCCCTTTTTCTATCTCTCTGTTCTTTCTTCCTTTCTCTCTCTGTTTCTCTCTTTCTTTCTTCTTTCTTTCTCTCTGTTCTTTCTTTCTCTCTCCTTCCTTTATCTCTCCTTTTTCTTTTTTCTCTCTCTCTGTTCTTTCTTTTCCTCAGTACCAGTCAGTGTACCCACAGTACCAGCCACTGTGCCCACAATGCCAGCCACTGTGCCCATAAAGCCAGCCAGGCACGAGATGGCGGGTCTTCTCACCTCTGCCTCACACATAAGTTACTATGAGGTGTACTTTATTTCTGCCACATTTCTTTCTTGGCCGACTGAGAGAAATGTTTTGACCAGTTGAAAGTTATACAACCTGAGGATTGTGCATGTGTGTGCTGCCCGCATATATATATATATTTACTTACTCCGACCCCTATATAAACCCTGCCCCTCTGACCGCCGTCTTCTTTCCCATGCTCCTGTTCCAATCCTGGCTCTTTTTTGGTCCCCCTTGGTCCTCCACATGCTGAACATCTGGGACATGACTAACATTGCGCAATGTTCGCTTGTTCATCACCAGATGCAGCGTCATGTCCAGTGTGTGAGGAGACAGCGACTTGTCTGTGGCGTTAACCCCTCTGCTGACATGTTGGGCACAGCCTGTGATGAGGAGTGTCTCTTCTTGTGTATCCGGCCACAGGCTGCACATCGTAGGCTGCTTCTTCTATCTGGGGAAGTTCATGAAGCAGAAGCCTCTGTGTGACTCATGTGAAGTAACTTGTCTGACAGGTCATGGGTCCAGGTCAGCAGGTGATTGCAGACTATTAGCTGGTTTCGATGTTAGGTACACGTGAGTCAGGACTAGATGTTAGCTGGAAACCTTCCAGTATTTGTAAGGCCTCGTGCACACGCTGAGTATTTGGTGAGTTTTTCACTCAGTATTTGTAAGGCCTCGTGGACACGCTGAGCATTTGGTGTTTTTTACCTCAGTATTTGTGAGGCCTCGTGCACATGTTGCGTATTTTCAGAGGTTTTTTTTTACCTCAGTATTTAACCCCTTCCCACCCCTTAACGCACCGTATGCGTCATGAAAACTAGTGACTTCCTGACCCCGTCACATGACCGGGGGGCCCACAGAGTCTGAACAACCCGGGGCCCTGGCTACCCTTAATCCACCCCTGGATATATACTGTGCACAGGTCCTATTCAGGATGCTAATAAGAGTCTCCCATTTTCCTTGTTTTCCTTGTGTACTTTTATCTCTCAGGATATCATCCCAGTTTATTGCACTAAGATCATCTCGCATCTGTTGGAAATTTGCCTTCCTGACGTTTAGTGTCCTTGTAACCCCTCTACTACACATCTTATTAAAGGATACATGAAAACTTATTATCTTGTGATCACTATTAACTAAGTGACCCCCAACCCTTATATTTGATATGCGGTCTGGCCTGTTGGTTAATATTAGGTCTAGCAGTGCCCCCCCCCTCTTGTTGAGTCCAGAACCAGTTGTGAAAGGTAATTGACTCTCATAGCTGTCAAAAACCTATTACCTTTGCTGCAACTGCAGGTTCGGTTCCCCAGTGTATTTCGGGGTAGTTGAAGTCCCCCATAATAATGACTTCTCCTTGGGTCACTGCTTCATCTATTTGCTTTATGAGGATATTCTCCGTTGCTTCCATTATTTTTGGAGACTTATAACAAACCACTATCAGTAATTTATTATTTTTCCCCCCTCCCCTTATCTCCACCCACAGGGACTCTACATTTTCATTAGATTCACATATATTATCACGCAGGATTGGCATTAAGTATGATTTTACATATAAACACACGCCTCCCCCTCGCTTATTTGTTCGGTCATTTCTGAACAGACTATAGCCCTGTACAGTAACTGCTCAAATCATGGCTCTCGTCCAGCCATGTCTCAGATATCCCCACCATGTCATAATTATGTTCCAACAAAGTAAATTCTAATTCATTCATTTTGTTGGTGAGGCTTCTGACATTAGTATGCATGCACTTTATGTGTCTCTCTTTACCTCTATTCTTCCTTAAAATCTTAACTGTTCTAACCCCACCCCCAATTTCTTTATTTGTGTCCAGGTCTCTATCTGCACTGTCTTCCCCTCCTATAAAATGAATACCCTCCCCACCAATCCCTAGTTTAAACACTCCTCCAACCTTCTAGCCATTTTCTCCCCCAGCACAGCTGCACCTTCCCCATTGAGGTGCAGCCCATCCCTTGCATAGAACCTGTAGCCAACAGAGAAGTCGGCCCAGTTCTCCAGTAACCCAAACCCCTCCTTCCTACACCAATTCCTGAGCCACTTATTTACCTCCCTAATCTCCCATTGCCTCTCTGGCGTCTCACATGCTACAGGCAGTATTTCAGAGAATACCACCTTGGAGGTCCTTGCTTTAAGCTTGTGGCCTAATTCCCTGAAATCATCTTTAAGGACCTTCCACCTACCTCTAACTTTGTCATTTGTGCCAATGTACACCATGACCGCTGAATCTTCATCAGCACCTCCCAATAATCTGTCAACCCGATCAGCGATGTGTCGGTCTCGAGCGCCAGGTAGGCAGCACACTGTTCGACGATCCCTGTATTTGTGACAGATTGTTCCCCTAATAATTGAGTCCCCCAATACTAGCACCTGTCTGGCCTACCCTGCTCTCCTATTTCCCCCCTTACTGGAGCAGACACTCCTTTGGCTTTCAGAGGACATGCCTTGCTGCAGCAGTGCTACCCCTCTACTGACACTCCCCTCAGCTGCCAACTTAGCAAACTTATTGGGGTGTGCCAGATCAGGACAAGCCTCCCTGGTGCTCTTCCCTCTACCCTGCCTTCTAACTGTCACCCAGCTAGCTGCCTCACTGTCCTGCAGCTCCATACTACCATCCTCCCCCACATCTATCCCATTGAGCATTTGCTCAGTGAGCAGAAGACTCCTTTCCATATTGTCTATGGATCTCAGTGTTGCCAGCTGCACATTTAGATCCAGCATCTGGGCTTCCAAATGCACAACATGCTCACATCTCGCACAGCATTATACACCCTCAACCGACTGTTCAAGGACTTCATACATGAGGCAAGATGTACACTGGATGACATTGCCAATAGTGGAGCACATTTCCTAATGGGGATTGCACCCGACAGAAAAGTTCAATAAAAATAAATAAAAAGTATTAATAGAATATAACAGAAATTCAGTAACACCTACCTTGGAAACTCCCTGAATCCAAGTCACACAGTTACCACCATTCGCACTTACGCTCCAGTCACACTCAGCTTGCTCACACTTGCTCAGGCAAAAGATTTAAAGAGATTTTTTTTCCCTTCAACAGCAATCCACCCTGCAGCTCAATGCACTTCTAAAAGTGGAGCCTGTGTGCAGGGCCGTATTTTCCACTAGGCACTCGAGGGCACGCGCCTAGGGTGGGACGATGCGGGGGGCGGCAGCTGGGCAAAGTTTTTTTTTTATATATAATAGAAGTCCGGGTCGGACCCTCCTCTCTCCTCCCCTCCCCTCCCCTCCAGTCTCCTCCCCTCCCCTCTGCTCCCCTCCCCTCTTGAAGACATCATACTCACCTCCTTCAGCGGTGCCTGCAGCTCCGGACGCTGGTATCCTCTTCTGTGTGAGCGGTCATGTGGTACCGCTCATTACAGTAATGAATATGGATGCCACTCCTCTCCCATAGGCGTGGAGTCCATATTCATGACCTTAATGAGCGGTATCACATGACCGCTCACACAGGAAGAATGCCGGCACCTGGAGCAGTAAGCGTGATACATGCAGGGACCTTGCGAGGTGAGCCCTGCCATGCATACAGGGAGGGGGAGATGAGAATGAGCCCGGGGGAGATGAGAATGAACCCAGCGGGGAGGGAGAGGGGAGATGAGAATAAGCCCAGCGGTGAGGGAGGGGGGAGATAAGAATGAGCCCAGCGGGGAGGGAGGGGGAGATGAGAATGAGCCCAGCGGGGAGGGGGCAGATGAGAATGAACCCAGAGGGGAGGGAGGGGGAGATGAGAATGAGCCCAGAGGGGAGGGAGGGGGGAGATGAGAATGAGCCCAGAGGGGAGGGAGGGGGGGAGATGAGAATGAGCCCAGCCACGCATACAAGGGGGGATGTGCCCAGCCTTGCATACAAGAGGGGGATGAGCTTAGCCATGCATACAAGTGGGATGAGCCCAGCCGCGCATACAAGAGGGGGGGGTGAGCCCAGCCGCGCATACAAGAGGGGAATGAGCTCAGCCACGCATACAAGGGGGGAATGAGCTCAGCCACCCATACAAGGGGAGGATGAGCTCAGCCATGCATACAAGGGGGGATGAGCTCAGCCACGCATACAAGGGGAGGATGAGCTCAGCCATGCATACAAGGGGGGATGAGCTCAGCCACGCAAACAAGGGGGGGGACCGGAATGTGCGGCTGCATGTAATTCTACGTAGCTGAACGCTCCGGTCCCGAGTGCTGGCGGCAGTGCCTGGTATTGAGGTGCGAGACTCGTGTGAGTTTGTCACAAGTGTGACCCCAGACTAACGCAGATTTTATGTGTGTGTGTGACTTTATTTAACTCTCTATGTACCATGTTATTATAAATATTACTAAGCATCAGGCTTGGTATTATCTTGAGTAGATGCAAAAACCCTCAGTGGCATGCACGGTGCCGATTGGTGAGATACCGATAATCCCACACCAGGGAAAAGAAACACCTGCTCCACGAAGACATTTGTATAAGGAGGAAAAAGAGCACGTAGGTGGATATGGTAAAATATATTACTTTATTAGAAAATTCATATTAAAAATACATCATACCAGGTAACAATAAATACAAGTGTCACAAGACTACGGCAGGATAACCCACAGATACCGCAAGGAAGCCACAGTGCCCATGCATGGAAAACGTAAAAACGTTTAGTTAAGTAAAATGCTAGTCCCAAACTGTTCCATGCATGTAGGAAAGCTCCAAGAAAGATCCATAGTAATAGTCAAACCTGGACCAAAAGGTCCATCAATAGTTAAGGACCAAAAGAGGTTCCTCTTGAGAAACTGGTGCATCCAGTACGTTAAACGCACATCGGGGCTTTCCATACCCGGCTCGGGGTCGTCTTCAGTGTCCCTTTCACTTTGGTAAGTCTCCGTCTTTTGGTCCTTAACTATTGATGGACCTCTTGGTCCAGGTTTGACTATTACTATGGATCTTTCTTGGAGCTTTCCTATATGCATGGAACAGTTTGGCACTAGCATTTTACTTAACTAAACTAAACTACATTTTCCATGCACAAATGGGCACTGTGGCTTCCCTGCGATATCTGTGGGTTATCCTGCCGTAGTCTTGTGACACTTGTATTTATTGTTACCTGGTATGATTTATTTTTAATATGAATCTTCGAATAAAGTAATATATTATCTATCTATCTATCTATCTATCCCATATCTATCTATCCCATATCTATCTATCTATCTATCTATCCATCTGTGTGTGTAAAGATTATTCTTCAATGGAGTATGTAAATGAAGAGGTTGAACAAGAAATGGCATCACAATTCTTTTTTTTCTTTTTTGGTAAATAATAATAGATCTTTATTTAGCCTACAAAAATGCATACAAATCAGCATGAAAAAACGCTTGAAAATCTGCATAAAAAATGCATGGATTTTTACCTGCATTTTCTGCTAAGAGATGCAGATTCTGTGCATAAAATTCTGCAGACAAATCTGCACCGTGTGCACAGACCCTAAGGCTTTGTTTCCACATTCAGGAAACACTGCAGAGAGGACACATTTCCGTCCAAAGCTTTGCCGGCTTTTGTACGCGTGGTGATTCCGCATGTGTTCTCTGAACCGCGTGGAATCACCATATCCTAGTATAGAACTGTATTATTTATCTTGCGGAGACTGAGCGTCTCCGCGAGATTAATAGACATGCTGCGGTCTAGAAAGATGTGCCACATGTGCGTATACGCGAGTCTGCCACCTGCGTGTTTGAACACAGAGTGGAGACGGGATTTCATAAAATCCCCTCCACTATGCTGTAACATCTGGACGTATTGGACATATGAAAAAGGCCTTAGTCAGAGACTGGGCAGTAATAGAATAATAAAATCCATCTAGTAATCCTCCAATGTCTTCTGGACATGGGATGGGGAGAGTTTATTGTTCAGTTAGTACACAGACACCATACTTCTTGCTGTTAACCAGTTATTGCTTTCTTGTCCACCTCACTGCAGTGTCAAAAGATGAAGACAGCGAGACAGGCAGCAACATCGCATCAGAGAGCTCGTGACCTCGAAACAGAACATCCTCAGATCCTGGTATTGTGACATAATATTAAGAATAATATTTATTCATTGATATATTGTGCTATTAACTCCACAGCACTTTACATACATCATCAACACTGTCCCCATTGGGGCTCACAATCTAAACATCCTATTAGTAGGTCTTGTGAGTGTGGTAGGAAACCCACACAAACACGGGGAAAACAGACAAACTCTTTGCAGATGTCATCCTCTGTGGGATTTGAACCCCAGACCCCAGTGCTACAAAGCTGTTGTGCTGACTACTGAGCCACCATATACAGTGCTAAGCACTAAGCCACCATATACAGTGCTAACCACAGAGCCACCGCGTACAGTGCTAACCACTGAGCCACCATGCTGCCATAATAGCTATGCAAGAATATTTTTGCTGGCAGCATTGAGTATTAGCTCTTTCTATGCACATCATATTCACTAAACATCTGTTTCTATTGATTTATTTGAGGAATTAATATTGATATCCTATCCTTATAATAGGCCATCAATATTGACACCAGCACTGATCAGTTGACTGAAGGAGTTGTAGCGCTTCATGGAATAATGACTGCTATTTTACCATACTTATACACTATGTTCCAATGGTCATTTGTTGATTTTGCAGCATTAAGGCTGGAAACACGGATCGAGAGGCATACGAGATACTTGCATGACTCACCCAGGACAGCTGCAGGCTCTCTGGATGTGAATGCGTCAGCTGCATAGAAACACATACAGCTGACATGCTCCCTCCTGCAACCGTCCCGGGTGAGTCATGTTAGACTGGTACAAGTATCTCGATGCATCTCACACCTTGTGTCTCCAGTCTAAGAGGCCACATTTACTGAATTCAAATGCTTTTTCCAGCAAAAACATCTTAGGTGCTTTCACACTGCTACATTTCTGATCCATGTCTATTCTTTTTTATTCGTTTTATTCTATTCGTTTTGTCACTGATCTATTTGTGTCAGTTTTTTTCATGCACCCACAATCGGAGACTGCTCTGGTTTTAGGCTGCCTTGAAAAACGCTGACACAAACGGACAGACGTGGATCCGTAGCTTTCTGAGTCAAATAACATGGATGTCTATGGAGATCTGTACAGATCCGTGAAAAAAACAGATATGTGAAACAGATCCGTTTTGCTGTACTGAGAAATAAGCATTTCAATTGATATATAAATAATGCCTAACGACTATGGTGGATCTTACCCCTCTGTCACTCCAGCTCTATTTCCCACAGAGTGCCACCTCCTTCACTGACAGCCTCTATGATGTGTTTCCTTCTGGAAAAAAGAGCTGAAATCGATCAGGAAGAGGTGGCACTTAGCGGGTATAGAGCTGGAGTAACAGATCTACTCCCTCATCTGAATATGTACGCAAACCGATTTCAGATGGATAGACTGAACATGCAAAAATATTGCTGGAATTGTCTTTGAATGAGCTACATGGGCATACACATAGATTTGGACCCCTTACTCATTCCCTATGGGACTTGCGAACATGTTCGGTACTTGCGGTTTTGCACTTGCGGTGAGACAAAAAAAACACAGCTAGCAGCGTTTTTTTTTCCGTTGCGGGATTGCGGCAAAACCGCAAGTGCCGCACATGTCCGCAAGTCACATAGGGAATGAATGAGGCCGAATACAGTGTTGCCATTAGTGATCCGTTACGTGGCAGTTGCGGAAAAACTGCCGGATCTGCCGCGAATGGCGAAAATCGCTGATGTGAAAGTAGCCTAAGTCACTGCCGACAGTGTCTGCATTAGTCATATTTGCCAATGGGGGGAGGCAGCACGAAAAGTGCCTAGGGCAGTACAAACTCTAAATACTGCTCTGCCTGTGTGGATGATGCAGGTACACATCATCCACATGAAGCAAGAAGGAGAACGGCATCGCAAGAAGATGGGATGGGGCCGGACGAAGACCCGTGACACCCATCAGACCGGACCGCCATGCAGGTGACTATAATAAATGTTATTTTTCTTCTCTTGCAGGTCGAATCGGGGGCTTATCTACAGCATTATAGAATACTGTAGATAAACCCTGAAAGGCAGTGGCCATAACTTGTATCCGCCAAACCTGGTGACAGGTTCCCTTTAAGTTGTTGCAGTGCATCTCCAGTGACATATTAGCAAGCTACTAACCGTAGGAAGCAAGTGCACAACATTGAAAATAAAGCTCAGGTATACAAACTGGTCTTGTCAAAAATAATTAAATGGTCAAATCCAGAGGAGTCAAGGTAGATGCAGCCAAATCGGACTTCCAGAGTTTTCCGCTAGAGAGTACTCTGGAATAACTGGATAACTGGAATCCAATAAAAATATATAAAAGTTTGGGTCATGACAAAGCCTAAAGAGTGAAAGGTAGCCAGCAGTGTCAAGCGGCTACAAACAGAATTGGAAGTGTCTAGAGGGCACCTGGTGCACCGATAGTTCAACTAACATTCATGGCAGTGTTGTCCCTGTGAAGCCACAGGTTGCTAAAGACTTTCATAAAGCTCCATTTGTTAAATATTGCACCATAAAAGGAGAACAACTAAATATATTGCAAACCATTTGTTAACATACAGTGAATTTGATGAATCAAAAATGGGTAATTATTACATATTTCAACCAGAGTACAAATTTGCTTTACAACTGAGTGTTCAGTCTACATTGTGGCATTCCTAACATAACAAAGACACGACAAATAGAAGTGTTTTCTCACTTGACGAGATATCAGAGAAGCTATTATATGTCTTCAATCACGAGAGTACTGACTGTTGGGGGTTTCCAAACACAGTTCTTAAAATACCGTATATTTCAGAATTAAAGGCACCCTTTTTTCCCCAAAAATTTTTGGGGAAAATGGGGGTGCGTCTTATAGTCGGAATATACTTACAAATACTTTGGCGGCAGCAGGAATCGGGCGATTCTGCGGTGGTCCCGGCCCGACGCTGCCGGGCGATGATCACACTCCCTTCCCAGACTGGTGTGGCTAGTGCAGCATGTGCGGCAGGTTTGGCGGTGGTGCTCTGTGGTGCGGTGGAGCTCTGCTTGCATTTTGTGAAAATCCGGAGGTCCCGCACATCCATTGCTGTGATGCAGTGGCCTCTGGGAAAATGGCCGCTGGGGGCAGTGCATGCTCAGATTGAGATCTCGGCAACGAGATCTCATCCCGAGATTTCGTCTCCTGAGTTTTCGGGATGAGATCTTGTTGCCGCGATCTCAGTCTGCTGAGATGCAGTGACTTGCGGGAAAATGGCCACCTGGAGCAGCCCATCTGAGCATGCGCCACACCAGGTGGCCATTTTCCCGGAGGCCACCACATCTCAGCAGACTGAGATCGCGGCAAAGAGAGATTGAGATCTTGGCAACGAGATCTCATTGCCGAGATCCCAATCTGAGCATGCGCCACCCCCAGCGGCCATTTTCACGGAGGCCACAGCATCGCAACAATGGATATGAGGGCTTTCACAAGATGCCAGCGGAGCCACCAGCACCACAGAGCACTATCGCCGAACCTGCCACACCAGCCTGGGATGGGATTTCCCGGAGGCCACCTCATCGCAGAAATGGATATGTGGGGCCTCCAGGCTTTCACAACATGCTGGCAGAGCCCCGAGCACCACCGCCGAACCTGCCGCACCAGCCTGGGATGGGATTTCCCGGAGGCCACCACACCTGCCGCACCAGCCAGGGATGGGAGTCATATCGCAGGACCACGAAACATCTCCTGTGACCCCACTCCACCAGCGCTGATGATCCCCCCTTGGTAAGCTGAATTCAGACTGTAAGACAGACCACCATTTGACTCATTAATTTTTTTTCCCTATTTTCCTTCTGAATATTTGGGGTGCGTCTTATGGTCTGGTGCATCTTATAGTCCGAAAAATTCGGTAATACATTGGGAATGTAGGCAGTCATTGATCCACCTGATGAAAGTCCATTCCCGTAGTTACATTGTTGTTGACATTTTCAATCCTTTCACACCCAGCTGTATTTAATAAGGAGAGATCCTTACCACCACCTGAGACACAAATTGTTCTATCTCATGTAACCTTACCCAGCCATGAAAATTAAAGGTACTGTCACACTTAGCGATGTACCAGCGATCCCGACCAGCGATATGACGCGGTCAGGATCGCTGGTACATCGCTTAGTAGTCGCTAGTGAGCTGCCACACAGGCAGATCTCACCAGCGACATCGCTTACCTACTTACCTGTCACACTAGGCGATCCTGCGTCCTCCCGCCTGGCTCCACGCTCGTCGCTCGTCTCTCCACAGGAAGCTGACGACGAGAAGCGGTCCAGGACGTTCTCGCACGATCAGCGATAACCAGCGGGGGGAGCGGGTCGTAGGTAAGTATCAGACACAGATTTCAAGACGTAGGTCAGCTCCCAACTTGGCTTTGTAGTTTTCCTTCGGATCCTTGTTGAAACCTGATGGCTACTTCAATTGATGCTGTAATGCCTCAGTAGAAAATACTTGACCCGTTATCACAGCGTGATGCAAACTGAACGGCGCTCTAAAGGCCTCTTTACATTTAGCAATGCACCAGCAATCCGACCCGGTCAGGATCGCTGGTGCATCTCTAAATGATCGCTAGTGAGCTGTCACACAGGCAGACCTCACAGCGATGCAGCAGCGACGCAGCGCACGATACTCACCTTTCACACACAGCGATCCTGACGTCCTCCCGCCCGCCTCCACGCGTCGCTCGTCGGCGCCAGCAGGAAGGTGACGACGAGAAATGGAGCCTGACATTCTTGCGTGATCAGCGATGGACAGCGGGGGAGCCGGTCGGAGGTAAGTATCACACATAGCGATATCGCTTGCGACATCGCTATAACGTCTCAAAATCGGTGACGTTATAGCGATATCGCTAGCGATATCGCTATGTGTAAAACCCCCTTAACTCTGTGGCCTTCTCCTGTGGTGGGAATACTCTTACACCCATTCTAACTATGGCACACTATCAGCACCACCATCACCATATCAGTGTCCCTTTCTATCCAGGGTCGACAGGTTGGAAGGAGATGATGAGTCATTTCTTAAACTGCTCTGGTAGAATGAAAGCCAAACTTTGATTGCTTGCTAGGGGCTACAATATCAGATTTACTGTAAGACAATTCTGATAAATGATGTCTGAGAAATGTCATCCTCTTCTGACCATAGAAAGGAAACAGAACATGGGGGGGAATTTCATGGTCCACCCTGTATAGTATTATACATTGGGAAGAAAAGCAGACAACCTAATCAGATTGTTTAGCTAAGTTCCTCATAAAATGTAAGGTGCCCATTAGTTGTGTTGAGGTGGCTCTTAGTTTTTGGTGACATGGCCTCTACTTTTTTGTATGATGACCCCTAATTTTTGGTGAGCTTCACCCTCATTTTTCGTTAGGTGCCTTCCTAGTTTTTGGCAAGATGGCTTCTAGTTTTTGATAAGGTGGCTCTAAGTTTTTGGTGAGGTCTTTTTAAGTGTAAGGCACCGAAAGTGTTGGCACCGTTGAAATTGTTCCAGAAAATTAAGTATTTCTCCCACAAAATTATTGCAAATAAACGTTTTGTTATACTCATACTTATTTAATTTGTTTGTATTGAAGCAATACAAAAAATAGAAAAAAAGCCAAATTGGAGATAATTTCACACAAAACCCCAAAAATGAGCTGGAGAGGATTGTTATAGGTAAAAATTATAGGTAAACAACTTTGTTTAAAGCATATGATGCTCATTCAATCTCACCGGTGGCAAGTAACAGGTGTTGGCAATATAAAAATCCCACCTGAAACCAGATAAAAAGGAGAGATGTGGACTCAGTCTTTGCATTGTGTGTCTGTGTGTGCCACATAAGGCATGGAGAACAGAAAGAGGAGAGAACTGTCTTTGGACCTGTCTTTGAACTGTCTTTGGATTACAAGTCCATCTCCAGAGATCTTAATGTTCCTTTGTCCACAGTGCGCTAGATAATCAAGAAGTTTAGAACTCATTGCACTGTAGTTAATCTCCCTGGATATGGACGGCAGAGAAAAATTGATGAAAGTTTGCAACGCAGAATAGTTCGGATGGTGGAAGAACAGATCCAATCAAAATCCAAAGAAATTTAAGCTGTCCTGCAGGCTCAGAGTGCATCAGTGTCAGCATAACTATCGGTTGATACTTGAATGAAATTAAATGTTTTGGCATCAGACCCAGGAGGATATAAAAAAGCTATACTGCAGTTTGCCAAAATGTTTGTGAGTTAGTGCAACGGGCTGGGTGGAGAAGCCACTGTGCCAAAGCAAAAGGAAGACCTGGAGGGGCATGACTAGGAGCCTCACCCAACCTGACCACAGATATGCAGCAGTGTATGATACTGAGATCCAAGGAAAGACAAGGAAGGTGGTCCATGTGCTTCTGTAGGACTGACCTTGGCTAGATGGCAGCTGACCCCCTAGGAACGGGTAGCTTGGGTGGCCTGAGGGAATGTCCAACAGATGCAGGCAGGCAGAGTAAGATGACAGGTACAACAGATGCAGAAGGGACTGGCTGATGGAGAAATGAGCACTGGCAAGTGTAACTGGCAGGTGATGTAGAGATGAGCACTGGCAGGTGCAACGGAACATCTGACATTGAGATGAGTACTGGCAGGTGCAGAAGGACCAACTGATCTTGAGATGAGCACTGGCAGGTGCAACTGGATCGGCTGACATTGAGATGAGTACTGGCAGGTGCAGCAGGACCAACTGGTCTTGAGACAAGCATTGACATGTGCAACTGGAGCAGGTGACGCAGAGATGAGCATAGACAGGTGCAACAGGACTGGCTGACATTGAAATGAGCACTGGACGGTACAGCGGGACCGGTTGATGTCGAGATGAGCGATGGCAGATGCTGCGGGACCAGCTTCCATTGAGATGAACACTGGCAGCTGCAGCGGGACCGGCTGACATAGAGATAGGCACTGGCAAGTGCAGCTTTCTGGGATATGAGCACTGAAAACTCACAAGAGTGATAGGAAACAAACCTACACCATTGCACAGGCACCTCCATGTTGAAGGAGGTGCTTTAAATAGTAAGTGTCCTCCAGCTATTGGCTGGGGACACTTTTGAGGAATACATGCTTGTACGCACCCTAAGCACAGTGCCCAATGACCTGTGTGTGGTGCACGCACCCCAGGCAGCAGCAAACATGGAAGGAGCAAGACAGGAGCCATGGAAGTGAGTACGCTTGCGTCTCAGCAGGGAGAGAGGGACTGCAGGCAGAGACAAAAATCCTTCTAATAAAGTGTCTTGTGGAAAGATTAGTCCAAGATAGAGGTTTTTAGTAAAGCACATTCTTATACGGTTTACAGAAAACGGAATGAGGCATACAAAGAAACAAACACAGTACCTACAGTCAAATATGGTGAAAGTTTAAAGATGTTTTGGGGTTGTTTTGCTGCCTCTGGCACTAGGTGCCTTCACTGTGTGCAAGGCATCATGAAATTTGAAGATTAGCAATGGATTTTGAGTCGCAATGTAGCGCCCAGTGTCAGAAGCTGGGTTTACGTCCTAGGTTATGGGTCTTCCAGCAGGACAATGACCCCAACTTCCTTTAATGTATTGTATGCACCTACACTATGTGGAATTGACTCAGAGCCTCACCTTGCGCCAAAAATCCTTTCTCCAGCGTGTGATGCACGTGTTTGGAAGTGGTTAAAGTCCAATTCCCAGTATGCTACCACTTTGAGGTCATGTTTTTACTGTCCATTTTCACTCTCATTTATTCTCTTGTCCTGTTGAAGAGTAAACAAAGTATTACTTTCAGCTTGCCATTGTATTCCTGGAATAAAACAGATTAAAGCAACGTATCATTATCACGGTAAACATAAATGGCTACGCATTAGTCTGCCATTAGGGTTAGCATGAGACTCATCCGACATTTGGCTACTGTAAGGCAGATCTCTTAATGCTCAGCCAAGAACGCTGCCCAAGAATAAAAAAATATATATAATCATAAAATTAAACCAGATTAGAAAAAATGTTTACATGTCGCTATCAGATTTATAAAAAAAGAGGTGTTACGTTCCCATTAATTGCACGGAGTCTGGGGAGAATAAGCTAAAATCCCTTATGAGCCCTATATCACAGGAAGAAGCATCATGGCGGCATCTATCCCTGACTCTCGAGATCATGTAACATGAACCTGAGCAATGCATTACCCCTACGCCAATCAATGTTTGCATAGGACTGCGTTAAAGCCTTTTTGCATTGTCCTAACCTATTCCTATTTTTCCGGCATTCATTGAAGCCAATCCCCTTGTACTCTTTGATTTCAGACAAAGCCAGGAATAATTCACCACACCCTGAGTGACTCCATCTCATAGTCAGGTTACCTGTGTCTGCTCAGTTCACACCCTGTACATTACCTGGAAAGGTGACAGGTGACGATGGTGAAGGTGCTCGCCTCTCGCTCTCTGGATGATATAACATTATAGGAGGCAGAAAGGACTGAAGGGAAAAATGAAGCAACCTACGCCGACAGGTAAAGAGGACCTTTATCCCCTAAGATCAGTCCATGGACTGTTACATAATCTTCCAAAAATTCAGTAAGTACATGTTATGACATTTAGAATCAGACATGGTACACAGATGTAGCAAAGCTGAATTGTTAAATGGAAGCCCCAGGGACTCGAGCATTTTTTTCTAGCACTCCGAAAATATTTGCAGCCTACGCACAAACAATATTATGAAAAACAGCAAATGTGGGTTTAATTCTGCATAAAGTCTGAATTAGCACATGAGTTTCCTCTGCTTTGGAACTTTTAGAAAAAGGGTCTCTTCCTCTAGTCTAGAGGATCAGGTACATCCATATCTTACAAGTACAGCCCCTTCAATAATAACAAGTGAGTAGGGAAAAGATAGTGGATTGTTCGAAAGCTCAATTATTATTAAGTAAAAAAGAATATGAAACAAAAAGTTACAATTTGAAAGGAAAATCCAACCTAAAACATCCATCTAATGCACCATGGGTGTTCGTCAACTGCAACCCATGATCTTAGCCCCTCATTTCTAAACGAAAAAGATCACAATTCATTGCAAGATATCAAAATCCTGAAAGTTGTAGATTTACCAGCCCGATAACAGTGCATTGGAATTCCTGGCAAAAGTTCTCTGCCAAACTTTTAATAGGCAGTATTAATTACTGTCTAGAGGGAGGAGTGATGATATGTCAGTCATGGTAATTAAAGGTATTTAAAGATATTTCCCGTGCCATATCACCATAAGGGATCATCACCCTCAAGTTTTGGCAGCTGGTTTTTCCATCCTTTACGGAGTACAAAGATAATATTATATCTACCTGAGCTGCTGTGCCTCTCATCAAAATATTTTACCTTCAGTGCCAATATCGGAAAATTATTATTCTGTATTTGCATTCATGGTAAGTTATCAAATTCATTTGACTAGACTTAATGATATTTAAGGAACTTAAGTGTACGGAGGAATCAGAAGTAAGTGCACCCCTGTATGCTCACTGTAATAGATGGGAATTTATTTTCGGGGCTGTGTAGTTTGCGTGAAGTAGTCTTGCAAAATTATTGTTATATCACTAAGAATGAAATAAAAGATAAATAATAAACCAGATTACATCTGACAAACTCAGCTCTGCTGCACAGATGTGTATGATGCAAAGTAACATAGTTTTGAAGGCTGAAGGAAGACCTTATGTCCATCTAGTTAAGCCTATTTTTAATGCAGCTGTTCTGCATTATTGATCCTGGGGAAGGCAAAAAACCCACAGAGTAGTAGCCAATTTTCTCCATAGGGAAAAAAATTCCTTCCCCTACGCTGGGTCAACTATCTACCTATAATATTGTTATTCGTAACCTTCTATACTGTTACTCACAAGAAAAGCATCCATTCCTTTCTTAAATTCATTCAGTGAGTTGGCCATCACCACTTCCTCAGGAAGAGAATTCCAGAGCCTCACTGCTCTTACCGTGAAGAACCCTCTTCTATGCTGGTGCAGAAATTGTCTTTCCTCCAAACGAAGAGAATGCCCCCTTGTTCTTGTCACAGTCCTTGGTACAAACAGTTCATTGGAGAGATCTCTGTATTGCCCTCTGATATACTTGTACATATATATTAAGTCTCCCCTAAGTCTTCTCTTTTCTAGAGTAAATAGACCTAATTTTGATAACCTTTCTGGGTATTGTAGTGAACCAACTCCATTTATCATTTTAGTAGCCCGCCTTTGAACGCTTTCAAGTTCAGTAATGTCTTTCTTGAGCACCGGCGTCCAAAATTGCACACAATACTCCAAGTGTGGTCTGACGAGTGATTTGTACAGAGGGAGAATTATGTTTTCATCTCGTGTCCCCAGACCTCTTCTAATGCATCCCATGACCCTATTTGCTTTGGTGGCAGCTGCCTGACACTGGGCACTCCAATTTAGCTTCTTATTGACTAAGATGCCTAAGTCTTTTTCCATGTCTGATTTCCCCAGCAGTTTCCCATTTAGTAAGCAATTGTAGCATCTGTTTCTCCTTCCCATGTGCATAACCTTACACTTATCTGTGTTAAACCTCATTTGCCATTTTTCAGCCCAATTCTCCAATTTACTCAAATCTGTCTGTAGTTGCAAACTGTCCTCCTTTGTGTTTACATAGTTTTGCATAATCTGCAAATACTGATATTTTACTGTGTAAGCAATCCACTAGATCATTAATAAATATATTAAATAGTAAGGAGTCCAATACAGAACCCTGTGGTACCCCACTAGTAACCCTGGCCCAATCTGAGTATGCACCATTAATAACCACTCTTTGTTTTCTATCACTAAGCCAGCTACCTACCCATCTACACACATTTTCCCTTAGCCCAAGCTTTCTCATCTTACTTACCAATCTTTTATGTGGGACAGTGTCAAATGCTTTAGAGAAGTCGAGATAAATGACATCCAGTGATTCTCTTTGGTCCATTTGAGAGCTTACATCCTCATAGAAGCTGATCAGGTTAGTTTGACAGGAGCGATCCTTCATAAATCCATGTTGATATGGAGTTAAACATTTATTAACATTGAGATATTCCATAATGGTATCCCTTAGAAACCCTTCAAAAATTTTACCCACAACAAATGTTAAGCTTACCAGCCTATAGTTTCCAGGTTCCCTTTTACACCCCTTTTTGAATATTGGTACCACATTTGCTTGCCGCCAATCAAAAGGAACAGACCCTGTTTCTATAGAGTCTTTAAATATAAGGAATAGAGGCCTGTCTATCACATTACTTAACTCCCTTAATACCCGAGGGTGAATGCCATCAGGGCCTGGTGATTTGTCAATTTTAATCTTACTAAGGTGGTTCTGCACTTCTTCCTGGGTTAGGCAGGTAATACTTAATGGGGAGTTTACATTATCACTCTGCATTTCCCCTGGCAAATCCTTTTCCTGTGTGAACACTGTTGAGAAAAAAGTGTTTAAAACATTTGCTTTTCCCACATCGCTCTCTATGATTTCACCCTCATTGTTCTTTAAAGGGCCGACACCATCAATTTTAATCTTTTTACTGTTTATATAATTAAAGAATAGTTTGGGGTTTGTTTTACTTTCCTTAGCAATGAGTCTCTCAGTTTTCACTTTTGCTAAATGTATTTGTTTTTTACACATTTTATTTTTTCTCTATAACTTTTTAATGCTTCTTCATTGCCTTCTTGTTTTAGCTTCCTAAATGCCTTGTTCTTGTTATTTATTGCCCTTTTTACATCCTTATTTAGCCACATTAGTGTTCTCCTGTTCCTAGCCCTTTTATTTCTGTATGGTATGGCTAGCTCGCAGTGGGTGTGTAAAACTGATTTAAATATTTCCCATTTATTTTCTGTGCTCCTATTTTTGAGGACATTGTCCCAATCAGTTCGGCGAAGGTCCTTTCTAAGCTGATCAAACTTTGCTTTCCTGAAATTCAGCGTTTCCATAACCCCCTTCCAGGGCACCTTACTGAAGGACAAGTGGAATTGTATTATATTGTGGTCACTGTTCCCTAGGTGCCCATTGACTCGTACTTCTGTTATTCTATCTGGCCTGTTGCTTAAAATTAAGTCCAGAAGGGCTGTCCCTCTAGTTGGGCCCTGCACAAATTTGTGACAGATAATTATCCTTGGTCACTGACAGAAATTGGTTTCCTTTCTGAGATACGCAGGTTTCAGTTTCCCAGTCTATGTCGGGGTAGTTGAAGTCCCCCATAATAATCACCTCATTGTGATTTGCTGCTTTGTCTATTTGTTTCAATAATACATTTTCAGTGGTTTCTGTTATATTTGGTGGCTTATAACAAACCCCTATGAGGATTTTATTACTTTTCTCTCCTTGTATCTCCACCCATAGAGACTCCACCTCTTCATTTCCCTCTTGTGTATCTTCTCTTAGTGTGGGCTTTAAAGTGGACTTTATATATAGACAGACTCCACCCCCTTTCCTTTTTTTACGATCCCTCCTAAACAAATCATATCCTTGCAAGTTAGCCGCCCAGTCATAGCTGTCTCCAAACCATGTCTCAGTTATTCCTACTATGTCGTATTTTTCCTCTTACATTACCAACTCCAGATCTTCAATCCAATTGTTCAGGTTTCTTACGTTGGTCAGCATGCAGGAAAGAAGTTTTGCTTCATTTTCTTAGCTTCCTTCTGAGTACCCTGTCTTGGGTCCTCTTTACCACATCTAGTATCCTTGATTAGTTTGTCCTTCTGCTGCATGTTCTTGTCTGCTGTTTTTCCTCCCATCCCCTCTTCTTCTAGTTTAAAGCCCTCCTGATGAGTGTGGAAAGTCTTTTGGCGAATGTGTGTTTCCCAGGTTTTGTGAGGTGTGTCCCATCTCTTGCGAGAAGTCCATTGTAGAGGTAATTCATGCCATGGTCCAAGAATCCAAATCCTTGCTGCCTGCACCACCGTCGTAGCCAGTTGTTCACCTCTAGTATCCTATTCCATCTTCTGATGCCATGGCCATCGACTGGGAGGATTGATGAGAAAACAACCTGTACGTTCCGTTCCTTTATTTTCTTCCCCAGAATTTCAAAGTCTTCGCAGATAGTTGGTAGGTCATTTCTTGCCGTGTCATTTGTGCCTACATGTATCAGTAGGAAAGGGTAGTCATCCTTGGATTTTAGGATAGTTGGTATCCTGTTGGCCACATCCTTGATTTTTGCTCCTGGGAGGCAGCATACTTCTCATGCGGTTATGTCCGGCCTGCCGATAGTTGCCTCCGTGCCTCTTAGTAGTGAGTCGCCCACAACTACCACTCTTCTTTTCTTTCCAGACGCACTGCTTGTTGCTCGTGAGTGTTTTTGAGTGTCATTTGTTTCCGCTTTTGTTGACATTGTAACTTTTGTTGATAGTGTGTCTTCTCTTGTAGATACGGTATCATCCAGAGTTGTGCCATTTTTTGTCACATGGCTCCACTTTTCAGCCTCTGTATGTGCTCTGAAGCTTTTCTCAGTTTCCAAATCCTGAATGGTTGCTTCTGCTTCATCCAAGTCGTCCTCATGTTCTTTAATTACCTTCAATGTTGCTATTCTTTCTTCCCGTCCCTGCGCCTTTTCCTCTAAGAGGGCAACAAGTTTGCACTTCTGACAGGTAAAGTTGAGTTTTTGGGCCGGAAGATCCGTAAACATGTAGCATGTGTTGCAGGTGACCATGTGGATTTTCTACTCTTCCATATTGCTGATGCAGGCTATGATGGGTGGTTTTGCGATGTCCTCAAACAGCGAGACCCGGAAAGTCCCAGCGATCGATCAGCTTAAGGCAACTCTTTTCCTCTTCCCAGAATGCACCGGAAATATGCAGATGAGCTTCCTGCTTCTCCAATCCCTGGTTTTGCAATGTCCTCAAGCAGCGAGACCCGGCAAGTCCCGGCGATCGATCAGCTTAAGGCGACTCTTCTCCTCTTCCCAGAATGCACCGGAAATATGCAGATGAGCTTCCTGCTTCTCCAATCCCAAAAGATCTTAATATGCCATTATTTTTCTATGACTTTATAGACAATTTATTTGTTAATTCTTGTAATCATGAACCCTTACATTTTTTAGCTTTGAACTCTTTGTAAACTTGACTGCAAGATGAAGCAGCACTAGTAGTAGTTTACCAAGTCCATGCCTTCAAAGGATTACCTAAATTAGAATATCATCAAAAATTTATTTCAGTTCTTCAATACAAAAAGTGATACTCATATATTATATAGAGTCATTACAAACAGAGTGATCTGTTTCACATGTTTATATTTGTTAATGTTGATGATTATGGTTTACAGCCAATGAAAACCCAAAAGTCATTATGTCAGTAAATTAGAATACTTTATAACACCAGCTTGAAAAATGATTTTAAAATCCAAAATGTTGGCCTCCTGAAATGTATGTTCAGTAAATGCACTCAATACTTGGTTGGGGCTCCTTTTGCATCAATTACTGCATCAATGCGGTGTGTCATGGAGGTGATCAGCCGGTGGCACTGCTGAGGTGTTATGGAAGCCCAGGTTGCTTTGATAGCAGCCTTCAGCTCATCTGCATTGTTGGGTTTGATGTCTCTCATCTTCCTCTTGACAATACTCCATAGATTCTCTTTGTGGTTAAGGTCAGGCGATTTTGCTGGCCAATCAAGCACAGTGATACTGTTGTTTTTAAATTAGGTCTTGGTACTTTTGGCAGTATGGACAGGTGCCAAGTCCTGCTGGAGAATTAAATTTCCATCTCCCAAAAAGCTTGTCAGCAGAGGGAAGCATGTAGTGCTCTAACATTTCCTGGTAGATGGCTGCGCTGACTGTGGTCTTGATAAAACATTGGATCTACACCAGCAGATGACATGGCTACTCAAACCATCACTGATTGTGGATTCTTCACACTGGACCTCAAGCAGCTTGGATTGTGGCCTCTCCACTCTTCCTCCAGACTCTGGGACCTTGAATTTCCTAATTAAATTTACTTTTATCTGAAAACAACACCTTGAAACAGTGCGCAACAGTCCAGGTCTTTTTCTCCTTGGCCCAGGTAAGATGCTTCTGGTGTTTTCTATTGGTCATGAGGATTGCGACACTTGTAGCCCATGTCCTGTGTGTGGTGGCTCTTGAAGCAATGACTCCAGCAGCAGTCCACTCCTTGTGAATCTCCCCCAAATTTTTGAATCGCCTTTTCTTAACCATCCTTTCAAGGCTGCGGTTATCCGAGTTGCTTATGCACCTTTTTCTACCACACTTTTTCCTTTCACTCAACTTTCCATTAATAGACTTGGATACAGCACTCTGTGAAAAGCCAGCTTCTTTAGCAATGACCTTTTGTGGCTTACAATCCTTGTGGAGTGCGTCAATGACTGCCTTCAGGATATCTGTCATGTCAGCAGTCTTCCCCATGATTGTGGAGCTTACTGAAACATAGTCTGTTTATATATTTGTCCTTTATAAATGCTTAGTAGGTCTTTGAAGATGCTTTTTTTTAATTATTCTAATTTACTGTGATAATGACTTTTGGATTTTCACTGGCTGTAAGCAATAATCATCAACATAAACAGAAATAAACACTTGACATAATTTTGTATGAAATGACTCTATATAATATATGAGTTTCACTTTTTGCATTGGAGAACTGAAATAAATTGACTTTTTTAATGATTTTCTAATTTAGTGAGAAGCACTTGCAACTGACCTGCAAAAAAGGAGGGCAGGATTTGTATAGCTCACAAGGTGAAATGCAACATTTCAGCTCAAAACATTGAGACTTTGAATATCTATTAATTTATCAATTTCTTATATTCTGAGCTGAATAATTTCTGTTTCATAATATCATTAAAAGTTTAAAGAAAAACATTGATGGGGTGGCATAAAACCCATGGTGGTCCCTTATGAACTTCCTTTAAATATCAAAGTAAAGTAATGCTGGTTGAATTGTTGTCATATTGTCCCATGCATCTTTTATAGGAGTGTAGGGAGGCACAAATGTCGTCTCCTCATTGTTTAATAGGTTTGCAGTGATAGTGGGAACTCTTTAAAGCTTGACTTTAAAGATTGCATTTAACCTGTTAGCTACTGTTAACCTGTTAGTTACTTTTTATGTATATCTATCTATCTATCTATCTATCTATCTATCTATCTAGGTATCTATATAATTATCTATCTAATATCTGCAATAAAAGAAAACTTTCACTTTAAGCAATGTAAAAGTTATGCAATATCGCATGAAATTGAGGAACTGGTTTTCTTCTAAGTATTACAAATTTTTACAACATTGTAAAACCATAATAATAGCACAGCTTGGTTGCTTTCAGCAGTTTAGTGCATAAATAACATCTATATTTAATTCATGCTCTTTAATGTGCCATCAATATTAAATAATCCAGTGTTCACTCAAGGACCCTATACACCTTCCATTTTGATAAATAATTAGCCTTGAGTATAATGTGAACCAATCACATAATTGTCATTAATTTTAGGTACTAATAAGGGGCAAGAAACTGTAAAAGTGATGCCTACATATGTAAGTCTTTTCCTTTTGTAGAAGACTCTAGTTTGGGTAAATATTCCAAGACTTGTTGAATGATCAACTTTGACTTATAGGGTAGCTACTTCCAATAGGTGGCACTAGTGAGATAGTTTACTTTCTATTGGTGGAGGGATTTTTTTGTATACACATGTTAAACTGACCCATGGTCTTTGCCAAATGTAGATGTGTACTAATTTAAGTATCATATTGCAATTAACCCCTTCATGACCCAGCCTATTTTGACCTTAATGACCTGGCCATTTTTTGCAATTCTGACCAGTGTCCCTTTATGAGGTAATAACTCTGGAACTCTTCAACGCATCCTAGCGATTCTGAGATTGTTTTTCGTGACACATTGGGCTTCATGTTAGTGGTAAATTTAGGTCGATAATTTTTGCATTTATTTGTGAAAAAATCAGAAATTTGGCGAAAATGTCGCAATTTTCACATTTTGAATTTTTATTCTGTTAAACTAGAGAGTTTTGTGACACAAAATAGTTACTAAATAACATTTCCCACATGTCTACTTTGCATCAGCACAATTTTGGAAACAAACTTTTTTTTGTTAGGAAGTAATAAAGGTTAAAAGTTGACCAGCGATTTCTCATTTTTACAACAAAATTTACAAAACCATCTTTTTTAGGGACCACCTCACATTTGAAGTCACTTTGAGGGGTCTATACGGCAGAAAATACCCAAAAGTGACACCATTCTAAAAACTGCACCCCTCAAACTACTCAAAACAACATTCTAGAAGATTATTAACCCTTGTGGTGCTTCACAGGAACTAAAGCAACGTGGAAGGAAAAAAATGGACATTTTAATTTTTCCAACACAAATTTTCTTTTAGCATCATTTTTTTCCTAAAATTTGTTGGGAAATTTCTCCTGAGTACACCAATACCTCATATGTGGTCATAAACCACTGTTTCGGCGCACAGCAGGGCTCAGAAGGGAAAGAGCACATTTGACTTTTTGAATGGAAAATATGCTGGAATATATAGTGCTTGCCATGTCACGTTTGGAGAGTCGCTGTGTGCCTAAACACTGGAGCGTCCCCACAAGTGACCCCATTTTGGAAACTAGACCCCCCAAGGAACTTATCTAGATGCATAGTGATCACTTTGAACTCACAGGTGCTTCACAAATTGATCCATAATAAAAAGGACTTTTTTTCACAAAAATTATCTTTTAGCCTCAATTTTTTCATTTTCACAAGGGCAACAGGAAAAATGGATCCTAAAATTTGTTGGGCAATTTCTCCTGAGTACACTAATACCAAATATGTGGTCATAAACCACTGTTTGCGCGTACGGCAGGGTCCGGAAGGGAAGGAGCACCATTTGACTTTTTGAATGGAAAATTAGCTCTAATCGTTATTGGACACCATGTCTCGTTTGGAGAGCCCCTGTGTACCTAAATATTGGAGCTCCCCCACAAGTGACACCATTTTGTAAACTAGACCCCTTAAGGAACTTATCTAGATGTGTAGTGAGCACTTTGAACCCCCAAGCGCTTCACAAAAGTTTATAACGCAGAGCAGTGAAAATAAAAAATCATTTTTTCCCTCAAAAATGATTTTTTTAGCACGCTATTTTTTATTTTCACAAGGGTAACAGGAAAAATTGGACCACAAAAGTTGTTGTCCAGTTTGTCCTGAGTACGCTGGTACCCCATATGTGGGGGGGAACCACTGTTTTGGCGCACGGCAGGGCTCAGAAGGGAAAGAGCGCCATTTGACTTTTTGAAATTAAAATTAGATCCAATCGTTAGTGGACACCATGTCATGTTTGGAGATCCCCTGTGTGCCTAAACTTTGGGGCTCCCCCACAAATGACCCCATTTTGGAAACTAGACCCCCTACGGAACTTATCTAGATGCATAGTGAGCACTTTGAACCCCCAGGTGCTTCACAGAAGTTTATGACGCAGAGCCGTGAAAATAAAAAATATTTTTTTTTCCTAAAAAAAATATATTTTAGTCCGCAATTTTTTATTTTAACAAGGGTAACAGGAGAAATTGGACCCCAAAAGTTGTTGTCCAGTTTGTCCTGAGTACGCTGGTACCCCATATGTGGGGGGGAACCACTGTTTGGGCACACGTCGGGGCTCGGAAGGGAAGTAGTGACATTTTGAAATGCTGACTTTGATGACATGGTCTGCGGGCGTCATGTTACATTTGCAGAGCCCCTGTGTGCCTAAACAGTATAAACCCCCCACATGTGACCTCATTTTGGAAACTAGACCCACCAAGGAACTTATCTAGATGTGTGGTAAGCACCTTGAACCCCTAAGTGCTTCACAGAAGTTTATAACGCAGAGCCGTGAAAATAAAAAATCATTTTTTTCCTCAAAAAAATGATTTTTAGCCTGCAATTTTTTTTTCACATGGGTAACAGGATAAATTGGACCCCAAAAGTTGTTGTCCAGTTTGTCCTGAGTACGCTGATACCCCATATGTGGGGGATGACCACTGTTTGGGCACACGTCAGGGCTCGGAAGTGAAGTAGTGACATTTTGAAATGCTGACTTTGATGGAATGGTCTGCGGGCATCATGTTACATTTGCAGAGCCCCTGATGTACCTAAACTGTGGAAACCCCCCACAAGTGACCCCATTTTGGAAACTAGACCCCATAAAGAACTTGCCTAGATGTGTGGTGAGCACCTTGAACCTCCAAGTGCTTCACAGAAGATTATAATGCAGAGCCATGAAAATAAAAAATCATTTTTTTCCTCAAAAAATGATCTTTTAGCTCGCAATTTTTTATTTTCACAAGGGTAACAGGAGAAATTGGACCCCAAAAGTTGTTGCCCAGTTTGTCCTGAGTATGCTGGTACCCCATATGTGGGGGGGGAACCATTGTTTGGGCACACGTCAGGGCTCGGAATGGAAGTAGTGACGTTTTGAAATGCATACTTTGATGGAATAGTCTGCGGTCGTCATTACGTTTGCAGAGCCCCTGATGTGCCTAAACAGTGGAAACCCCCCACAAGTGACCCCATTTTGGAAACTAGACCTTCCAATGAACTTATGTAGATGTGTTGTGAGCACCTTGAACCCCCAAGTGCTTCACAGAAGTTTATAATGCAGAGACGTGAAAATGAAAAAATCATTTTTTTTCCACAAAAATAATTTTTTTAGCCCCCAATTTTTTATTTTCCCAAGGGTAACAGGAGAAATTAGTCCCCAAAAGTTGTTGTGCAATTTTTCCTGAGTATGCTGATACCCTATATGTTGGGGTAAACCACGGTTTGGGCACACGTCGGTGCTTGGAAGGGAGGGAGCACCGCTTGACTTTTTAAACGCAAAATTGGCTGGAATCAATGGTTGCACCATGTCGCATTTGGAGACCCCCTGATGTGCCTAAACAGTGGAAACCCATCAATTCTAACTTCAACCCTAACCCCAACACACCCCTAACCACAGTCCTAACCCCAACACACCCCTAACCCTAATCCCAACCCTAACCATAACTGTTATAAATGGGTCACTGAGGAGAAAAAAACAAAACAAGCTAAGTCACAGAAAACCAGAGAGGTTGGTAACTATGCAGATTGCAGATCCCTGATCTTACCACACAACTAGCATTAGCCGTGGAGCGTGCCTACGATGTTCCTAGACGCCTCGTCACGGCCGGAGGACTAAATATGCCAAAAGCAAGAAAAGGGAAAACTAACTGCCCCAGAGCAGACCCCAAAGGAATAGATAGCCCCCACACATGTATTGACGGTGAAACAAGATGAAGGCACAAACACAGGCAGGAAAATAGGCTGAGCAAATGATGGGGCCCAAACTAACTAGACAGAAAAGGAAAGGAGAGACACTGTCTGCAACCTGCAAAAAACCCTACAAAAATCATGTCCAACACTTCTGATAGCAAAATTAACCCTGAAGTCACTAGACTTCTCCCACTATATCAGCACTCTGAAATATTCTGAGACAGAGCAAAAAGAGCCCGAACTAGTAAGGGACAAAAAGCCAATTGGCAAAATACTGTTAAATAAGAGTGGAAATTCAGCACAGGCCCCAGCAGGGGCTGGCTGACCACACCAAAAAACTGACTAGACCAACAAAATCAAGTATGAACATTAGCAGAAAAACTTAGCTTTAGATGACTGGAACAGAGCTGAAAACCAAGAGCTGACAAGCCAGAAGGAATCACCAGCAACTGAATAGGGCGTCGGCTGTCTTAAATCCAATCTGAGACTCCTGAGATCCAATCGTCATCCTCATTCTCAGGTGGCAGATCTCCACCGATCAAATCAGCCTCTCTACCTCCTGTTACCACTAGAGGGAGTCTGGAAGGAGAACTCACAACACATAACCCTAACCACAACCCTAACCCTAATTCCAACCCTAACCCTAATTCCAACCCTAATCCTAATTCTAACCCTAATTCCAACCCTAACCCTAATTCCACCCTAACCCTAATTCCAACCCTAACCCTAATTTCAACCCTAACCCTATTTCCAACCCTAACCCTAATAGAAAAATAAAAATATTTTCTTTATTTTATTAGTTGTGCCTACCTATGGGGGTGATAATCGGGGGGTTTATTTACTTTTTATTTCATTTTGATCACAGTGAGAGTGATCAAAATGAAAGAATGGAATCTGCAGCCGGCAGATTCGGGCGGGCGCACTGCGCATGCGCCCGCCATTTTCCAAGATGGCGGCGCCCATGAGCTGGACCCGCGGGACCCCGGGAGCGACAGGGGGACTCAGAAGGTACCGAGGGGGTGAGGGGGGGATCGGAAGCTGGCGGGGAGCAGAGGGAATGGGAGGGGGGGCAGATGATGACAGCGGCGGCAGATCGCCGCTGTCATTCAGTGGCGGGAGGGCGATCGCCGGTGGGGGGGGTCGAATCTGTGTCTCCAGCCATGTCTGATGCTACTGCAGCATCGGCCATGGCTGGATTGTAATATTTCATCAATTTTCATTGATGAAATATTACTATCGCTCTGATTGGCTGTTAAAAGTGAAACAGCCAATCAGAGCGATCCTAACCACGTAGGTGCACAGCCACCCCCCGGGCTTAACTGCACATTGTCCTGTATCTGCGGGCTGGGTGACATTTCAATGACCCCGGTCACCGACCCGCAGGAACGCTATTTATAGCATGACGCCTACCGTGGCGCCATGGGTTGTTTGGGCAAGACTTTTCATGACGCCTACGTAGGCGTCATGGGTCATGAAGGGGTTAAACATTTTCAGCCCATTAAATGAGTTCTTGACATTAGATAATCTGACATGATAATTTGACAAATTGGATTTCCAATGGCTGTTCCTTTTGTACTCCCTTGAGATTAGTTGCTGAAAGAGGAGTTTGTACACGTGTTTTCTAAACCAGACAGCCTATGTAATATGTTTTTATGATTAAGTTAGTGTTGTTGCTCCAAATCCCCAACCTTAGCATACATTCGCCTCCTACAAGGGGTGGTTTTCAACCAAGGTCACTAATGGACTTCTTCAGAATAAATATGGAGTTCCGTTTACTATGCCTATTTCAATGCAACTATAACCTTTGCTCATATAGCGTTGTGCACTTGTATGACATTTTTCACTACACCATTATATACTTATGTGTTTTTTTTCTCTCTTTCAGTTGTAGCGGGGACCTCTGCAAGAATGGCCAAACGTGTTTTTTGGTCTATTGGCCTAATCTTAGTTATCCTTGTTGTTGTGAAGTTTTCTTATATTTACCACACGAACCTGACTATTAATTCATTCATGACAATGGTGAGAGAGAAGGCCCTGCACAACACAACAGTAAAAACTGTTATCCTGCCAACAGTAATAAGCAAACCCAAACCACTGACGGGTATGTGGACTGTCAACGCCATTGGACGTTTGGGCAACCTGATGGGCGAGTATGCAACTCTCTATGCTCTTGCCAAGATGAATGGTCATCAAGCATACATTTTGCCACAGATGCACAGCCAGCTGTCAAAGATCTTTAAAATTAGATTACCTGTTCTTCACCAGGAGGTCATTGGACGTATCAAGTGGAGACATTATGGACTTCACGACTGGATGTCTGAAGAGTACAGACATATCGACGGAGAGTATGTAAGTCTTGGTGGTTACCCTTGTTCATTTACTTTTTATGACCATATAAAGGAGGAGATTCTTCGAGAGTTTACTTTCCATGATTTCATCAAAGAGGAGTCCAACGCTTATCTCGAGAAGGTCAGAGGTGACAAGAAGAACGTTACCTTTGTTGGGATTCACGTACGGAGAGGTGACTATGTGCACGTGATGCCAAACACATGGAAAGGAGTGGTAGCTGATAAGGGATACTTGCAAAAAGCTATGGATTACTTTAGACAGAAATATGAAAACCCTCTCTTTATTGTGACCAGTAATGGGATGGATTGGTGTAAAGAGAATATGAACAATTCGATGAATGATATCCACTTTGCTGGAGATGGCCAAGAAGGCTCACCCGGTCGGGATTTTGCCTTACTCTCACATTGTAACCACACCATCATGACCATAGGGACGTTTGGTATTTGGGTTGGTTACTTGGTAGGAGGAGAAACTATCTACCTATCCAACTACACATTACCCGACTCTCCTTTCCTTAAACTTTTCAAATATGAAGCTGCTTTTCTTCCAGAATGGATTGGGATTCCAGCAGACCTTTCACCCCTCCTTTAGAAAAAAGAGCCATGATTGAAAGCTCATATGGTTCTCTGGGTAAGGCCATGAAGGCATTAGCTGTTACCAAGACTTTTGTTGTTTGTCTGGGCCCACTATTGTGTTACAAACCTTAAGGTCGATTTATTTTTTGGTTTTGTTACACTTTTTTAGTTTTTACATTGTTTTTCTAATTTTGAATTCTTGTCCAATGCTTCAAAGATCATCATGATTTTATTATAAAAAGATTTCAAAACAAAAATAAGAAATAATTTACTTAACATTCTCAAGAATCTCTAAAAATTCCTAAGAATAAATAATAATTTGCACATTTTATAATACATATAAAGAAAATTAAAACTACATTTTTGACAATGTAAATTTTAATAATATTTAATATTCCCGATTATTGTCAGGTATAAAAAAAGAAAAAGCAAAAATGATGCTAACACTGTTAAAATACTTTGTATTATATAGATTAATATATAAAAATTATTTTTCAAAGCTAAAGAAAATTTACAAATTCAGTACAACATACTGTATATTTATGTTTATTATAAGGTCACCAAATATTTAAATATTTCCCCTTGGCGATATTATTTATTCTTTGTTAATTTTTACATTTATTTAAAAAAAAAATTAAAGCTACTCTACAAAGGTTAGTTTTGTTTCAGAATTGGGAACATAATTTAATATAAAGGTAAAAGATGAATAGTTTTTAGGTAATGATTGCTATCAGGAGAAATATTTTGAAAAAATAATTTTAAAGATGATTAGACAAAAGTAATGACGCATTTAAATTACTTATCAAACCACCCACTAAAGTGATAAGCGATGTCACATCGCTTTTTGATAACTCTAAGGGAAGAGTCAGACAGCCGTATAACTCAGATGGCGTTTACAATGCAATGCTCGGACTGGTTGTCGGCTCTTCCGACCTGAGCATGACAGCTGCATAGAAATACATGCTTGGGTCAGTTGAGCCAAAGGACAGTCCGAACATTGCATTGCGATCCTTGTCCAAATTATACATCCACCTGACTGTACCCTAATTCTGAGACATATATTGTGTTATGTGTGCCTCTTGTCTGTCTAAATAGGAGATGGAGACACGGAAGAGATATCACATATGTATTTAGGATGACATATGGGCGTTTTGACATATAAGAAGTGCAGTGATGGATTGCACTGTCAATGGTCCTGTTGATTACGTACACCGTCACTTAGCCGGAAGTGGGTGGTTTGAAGAGTAATAAAAACGCTTCACTACTGGTAAATTTCTTAGAATTTGGTGAAACTGATATTAGTTTATATTATTTTATTTACTTTATTTGCACCATTTTACACAATTTTTTTTCATAAGGTCTTACGTCTGTCCCCCTTGCAACCTACAGTACCGACGAGAAACTCATACATATAAAAATATTTGTTACATTCTTATTAATAATATTTATTATAAACAGGTATTGGTTTATGTCACACAAGGTCTACCTCCGATCAGTGGGCAATACTGTAATGAAACATACAGACATTTTTCGCTCAATATTTATATGCAGAAATATACCTCAGTGGTGATTATTCACATCATCTAATATCATCTGCTACCATCCTTTTATCTTGTTTCACGGGAAATCTTTGGCTCTAGCCCAAAATGGTTATCTCCTCTGTTAGCAGCTACAGGATTGATAAATAAACTGTTATCCAAGTTCAACTACTGTATGCACTACCGTATCTTTTAGTAACACCTACGACGAGTGCCTTAATTGCCATTTATAGACTGAATATGCTGATTTATATGAGACTCGTGGAGTTCTGTACAGGCTTTTTTTATATACAGACATAGCTGGAGGCCTTTAATTAACAAACTAGCTGATCTTCACAGATGATGGCATTAACTTGACACGGTGGGTGTTCATTACCGGTGGTAGAGTTATGACATGGTAGATGGCAATCAAGAGTGGTGGCATTAGTTAACTTGACATCATAAGTAATCTGCGACCTGATATAGTAATGGATTGTCACTGGTTGTGGAGTTTACTTGACATGACAGATATCCATTCAGATTGGCAGTGTTAGTGAACTTGATATGGTAGGTGTATCTGTGCCAACTGGCACAGCGTAGTTGGAGAACTGGTGGTGGAGTTATTCCAGTTACTATGACATATTAGATGATCATCTGCTACCATCCTTTTATTTTGTTTTGAGGGAAATCTTTGGCTCTGGTGGTGGAGTTAACTTGACATGGTCCATTACTGGTGTTCCAGCTACCACGACATATTAGATGTCCTTCACTGGTGGTGGAGTTAGCTTGACATGGTAGGTGATCGGTGACACAACATAGTTATCGAACTTCACTGGTGGTTGGGTCAGTTAACATGACAAAGTAAATGTCCATCACTGGTGGTTGAGTTAACATGATATAGAAGGAGACCTTCATAGGTAATAGTTAACATGACATGATGACACAGAAATCTCATGCTGTAGGGAGGTCATTTGACATTTCTCTGGTCTATCCTCCCTACTTAGTGAATTTAATATGGTTTGGAAAATTTCCATTACCAAATAAGTGGTTAACATGGTAGTTAAATTAACGTGGTAGAAGACTTTCGTTAGGGATGGTGCTAACATGACATGGTATGCGTCCATCATTGGTAGCGGAGTTGACATGACATGGTGGGTGTCCCTTACTGGTAATGGTGTTACCATGACTGCTTGGTCTATGTCACGGGAGTTTGAGCTGACATGGCATGGTAGGTGTCCCTTACTGGTAATGGTGTCAACATAACTGCTAGGTATCTGTCACTGGTGCTGGAGTTGACATGGCATGGTAGATGTTCCTTACTGATACTGGTGTTGACATCACTGCTAGTGGTCTGTCACTGATGTTGGAGCTGACATGGTATGGTAACTTATCACTGGTGCTGGAGTTAACCTGGCATGGTGGATTAATATCACTATTGGTAGTATTAACATAACATAGTACGTGTCCATCACTGGTTATGCAGTTGATCTGACCTAATCGGTGATTTTCACTGGTGGCAAAGTTAACGTGGCATGGTAGGTCACCTATGACATTAGTTGGAGAACTTCACTGGTGATGGCTTTAACATGACATGTAGTTAAAACGACATATTAGTTGATGTTCAAAGGTTGCATTTAGCATAACATGGTAGCAGACCTTTAGTGGAGGTGGAGGAGAACTTTATGTAGCATGCAATAGGGCTAAAATATGAAGATACAACAGGGCATTCCTTCTAGCCCATCATGAAATGACATGCAACTTGCTACTTAAGTGTATCTTATCCATCATAGAGCCATTTTGTAGCACAGTCTAGCTGCTACCCAAAGCTTCTAGGTGCACACAGGAGTTTCTGTATTGGGTATCAGCTGACTCTCACCAGGATTACCATTCTTCACTTTCTCATTGGCTTATTCTTTATGGTAAATGTCTCGTCAACCTGCTAACGCCATTTCCCAGCAATTCTTTGAAGTGCTTGCTAATAACACACTGCAGTCAGTGATTTTAGCTTCCAGGAAATTATAAAGGCCTCTATTGTTTGGTAAATCCTGTTATCTTAGTTTGTACAGAATTCTGTCTAACAGTACTTTAAATAACGTTGAACAATTGCGCCATTGTCATGTTAGAGCCTTCATCTGCTTCTGTGGTGTACATAGGACATAAATTCCAAGAAAGCAACAGAATTTGTAACGCCCCAGGTTTGCATGTCAAAAAGAGAACACATTCCTTTATAAATAGAGCAATATTCAGTTATATGTGCTATTATTTTCTATGTTCCAACCTGAAGGTCTGTGGCTTGTAGCAGGTGGGATATGGGAAACTGCGGAGGAGGATTCAAAATGTCATCAATAAAGGTGCAGTAAATCTGATCATCTCCACCAAGACAATTTTATACCCATTGTAACCAGTCAATAGAAATTTTTGTTTCCATCTTAAAATCCTATTATGGCTTGAACAGGGGTTGTACATTTTTTAGCACCCATTGTGCCATCTGGTAGCTACTTATAAACTTTTTATATAAACTTTTATTATGACCTTGATCTTGATAATCCTCTATTTTTATTGACGTTCTGTTGATGGCAGTAAACATGATTGCAAGTGTTATATTAGTTCGAGATCACAATGTTTACAGATTACAAGATTAAAATCTTCCATGCATCACTAGGGCAGAGTTCACACATTGCATTTTTTTCTGCACCAAAAAACAGAGTGATGGCAGGAAAAAGCATTTTTGAAAGTGTGAAAAGCACTGTAAAAAACACGGGAAGAATTGACTGGATCCATCTTGGCAAAAATGCAGAAGGGCTCAAAATACAATCAGAAAAAAAAAGAGTGTATGTGAGATTTCAGAAATCACAATTATTATGCTGGTTCTGTAAAACGCTGTGTTTTTTGTGAACCAAATGCACTGCATTAAAAAAACGCCGAAAAAACGCCACTTGTGAACGTATCCTTAAAATGCGTTTTCTCCTAAAGATTATCTCAAATGAGCGTTCCTAGTAACACTTGCTTCACAATAATCTTCGAGTGTAAACAGGCTGCCGATTACCCAATAAGCGAGGAAAACTCCATTTATTGAGTAAAATGATCTTTTGTGCTGCACAAAACATTGTTCTCGGCAGCACATCGCTCTGTAAAAAGAGGACTCGTGCTGCCGAGAAGAATGACGACAGTCTATTAGCACAGAATGATTAATTACAGATCGTGTAATGCACTTTGTTAAGATTAGAGATGAGCAAATAAGTTCAGGTTCCCTCTTATCTGGCAAGCTATAGCGCTTGCCGAATAAGCTGCAGAGGGAACCTGGCTTCCTGGATTGTGCCGGCTGAACAGCTGATTGGCGCCGCAGCTGCATGTTTCGCGGCTGTGTTACAGTCACAGCACATGCATGGAGAGCCTGTGTGTTTGGCACTCCATGCATGTGCTGTGACTGTGACACAGCCGCGACACATGAGGCTGCAGCGCCGAACAGCTGATCAGCCGGCACAATCCAGGAAGCCGGGTTCCCTCTGCAGCTTATTCAGCAAGCGCTATGGCTTGCCAAATAAGAGGGAACACAAACATATTCGCTCATCTCTAGTTAAGGTTGGTCTGTCTAAATAGGCTACTAAACGACTGCTGATCAGCAAATTTTCACTGAATAGCGGTCATTTAATAGCGCCAATCGGTTAATGTAAACTCGCCTTCAAATGGCTGCTAATCTTAAATGATGCATGTATCGTATTCCAAAACAAACACCTGACCCCTTTTCTTTATAGCATATAATGCAGTTCCTCAGGGCAGGGGTTCCTGCTCATGATATCCAATAGGAAAATGGATGCAAACAATCAGGACTCTGAAGAACCCTTGGTTGATATCTTTTCTGTCTTTTACTGTTTGGTATGTACGCCGTTGTATGTAGCAATAGATATATAATACTCTGTGCCTACACCTTTTATGTGTCAAGTTCTCTTTAAGGCATCAAGTTACTTCGTATTAGTCACTTTATAGTTTTGCTTAAATGTCAAGAATGGCGAAAGTTTGAAAAGAACAAGTGAACAATATGGAGGGCTGGCAGGGACCACAGGAGTGGCACTAGGAAGGTAAAATGGATTTCACATTTAAGAAATTTTTTTTCTTTATTTTCTAGTCTTCTCTACTCTAGGACAATTTTCTTACAATCCCAAAATCCCTTTTTAAAGAAAAGAATTGGTGTTATTTATTATATAAAAGTAAATTACGTTAGGATTTTTTTTCCCAATTAATTACGGTAGTACTTTATACACATATTAATTAGTATATGTCATTAAATGTTTTTTTTTTCTGTTTCTACATTTGGAGGAGGTTGAATAAATGGAGGCATTTGTAAATTTCAGCTTCTTTCTGCAAAAGGTGTCAGTAAATTATTATTACTACAGAAGGTGTAATGTGTTTACAGGAGATTTGCATTGTGTTTTTTTATGAAAAGGTCTTAAAAATGCCAATAAAATGTTTTGTTTCTTCTTATCTCAATGCTGAAAGGTTGTCCTGCTGTGGGACTAATTGCCAGATTTTGTTTTATTTCCATGTTTATTGTTCTTCTTCATTTTTTTTGACAATCAGAATAAATATCTTTATTTTCTTAATAAATTTTAGTCTGTGGGTTTATTTAAAAAAAGATGGAAATCTGTAGAATCATATACGTGGTAAAGGGGAAATTGTTTTCTCCTAAATTACTGTATTACCTGTTTTCTTCCTCATTTTTTTATTTAACGTGTAATTATCCCAAGGAATTTATTGCATAAAAGGATATAATAAATGTATAATTAAAGTTAAAGTTTTTTTTTTTAAGAAAGTCCTTTTTAAATCAATTTCCCAAGATTAATTGTGAACATTAAATAGACTATTTTTTAAAATTAATTTTTAGTTTTAGAAAAAAAGTATACATTTTTGAAAAATATAATTTTTATTACTTAATTCCCCTATTAGTGTTAAGAGAGCATGCTCGGGTGCTAACCGAGTGTCTTCGGCATGCTCGAAAAATATGTTTTAGTCCTTACGGATGCATGTCTCATGCGGGAATTGCACCTAACAAAGAAAAATTGAGAAAACACACACCATAAGGATAGAACCTTACCAAGACCTGTTAGATGACAAATGCACTAGCAGAATGCAGCAGGCCCCCACTGATAAAGGCAAGGGAAGCACAGGTGCAGCTACTGATAAAAACAGCCACCCACACACCTAACAGATTATGGAGTGGTCAGCTGCCTAGCAGAAATGCACACAAATGAGGCTTGCATAGAACACCAGTCACACATGTTTTTCTCAATTCTCCTATGCATTTTTTTAATCTTTTATTGCAGCCAGGCCTCTTTTTGTTGGCTTGGTACATTGGGGCATCTGTCACTGTAGGGTGCATATATATAGTGCTGGGCAGCCCGCTTTATATTGAGGGTGTCATTAATACATACCTCACAACTTTTGAAGAAGGGAAAGAGGGACAAAGGCTGAGGCATGCACAGCGTGCAGGGTCAAACCCATTTCACAACTAGTCACACCAATGTCCATGCCCCAACCACTCCCATTTAGCACTGCTGATCACACTGACTGGTACTGAGGGCACAGTGGCTGGCATTATGGGCACAGTGGCTGGTACTGAGGAAAAGAAAGAAAGAACAGAGAGAGAGAAAAAAGAAAACAGAGAGAGAAAGAAAGGGGGGAAAGAAAGAACAGAGAGAGAGAGAAAGAAAAAGTAACAAAGATAGAAAGAGGGGAAAGAAAGAGGGGAAAGAAAGAAAGAAAGAAAGAAGAAAGAAACAGAGAAAGAACAGAGAGAGAAAGAAAGACGGGACAGAAAAAAGAACAGAGAGAGAGAGAGAAAAAAGAGGGGGAAGAAAGAACAGAGAAAGAAAGAACAGAGAGGGAGAAAGAACAGAGAGAAAGAAAGAAAGCATGAAAGAAAGAAAGAAAGAAAGAAAGAGGGGAAAGAAAGAACAGAGAGCTAGAGAGAAAGAAAGATGGGAAAGAAAGAACAGAGAGAGAACTAAAGAAAGAAAAAGGGGAAAGAAAGAGAACAGAGAAAGGAAGAACAGAAAGAAAGAACAGAGAGAGAAAGAAAGAACAGAGAAAGAAAGATTAGTGAGAGAAAGGGGAAAGAGAGAACAGAGAAAGAAAGAGGGGAAAGAAAGAAAGAAGAGAGAGAGGAAGAAAGTGGGGAAAGAACAGAAAGAAACAGAGAGAGAAAGAAAGAACAGAGAGAAAGAGGGGACAGAAAAAAAGAACAGAGAGAGAAAAAAGAAAGAGGGGAAAGAAAGAACAGAGAGGGAAAGAAAGAAGGAAAGAGAGGGGAAAGAAAGAAAAAGAAAGGAAGAACGAACAGAGAGAAAGAAAGAACAGAGAGAGAGAAAGTGAGGAAAGAAAGAACAGAGAGAGAGAAGAAAGAGGGGAAAGAAAGAGAACAGAGAGAAATAAAGCAGAGAGAGAAATAAAGAACAGAGAGCATGAAAGACTAGAGAAAGAAAGAGGGGAAGAAAGAAAGGACAGAGAGAGAGAACGGAAGAGGGGAAGGAAAGAACAGAGAGAGAAAGAAAGGAAAGAAAAAGAACAGAGAGAGAGAAAGAAAAAAAGATAGAACAGAGAGAGAGAGAGAAAGAAAGAACAGAGAAAGAAAGAAGAGAGAAATAAACAGAGAGAAAGAAAGATTCTATAAAGATACTATAGCAGCCTGGCTCTCATTGTAGTGTCCACCTGAGCCACCCAGTGAAGGACATATCATGATCCGCTCACATGGCCAACATCCCCGAGTCCAAGGCGATCTCGCTGTCCACGCTGTCGGAGGAGGACACAGTGATGGATCTGAAGCATTCCCTGAAGTACCTCCATGGTTCCGTCACAATCTCCTCCCGAAATTACCTCATTTGCAGTCAGCTTCTAGCACCTCACTTCTGGTGGTACATCACGTGCGAATTGACAGTGGGGCAGACTCTCAAATTTGGGACTATCCCGCTGGAACCGGGATGGTTGGGAGGTATGAATACTCCCCACCATACACCTTGTACACGCACAGCTCTGCACACCTTATACAAACACAGTTCCACTTTGTATGCCTTGTACACACACGGCTCCGCTCCATACACCTCGCACACACACGGTTCCACTCAGTACACACATGGCTCCACTCCGTAAACCTTGTACACATGCGGCTCTCCTCCATACACCTTGTACACACACAGCTCTGCTTTGCTCCGTACACACACACGGCTCAGCTCCGTACACTTCGTACACACAGGGCTCCATTTTGTACACCCCGTACACACTCGGCTCCGCTCCATACACCTTGTTCACATGCGGCTCCGCTCCATACACCTCTTACACACGTGGCTACGCTCCGCACACCTCATACACACCCGGCTCTGCTCCGCACACCTCGTACACACATCTTCTCTCCGTACACCTTGTACACACATGGCTCCGCTCCGCACACCCCTTACATACTCGGCTCCGCTTGATACACTTCGTACACACAGGGCTCCGCTCCATACACCTCGTACACACGCGGCTCCGCTCCATACATGTCGTACACATGCGACTCCGCTCCATACACATCGTACACATGCGGCTATACTCCGTTCACCTCATACACACACGGCTCTGCTCCGCACAACTTGTACACACACAGCTCTGCTACATCCACCCTGTAAACCCCTCCTGACCCCACATAAACTTCCTCCATCCAGCACCATGACGACCAGCACAGCAGAGTCCTGCATACACAGAGGCCCCTGATCATGTGACCCCTGACTCCTCCCTCCTGTGACCTCATCACAGGTTCTGTGCACGCAGAACAGAACAGGCTAGCAACGTCATTGCTGGCTGTGAGGGGCTGCGGTAGGTGTCTCTGGTAGGGAGAGGATGGGGTGCATGGGGGGGGGTGCGGCTTATCTCAGTGTAGTGCGGGAAAAATCAGGACTGTCCAACTGGATCCGGGACAGTTGGGAGACTTGTTAACAGGCCGTAAGTCATACACTTTGCATCTCACATACTGGTGTTCTACGCCTTATTTGTGTGCATTTGTGCTAGGCTGCCACCCCCTCCATAATCTGGTAGATGTGTGTTTTTATCAGTAGTTTGCACCTGTGCTGCCCCTGCCTTTATTGTGAGTGCTTGGTGCATTCTGCTAGTGTATTTGTCATCTGACAGGTTTTGGTAAGGCAGTTTCCTTATGGTATGTGTTTTTCTCATGCGGGAATTACCTGTTTGTCATAGTCTCCCTGGCAATGCGAGCTTTACAGATTACTGTGACTGATCTATTATTATTCCCCCCCCCACTTTTTGCTATACTTACCTAAATAGGATACATGGATTCAAATACATGAGATATAGAGGCTTTTTTGTGGATGAATAAGCTACTTAATCAATTTTTCATTGTACTGTCAAATTGGCTTTGCCACCATATTCTGGAATCTATTCCCTATTACCAAGGGCTGAATCAAAGTAATCGATCTTTGATGGTGGACAGTATAGATCTGGCCTTGTATATGTATCCACATATAGATGCGCGATATCGCATTATGAATGATCTGATGTATGAATGGGCACATTATCATTTTACAGATCCCGTATTGATGCTCTCCAAGACGGTGGTGCACTTCAGTTTGAGCTTGCGCACTAATGTATTATCTTGTTGCATTCCACCGCCGTGATTTATGGCAGATGGCGGATGATAGGATAAGTGTCGGTCTGCTTTTTGCTGGATGTGACTATGCAGTGTTCCCTTATACATGGATTGATTTGATCCTGAGATATGTAAATATGTCCCCAGCAGTACGGGCATAATCCTGGGAGTATATATCATAGTGCAGTTTGCACATTGTTGAATGAAAAGGATAAACGCTGGTATTTACTTTGCTTCTGGGGATCATAGTATCCTTATATAATACGAGATCAATCACCACATTTAACTCACTGGCTTGTGATATTAATTTAGTGCCGGTTGCACTGTGGCAAACAAAGGGATTCAGAGTCAGTGCTGTTTTGACTATATTGGGAACATTGCTATATATGTATGACCTTTTTCATTGCGAGAGCCACTATTAGTGTGAATATACCCCTTTCTTTCTACGACGGTCGAACAGCCACAAGACATGCAGCCGCAGGGACTCAAAAGCATTATTTGAGCACGTCGAAGACACTAGGTTTGCACCCGAGCATGCTCAGGTAACACCTTATCCATGCATGTTCGCTCATCACTGCCGCCTACCAGAGGCAAACGACAATGGTGGCCTGAGTCTACTAGTACTGGCAGGACGGCTGGTGGAGACAGTGCTGATGTTGCAGCTACTTGCAGCTGACTTACTAAATTATCATAGACTGTGCAATAATAAATGGAGGTATGGTGGTGAAATGCTAATAGTTTGATGCAGAAAAAAATTACAATATTGCATACATCAAAAGCAGAAAATGCAAAGGTGAAAAACTGAGTACTATGCCTCATTAAAGAGGTTGTCCTCTACTAGGACAACCCCTTCTTAAACTAAATATTTGGTCCTAATAAAATAATAAGGCCTATACTCACCTTCCGTGCCGACAGTATTCCAGTGGTATCGGCACTCGTGTACCGGGACTGTGATGCGGTTTAATGACAGGTGACGCCGGCGCCCAATCAGCACTGCCGCAACTGTCTCCGCCTTCCGACAAACTGAACAAGAAGACGAAGTCTGAGATCAGCTGTAGCCCGGACTTCCTCTTCATGTCCAGTTTATCCAAAGGCGGAGACAGTGATGCCAGCGCTGAATGGGCGCCAGCGTCACATGTCATTCCACCACATCACAGCACCGGGGAGAGTGATTGCCAACAATGCTGTGCCTCACTTATTTGTCACAAACTGAACTAATATAAATGGTTCTGGTGATTAAGGCTGGGTTATTATTATTATTTATTGTTATAGCGCCATTTATTCCATGGCGCTTTACATGTAAGGAGGGGTATACATAATAAAAACAAGTACAATAATGTTAAACAATACAAGTCATAACTGGTACAGGAGGAGAGAGGACCCTGCCCGCGAAGGCTCACAATCTACAAGGGATGGGTGAGAATACAGTAGGCGAGGGTAGAGCTGGTCATGCAGCGGTTTGGTCGATCGGTGGTTACTGCAGGTTATAGGCTTGTTGGAAGAGGTGGGTCTTCAGGCTCTTTTTGAAGGTTTCGATGGTAGGTGAGAGTCTGATATGTTGTGGTAGAGAGTTTCAGAGTAGGGGTGAGGAGATAAGAGGGGAGTAGAGAAGGAGATCTTGTGAGGATCGGAGGTTGCGTGCAGGAAAGTACCGGGAGACGAGGTCACAGATGTATGGAGGAGACAGGTTGTGGATGGCTTTGTATGTCATGGTTAGGGTTTTGTACTGGAGTCTCTGGGCAATGGGGAGCCAGTGAAGGGATTGACAGAGGGGAGAAGCTGGGGAATAGCGGGGGGACAGGTGGATTGGTCGGGCAGCAGAGTTTAGAATAGATTGGAGGGGTGCGAGAGTGTTCAAGGGCAGGCCACAGAACAGGAGGTTGCAGTAGTCAAGGCGAGAGATGATGAGGGCATGGACTAGGGTTTTTGCAGATTTTTGGTTGTGGAATGAACGGGTTCACACGTGGCGGAATTCCCGCGGAAGTTACCGCGAGAATTCCGGAATTCCATTCCGTGGGAAAATCGCATTTTAAATTCCCGCGATTTTCCCGCGGAAAAACTAGCGATTTGCAAGTGTAATTAGCTTGCAGAATGCTAGCGTTTTCCAAGCCATCTGGAGCATCGCTTGGAGAATTGATTGTTTGACAAGTGTGACCAACCTGTCATAGTGTTTGACGAGTGTCAACAACTTTTTACTATTGAGACTGCCTATGCAGCATCAGTAGTAAAAGATAAAATGTAAAAAATAATAAAAAAATAAAAAATATTGTTATTCTCACCTTCCGACGGCCGACGATCTTCTTCCCGCATCTCTCCACACTCCCAGCATCTTCCGGTCCCAATAATCCTTTGTGCGAATGACCGCGAGACGATGCGCTCCCGCGCCATCATCGCGAATGACCGTGAGATGTTGCGCTCCCGCAAGGATTACTGGGACCGGAAGATGCCGGGAGCGTGAAGAGAGGCGGGAAGATGGCCGGCAGTCGGAAGGTGAGAATAACAATATTTTTTATTTTAATTCTGTTTTTTACAGGGATATGGTACCCACAGCCCAGAGGACAGTCTCCTCTCCTCCAGACCGTGGGTACCATCCGCAAATGTTCTGCTTACTTTTCGCATGGTGGGCACAGCCACATGCAGAAAGTAAGCTGAACAATGCATTCCTATGTGTGCGGGATTGCCGTGATTCCGCAAAATTAATGAGCATGCTGCGTATTTTACCGCGATGCGATACCGCCGCGGGAAAATCCGCAGCATTAGCACAGCATTGCGGAATCCCATAGGATTGCATGGGAAGCTGTTTTTTTGCGTTTTCGCAGCAAAATCACGCGTTTAAAATCGCTGCGAAGAACCCAGCCTAAATGATAGCAGTTTGACAAAGAAAGTCTAGCAATTTTTGGTGCGGCAAAAGCAGACAATGCAAGATGCAAATATGAGGTCAGTATCTCTCTAAATTGACTCAGACTGTACTAGATCAAATGGTAATGTGGGGTTAAAAGGTTGGTGAAAAAATGCAGCAATATTGGGTGCGACAAGAAAACACTGCACATGAGCATAAAATGAGTATAGCAGCAGCTCAGTGCCAAACATACTGTCAATGACTCATATTTCTTTCCCTTTCTCTCTATCATTGTCTTGTAATTAAATCTTTCTATCCTCTGCTCCATTGACATTACTCTTCACAATGTGTATTAGGTCTCTCAAACGGAGCTCTTTGGTCCTTTCTCAGATCTCAATTCCCTACAAAATGGCAGCAGCATCTCCTACTTGGGTTTTTCTAGTGTCTACTGTATGTCTCATCTGACCTATAATATCTCATGATTGGCTATAGGGTGGGGAAGGCCCAAGTCATTATGGATAAATATAAGCATGATTACTATGTGATGCTTCATCTCTGTTACGGTATATACCATCTATAACATGACAGCATCTGGATTTTTAATCAAATTTGGAAACTTTGACAAATTTAGAAAAAAAAAAAGTACCAAAATTGATTCATGCTGTATTAGTTCACTCATTTCTACTTTATATACATCTTACAAGGAAATTTAGGGAATTAAAAAGAACTTTTAATAATTAGCCAAAGAAGATACAAGGAATGAGTTATTCTCTTTCCAGACAACATCCACAGTCTGTAGCCTTATAAATGAGCACAGTGTAATACTTCACTTCTCCTCTGGGGGCACTGCAGGGAAATTGAACAATTAGATTGCCATGCCGCTTGGAGCTGATCATGCAGCATTCAAACAGCAGAAAAATTAGTGCTCAGCATTTTTTATGGAAAACCCTGATAAGAAGGAATTTTTAGGATAAGACATGACATGATGTCACATTTCAGTCTTCAAATTTGAGCAAATGATCTTGTTAAAGAGCGTAATAAACTTTCCATTATTCACTGTGCTGAGTTGACCTCATGGATCATTCATGACCACTGGGGCATGACTGCTTGGTCATTTCTAACATGTTTATGAGTTTACTTTGTATAGACCAATGTGTATATAGAAAGGTGGGCACCACAATTGTAATTATTAAGTGGATTGGCCGGGTGCTACTAAGCGCCTGATGCAAAATAGACCATGATAAAGGAAAGAAAGAAGCACAAAAAACAGTGCACACACAGCCTAAATAATGTGTAAAACGGCTTTATTAAACAGTAATGCCAGAAAAGAAAGTTAAAACACCATTAAAATCAAGTAGAAAAATAACATGCAAGGACAAAATGGAGCTGACGTGTGAGACTAGTAGATGTTATTGTCAACGGTGATAATTTACAATTCAAATAACAGAATAATTAATACATCACCGGGTGGATCGTATGAATTATGACAATGTGTCACTGGTTTTTGCGCTTCTCATGGTCTATTTTACTTTGTATAGAACATATTAAACTATAGACTGCCTTATCTTTGTAGCCTTGGCATTTGCTCAAAATATAGACAATGCTTTAAATTTTCTTGTACGAAAGCAGAAGTGATCTCCTTTAAGAAGAACACAGGGCAATAATGAAACTTTTGTGAGGCTTCTTTTCAAGTTTACAGCCCCAGTAAATTTTGAAGAAGACGTGGCACAATATGGTAAACGTAATTGCGTCATTTACAATAGTAAAAAAAAAAACAAAAAAACATTTCCTCAATAAAAATCAACATAAAGGAACAATGGTAATAATGGTAGTGTACAACATCACAAAAACTCTCAGAATGTTACTTTTTCTTTGCAAATTTTCATAAAGATCTTTAACTCTACTGTTAATTTTATTAAATTTTAGAAACCTAGATATGGGTTGATATTACTTTGTAGACCGTAACATAAATGTGGAAGAACGATCCTCTCTATTTTCCCATTATTTCCATAACTACAAACATTTATGTACACACAGGTGAAAATAGTTGGCCCGTTGGCACACTCTTTTTTTTCCCAGACATAAAGGCTATGTGCCCACGGTGCGTGTTAAAACGCACACCAAAAACCGGACTCCTTCCCAGAAATCGCGCGTTTTTTTCCGCGCGATTTCACCGTGATTTTACCGCGATTATGATCGCGATTTTGCCGCGATTTTCGCGTGCGATATTCAAGCACTTTCCAAGCGATTTCAAGCATCGCTTGGAAAGTGATTGACAGGTTGGTCACACTCGTCAAACATAGTGTTTGACAAGTGTGACCAGATTTTTACTATTGAGGCTGCCTATGCAGCATAAATAGTAAAAGAAAGAATGCTAAAAAAATAAAAAAAATCAGGGTATATTTACCTTCCGGCGTCCCGAGCTGAATTCCCAGCCTCAGCGTTCCCAGTAATGCCTTGCGAGACCTGTGATGACGTAGTCTCGCGTTGCTATAGCGATCTCGCGAGACCGCTAGAGTCACGCGAGACTACGTCATCACTGGACCGTGCCGCAAGGCATTACTGGGAACGCTGTGGCCCGGGAATGCAGCGCGGGACGCCGGAAGGTAAATATACCCCGATTTTTTATTTTTTATTCTTTTTTTTACAGGGGTGTGGTACCCAGGGCCTGGAGGACAGTCTCCTCTCCTCCACACCGTGGGTACCAACCGCACATGAGACGCTTAACTTCCCGCATGGTGGGCATAGCCACATGCGGGAAGGAAGCGATTCTCATGCATTCCTATGGGTGCGGAATCGTGGTAATTCTTTGCGATTCCGCACAAAAGAATGAGCATGCTGCGATTTTTTCCGCGATGCGATTCCGCCGCGGAAAAAAGCGCAGCATTAGCACAGCATGTGCGGAATGCCATAGGAATGCATGGAGGGCGTTTTGTGCACGATTTTTAAACGTTTTCGCTGCGTTTTCGCACCGAAAATCGCGGCAAAAACGCTTAAGAATCGCTACGTGGGCACACAGCCAAAAAGTTATACAATAAAAGTTTTACATTGCAATAATTTTGTATTACTTTTTTACATGTTTTTTTTATAACTGCTTTATTGCCCTAACCCTAGCCCTAGTTATGGTTAGAAAACTGTGTAAACACAGAAAGAGTATTATAATGTATGTTGTTTTTTATTGTTTTTTTTTTTTTTTTTTAACTGTGGACCCTGTTTACATTTGGACAGTTCTCCAAGCAGTTCTCTGTCCCCAAAATTTTAAGTATAAGGGTATGTGCACATGCTGCGGATTCTGCTGCGGATCCGCTGCGGATTTGGCCCTGCGGATCCGCAGCAGTTTCTGCTGCGTTGTACAGTACCATTATAATCTATGAAAAACAAAAACCGCTGTGCACATGCTGCGGATTTTTCCGCGCGGATTTGCTGCGGGTTCAAATCCGCAGCATGTCAATTCTTTGTGCGGATTCCGTGGGCTAAACCGCAGGCTAATCCGCAAGTAAACCGCAGGTCTTTTGACCTGCTGATTTTTTAAAATCCGCGCGGAAATATCCGCAGACCAATCCGCAGCGTGTGCACATAGCCTCAGGAGAGGAGATGTGGGGAGCTGTCAGCCATGCTGTGAACTTTGTGGTCCATACTTATCAATGATGATGACAGCTGTATAAGTTTCTGACTGCATTCCTCCATGCTCAGGCTGAAAGTTAACAGCCGGGGCATCGAGATGTCAGCGCCACTCATCGAAAAAAGTGAAAAAAATTGCATGCAACCTCAGTGCATGATGACACAGATCTACAAAGAGGCAAGGTTTCAATAACCAAAGACCAAAGTGTGCCTTCAACAGACTGCTATGAAGAGGAACAAGCCATGCAAGTATCTTTGCAGCGTCTGAGATGGCAAAAAAATTCAATTCAACTTGGAGGAAGGAGAAAGTCATAAAGAAGTTGTCCACTCCTTGGACAACTTCTTCTCATATCCCTCGCTTGACCCCCATAAAGTAAACCTACATTTGGAGGAAATAAGTATTTGATCCCCTGCTGAGATTGCAAGTTTGCCCACTGACAAAGACATGAACAGTCTATAATTTTAAGGGTAGGTTAATTTTAATATTGAGAGATAGAATATCAAAAATAAAATCCAGAAAATCACCTTGTATAAATTATATAAATTTATTTGCATTTTTTCAGTGAGAAATAAGTATTTGATCCCCTACCAACCATTAAAAGTTCTGGCTCCTACAGACCAGTTATACGCTCCTAATCAACTTGTTACCTGCATTAACATTAACCTCTACAACATGGGCAAGACAAAAGAGCTTTCTAAGGATGTCAGGGATAAGATGAGGGATAAGAATGGGCTACAAAACCATAATTAAGACGCTGAGTGAGAAGGAAACAACTGTTGGTGCAATAGTAAGAAAATAGAAGAAATACAAAATGACTGTTAATCGACATCGATCTGGGGCACCATGCAAAATCTCACCTTGTGAGGTATACTTGATGATGAGGAAGGTGAGAGATCAGCCTAAAACTACACGGGGGGAACTTGCTAATGATCTCAAGGTAGCTGGGACCACAGTCACCAAGAAAACCATTGCTAACACATTGCGCTGTAAAGGTTTAAAATCCTGCAGTGCCCGCAAGGTCCCCCTGCTCAAGAAGGCACATGTGCAGGCCCGTCTGAAGTTTGTCACTGAACTCCTGGATGATTCTGTGAGTGATTGGGAGAAGGTGCTGTGGTCAGATGAGACACAAATTGAGGTCTTTGGCATTAACTCATAGTAACATAGTATTTAACCCCTTCACCCACAAGGGTGGTTTGCACGTTCATGACTGGGCCAATTTTTACAATTCTGACCACTGAACCTTTATGAGGTCATAACTCTGGACCGCTTCCATGGATCCCGGTGATTCTGACACTGTTTTCTCGTGACATATTGTACTTCATGTTAGTGGTAAAATTTCATTCAAATAACTTTATTTGTGAGAAAAATGGAAATTTGGCGAAAATTTTGAAAATTTCGCAATTTTCCAACTTTGAATTTTTATGCCCTTAAATCACAGAGATACGGCACACAAAAAACTTGATAACTAACATTTCCCACATGTTAACTTTACATCAGCACAATTTTGGAACCAAAATTTTTTTTTGTTAGGAAGTTATAAGGGTTAAAAGTTGACCAGCGATTTCTCATTTTTACAACACCATTTTATTTTTAGGACCACATCACATTTGAAGCCACTTTGAGGGGTCTATATGATAGAAAATACCCAAAAGTGACACCATTCTAAAAATTGCACCCCTTAGGGTGCTCAAAACCACATTCAAGAAGTTTATTAACCCTTTAGGTGCGTCACAGGAATTTTTTTGAACATTTAAAAAAATGAACATCTAACTTTTTTTCACAAAAAAAAATACTTCAGGTTCAATTTTTATTATTTTACCAAGGGTAACAGGAGAAATTGGACTGCAAAAGTTATTGTGCAATTTGTCCTCAGTACGCTGATACCCCACATGTGGGGGTAAACCACTATTTGTGCGCATGGCAGAGTTCGGAAGGGAAGCAGCGCCATTTGACGTTTTTGGCTGGAATTGAGATCGGACACCATGTCGCGATTGGAAAACCCATGATGTACCAAAACAGTGGAAACCCCCACAAATGACACCATTTTGGAAACTAGACCCCCTAAGGAACTTATCTAGATGTGTAGTGAGAACTTTGAACCGCCAAGGGCTTCACAGAAGTTTATAATGCCCGGGCATGAAAATAAAAAAATCGTATTTTTTCCACAGACATGATCAATTAGTCCCCAATTTTTTCATTTTCCCAAGGGTAACAGGAGAAATTGGACCCCAAAAGTTGTTGTCCAATTTGTCATGCGTACGCTGACACCCCATATGTGGGAGAAAACTACTGTATGGACACACGTCGGGGCTCGGAAGGGAAGCAGTGACGTTTTGGAATGCAGACTTTGATGGAATGGTCTGCGGGTGTCATGTGCGTTTGGAGAGCCCCTGATGTACCTAAACTATTGAAACTCCCCACAAGTGACCCATTTTGGACACTAGACCCCCCACGGAACTTATCTAGATGTGTGGTGAGCACTTTGAACCCCCAAGTGCTTCATAGAAGTTTATAACGCTCGGACGTGAAAATAAAAAAATCATTTTTTTTCCACAAAAATGATATTTTTGCCCCCAATTTTTTATTTTCCTAAGGGTAACAGGAGAAATTGGACCCCAAAAATTGTTTTTCAATTTGACCTGAGTAGGCTGATACCCTACATGTGGGGGGTAAAACACTGTTTGGGCGCATGGCAGAGCTTGGAAGGGAAAGAGCACCATTTGACTTTTTCAACTCAGAATTGGCTGGAATTGAGATCAGACGCCATGTTGCATTTGGAGAGCCCCTGATGTGCCCAAACAGTGGAAACCCCCAATTCTAACTCCAACCCTAACCCCAACACACCCCTAACCCTAATCTCAGCCCTAACCCTAGCCCTAACCCTAGCCCTACCCTAACCCTAGCCCTAACCCTAATGGAAAAATGGAAATAAATACATCTTTTTTATTTTATTATTTTTCCCTAACTAAGGGGGTGATAACGGGGGGTTTGATTTACTATTTATGGCGGTTTTTATGTTTGGCAGCTGTCGCACGCTAAAAGACGCTTTTTATTGTAAAAATAGTTTTTGCATCACCACATATTGAGAGCTATAATTTTTCCGTATTTTGACCCACCGAGTCCTGTGAGGTCTTATTTTTTGCGGGACGAGTTGACGTTTTTATTGGTACCATTTTCGGGCACGTGACATTTTTTGATCGCTTTTTATTCCGATTTTTGGGATGCAGAATGAACAAAAGCCAGCGTTTCATGAATTTCTTTTGGGGGGGTGCGTTTACACCGTTCCGCGTGCGGTAAAATTGATAAACTGGTTTTATTCTTCGGATCAGTACGGTTACAGCGATACCTCATTTAGGTCTTTTTTTATGTTTTGTCGGTTTTATGCAATGAAAACTATTTTATATAAAAAATAATTATTTTTGCATCGCTTTATTCTGCGAGCTATAACTTTTTTATTTTTTCGCTGATGATGCTGTGTGGCGGCTCGTTTTTTGCGGGACAAGATGACGTTTTCAGCGGTACCATGGATATTTATATGCGTCTTTTTGATTGCGCGTTATTACACTTTTTGTTTGGCGGTATGATAATAAATCATTTTTTGCTTCGTTTTTTATTTTTTAAGGGGTTCGCTAAAGGGGTTAACTAATGGGATAGTTTTATAGGGCAGGTCGTTACGGACGCGGCGATACCTAATATGTTTACTTTTATTTTATTTTTTTTATTTCCAAAAAAAGGATTTATTTGGGGGAATATTTTTTTTTTTTTCTAATTTATTTGGCGATTTTTTTTAATTTATTTTAACACTTTTTTTTTTTTTTTCAACTTTATTAAATAGTCCCAGGTGGGACATCACTGTCCTGTGACAGATCGCTGATCTGTCACATCACAGACCACTGTGACAGATCAGCGATCTGTCACAGGCAGTGCGGAAGGCTTCCTCATGCCTGCGCTTTGCAGGCACTGAGGAAGCCAGCTTCCTGCAGGCCCCCGAAGGCCCCCGTCGCCATCTTGGATTCGAGGGCATGCAGGAAAAGAGCCCCCAGCAGCAGCGCTGCACATTGCGCTGCCATGGGGGGTTCAGGGAAGCCCAGAGGGAGCCCCCTCCCTGCCGATGCTTCCCTTTAACCCCCGGTACACCGCGATAGTGTTTGATCGCGATGTGCAAGGGGTTAACGTGTCGGGGCGGTCCGTGACCACCCCTGACACATTGTGCCGGGTGTCAGCTGTGATAATCAGCTGACACCCGGCCGCGATCAGCGGCGCTCACCACGTGGGCGCCGCTGATCGCGGTAGACGTACTATCCCGTCCATGGGCATAGGGGCCCGGGTCCCATGGACGGGATAGTACGTCGGATGTCAGGAAGGGGTTAAGGTTGAAGGAAGACTTTAAGTCCATCTAGTTCAACCCATAACCTAACATGTTGATCCAGAGGAAGGCAAAAAAAAAACCCATGCGGCAAACACTAAGCTCCACATTGGGGAAAAAATTCCTTCCCGACTCCACATACGGCAATCAGACTAGCTCCCTGGATCAACGCCCTATCAAGGAATCTAGTATATATAACCTGTAATGTTATACTTTTCAAGAAAGGCATCCAGTCCCTTCTTAAATTTTAGTAGGAAATCACTCATTACAACATCATATGGCAGAGAGTTCCATAGTCTCACTACTCTTACAGTAAAGAATCCGCGTCTGTGAGTATGCTTAAACCTTCTTTCCTCCAGACATAGAGGATGCCCCCTTGTCCCCGTCACAGGTCTAAGAGTAAAAAGATCATTAGAAAGGTCTTTGTACTGTCCCCGCATATATTTATACATTGTAATAAGATCACCCCTAAGCCTTCGATTTTCCAAACTAAATAACCCCAAGTGTAATAACCTGTCTTGGTATTGCAGACCCCCCTAATAACCTTGGTCGCTCTTCTCTGCACCCGCTCCAGTTCAGCTATGCCATTCTTATACACCGGAGACCAGAACTGTACACAGTATTCTAAGTGTGGTCGCACTAGTGACTTATATAGAGGTAAAATTATGTTCTCCTCATGAGCATCTATGCCTCTTTTAATGCCTCCCATTATTTTATTTGCCTTTGCAGCAGCTGCCTGACACTGGCCACTAAATGTGAGTTTGTCATCCACTCATACACCCAGGCTTTTTTCAGTGACAGTTTTGCCCAGTGTTTTACAATTAAGCACATAATTATACATCTTGCTTGTTCTACCCAAGTGCATGACCTTACATTTATCCCCATTAAAGCTCATTTGCCATTTATCAGCCCAAGCGTCTAGTTTACATAAATCCTCCTGTAATATGAAATTGTGCTCCTCTGTATTGATTACCTGCAGATTTTAGTGTCATCTGCAAATATTGAAATTCTACTCTCTATGCCCCTACAAGGTCATTAATAAATATGTTAAAAAGAAGCGGGCCCAATACTGACCCCTGCGGTACCCCACTGCTAACCATGACCCAGTCCGAGTGTGCTCCATTAATAACCACCCTTTGTTTCCTATCTCTGAGACAGCACTTAACCCACATTTTCCCCTATCCCCATTGTTCTCATTTTATGCATCAACCTTTTCTGTGGCACCGTATCAAAAGCTTTGGAAAAGTCTATATACACCACGTCCACTGCATTCCCTTTGTCCAGTCTGGAAATTACCTCTTCATAGAAACTGATCAGATTAGTCTGACAGGAACCCATGTTGATATTGGGTCATGAGGTTGTTCTTCTTCAGATACTCCAGTATAGTATCTCTTAGAAAACCCTCCAGGATTTTAACCACAGTAGAGGTTAAGCTCACTGGACTATAAATTCCAAGTTCGGTTTTTGTCCCCTTTTTGAATATTGGCACCACATTTGCTATACGCCAGTCCTGTGGTACAGACCCTGTTATTATGGAATCCTTAAAGATTAAAAATAATGGTATGTCAATGACTGTACTTAATTCCTGCAGTACTTGGGGGTGTATCTCATCCGAGCCCGGGGATTTCTCAACTTTAGTTATTTTTAGACGCCGCTGTACTTCCTGCTGGGTTAAGCAGGTGACATTTAATGGAGAATTTTTGCTATCACTGATCATGTGATCCGTCATGGGATTTTCTTGTGTAAATACTGTAGAAAAAAAGCCATTTAACATATTGGCTTTTTCCTCATCCACCATTTCACCCAGACTATTTTAAGGCGGCCAACACTATCATTTTTTATTTTTTTTATTATTTATGTAGTTAACGAATATTTTGGGATTTTTTTTACTTTCTATGGCAATGAGTCTCTCTGTCTCAATCTCTGCTGCCTTGATTTGCATTTTACAGAATGTATTTAATTTTCTGTATTTATTTAATGCCTCATCACTACCTACTTGCTTTAATTATTTAAATGCTTTCTTTTTGTCACTTATTGCTCCCCTTACAGCTCTATTTAGCCATAGTGGTTTCCTCCTATTTCTAGCATGTTTATTCCCATACGGTATATACTGTGCACAGGTCCTATTCAGGATGCTAATAAAAGTCTCCCATTTTCCTTCTGTACTTTTATGTCTCAGGATATCGTCCCAGTTTATTGCCATGCTTGGAGGAAGAGAAATGCTGCCTAAGACCCAAAGAACACCGTCCCCACTGTCAAGCATGGAGGTGCAAACATTATGTTTTGGGGTGTTTCTATGCTAAGGGCACAGGACTACTTCACCACATCAATGGGAGAATGGATGGAGCCATGTACCGTAAAGTCCTGAGTGACAACCTCCTTCCCTCCACCAGGACATTAAAAATGGGTTGTGGTTGGGTCGTCCAGCAAGACAATGACCTTTGGGTCATACAGCCAAGGCAACAAAGGAGTGGCTCAAAAAGAAGCACATTAAGGTCATGGAGTGGCCTAGCCAGTTTCCAGACCTTAATCCCATAGAAAACTTATGGAGGGAGTTGAAGCTCTGAGTTGCCAAGCAACAGCCTCAAAATCTTAGTTATTTAGAGATGATCTGCAGAGGAGTGGACCAAAATTTCTCCTGACGTGTGAAAGCCTCATCATCAACTACAAAAAACATCTGACTGCTGTGCTTGCCTACAAGGGTTATGCCACCAAGTATTAAGTATTGTTTGAGAGAGGGATCAAATACTTATTTCTCACTGTAAAATGCAAATTAATTAATACAATTTATACAATGTGATTTTCTGGATTTTATTTTCATAAATGTCCGTGGCTTCAGACTCGGACCAAGAGTCTCAGCACATGCTGGGAGGTGTAGTCCTTCCCATATACAACTAATATACATAGGCCAGGGCAATGTCCCGAGCAGCGCTCTATCAGCAGCCGCAGACCCAGGAAGGCTTCTCCTTCCTTAGCACACAGGCCACTCTCTGTAGTGTCCCACCTGGACACATGGAAGTCTGTCCACACTCTGACAGACTCACTCTCACACTCTCTCACACGTGCCAAACACCTTAATTACATAGCCCTGTAACCACACCCATAGGTGAGGTATGGATCACATGAGCTGGTCACATGGTCAGGACTTCACCACAGGTCCTGAACATACACATATCTTCAGGCAAAACGGAGTACATTCCGCACCCAGTGCACTAAATGACATCTTTAGTGCTCATGTACACTATAGGCAAAATACTCCGGGTTGCATCGCAGGGAGCATCCCTCCATGTGACATATCTCCCATTAACCACGCGATCACCTGTCACACCACATATCCCCCTCCTCTGCCTAAAGCCGTGGGGCTTGGCACTTTCTATTACTCGACCAGAGATCCTTCTCGGTCGTCTCTGCCAGTCAAATCGTCTATCAAAGTCAGGCCCTGCTAGTGAACTCTTCAGTAGGCGTCCCTTATCCGACTCTGTCTTGTTCTTTGATAAAGATGGGCCCACGTCAGACCACCCGCATCCCTGGCGGTCAGTATGGTGTTGCGACTCCCTTGCCCCCATACCTCATGTCTGGACTGACTCTTTGTCACCACGTCTTCTACAGGGTCTCCTGCCTAGGTCACTCAGCTCTGAGCTAACTGAGGCATCACTACTTCCTCTTCCATCAGGCCACCTACTGTCCTCTCTCTGCTGGCCATTTCTCCTAAGGTCTATAAGGTCCCGAGAGCAGCCCTTCCATTTATCTCTATGTACTCTCTTATCTCCATCTTTAGGACTTCCAGTCTTAAGTGAACCTCTTTGCCTTTCTATACCGCGAGTTGAAGGAGGCGGCCATCTTCTTTCCATTTCCTCCAGCTCTCTACTGATCTGCTTCCTCTCAAGTCTTAGCTGCTCTACTTCTTTCAGGTATGACACGCGATACTCCAGGAGCATCCGGATATTCCCAAGGCTCTCCATGGACCCGACAACGAGGAATGGAACCATCCTATCTTCACCCTTGTCCTGGGTTTCGTCATTAGCCGGAATCCTCACTCTCATCACGCCAGACCTGTTCACCATGTCCTGCATCACTTTCCCAAACCTTCCGATGACTTTCCTCACCAGACCTTCGGGCACTTGAATGATGTCTTCTGCAATGCCCTGCTGACTTTGAACTTTCCTCGCACACTCTAGACATCGAGCGGCTTCTTTTTTTCCCAACAGGATCATCTGCCTTGTGCGGAGGCATTGTAGATGCATATCCCTCAGGATAGTAACTCGCTTCCTTGTGACTTCCTTAGATGACAGTATGACCAGCTGCTTCGTCTCTGGTGCCCAGATCACACTACATGCTTCTATAGCCTTCCTAAAGGCCTCATGCACACCTTCCTCAGCACAGGCTTCCTGCATGTCTTCTGGTACATCAATTACAACCTTGAAGGTCGTGGACTTGCTCTCACCCTGAACAGATGGCTCTGGGTTCCCTACGGACACTTCCCTCAAGATATCTGTCACGATTGGATGACTGTCTTGTGCAGCCCTTGGCTCACCATCTTCCTGAGATTTACAGTCTTCAGGACCCTTTTCCAAGTTGGGCTTTGGCAGTTCTGCCTTGCTATCAGGCGGGCACGGCTGCTGTACGTCTTCGCCCATCCACTTCTCCCGTAGAAGACCTTTTCCTACTCCACTGAGTTCTTGCAGAACTTTATCTCGCTCCTCTGCCAGGTAGCGACGCTCATCCTCTCTCCTGAGAATCTCCTGTTGATACTTCTCTTGGGCCTCTCTGAGCACCTCCATATCTTCCAACAGGGTCTTGTTCATGGTTTTACATGCTGACAGGTGACCTCTGAGCTCAGAGACTTCCTTCTCCAGCTCATCCACTCTGTGCTCAGTCACTTGTCTCAGTGCTTTGCCTGCCAAGAGCTCGGACTCTAGGTGGTGCAACCGCTCCACCTGCGCGGAGTTGGCGACTTCCAGACTCGCCACCTTCAGACACTCCCTCGCCAGCTGCTGACACATCTCTTCGCGCCCTTGCTCCAAGTCTCGTAGGTGCGCTTCTACCTGGTGCAAACTGTCATTACACTGGATTCGTGCTTCTGTCTGACAAACACTGTCTTCAGCCCTAGTGGTTGCTACTGGCAATAATATATTACAGTCACGCCTGGTAACTGTGTCACACCCCACCGCATGGGAAACGTTCATGTTGCTCTCTGTTCGGGTGTCAGGTCCACTCTTTTTAATTACCACACCACTATCAGTCTCTCTCTGGTACCCGTCAGGTGACATCATGTCCGTAAGTGGGGCCGACGCACTGTTCTCTCTGGTCATGCTTAACTTAGGCCTGTCAACTTTAGGAGGCGGACTTTTCACACCATTACCTCCCATACACATTATATCAACAGACACTTCTCCTTTTGTCCACCAGTCCCACAGGGCTTCTAAGTCCTGCCCTATTACCATAGTATACTGTAAGTCTGGGTCTACTGTCACTACATGGTACGTGGAACTTTCAGTCGTGTCAATGTAGAGGTATGCTGTCAAAAGTTCTTTATCGTCCCCACCAAAGCCATTCACTCTCGTCACCGTCCCAGGCGACACAGAACGTCCAGGAGTGGTTCTTAGCACAGATACCGGACTCCCAGGGTCTAACAATCCCATCACCCGTTCTCCATCCAGCCAGAAGGGGCACTGTAGTGTTGGTTCACTGACCAAGCTACTCACAGTCGTCTCATCTCCCAGCCCACCATCCGTCATGTCACGAGACGTCAGGTCCGTAAGTTGGGCAGATGTCCTTCTCCTTCCGGTCAGTTCTACCTCTGACCTGTCTACGTCAGGAGCCGTCACTATCTTAGTGTCCGCTGGCCCCACAGTCGAAGCTTCTCCATCGTCCGACCAAACGTCATCAAACAAAACAAAGTCCCGGCCCCTCTCCCAGGCATAGACTAAGTCCCGTGGTATCCCTCCCCCTTGGCACTCACCACCTTTGGTCCCCTCAAACACTACTCTGTCTACTGCATAGTTCACTGTGACCCCGTGTTTACAGCGAACCCTGACGTTTTTCTCGGACAGAGAGAAAGTGAGAGGAGTTCCTGTCAGAGTCACCTGATTCTCTGATTCCAGCCGACCAAAGGCTCCTTCCCGGTGCAGCATCACTGTACACATCTGTGGCCTGTCATTACTACCTGGAAAGGATATTCCACATTCTGAAAAAGACCTGCACATACACTGCGGTACTCCAGACGTACCCAGTGCTGTCACTTCTTCAAACTTGGCCCCTTTCTGGACCACCACCCCGCTTTGGGTTGCCGCCCCCTCCCGGGACTCCACCCCATTTTGGGTTACCACCCCAATTTGGGCCACCGCCCCCTTTGGGGACTCCACCCCTTTACGGGCTACCACCCCGATTTGGGCCACCGCCCCCTTTTGGGACTCCACCCCTTTACGGGCTACCTCCCCGATTTGGGCCACCGCCCCCTTTTGGGACTCCACCCCTTTTCGGGATCTCCCCATGTCTGTCCTGCAGAACCTCTTAGGCCACAGTTCACACAGTACAGTTTATGCCTTTTTCTGGTACTGGCCCTTTAAGCACGACACCACACCAATTCCTTCTGGCACTGCCCCAGCTCCTGCCGTCGCTCACAAGCAGCTGCTGGTGTTTCTGCAGCTCCTGCTGCGTCATCTTCGAGGACCCGCCGATCCACCGGAAGCCACTTGTCACCCTCAAAGATAAAAAAAACACAAAAGCGCGCCCATACGGCCTTACCAGTGCAGGTATAATGGGTATAAGGACATAATACAGGGTACTCACCCTTAATAGTTGTGTAAAGCCACAACTACTGTATCCGCTTAGTCATATGCAATAAAGCTGCAGCAGGATGGTGTAGACAGACAGCGTCTGCTACCAATGCTCAAATAGGAGATCCCAAAAAGAAAAAACATCAGGTCCCCGCGCTGCGAGACCTTCGTGAGCGTACTGAGCCACAGCAAGCACTTTCAGGATTTTTTTTTTTTTTTTGCAGAGAAGCGAGGAAAAGGGAAAAAAAAAACACAAGCACAGTCTCTCACTGACTCTGGTCAGTGCAACACGGATTCCTGTCCATTACCTGCTGGTGTCAGCCACACAGGTTCTCGGGTACCTCTTCTCCTCATAGGCATCCCACAAATCTCCATACAGTCATTTCCTCTGACCTCGGTCAGTATTACTCACGATTTTCCATACCGTCTGTGCTCCTGGGAATCGCTGCCCGCAGTCTGTCACCAATTGTAGGGATGTGACTCGCTCAGGTGCAGCGGGAGACAATCATGAGGCACGTTCTTCCCAAAGTTCATGAGGTTTATTTGCTCCATAAACCATAAATCAGCGTATCACCCAAAATAGCCTCTAGCTTAGGCACAAAAGAACATAAACGTCCGTGGCTTCAGACTCGGACCGAGAGTCTCAGCACATGCTGGGAGGTGTAGTCCTTCCCATATACAACTAATATACATAGGCCAGGGCAATGTCCCGAGCAGCGCTCTATCAGCAGCCGCAGACCCAGGAAGGCTTCTCCTTCCTTAGCACACAGGCCACTCTCTGTAGTGTCCCACCTGGACACATGGAAGTCTGTCCACACTCTGACAGACTCACTCTCACACTCTCTCACATGTGCCAAACACCTTAATTACATAGCCCTGTAACCACACCCATAGGTGAGGTATGGATCACATGAGCTGGTCACATGGTCAGGACTTCACCACAGGTCCTGAACATACACATATCTTCAGGCAAAACGGAGTACATTCCGCACCCAGTGCACTAAATGACATCTTTAGTGCTCATGTACACTATAGGCAAAATACTCCGGGTTGCATCGCAGGGAGCATCCCTCCATGTGACATATCTCCCATTAACCACGCGATCACCTGTCACACCACACTACCCTTAAAATTATAGACTGTTCATGTCATTGTCAGTGGACAAACTTACAAAATCAGCTGGGATCAAATACTTATTTCCCTCACTGTATACTCAACTCCCATTATGGCACCATTCCTGTGGTTTTAACACAGTCTCTCCGGAAAAGATGTGGCGTTGTGACACGTGATGCCGGAGCCCAATCAGCGCTGGACTCACTGTCCCCACCTCCTGTCGAATTGAGCAAGGAGAGGAAGTCCGAGATCAGCTTTAACTGCAACCCGGACTTCCTATTCAAGTTCAATTTGTCCGAAGGTGGAGACAGTGACGTCAGCGCTGATTGGGCGCCAGGGTCAGGTGTCACCACAACCACACGAGAGCCCCGGGAGAGCGAGTGCCGACACTGTGGGAAAGACGCCGGCACGGGAGATGAGTATAAGCTCAATTATTTTATGGGGGTCAAACATTTTGATCAAGACGGGGTTGTCCTAGTAGTGGACAACTACTTTAAGCTGCTGCATTATTAATATTAGGTCTCATTCAATCATCCGCTTTTCTCACGTACGAGAAAAATGGACCAATTATTTTGACCAGACTCTAATCAGAGTTTGATCAGAGTGTGGTGTGAGTGTCATCCATTGGAGAGAAAAATAAGTTTCTCCGCCTTCTACGTAATAGGCTGTGAAAAGCAGACTTCACTCGGATGTCATCTCAGTACGGTCCGATTTTTTGACATACTATCTAATCAAAGCAGTATAAAAGTAATAAAGTAATAAAGAATGAAAGAAACATAGAACAAGAATAGAACAAGTACAGCAGAGCAGGATCAAGACAGTTTAATTACAATAGTTACAGTATTAACAACTGACAGTTACAAACAGACAGAAACACTTGTTATAGATACAGACAAAACAAATGAAAAATCATCACACTTCATAATAAAACAAGAACAATTGTTAACAGCACTTAAACAAACAACAGACAAAAAAGAGATAAATAACAGATACTTTCTTTTACCTATTATATTATATTATATTATATTATAGGTAGATGGTTGACCCAACTTAGGGGAAGGAATTTTTTTCCCTATGGAGAAAATTGGCTTCTGCTCTGTGGGTTTTTTGCCTTCCCCAGGATCAACAATGCAGAACAGCTGCACTAAAAATAGGCTGAATTAGATGGACATAAGGTCTTCCTTCAGCCTTCAAAGCTATGTTACTATGTTACCTGAGGGTTTTCCCATCAGAAATCCCCACAGACTGACTCTAGAAAGCCTCCTGTCCTGGAGAGAAAACTGTGTGAGTAATAAATCTACTCACTTACCCGGGATCTGATTTTCTGTTTAGGAGGAAGGCAGTCAATTGTTCAGTCTGAGATGAAAGTCGAAGGGGAATATTATATCCCACTGAAGGCCTCCAAGTTGTCAGAGGAGGGACTTCTATTCCTTCTCAGGCTTTTTCTGTCTTAGCTGCCCATGCTATGAGGTATAATCAGAGACAACACATGCATGCCTTGTCTTTCCTTGTCTTTGTCTTGTCTCTGTTTATTGAATTGATAGGGCGGTCTTTTATAGGACAGGATCAAAGGGAAATGAGACGTTACACAATAATTTGGCAAAAATGTAAGATAAATTACATGAGAAAATGTGGGGGGACCTTCCTTATGTCAACGTGTCATGGTTCAAGAGTTGAAGTTCTCAAGAGAATTTGGGCTGAATCCCAAATTTACAAACTGGAATATTTACAGTGTAAACTAAAATTTGTTTCCAGACTTCGCTTTTCTGCTAATCACTGAACTAATATTTAGTTGTAGAACTTTTGTTTCTGATAACTGCTTTAGATGTGTACGGCATGGAGTCACCTAAGATCTGACACCTGCGAACAGACATTCCTGCCCAAGCTGACTGGACTACATTCCATAGTCCTTTTATATTCTTAGGTTTTGTATCAAAAACAGCATTTTTTAAGTTAATCCACAAATTCTCAATCAGATTGAGGTCTGGGGATTGGGTTGGCCACTTCATAACATCAATCTTTTTGGTCTGGAACCAGTATGTTGTCCACTTGCTGGTGTGTTTCGGGTCGTTGTGCTGCTGAAACATCCATTTCCAAGGCATTTCTTCTTTAGCATAAGGCAACATGACCTCTTCCAGTATTTAGATATATTCAAACTGTTCCATGCTGCCTGGTATGTGATTAATGGGCCCAACTCCATAGTATGAGAAACATCTCCAAACCATTATGCTTGCCCCTCCATGATTTACAGTCTTACAGTGTAATGTACTGTGGCTTAAATTCAGTGTTTATGGGTTATCTCACAAACTGCGGCATGTAGGCCCAATAAGAACAATCTTGCTCTCATCTGTCTGTCCATTGAATGTTGCACCATTTCTCTTTAGTCTAGTCAATGTGTTCTTTGACAAACTAACCTTTTCAATACGTCTTTTTTCAGCAATGATACCTTCTGGGGTTTTTGCAAATACTTTGGCTTCACGTAGGTGTCTTCTGATGGTGGCAGAACTCACAGGTAACTGAAGATCTTCTTTGATCTCCCTGGAGCTGATCATTGGATGCTTGTTTGATAGTCTTGTGATTCTGTGATATATGCGGATGGTAGTATTTTTTTTCCTACCGCGTGTTTTGGGTTTTGCTTGCCATTTTAAAGCATTGGAAATCTTTTTAGGCAAGCAGTAAATTATTTTATGCTCTTCTTTATTTGTTTTCCCTTCTCAACTCAACTTCTTGATCAAAGTTCTTTCTCCCTCGTTACATTGTCTGGAACGACCCATTTTATGCACTGAGCAAGGCCTAAAGCCAACATTTTATGCCCTCCTTCTTTAAATAAGGGCAATGATTTTCATCTGTTTCATCACAGAATGAATGAACTCACTCATTGAACTCCACACTACTATTAATTAGTACACCCCCTTTCATTAAATGAGTCAATTACACCCAATAAACAGCATGCATGTCATGACTGTTGATTCTTTTGGTTGCCTATTACTTGCCTACAACTAGTCATGAACCCATATTGTATGATCTTTTCTGCCAAAAACAGTAATTAAATACATTAGTGATGTTAGACTGCTATTACTTTGCACATAACTGTTCTGTACAAAATCATGGAGGCAACATGTATAAGGACAGCCCAACTGTCAAGAGGATGTCTTGAGTCCATCTTAAATCTTATATCTGACATTGCTGACATCACTAGGTCTGTGTGGACCCTCAAAGGATGAATATACAATTCACATAGAAAGTATTCCATCTGCCCACGCACTGTCTGACTATGCAAAATTACCTGCACTAAACCTTTCATAATTTACTTGTGTACAAAGCTAGAGGATTTATGGAAATGCTTTCTCTGTGAGACCCGATTTTCCTAAACCAGATAGTACAACTTCCTCTATTAGATAATTTGATTATACTTTTTCCAGGAGAAAGACAAACAAGCATCAAGTTCTCTTGTCTCAAATGATTAGCAGAGAGGACCACTAAAAGGTAGTCCAATTTTGCTTTTTCTCTATAGAAAGGTCCAAAAACATGAAATAGCATTCAAGATAATCTTGCACTGTAAACAGGCTGCCGATCACTCGCTGAATGGCTCATTCGTTGGGTGAAACGCACAAAAGATCATCGATCTCGACAGCGCATCATCCTGTCTGTGTGAACAGGATATTACAGGATGGCCAATCAGTATCTTGGTAATTTAGTGCCTCCAGTCGGTTGGTCTAAAGGTCTGAATATATTGCTGCAAGAGTGCGTTACATATTGTCAAAAGGCTTTTAGGAAATTAAGTTTTAAACGGTTAAGTGCGGAACTAAGGATTTTAATTCCTTTGATAAAAGTCATAAGCCAATGTTCTCTGTCTAAAAATTCTGGAAGAAAAAAAAACCACTATAGTAAAATATTGTGAGCTAATAAAAATTCCTAACAAGTCTGTTTGGCTTGAGCTCAACACTACTAATAATACTTTATTTTACCGCAGGTGATCATAAAATTATATTATTTCATTGTTTGATATATAGCAGGCATTGTGACAGTAACAATTGAGATTTATAAGGCTGAGTGCACACGCACTTTTTTGCCCTGCGGATTTTTCCGCGCAGAATTGAAGAAATCCGCAGGTCAAATGACCTGCATTTTTCCTGTGGATTTCTTCCATTTTTAATGCGGTTTTTGTGCGGTTTTCCCCCTGCGGATTTGGAGACTGGGGAGGTGGAAAACCGCACAAAAGAAGTGACATGCTGCGGATTTTGTACTGCAGGAATACCGCGCGGAAAAATCCACAGCGTCTGCACAGCGGGTTTTTTTATCATTGATTTACATTGTACTGTAAATCACACTGCGGATTGGCAGCGTTTCTGCATGGTAAAATCCACTGTGGATCCGCAGGATATCTGCATCGTGTGCACACAGCCTCAGAATCCACGTACATTTGAGTTCTGTTGCTTTCTCAAGTCATCGGTCATTAGCTCGAAATTGTACATCTATTTTTGACAGCTATAAATTGCGCCTGTTGATGCCTGTTCGCTGGGGTCCTTTTGGGAAGATGATTCAGATACCCATTAACAATCTTTAGAGAACCTATACTTTGGACACATCATACGAAGAGAGCAAGCACTGGAGAAGGACATCATGGTCGGAAGAATAGAAGGAACTAGGCAAAGAACAAGACTAGCAATCCGATGGCTTGATACAATCAAACTAACGGTGGAGAAGACCATTCTGTGTCCATTAACCCCTTAAGCCTCAAGGGTGGTTTGCACGTTAATGACCGGGCCATTTTTTACAATTCTGACCACTGTCCCTTTATGAGGTAATAACCCTGAAACGCTTCCATGGATCCCAGTGATTCTGACATTGTTTTCTCGTGACATATTCTACTTCATGTTAGTGGTAAAATTTCATTCAAATAACTTGCGTTTATTTGTGAAAAAAATGGAAATTTGGCGAAAATTTTGAAAATGTTGCAATTTTCCAACTTTGAATTTTATGCCCTTAAATCACAGAGATACGGCACACAAAAAACTTAATAAGTAACATTTCCCACATTTTTACTTTACATCAGCACAATTTTGGAACCAAAATTTTTTTTGGTTAGGAAGTTATAAGGGTTAAAAATTGACCAGCGATTTCTCATTTTTGCAACACCATTTTATTTTTACGGACCACATCACATTTGAAGCCACTTTGAGAGGTCTATATGATAGAAAATACCCAAAAGTGACACCATTCTAAAAACTGAACCCCTTAAGGTGCTCAAAACCACATTCAAAAAGTTTATTAACCCTTTAGGTGCATCACAGGGATTTTTTGAATATTTAAAAAAATGAACATTTAACTTTTTTTCACAAAAAAAATACTTCAGGTTCAATTTTTTTTATTTTACCAAGGGTAACAGGAGAAATTGGACTGCAAAATGTATTGTGCAATTTGTCCTGAGTACGCTGATACCAGATATGTGGGGGGAACCACTGTTTCGGCGCATGGTTGAGCTCAGAAGTGAAGGAGCGCAGTTTGACTTTTTCAATGCAAAATTGGCTGGAATTCTGATCGGACGCCATGTCACTTTTGGAGAGCCCCTGATGTACCTAAACAGTGGAAACCCTCCACAACTGACCCCATTTTGGAAGCTAGACCCCCCCCAAGGAACTTATCTAGATATGTGGTGAGAACTTTGAACCCACAAGGGCTTCACAAAAGTTTATAACGTACAGCGGTACAATTAAAAAATCATATTTTTTCCACAAAAATGATCTTTTCACCCCCAATTTTTATTTTCCCAAGGGTAACAGGACCCTAAAAGTTATTGTGCAATTTGTCCTGAGTACGCTGATACCCCATATGTGGGGGTAGACCACTATTTGGGCGCATGGCAGAGCTCGGAAGGGAAGCAGGGCCATTTGACGTTTTTGGCTGGAATTGACATCGGACACCATGTCGCGTTTGGAGAGACCCTGATGTACCAAAACAGTGGAAACCCCCCACAAATGACACCATTTTGGAAACTAGACCCCCCAAGGAACTTATCTAGATGTGTGGTGAGCACTTTAACCCCTCCAGTGCTTCACAGAAGTTTATAACGCCCGGGCGTGAAAATAAAAAAAATCGTATTTTTTCCACAAACATGATCTTTTAGTCCCCATTTTTTTTATTTTCCCAAGGGTAACAGGAGAAATTGGACCCCAAAAGTTGTCCAATTTGTCCTGAGTACGCTGACACCCCATATGTGGGAGAAAACTACTGTATGGGCACACGTCGGGGCTCGAAAGGGAAGTAGTGACGTCTTGGAATGCAGACTTTGATGGAATGGTCTGTGGGTGTCATGTTGCCTTTGGAGAGCCCCTAATGTACCTAAACAGTGGAAACCCCCCACAAATTACCCCATTTTGGAAACTAGACCCCCTAAGGAACTTATCTAGATTTGTGGTGAGCACTTTGAACCCCCAAGGGCTTCACAGAAGTTTATAATGCCCGGGCATGAAAATAAAAAAATCGTATTTTTTCCACAAACATGATCAATTAGTCCCCAATTTTTTTATTTTCCCAAGGGTAACAGGAGAAGTTGGACCCCAAATGTTGTTGTCCAATTTGTCCTGAGTACGCTGATACCTCATATGTGGGAGAAAACTACTGTATAGGCACACGTCGGGTCTCGGAAGGGAAGTAGTGATGTTTTGGAAAGCAGACTTTGATGGAATGGTCTGCGGGTGTCATGTGCGTTTGGAGAGCCTCTGATGTACCTAAACTATTGAAACTCCCCACAAGTGACCCCATTTTGGAAACTAGACCCCCCACAGAACTTATCTAGATGTGTGGTGAGCACTTTGAACCCCCAAGTGCTTCACAGAAGTTTATAACGCCCGGGCGTGAAAAAAAGAGATCATTTTTTTCCACAAAAATTATATTTTTGCCCCCAATTGTTTATTTGCCTAAGGGTAACAGGAGAAATTGGACCCCAAAAGTTGTTTTGCAATTTGTCCTGAGTAGGCTGATACCCCATTTGTGGGGGTAAAACACTGTTTGGGCGCATGGCAGAGCTTGGAAGGGAAGGAGCACCATTTGACTTTTTCAACTCAGAATTGACTGGAATTGAGATCAGACGCCATGTTGCATTTGGAGAGCACTGATGTGCCCAAACAGTGGAAACCCCCAATTCTAACTCCAACCCTAACCCCAACACACCCCTAACCCTAATCTCAGCCCTAACCCTAGCCCTAACCCTAGCCCTATCCCTAAACCTAAATGGGAAAATGGAAATAAATACATTTTCTTTTAATTTTATTTTTCCCTAACTAAGGGGGTGATAACGGGGGGTTTGATTTACTATTTATGGCGGTTTTTATGTTTGGCAGCTGTCGCACGCTAAAAGATGCTTTTTATTGTAAAAATAGTTTTTGCATCACCACATATTGAAAGCTATAATTTTTCCGTATTTTGACCCACTGAGTCATGTGAGGTCTTATTTTTTGCGGGATGAGTTGACGTTTTTATTGGTACCATTTTCGGGAACGTGACATTTTTTGATCGCTTTTTATTCCGATTTTTGGGACGCAGAATGAACAAAAACCAGCGATTCATGAATTTCTTTTGGGGGGAGCGTTTACACCGTTCCGCCTGCGGTAAAATTGATAAAGCGGTTTTATTCTTCGGGTCAGTACAGTTACAGCGATACCTCATTTAGGTCCTTTTTTTTATGTTTTGTCGGTTTTATGCAATAAAAACTATTTTATATAAAAAATAATTATTTTTGCATCGCTTTATTCTGCGAGCTAAAACTTTTTTATTTTTTTGCTGATGATGCTGTATGGTGGCTTGTTTTTTGCGGGACAAGATGACGTTTTCAGCGGTACCATGGATATTTATATGCGTCTTTTTGATCGCGCGTTATTGCACTTTTTGTTCGGCGGTATGATAAATCATTATTTTTTGCTTCGTTTTTTATTTTTATTTTTTAAGGGGTTCGCTAAAGGGGTTAACTAATGGGACAGTTTCATAGGGCAGGTCGTTATGGACGCGGCGATACCAAATATGTGTACTTTTATTGTTTTTTTTTTTATTTCCAAAAAATGAATTTATTGGGGGAATATATTTTTTTTTCTGATTTATTTGGCGATTTTTTAAAAATTATTTTAACACTTTTTTTTAACTTTATTACATTGTCCCAGGTGGGATATCACTGTCCTGTGACAGATCGCTGATCTGTCACATCACAGATCACTGTAACAGATCAGCGATCTGTGACAGGCACTGCTGAAGACTTCCTCATGCCTGCGCTTTGCAGGCACTGAGGAAGTCGGCTCCCTGCAGGCCCCCGTCGCCATCTTGGATTCGGGGGCCTGCAGGGAAGGAGCCCCCTGCAGGGAAGGAGCCCCCCGCAGCAGCGCTGCACATTGCGCTGTCGTGGGGGGCTCAGGGAAGCACGGAGGGAGCTCCCTCTCTGCCGATGCTTCCCTTTAACCCCCGGTACACCGCGATCGCGTTTGATTGCGGTGTACAAGGGGTTAACGTGTCGGGGGCGGTCCGTGACCGCCACTGACACATTGTTCCGGGTGTCAGCTGTGATAATCAGGTGACACCCGGCCGCGATCAGCGGCGCTCACCACGTGGGCGCAGCTGATCGCTATGATGTACTATCCCGTCCCTGGGAATTAAGTCCCAGGGCACATGGACGGGATAGTACGTCTCATGGCAGAAAGGGGTTAAATGATCAATATTTCTGCCTTGATGCCAATTTATTTTCTTAACTTAAACCACATTTCGGAGGGTTTCAACTTTCAAAAGAATAATTTATACAACCAATGAATGAATTTAACGTCAGGTTATTAACTTTTATTTACATAACATGGATAAGCGACATAACTTCTGTCAGGGAGTGTACAGAAATTAATGGAGCCATATAAGCAAATAAAATAAATACTGACCCAATGAATGAAGGCTTGGGGCCATTAGTCTTTTTTAATTTATTGTGTTTGAATTATCTGATGGAAGAGGACTAGCAAACCTACTGCCATGTAGTCCTCCATATTCATGAGCTTTGTATAGCCACACCCTCACCATTGATTGGCAACTTTCTGCCTATGCACAGTGCTGTCAATCAGTGGTGTGGGCGGGGTTTTACAGGGCTCATCATTTAGAGAACTGGTAGACCTGCACCAGAGAAAACAGGGATTTTATCAAAAATGCAGCAAGCAGCCCAGTAAGTGAAAAATCACTGGAATTAGGGTCTCTGTCCCTACATGATGCTGCTTTCAGATTAATAGTCCATCTAAAATTTGGTCATTTTGATACTGATAAAGTTCTCAGCAGATTGCCACTATCCCAAAATCCAACACAAGACATTCCTGACAAAAATAGCATGAAGACCCAATAAATGACGAGGAATAAGTGGTTTAGGTCAGCACACAGTTCATTTTCCACCTATTTTCTGTGGTCTTTGGTTCCATTGCCCACCCTATGTTAACTTGCTGCTATGGACAAGTTTGAACATGGAAATGTTTTACAAAAGCCGTGATAGATATTGTCAATATTTTGTACTCCATGGACATTACTTCTTCCTCCTTTCTCCACATATTAGGATATGTGGAGGACCTTAAGTTCGGATTGTAAATTGGCTATTGAGTATGGAGAGGGGAATTTATCTGAAATTAAGGGTAGGGGAACAAATAAGAAAAAAATATGAGCACCACGGACTGATATTTTGGGTATGGCCTCAAGTGAACTGCAACTGTGTTGCTCTTGATAATATGTCATTTTGGGAATGGGACAGGTTGGTAAGAGGGATGTCAAAACTCTGGAAGGCTTGTATGACTCCTGTAAGTTCTTCTTTTTTACAGTGGTGCACAATTTATTACTTATTTAATTTCCAAAGCAAGGATCAACAAGCTATGACTTGCCTACTTTGGACACATCATAGGAAGAGAGCAATTATTGGAGAACATCATGGTGGGAAGAATAGGAGGAACAAGGTGAAGAGGAAGACCAGCAACCGATGGCTTGATACAATCAGCTAACAGCGGAGAAGACCCTGGTGGACCTATCTAGGCTTGCACAAGAACGATCTTCCTAGACATCATTCATCATTCATCCATCAAATAACCATGGCTCGAGATCGAAATGAAGGCCATTAGTAATTAACTTACAGGGTGGAATAATCACAGCACTTCACAGACATCATCATCACTGTCGCCATTGGGGCTCACAATCTAGATTCCGCATCAGTATGTCTTTGGAGTGTGGGAGGAAACCAGAGAAAACGGAGGAAACCCACAGAAACACGGGGAGAACATACAAACTCCCTAACAATGTTGTCCTTAGTTGGATTGGAACATTTGAAAAAATCCCATTAGGATCTTCTTTGACCAGCACAAAGAAAATTCTGTAGATACAGATGTAAAAATCATTGGCCACATTCCAAAATTACAAAAAATTTAACCCCTTAGTGACAGAGCCAAATTTTTGAAATCTGACCAGTGTCACTTTATGTGATAATAACTCTGGAATGCTTCAACAAATCCCAGTGATTTTGAGATTGTTTTTTCGTGACACATTGTACTTTATGATAATGGTAAATTTAGGTCAATATGTTTTGTTTTTATTGATAAAAAAATATCAGAAATTTGAGAAAAATTTTAAAAAATTAGCCATTTTCAAACTTTGAATGATTATCCCTTTAATCCAGATAGTCATACCACACAAAAACATTCATAAATAACATTTTCCACATGCCTGATTTACATCAGCATCATGTGTAAAATGTTTTTTTATTTTGTTAGCATTTTAGGAGGTTTAAAAATAGAGCAGTAATTTTCCATTTTATCAAGGAAATTTACAAAATGTATTTTCTTAGTGACCTATCCAGGTTTGAAGTGCCTTTGGGTCCTATATATTGTAAAACCCCCCAAAATGACACCATTTTAAAAACAGCACCCCCTGACATATTGAAAACTGCAGTCAGGTAGTTTATTAACCCTTCAGGTGATTTTCAGGAATTAATGCAAAGTGGCATGACAGAAATGAAAATGTGTATTTTTACCAAATAAATGCCACTAACTTCTGAACAGGTTACAACAGCCGTCAGACTCTAAGGCCGCCATTTGGGCGTGAATTGCCATGGCAAACATCAGGACCACACAATCAAGATCTCTGGGTGCCGATGAGGATAAAGCGGAAGCCCCCACACTCTCTTAACCATTTATATGATGTTGTCACTATTGACAGCAGCATCTAAGGGGTTAAAAAGATTTGGATGGTGCAAACACTGATCGTGGCTGATGCAGCAAGTTGTCAGCTATAGTGTTCAGCCGACAGCTACTGGATTGTCACCTGTATGGGGATGATATTCTCTTATATCTCGCGTCAGTAAAAAGACGTATTGGCGGTCATTAAGGGGTTAATTTACCACTTGGAAAAAACAATAGAAGATTCTGTAATTTCTAGTGATCTATGGTTACTTTGTACCTCTAGAGAAACAATCCACGTCAAACTGCCCTTGTAGAATCTGAAGAACCAGACAATACAGGTTACAGCACTCAGTAGTAATTACACTATTGTTTTGTCTTTTACTCCGAGAAATTATAAATGACTTTCATGTTTATCAAAGCTGGACGACGAAATGTGAAGAACAATCTGAATACTAATATAACATAGAATGGTATGATATTAGTGATGGGAGAATCGATTTGCAGAACTCCGGTCCATCGTCCAGGTCAGCAATCTGTGAGGCTGAACGGGAGACTTGAGCATCTCCTCACATCTCGACATTCACAGCTTTTATCTCGCAACATTATCACACATTATTGTGAAGCATTGTCCATGTTCCTGTATGGAGTCAATGGAAAGTGAGGTCACTTGGTGGAGAACTTATTTATTGGGCACCAATTTGAATAGGCCATGGCTATGTTATTTGGATACTCTTTTTTATTAGGCGTTTAAATCAAGGGTATTCCACATGCTGAACATAGTGTCTGATCTGTTGGCAGTACGGCATACAGCACAAGCAGCTAAGCAGATTCATATATAGTTGGGTTTTTTTTTTAAATAAATTCAGTATAACTTACCTTATTTTATTAATTGATAATCCTGCTCTTTCCATGCTTAAAAGTCCAGTAGGCAGTCCTATCCCGTGTGCATGCAGATACAGTTGTCAATCCTAGGTAGGGCCGCCCACTGGACTCCTAAGCATGAAAAGAGCACTGATATCAATGAATATAAGTTATACTGAACCTTTCACCACAAAACCATATATTATTATGTGTGGATGTTTTCTTAAATCTGGCACTGTATATGGTCCATTCCTGCGCCTCTCCATTCCCGATATATGGTCCCTCTTTGCTATATATGTGTGGGCGTATAATATATATATTTTTTTCCAGTTAGTTAGATAGCCAATTGGGTGTAGTTAAAAAAAGATGTCCATAGAGAAGAGTTGAGAATCTCGTTCAGTTGGATAATAAGACTAGACTTACATAGAGTGAGGAGGGAGATATATATCAGGATCAGAGAGGCACAGGAGCCAAAGGAAAACAACACCAGATTCAGGGAAACGGCGGCATTTGCACCAGGTAAAAAAAAAATTACATGTCTATTGCAAGTGATTTGTCCATTACTACCTTCAGGATCTGTATGTTTTTTTATACCTCTGCTTGCTGTCATTGGAAATCTTCATTGCTTACTCTCAGAGTATAACATTTTGTCCATCACATGATCAGGACTGATTGTTTTCCATTGGAAGCAAATTATGTAGGCTCCTGCTAAATGCCAGCGAGCAGAGATCTTATACATTAATATAGAAAGTATTTCAGAAAATTGCAAAAGCTTTACAACAGTTGTCATGTGACTTGCTATAGTAACATGAAGCAAACAATGAAAAAAGACATAAGGCATATAGGCCATAGGGTAGAAACCGCTTGATGAACCCAAAAACTGATTCCAGGCTGGTGCTCACCAACATATGGAGATAAGTTGTTTACAATGGTATTCGAAGCATTGTCTTGATCTTGACTTTCCCCTTAGGTGTGCCCATGTGCTATGACATGAGATCACTGCTCGTCACCTGATCCCCTCATTAATCGCGTCTGCTACGATCCCTCGAAGACACTCACTAAACTGGAATTTCAACAAGAAAGGGAGGGCAATTTCTGCGATGTTCTTGACAAGTTTCAGCCAGTTTTTTATGTATTGGGAGGATATACCGACTGCCCTTTGCCTCACTCACGAGCATCGGTTTGCGTGCATGCTATTGTCTTGCTTTACTTAATCTTTATTATTGTGTTGTGCTACACTTAGCTTTTTCTAGATAAATATACGCCCCACACTGCGCCTTCTGAGAAAAAATACGCCCCCATACTGCGCCCACTGAAAAGAAAACGCCCCATACTGCACCCTCTCAAGAGAAATACTAAAAATTGAGTTGTCCAGTCTAATATTCCAGCAACTCATAGGGCCTAGTGTAAACCAAGCTTTACTTCCTTAGACTGATGTCCACCAACAGACTGACGAACCTGGGATAAGACTAATCTTCTACTCATCATCAGCTGAGACTTCATACAACTTGGCACAGACGATACGCCCCACCCTAGGCATTAAAGATAGATGGTCCTTCCTCCTATATTATGTCAAAATTCAGGAACATCCCCAGATTTTTGAGGCCCATTTAGAAGGTGCTAGACAACCCACCTAATCTAATTGTACGAGTGTCACAAATAAGCCTGACTGATGGACTACATGCAACCACATAACTAGCACCCATTAGAAGACTCATCTATATATAAGTGTTATGTAACCACACCTCATGGATGAGATGTACGTGAGTAGCTGTCCAGCAGTATATTGCACCTCCATGATCTCCCCAATAGCATTAGGACTTCTGCATTGCCGCTCAATGGCATACTAGACCCCCTATGGGCCCCACAGCAAAATTTTGACTTGCCCCCAACCCACCTGCAGGTTGCCCAGATACATGGGCACCATTAGTAGAGATAGAGCCTATGTTGGCTGCTCATAAAAACTAAGTAATGCAACTGCAGTATATAAATCTAACAGAAAAGCACATCAATAAGACAATTTAACATAATGAGAAGAATCTGCATAACTAATCATATGCTATATAGTTGCAAGCCAATTTACGTATGAGATATCGAAGATGATGGTCTATAAAATGATGGTGGTCTCACAATCAAAGCCATACTGGATGGTGAGATATGGCGCCTGAAAGTCAAAAGCGCAAATTATTTTTACTCTTTTGCTTGTCAGTGTCAAGTCTATCACTTGACCTTGCTCCTACACTGAGCGGCTTGACTATTCCTCCTTCTCCTGGCTGGCTCCATGCCGTGCAGTCACAGGCCTATGCATGGTCTACAGCCGTAGAACACGCCGAAGCAGTGCAATGATAACACACCGGCATCACCTGATCCTGACATGCGGATCTCGAATAGACCGGCGGCTTTAGAGTAAGTGGCTCTCTGCTCCGCAATAGTTTTCAAGTCTACGTGTGCATATCCCATTGAAAACTGCGACAGTCGCGTTGGTCAATCCCCAGTCGTGATCATGTCTCCTGTGAACGTAATGGTCACACCCTGCTCTTCTAATGCATCCTTCATCAACTAACTGCTCTAATAAAAAAAACATATTAACCTCTTAACGACCACTGATATGTCTTTCAATGGCGGCAGTTAAGGATACTTATTTCTCAATGCCGCCTTTTCACGGCGCTGAGATATAAGTATATAGCGCCCCCAGCGTCGGAAATTCTCCGGGGTCTCATCTACCGGGGGGTATGAGAGACCCCGTAGAACACGATTCGGTTCAGTTTTTACCGACCACAGTTTTGTGATCAACATTATTCACGGTATAACAGCGACCGCAAAAAAAAAAAAAAATCAGATTTCCCATTTAATTTCTCTTGTTTCTGATGTGATCTAGCACATCAGAGGAGAGAGAAATGGGGTCCCCAGAGTCCTCCGGTGCTTGTGGTGTCCCTGGACCCTCCTGTATCCCCCCCCGATGATGTCCCCTAGCGTCTTCTTCCGGGAAGAAAATGACAGGCGCATGCGCAGAGTACCCGCCGAGATCTGCTGGCCGGCACCTGGCAACGATAGGAAATTTTTCCTATTGTTCATTTTGATCACTGTGATAGGGCCTATCACAGTGATTAAAAAAAAGTAAATAAAACCCCCCTTTATCACCCCCTTAGTTAGGTAAAAGTAATAAAATTAAAAAATAAATATTATAGTATTTATTTCCATTTGGGTTAGGGTTTGGCTAGGATTAGGGTTGGGGCTAGAACTAGGATTAGGGTTGGGGGCTAGGGATTAGGGTTAGAGATGTGTTGGAGTTAAAATTGGGGGATTTCCACTGTTTAGGTACATCAGGGGGTCCCCAAATGCCACATGGCACCCACCATTGATTCCAGCCAATTTTGTATTCAAAAAGTCAAACGGTGCTCATTCCGAGCTCTGCTGTGCGCCCAAACAGTGGCTTTCCCCAACATACGGAGTATTGGCGTACTCAGGAGAAATCGCACTACAAATTTTATGATCCATTTTCTCCTGATACCCTTGTGAAAATAAAAAAGTTTGGTTAAAAATGTTCATTTCTTCCTTCCACATTGCTTTAGTTCTCGTGAAGCACCTTAAGTTTTAATAAACTTCTAGAATGTGGTTTTGTGCACCATGAGGGGTGCAGTTTTTAGAATGGTGTCACTTTTGGGTATTTTATGTTAAATTGACCCTCCCCCCCCAAACTCACTTCAAATGTGAGGTGGTCCCTAAAATAAAATGGTTTGAAAATTTTGTTGGAAAAATGAGAAATAGTCAACTTTTAACCCTTATAACGTCCTAACAAAACAAAAATGTTGCCAAAATTGTGCTGATGTAAAGTAGACATGTGGGAAATGTTATTTATTAACTATTTTGTGTGACATCAATCTCAGATTTAAGGGTACAAAATTTAAAAGTTTGAAAATTGCAGAATTTTCAAAATTTTTGCCAAATTTCATTTTCTTCATAAATAAATGCAAGTCATATCAAAGAAATTTTATCATTATCATGAAGTACAATATGTCACAAAAAAACAGTCTCAGAGTCAGTGGGATACGTTGAAGCGTTCCAGAGCTGTAACCTCAAAGTGACAGTGGTCAGAATTGTAAAAATTGTCTTGGTCATTAAGTACCGAATTGGCTCTGTCACTAAGGGGTTAATATAATAATCCTCACATTGACTCACATTGTAAATGACATGATTACATAATAAACTGGCTCTGTTAGCTAGCAATCAGTGCTACTATAAAAACAACATAAAAAAGTTATAAAAGCAAGAATACCTAATTGACAGAAGCATCTCAGCTTACCACTAATTAGATGCAATAAAAACCGAATAATCTCTCATTGCGCAACAAACATTTCCATTGAGGCACAATTGGCCCATGGCCACAATACTAAGACGGTCGGTCGCAGTGCTGGGATACGGTTGAGGTTTGACCATGGTAAGGCCGGTGATGTGTTCTCGTTACATGGAGTGATGGCTGATAGAAGATCCAATGGTGGCTATACATACTATATGGCCAAAGTATTGGGACATATTTTTAGAATTGAATTTGGGCCTTTCATTCAGTCTCATTGCCCCCTGGTGTATAACATCTAGCCCCACTCCTCGGTGTATAACCTATTGCCCCCTTAGTATAACATACAGCCCCCTGCCATACTCTCTGCCGTTACTAACATGTGACATAATAGCTGGTGGTGCAGAGCTCACGGATACCAAAGCGGTCCTCTAATAGGAGCCACCGGGGTAACAAGTTAATTTATGACATTTCTTCATCCTAATTCCTCTCAATCACCCGTGAGTGACATTATCGAACAGTGGAGGAACCGCAGCAACGTCGCCACGAAATGGAGACCCCGTAATGCTACAGAGCGGAGTCACTGCTTGCTGAAGACAGGGCACAGAAAAGCACATGCCCACTGCCCTGGACTATGTATAACTCATATATACCCTCCGGTCCAGGGTTCAGAAACCAGCAAATCCCCACAGCGCACACTGGGGAATTCATAAGTCTGCAGTCACACAGACTGGGACCGGACAATCCCTTTGACCCAATTGAGAATCTGTTGTCAGATGTGAAGATCGCTGTTCACCAGAGGAAACATCACACTTGAAGGACCTGAAGCAGTATTGCCTTGAGGAATAGATAAAAATAATAGTGGCAAGATGTGGAAAGATCATAGAGACTTATCCAAAGCGACTTGCAGCAAAAGGAGGATCAACAAAGTACTGATTTTATGGGGGCGAATAGTTATACACACTGAAGTTTTCGTTAATTTTATATTTGTTGTTTGTTTCAAAATAAAATTAAAACCAAATGTTCACAGTTGTAGGCATACTCTTTACATGAACTGACGCAAACCCTAAAAAAATGAAAAAAAAGTGAAATTCCAGGTTGTAAGGTAGCAAAACACAAAATAATACCAAGGGAATGAATACTTTCACAAGCCACTGTATACAACTTTAATAGAGATTATAGCTATACCAAATGAAAATAACATAATTAATTCAGAAAAGTGTATCCAGATATGTTATTAAGGTAAACATACACTAATTATGTGTAATAAAATCAAATCTGCTACACTAAATTATATATATTAACCCCTTAATGACCGCCGATACGCCTTCTAACTGCGCTGAGAAATAAGGGTATAGCGCCCCCTCAGCGTCGGAAATTGTCCAGGGTCTTGGCTACTGAAGGTAGCCCCGACACTGGAGAACATGACCAGGGTCGTTTTTTACGGTCCGACCCATCGCGTGATCACAAAAAAAATGTCTGATTTTCAATTCATCTGTCTCTCCTCTGATATGATCTAGCACCTGAAGGGTTAATAAACTTTTTGAATGTGGCTTTGAGCACCTTGAGGGCTGCAGATTTTAGAATAGTGTCACTTTTGGGTATTTTCTGTCATATAGACCCCTCAAAGTCAATTCAAATGTGATGTGGTCCCTAAAACAAATGGTTTTGTAAAATTTTGTTGGAAAAATTAAATCGTTGGCCAACTTTTAAAACTTATAACTTCCTAACAAAAAAAATTAAGTTTTCAAAATTGTGCTGATGTGAAGTTGACATGTGAAAAATGTTATTAACTATTTTGTGTGACATAAACTTTCTGATTTAAGGGCACAAAAATGAAATTGCAACATTTTCAACATTTTTGCCAAATTTCCATTTTTTTCATAAATAAACACAAGTCATAAAAAATAAATTTTACCACTAACATGAAATACAATATGTCGCAAAAAAAACAAAAAACAGTCTCAGAATCAGTGGGATTCATTGAAGCGTTCCAGAGCTATAATGTTAGGAGAGGCGGAAGGCACTAAATAAAAAATATAAATAAAGTGCCTTCGCCGCTCGGGGTCCACCGTGTGGAGGATGGAAAAACCGCAGCTAGTAGATGCAGAGCACTATGGCGGTAATGTGCACAGGGTTTAACTGCACCCAATGTGCACTGAAGCAAGCTCTGTTACACTCACAGAGCTGCAGGCAAAAGCATACACAAAACGCTGAGTCTGTTCAGGGTCACAGAGCCTCAGCGATGCAGACACGGTATTCAGAGTCACAGGAGTAGCCTTAGACAACAGGACTACTCCGTCTAGACCTACCGTTAAATAAGGTGCGTGGCGTCGCAACAGCGGACGCAGAGATAAGCTGCAACTGCAGCGCGGCAAGAACTGAGCCGCTGGTAAAGCGCTGCAATAACGCTGGCGCTATGCAGAAGCTAGGCTGCTGAGCAAGATGGAGCTAGGCGCGCTGGCGCTACTACTGGCAGGAACCAATCACTCACACAAACGTATTATCAGAGGGAAGGGGTTTCTTAATAAGTCATTCACCAGTCCAAGCATCCATCATCAAACATACAGCAGCAAGTATGAAGAATACTAGCGCATGGCACCTTCCGGAAATCTCCACGGTTCCAAGAGGAGCCAATAGGATTTGACACAGGACCTGAGCACCTGACTCCCAAACTCCAATGGGAGCTCGTCCCATGAGCATGCTCAGTTAAGGGAACAAAGGACTTAGCCTCTGGAGAGAGTTGCCGCAAGGCACTCTCCTCTGCAATCTCCTCTGCAGCAGATGAAGCACAGGAGACTGCAGAATGTAAGGGTCTAGATTTCAACATAGGAGAGGTAGAAATCTGACTCCTAACATTACCCCCCCTCCTAGGGCACCCTCCTCCCTGAGCCTTCCTGACCATCAACCTGTGCCCTACGGTGGCATAAGGCTCAAACTCGTCCGAAGGCGAGCTTGGTGTCCTGGTAGGTGTTACCGTAAACCGGGACACTTGGAAGGCATCAGTGGAGGCAAGATCACCAGATTTCAGAAGGGACACCTGAGAGACAACAGGAGCGGGCGAAGCAACCGAACGCCGCCGTGAGTCAGAGACCGTTACCACTCTCCGCCTAGGAAGGCTGTCCTGAGCACATAAGGTGCAAGCCTGGATACATTTTTTGATTTCCCGAGCCCTATGGGGCCACCAATATGCTCCGGCCAATAGCTTCGAGATTTGCATGTAACCCCGATGGTGTGGCGCATTGGACGCATGTGCCCAGGCGAGAACCTGAGCCCTAAGATGAGGAGGCACAAAGGTCTTGATACCCGGTTCAGACTCCGACCATTGTGGGGAGCTGGCTTCCGGAGAAACCGCACATACATGGTGACAACCGCAAATGGATTCCTGGTCCGAGTCCGTATTAAGATTGGCACCAGACACCTCCATGGGCTCCGGGGGTAGAACCTCCGGCTCAGACAGCTCAAGAGGTTCAAAAAATTTAGGAGCCGAAACAGCTCTTCGCTTGGAGTGAGCCCACTCCATACCGCGCTCCAAAAAACGGAGGTCGATACGTGAGACGGAAATTAACTCCTCCAAGCTGGTGGGGATCTCTCTAGTGGAGAGAGCTTCCTTCACGTGCTCTGCAAGTCCTTGCCAAAAAACGGGGATAAGGGCTGTCGGACCACTCCAACTCGGACGCCAGTGTCCGAAAACGGACGGCATACTGGCTAACCGAAAGTGAACCCTGAGTAAGGGCGAGAAGTTGCAGAGACGTATCGTGCGTGACCCGTGGACCGAGAAATACTTGCTTGATGGCTGTTAGCAAGTTGGCCGCGGTCCGAATCTCGAGGTCACCACGTTCCCATAAAGGAGTAGCCCATTCCAACACCTTGCCCGACAGTAGGGAGATAATAAAGGCCACCTTAGCCCGCTCTGTAGGAAATTGCGCAGCCAGCAGCTCCAGGTGTATTGAGCACTGGCTGATGAAACCCCTGCAGGAGGCACCATCCCCACAGTATTTTTCAGGCAACGGGAGGCGGGTAACTGTCAGCGCAAGGACGGACATGGACATACGCCCTACCGCATCTGTGAGTGCCTGAACAGCAGCATCCGTGGCCTGCGCAGCTGCGAGAGCTCTCTCAAGGGTAGTCAAGTGAGCCTCGAGCTGTCGCACACACTGTAAAAGTTGCTGCTGGTCTGCCATCTCTAGCCAGACCCTGGCGCTAGTATTATGTTAGGAGTGGCGGAAGGCACTAAATAAAAAATATAAATAAAGTGCCTTCGCCGCTTGGGGTCCACCGTGCGGAGGATGGAAAAACCGCAGCTAGTAGCTGCAGAGCACTATGGTGGTAATGTGCACAGGGTTTAACTGCACCCAATGTGCACTGAAGCAAGCTCTGTTACACTCACAGAGCTGCAGGCAAAAGCATACACAAAACGCTGAGTCTGTTCAGGGTCACAGAGCCTCAGCGATGCAGACACGGTATTCAGAGTCACAGGAGTAGCCTTAGACAACAGGACTACACCGTCTAGACCTACCGTTAAATAAGGTGCGTGGCGTCGCAACAGCGGACGCAGAGATAAGCTGCAACTGCAGCGCGGGAAGAACTGAGCCGCTGGTAAAGCGCTGCAATAACGCTGGCGCTATGCAGACGCTAGGCTGCTGAGCAAGATGGAGCTAGGCGCGCTGGCGCTACTACTGGCAGGAACCAATCACTCACACAAACGTATTATCAGAGGGAAGGGGTTTCTTAATAAGTCATTCACCAGTCCAAGCATCCATCATCAAACATACAGCAGCAAGTATGAAGAATACTAGCGCATGGCGGAACAGCCATGCACGCTTTTTATACCAAACGGGACCTTCCGGAAATCTCCACGGCTCCAAGAGGAGCCAATAGGATTTGACACAGGACCTGAGCACCTGACTCCCGAACTCCAATGGGAGCTCGTGCCATGAGCATGCTCAGTTAAGGGAACAAAGGACTTAGCCTCTGGAGAGAGTTGCCACAAGGCACTCTCCTCTGCAATCTCCTCTGCAGCAGATGAAGTGCAGGAGACTGCAGAATGTAAGGGTCTAGATTTCAACATAGGAGAGGTAGAAATCTGACTCCTAACATATAACCTCATAAATTGACAGTGGTCAGAATTGAAAAAATTGGCTTGGTCATTAATGTCAAAATTGTCTCGGTCACTAAGGGGTTAAATCATATATCAACCCATTTATCATAAGTCAAACAATTTATTATTTTCATCTATATTTTTAAAGTGAACCTGTAAGCAGGATTTTGCTAAGTAAACTACAGGCATTTTCAGGTTGGTGCTGTTATACTGATTAAAATGATACCTGAGGTAAAGAAATTAGTCTTGTGGTTCTTGTGTAATCAGTCTTAGAAGTTTTCAGTTAATGAGAGTCTCATGCTTCAGGGTGGGACTGATTCTGAAACTGTTTTTTCATGACATATTGGATTTCATGGTAGTGGTAAAATTTGTTCAATACGACTTGCGTTTGTAAAAACATTGGTGTTGTGAGTTCATTTTCCCCTTCACTACTGAGGCCCGAGGAACTCCCTCTTCTGGTAAAGAAAGGTAGTGAGCCTGATTATCAAACACCTGAGTCTGATGATGATGACTGGCTGAGTGGAGTTACTGACTGGATATAAGGCTGCCGACGCCCTTCTGCCCTGCGTGTGATTTCTCTGTGGGATCCTTGGAGACCAGTCTGAATTCCTGCTCCTCTAAAGCTAAGTTTTCTGCTCGTCTTTTTGCATTTGTGCTTAGACTTTGTTTTGCTTTGTTTTTCTGGATTTCTGCCATTCCCTGCTGGGGTGTGCTGTATTCCTTTAGCTCTGTCTTCTGAAAATATCTGAGTGCTGATTTAGTTTTTGAAGCCTAGCTGCTTCAGGGTTTTTTTCATATCAGCTTGTTGGCTTATGTCTTTGATAGGGTTTTGGCAGATTGCAGACAGCAACCTTCCTTTCCTGTTCTATTTAGTTAGCTTGGGCCCCATCGTTTGCTCAGCCTATCTTTCTATCTGTGTGAGTGTTTTTTCATATTGCTTCACCGTCATTACAGTATATGTTGGGGGCTGCCTTTTACTTTGGGGTCTGCTCTGGGGCAGTTTAGATTTCCTTTTCTGTCTTTAGGCTATTTATCTCTCCGGCTGTGATCGAGGGGTCTAGGGCATCGCAGGAACCCCCCACGGCTACTGCTAGTTGTGTTGATAGGTTCAGGGGTCTGCAATCTGATAGTTGCCAACTTCTCTGGTTTTCTGGACGTAGCTTCTATTTTTGTGTCTGCCTCCTACGGTGACTCAATCAAAACAGAATCACCCGCCATACCGCAGATCCTAGGGTACTCAATAGCAGGAAAGAATTGTAAAAAAAAAAAAAAAAAAAAAAAGTGTGTATATTTTTTCCTCTATATCTCTGAGGCCGTAGGGGGATTTTTTTTTTTTTCTCTCAATGGAGATAAAGCAATTGTCTGATCGTGTGGAGCAGCTCGCTGCGGAAGTGCGGGGAATTTCCGCCTACCTTGCTCATTCACATGCTGCTGAACCAAAGATTCCTACACCTGATGTATTTTTTGGGGATGGGTCTAAATTTTTGAATTTCAAAAATAATTGTAAATTATTTTTTGCCTTGAAGCCTAACTCGTCAGGGAGCTCCGCGCAGCAGGTTAAAATTGTCATCTCTTTGCTGCGTGGCGATCCCCAGGATTGGGCGTTTTCCTTGAAACCAGATGATCCTATTCTGACTAATGTGAACGCATTTTTTCAGGCCTTGGGGTTGTTGTATGACGAACCTAATGCCATTGATCAGGCTGAAAAGACCCTGCTGGCATTGAACCAGGGTCGTGATTCTGCAGAATTGTACTGTCAAAAATTCCGAAAGTGGGCAGTACTTACTACCTGGAATGATAATGCCTTGGCTGCTCTCTTTCGGAAGGGGTTGTCAGAAGCCGTAAAAGATACTATGGTGGGATTTCCTGTTCCTTCTGGTCTTGACGATTCTATGTCATTAGCCATTCAGGTTGATCGGCGTTTGCGCGAACGCAAAGCTGCACGAGAGGTGTTGGCACCTGTTGAACAAATGTCTGAACCTATGCAATGTGATAGAGTTTTTTCCAGAGAGCAGCGTCAGGAGTTCAGAAGGCGTAATAAGTTGTGTTTTTTCTGTGGAGATGCCTCGCATATTATTTCTGTCTGTCCTAAATGAGAGAAACGCTTTGCACACACGTTTTCTGTTGGTGGTGTTCAACCTAAGTTTCTTCTGACTATTACTCTGATCTGCTCCCTGTCCACATTTTCCGCCAAGGCTTTTGTGGATTCGGGAGCAGCCCTAAACCTAATGGACTTGGATTTTGCTAAACGTTGTGGATTTCCGATGACACCTCTGCAGATGCCTATCCCTTTGAGGGGGATTGATGCTACTCCTTTGGCTAAAAATAAACCTCAGTTTTGGACCCAGGTGGTAATGCGGGTCGCCCCAGACCATCAAGAAAATTGCAGATTTTTGGTGTTGCATAATCTGCATGATACTATTGTTCTGGGGTTTCCCTGGTTACAAATTCATAATCCAGTTTTGGATTGGAAATCTGTGTCTGTGGTGAGTTGGGGTTGTCAGTGTGCCTTTAGTGAGGCTCCGGTGTTTTCCACCTCTCCTCAGTCGCATGATGTTCCTGATTATTTGGCGGACTTTTATGATGTATTTAGTGAGAATGAGTCTGCGTCTCTGCCTCCTCATAGGAGTTATGACTGTGCAATTGAACTGAGCCCGGGGTGTAAATTTCCCAAGGGTCGGCTCTTCAATTTATCTGTACCCGAGCACGAGGCTATGCGATCCTATATTAAGGAGGCGTTGGAGAAGGGTCATATTAGACCATCCTCGTCACCCTTAGGTGCCGTTTTTTTTTTGTAGCCAAAAAGGATGGATCATTAAGACCTTGTATTGATTATTGTGCCCTCAACAAAATTACTGTTAAATATCAGTATCCATTACCCCTGATTTCTGATCTATTCTCCAGAGTTAAAGGTGCTTGCTGGTTTACCAAGCTTGACCTCAGGGGGGCGTATAATCTTTTTCGCATTAAGCATGGGGATGAATGAAAGACGGCGTTTAATACTCCAGAGGGACATTTTGAGTACCTGGTGATGCCTTTTGGGCTCACTAATGCCCCTTCTGTCTTCCAGTGCTTCATGAACGATATTTTCCGAGATTTTGTCGATAAATTTTTGATTATCTATCTGGATGATATTTTGATCTTCTCCAAGGATTGGGATTCTCATGTGGAACATATTCGGACTGTGTTCCGGATCTTGAGGGAGAATTCCCTGTATGTCAAAGGATCTAAATGCCTTTTTGGAGTACAGAGGATTTCTTTTTTGGGATTTATTTTGTCCCCGTCAACTATTGAAATGGACCCGGCCAAGGTACAGGCCATTTACGATTGGGTTCAGCCCACTTCTTTGAAGACCCTCCAGAAGTTTTTGGGTTTTGCTAATTTTTATCGGAAATTTATAGCAAAATTTTCTAGTATTGCCAAGCCATTGACTGATTTGACTAAGAAGGGTGCTGATGTGTTAAATTGGTCTCCGGAGGCTGTTTCTTCCTTTCAGGAGCTGAAGCGAAGATTCACCTCCGCCCCGGTTTTGCGGCAACCTGATGTCTCACTTCCGTTCCAGGTAGAGGTGGATGCTTCTGAGATTGGTGCAGGAGCTGTTTTGTCCCAAAAGGATCCTGTAACATCTAAAATGAATCCCTGTGCTTTCTTTTCCCGAAAGTTCTCTCCATCTGAACGTAACCATGATGTGGGGAATCGGGAACTGTTGGCCATGAAATGGGCATTTGAGGAGTGGAGACATTGGTTGGAGGGAGCTAAGCATCAAGTCGTGGTCCTCAAAGTGAACCCTAGACAGGCTAGGTGGGCCTTGTTTTTTACACGTTTTGATTTTGTGGTTTCTTTTCTTCCTGGAACTAAGAATGTCAAGGCAGACGCCCTCTCTAGGAGCTTCTTTGCTGATTCTCCTGTGGTGACCAAGCCTGCTACCATCTTAGGCGAAGGGGTAGTTCTTTCTGCCATCTCGCCCGATTTGAGACGTGCTCTGGAAGAGTTCCAGGAGGACAAACCTGAGCGTTGTCCCAGTGGAAAGTTGTATGTTCCTTACCAGTGGAAGAAGAGAGTGATGTCTGAAGTTCATTGCTCTGCTTTGGCTGGTCATCCAGGTATTTTTGGTACTAGAGATCTGGTGAGTCGGTCTTTTTGGTGGCCCTCCTTGTCTCGTGATGTCAGGAATTTTGTGCAGTCCTGTGGGATGTGCTCCCGGTCTAAATCGTGTTCTCGCTCTAGTGGGTTGTTGATGCCTTTGCCTGTCCCCAAGAGGCCATGGACCCATATTTCAATGGATTTCATCTCTGATATGCCTGTCTCTCAAAGGATGACTGTTATTTGGGTGATTTGTGATAGGTTCTCTAAGATGGTTCATTTTGTACCACTCCTTAAGTTGCCATCTTCCTCTGAGTTGGTGCCCCTGTTTTTACAACAGGTGGTTCGCTTGCACGGGATTCCTGAGAACATTGTATCTGACAGAGGAGTCCAGTTTGTGACTAGATTTTGGAGAACTTTCTGTTCCAAGCTGTGAATTCAGTTGTCCTTCTCCTCTGCTTTTCACCCTCAGACCAATGGGCAGAGAGAAAAAACCAGACCTTGGAGTCATATTTGAGATGTTTTATTTCTGCTGATCAGGATGATTGGGTTTCATTTTTGCCCTTGGCCGAATTTGCTTTAAATAATAGAGCTAGTTCTGCCACTTTGATGTCACCTTTTTTTTGTAACTTTGGGTTTCATCCTCGATTTTCTTCAGGGCAGGTGGAGCCCTCTGCCTGCCCAGGTGTTGACACTGTGGTGGAGAGAATGCACCAGATCTGGGACCAAGTGGTGGATAAGTTATCTCTCTCCCAGGAAAAGGCCCAGCGGTTTTCCAACCGACATAGGACCATTGGTCCCCAGTTTAAGGTTCGTGATATGGTGTGGTTATCATCCAAAAATATTGCTATGAAGGTGGCTTCTCCTAAGTTTAAGCCTAAATTTATTGGACTTTACAAGATTTTGGAGATTATTAATCCGGTCTCTTTTCGTTTGGCTCTTCCTGTCACATTTAAAATCCATAATGTGTTCCATAAATCTTTGTTGAAGAGGTTTGTTGAACCTGTTGTTCCGGGGGTGGCACCTCCAGACCCTGTATTGGTGGAAGGTAACATGGAATATGAGGTAGAGAAAGTACTGGATTCCCATCTGGCTAGACGGAGACTCCAGTATTTGGTTAAGTGGAAGGGTTATGGTCAGGAGGATAATTCCTGGGTCTCTGCCTCTGATATTCATGCCAAAAGATTGGTGCGTGCCTTTCATTGGGCTCACCCTGATCGCCCTGGTGGCGTGGTTGAGGGTTCGGTGACCCCTCCTCAAGTGGGAGGTACTGTTGTGAGTTCATTTTCCCCTTCACTACTGAGGCCCGAGGAACTCCCTCTTCTGGTAAAGAAAGGTAGTGAGCCTGATTATCAAACACCTGAGTCTGATGATGATGACTGGCTGAGTGGAGTTACTGACTGGATATAAGGCTGCCGACACCCTTCTGCCCTGCGGGTGATTTCTCTGTGGGATCCTTGGAGACCAGTCTGAATTCCTGCTCCTCTAAAGCTAAGTTTTCTGCTCGGCTTTTTGCATTTGTGCTTAGACTTTGTTTTGCTTTGTTTTTCTGGATTTCTGCCATTCCCTGCTGGGGTGTGCTGTATTCCTTTAGCTCTGTCTTCTGAAAATATCTGAGTGCTGATTTAGTTTTTGAAGCCTAGCTGCTTCAGGGTTTTTTTCATATCAGCTTGTTGGCTTATGTCTTTGATAGGGTTTTGGCAGATTGCAGACAGCAACCTTCCTTTCCTGTTCTGTTTAGTTAGCTTGGGCCCCATCGTTTGCTCAGCCTATCTTTCTATCTGTGTGAGTGTTTTTTCATCTTGCTTCACCGTCATTATATGTTGGGGGCTGCCTTTTACTTTGGGGTCTGCTCTGGGGCAGTTTAGATTTCCTTTTCTGTCTTTAGGCTATTTATCTCTCCGGCTGTGATCGAGGGGTCTAGGGCATCGTAGGAATCCTCCACGGCTACTACTAGTTGTGTTGATAGGTTCAGGGGTCTGCAATCTGATAGTTGCCAACTTCTCTGGTTTTCTGGACGTGTGGCCAAAGTTAGGGTTGAGATTACGGTCAGGGTTGGGATTAGGGTCAGGTTTGTGGTTAGGGTTATGGTTGGAATTAGGGTTAGGAGTGTGTTGGGGTTAGGGTTGTGGTTAGGGTTGAGATTAGGATTAGGGGTGTGTTGGGGTTAGGGCTGGAGATAGAATTGGGGGGTTTCCACTGTTTAGGCACATCAGGGGCTCTCCAAACGTGACATGGTGTCCAATCTCAATTCCATCCGATTCTGTGTTGAAAAAGTCAAACTGCGCTCCTTCCCTTCCAAGCTCTTCCATGCGCCCAAACAGTGGTTTACTCCCACATATGGGTTATCGGCGTACTCACGACAAATTGCACACCAACTTTGGGTATCTAATTTCTCTTGATACCCTTGGGAAAATAAAATTTGGGGGCAAAAAGCTCATTTTTGTTTAAAAATGTTTTTTTTTTAATTTTCACGGCTCTATATTATAAACTTCTGTGAAGAACTTCGGGGTTCAAAGTGCTCACCACACATCTAGATAAGCTCCTTGGGGGGGAACTAGTTTCCAAAATGGTGTCACTTGTGGGAGTTTCTACTGTTTAGGCACATCAGGGGCTCTCCAAACTCAATTCCATTCAAATAGCACTCCTTCCCTTCCGAGCCCCGCCATGCGCCCAATCAGTGGTTTACCCTCACATATGGGATATCGGCATATTCAGGAGAAATTGCACAACAAATTTTGTGGTTCAATTTTTCTTTCTACACTTCTGAAAATAAAAAAATTGCTTCTGAAGTAAAACGTTTGTGAAAAAGGTTCATTTTTTCCTTCCACATTGCTTCAGTTTCTGTGAAGCACGTAAAGGCTTAATAAACTTCCTGAATGTGGTTTTGAGCACCTTGAGGGGTGCAGTTTTTAGAATGGTGTCACTTTTGGGTATTTTCTGTCATATAGACCCCTCAAAGCGTCTTCAAATGTGATGTGGTCCCTAAAAAAAATGGTTTTGTAAATTCTGTAGTAAAAATGAGAAATCGCTGATCAACTTTTAACCCTAATAACTTCCTAGCAAAAAAAATTTGTTTCCAAAATTGTGCTGATGTAAAGTAGACATGGGGGAAATCTTATTTATTAAGTATTTTGTGTGACATATCGCTATGATTTAAGGGCATAAAAATTATGTGAAAATTGAAAAATTTTAAAAATTTTCGCCAAATTTGCATTTGATATGTTAACCCCTTCACTACCAAGGGTGGTTTGCACGTTAACTCCCGGGCCAATTTTTACAATTCTGACCACTGTCCCTTTATAAGGTAATAACTCTGAAACGCTTCCATGGATCTCGGTGATTCTAACACTGTTTTCTCGTGACATATTGTACTTCATGTTAGTGGTAAAATTTCATTCAAATAACTTGCGTTTATTTGTGAAAAAAACAGAAATTTGGCGAAAATTTTGAAAATTTCGCAATTTTCCAACTTTTAATTTTTATGCCCTTAAATCACAGATATACGGCACACAAAAACTTAATAAGCAACATTTCCCACATGTTTACTTTACATCAGCACAATTTTAGAACCAAAATTTTTTTTTGTTAGGAAGTTATAAGGGTTAAAATTTGACCAGCGATTTCTCATTTTTGCAACCATTTTAATTTTACGGACCACATCACATTTGAAACCACTTTGAGGGGTCTATATGATAGAAAATACCCAAAAGTGACATCACTCTAAAAACTGCACCCCTTAAGGTGCTCAAAACCACATTCAAGAAGTTTACTAACCCTTCAGGTGCTTCACAGGAATTTTTTGAATATTAAAAAAAAAAAATGAACATTTAACTTTTTTTCACAAAAAAAATACTTCAGGTTCATTTTTTTTTATTTTACCAAGGGTAACAGGAGAAATTGGACATCAAAAGTTATTGTGCAATTTGTCCTGAGTACGCTGATACCTGATATGAGGAGGCGAACCACTGTTTCGGTGCATGGCAGAGCTCAGAAGGGAAGGAGCGCTGTTTGACTTTTTCAATGCAAAATTGGCTGCAATTCAGATCGGACGCCATGTCACGTTTGGAGAACCCCTGATGTACCTAAACAGTGGAAACACCCCACAAGTGACCCCATTTTAGAAACTAGACCCTTTGTGTCATTTGTGGGGGGTTTCCACTGTTTTGGTACATCAGGGGCTTTCCAAACGCGACATGGTGTCCAATCTCAATTCCAGCCAAAAACGTCAAATGGCGCTGCTTCCCTTCCGAGCTCTGCCATGTGCCCAAATAGTCGTTTACACCTACATATGGGGTATCAGCGTACTCAGGACAAATTGCACAATAACTTTTCGGGTCCTGTTACCCTTGGAAAAATAAGAATTGAGGGTGAATAGATCATTTTTGTGGAAAAAAATTTGATTTTTTAATTGTACGGCTGTACGTTATAAACTTCTGTGAAGCCCTTGTGGGTTCAAAGTTCTCACCACATATCTATGTAAGTTCCCCCGTGAGCGCAGCTGATCGCATTAGACGTAATATTCCGTCCATGGGAATTAGGTCCCAGGTCACATGGACGGAATATTACGTCCATTGTAGGAAAGGGTTTAAAGCGTTACAGAGTTATAACCTCATAAAGTGACAGTGGTGAGAATTGTAAAAATTGTCTTGGTCACTAAGTAGCAAATTGGCTCTGTCACTAAGGGGTTAATTATTCTGCCCTTAAACCAGAGTTATGTCACACAAAATAGTTAAAAAATAACATTTCCAATATGTTTACCTTACATCTGCATCACTTTTACAACATTTTTTTTTGTTAGGAAGTTATAAGGGTTAAAAATTCACCAGTCACTTCTCGTCTCTCAAACAAAATGTACAAAACCATTTTTGTAGGGACCACATCCCATTTGAAGTGACTTTGGGGGCTTACATCACAGAAAATAACCAAAAGTGACACCAGTCTAAAAACTGCATCCCTCAAAGTGCTCAAAATCACAGTCAAAAAGTTTATTAACCTTTCAAGTGCTTCACAAGAATTAAAGCAATGTGGAAGGAAAAAATTAATATTTAACTTATTTTCACAAAAATGTTACTTTAGCCCCAATTTTTATTTTCATAAGGGTTACAGGAGAAAATGCACCATACAATTTGTTTGGCAATTTCACCCGAGTATGTAGATACCCAATAAATGGGGGAAAACTACTGTTTGGGTGCACGGCAGGGCTTGGAAGAGAAGGAGCACAGCTTGACTCTTTGAACTCAAATGGCTGGAATCGAGAGAGGATGTCATGTCACATTTAGAGAGCCCCTGATGTGCCTATACAGTGGAGAACCCCACAAGTGACTTCATTTTGGAAACTGGACCCCTCAAATAACTTATCTAGATATGTTGTGAGCACCTTAAACCCCTAGGTGCTTCACAAAAGTTTGTAACGTTGAGCCGTGAAAAAAAAAAAAAAATCAATTTTTTTTCCACAAAAATGTTGCTTTGGCCCCAAATTTTCTTATTTTCACAAGGGTAACAGGAGACAATGGACCCAAAAATTTGTTGTGCTATTTCTTGAGCTGACCCGTTTACTTTAATTTTCTTACATTTAGTAGTAGTGAGTGGAATTACATTACATCAACACAAGAGTAACGCGCTGTAGGAAAGTAATATAGTGCAAGAGATAAAAAATATATTGTGGCGTAGTGACCACTGTGTCCGCTAGGGGGCGCTGTGTGGGTGTCCCAGGAGAAAGGATGAGTGGCAGGGTGCTGAATGCTCGTTATGTATACCAAGGTAGGTGGCCTTGGGATGGAAGCTTGAATATCTGTGTTGATCAACAGAGGTACTGCTGAGCTTTCGTTACACTGTGTGAGGGAGAGCTTTCCAGGTAGCTGGTGAGATGGGCGGAACCAGCTACCTACAAACCCACCTAGGGGTGGGTGTCTAGAACGCCATAGTAAAGTATATGTGTATGACTGCTTGAAGGACCTGTGATGAGGTCATAGCCATGTGATGCGGTGGGCGTGGCTACGGACCATATAAGGTGGCCAGGGTAGGTCACATGAGTGAATGCTTGGACCCGGTTGGTCCGTTTGGAAGGTCTCGCTGGAAGATGTGTCTGCCTTCCTGAGTGCCTGTGTGTATACTGGCTGCACGTGTCTGAGAGTTCCCAGGAGAGGGAATGAACATTTGCACTGAGAAGCAGCCATGAGGTAACCCTGACAGCAAGGGGATATAACTGTGAGGCTAGAGAGGCCTGTGTACCGGAGATCACAAAGCCTGTGTGAGCACAGGGTTAACAGAGGTGAGCTCTGTCATGGACACTACGCTGTTGATATGAACTTTCTGTTGCTGTTCATGGTTTACGATGCTTAATAAGCCGCATGGACTGTTAGAGTTATATGAGGAAACCCGTGCCGGACCAGGTTATTTGGCTGCCTATCGAGTATCCCCTACCTGAATAACAAGTGCTACCTTACAATTGGTGGAGAATGCAGGCAGTGTTGTAGCCTTGTTGCTAGGGGCAATGGACAAGGACTGCAAAATTCGGTTGCTAAGGGCAACGGTTCCAACAGCACATGTTGCAGTGCTGGCAACGCTGAGCCAGGAGGGATGACGGTCTTGAAAGCCGTGTGATATGCTGACCGGGATCAGTGGAAGAGACTTATAGGACACCTCTGCAGTAGAGGGGTCCAAGAACCTGCGTGGCCAGCAGGTGACAGTCGTGAAAACCGTGTGATGTGCTGACCGGGGTCAGTTAAAGAGACTGTTGATTGCTATAGGGTGCCTCTGTGTATAAGAGGTACCCGACAACCTGTGTGGCCGACACAGGTAACGGACAGGTGTCCGTGTTGTACTGACCTGGGTCAGTGAGAAAGACTGTGTACCTGGAGGGTTCAGTGTGCAAGGTCCTGGAGGGTCAGTGTTGGGAGATTCTAGGAGAAGAATCGGATCCCTGGAGCACATGCTGTGACCTTGGACCTGGTGAGGCGTGAGTGTTGGACAGTCTCAGGCGGAGATGGATGTCCTGAAGAGCACCCGCTGAGTCCCTGGACCAGGTGAGGCCAGTGTGTAGGGAAACCCTGGGAGGGTCGGCTCCCTGAATAGCACCCGGTGCGCCCTGTGTGTTGGACGGTCTCAGGAGGAGATGGACTTCCTGAATAGCAGAGACAGGACATGTGTGTTGTGTGTGTTTTTTTTTCTTTTCCCTCTCAAGTCAGCTGGCGGTGGCTCAGTGGGGTCAAGAAGGTGACAAGCGGCTTGCTGTAACTCGGCGGGGTTACGAAGGTGACAAGCGGCTTGCTGTAACTCGGCAGGGTTACGAAGGTGACAAGCGGCTTGCTGTAACTCAGTGGGGTTTCGAAGGTGCCACCAGTAGCTGTGTGAGCGGCAGCTGGAGGTGTCGGAGATCAGTGACAGCAGGAGCTGTGGTGGTGCCAGCAAGAACTTGTGTGGTATCGTACTTAAAGGGCCAGTATGGGCCCAAGAGACAAACTGTTTTGTGTGATCTGTGGTCTAAGGAGACCGGTAGAAAGGACATGGGGAAATCCCGAAAGGGGGTGTTGACCCAAATCAGGGTGGTAACCCAAAACGGGGTGGAGTCCCAGAGGGAGGCGGTGACCCAGTGGGGTGGTAACCCAAAAGGGTGGAGTCCCAGAGGGGGGCGGCGACCCAAATCGGGGTGGTTCAAAAAAGGGCAGCACTGGGTACCTCAGTGGACAGACATGTCTGAGGAACCGCAGTGTGTATGACTTTTTCAGAATGTGGGACATTCTTTCCGGATAACGACGGGCCGCAGGTGTGTACCGTGATGTTGCACTGGGAAGGAGTATCTGGACGGTTGGACTCAAAGTGTCCGGTGACTCTGAAAGGAACTCCTCACTTTCTGTCTGACTGAGAAAGTGGTCCAGGTTCGCTGTAAACATGGGGTCACTGTGAACTATGCGGTAGACAGAGTAATGTTTGAGGGGTTCGGAGGCATTGAGTGCCAAGGTGGCGGTATACCACCAGACTTAGTGTATGCCTTGGAGAGGGGCCGGGACTTTGTTGTGTTTGATGATGTATGGCAAGGGGATGGAGACGTTTCTAATGTTGGGTTAGCAGACATTGAGACGGTGACGCCTCCTAAAGTGGACAGGTCTGATGTAGAAATGACCGGAAGAAGGGGTATATCTGCCCAACGGGCGGACCTGACGTCTCGTGACATGACGGAGTATGGAAGCAGAGATGATCCATATGCAGGAGGAGCTTGCTGCTGCAGAGAGTGCTAAAAGGCAAGCACAGCAGGAAAGAGATGAACTGGCTGATGTAATTGCCACCACCAGTGGTAAAGATGCTCTGGCTTTGGAAGAAAAGAGGCATCTAGAGTCTCGCATTGCAGAACTTGAAGAAGAATTAGAGGAAGAACATGGCAACATTGAATTAGTCAATGACAGGCTGAGAAAGGCCACACTTCAGGTTGACCAGATGAATGCTGATCTAAAGGCGGAACATAGTAATGCTCAGAAGAACGAGAATGCCTGTCAGCAGTTAGATCGCCAGAATAAGGAGATAAAAGCAAAGGTTGCACAACTGGAGGAACAGCTGGAGGGTCAAACTAAAGAACAACAATCTGCAAGCAAACAAGTATGTCGTGTGGAGAAAAAACTGAAGGCGGTACTAATGCAAATGAATGGTGAAAGGCGTAATTCTGAGCAGTGCAAAGGCCAGGCGGAGAAAAATAATGTTCGGCTGAAACAGCTGAAGCGCCAGGTGGAAGAAGCAGAGAAAGAGGCTCAACGTGCCAATGCGTCGCACCGTAACATAGTTACTAAGGTTGAAGGAAGACTTTAAGTCCATCTAGTTCAACCCATATCCTATCCTAACTTGCCCTAACCTGCCCTAGATTACAGCGTGAACTGGAGGATGCTACAGAAGCAGCAGATGCAATGAACCGTGAGGTTAATGCACTGAAAAGCGAACTTAGACGTAGTGATGTACCATTTGTTACCAGACACATAGACAGAAAAGGAGGTGACGGAGCGCACTGCAGGAGTGTGATGACTAAACAGTGTCTGATGACGCAGGCTGTGACAGGAGGGCCAAAGATCATGGCCGATATTCTGACCGCTGGGGGCGGGGGAGGCCTAACGTAGAGATGAGGCCATATGACAGACAAAACAGACGGAGACGGTTTTCTCGACCTGTTGGGCAAGGTGACATCGGTGCCCGGTCTCGACATCCCAGGGAAATGTGTGTTCAACCCCACAAGTTTGAACAGAGGAGGAAGGCATGTGGTGTAGTGACCACTGTGGCCGCTAGGGGGCGCTGTGTGGGTGTCCCAGGAGAGAGGATGAGTGGCAGGGTGCTGAATGATCATTATGTATACCAAGGTAGGTGGCCTTGGGATGGAAGCTTGAATATCTGTGTTGATCAGCAGAGGTACTGCTGAGCTTTCGTTACACTGTGTGAGGGAGAGCTTTCCAGGTAGCTGGTGAGACGGGCGGACCAGCTACCTACAAACCCACCTAGGGGCGGGTCTATAGAACGCCATAGTAAAGTATATGTGTATGAATGCTTGAAGGACCTGTGATGAGGTCATAGCCATGTGATCCGGTGGGCGCATGGACTGTTGGAGTTATATGAGGAAACCCGTGCCGGACCTGGTTATTTGGCTGCCTAGCGAGTATCCGCCACCTGAATAACAAGCGCTACCTTACAATATATATATAAATAACACAAAGCTAATTAATTAAAATATAGTTTTATTACAACACTTGAGTTATAATAAAAACACAGATGTGCAAATGTGTAAGAACCAAAGGAAAACTGAACAGTTATCTTGGTGGGCCAGCCTTGTGTTATCAATAGTCTACAAATTGGAGTTGAAGGTGGTTATTAAGGCTGACAACTATTTTTTCTGATTACATCTTAAAGGGGTTGTCCATTTAAAATCGATTATCACTTATCCATAGGATAGGTGTTTACTCACATGATTGGTGGGGGGTCTTACTGCTGGCACCCCCATTGATCAGCAGAAAAGGAAATGTTTATCTCCGATGGGACACTTTTATTCTAGTTACAAAATGAAGTGGCAGCTCGTATACCTTAACATTGCTCTATTCGTTCTCTATGGGGCTACTAGAAAAAGTCGTGCGCAGCGCTCAGCAGCTCCATACAGAACAAATGGAGCGGTGGTCGATCATGTGCACTGCTACTCTATCCTAACGGGAATAAGGTGCCCCAATTTGCCTCTCAGAAAAGGTTCCAGAAGTTGGACACCCACTGATCAATAACTCATCACTAGTGATGAGCAAATCTGCTCGGATAAAGGGGTTATCGGAGAATGCTCGTGTGCTGAGTGTTTTCCGTGTGCTCGAATATGTTTGAGTCCCCGTGCCTCCATGTCTTGGGGCTGATCAACAGATAACACATGCAGGAATTGCCTGTCACTACTTATCACCTGTCCTTGTTAGACATGATAACTTATTTTCACCAGTAAACCCCTTTAAACATGCACGTACTGACTGTACAATATATGCGGTTGTTCCTTAAAATTCCAGGAGCTACGAAAGGCAAATCTCTCTAGTGAGGTTGAAATTTAGATATAGGTCATACGCCATTGCAAAATTTACCATCCATGGGTTTGGGAAAGGTGAGAGATAATCCTAGCGTAATCATAAGAGCAAATATTTTGTGTGATTTGGAAGCATTGGCGGGAAAAAGTAAAAAGCTTAGAAACATCTCACAACTTTTATTCTATTTCATAATAGATCATTGTAGAGGTTTTCATTCCAAATCCCGATTTCCTTGTTAGTTGAAAGGTCATACATTGCACTACCACTCCATCCATCATCTATGAAGTGGGCCGTAGTGACCACAGGTGGCGGATACAGGAACTCTTTCCCCTTGATCAGTGGGGTTCTCAGTGATGGGACCATCAGCAATCATACATTTATCATATATCCTTTCTCAGAATTGCTTTTTCTCCATTTCTCAAAAAGAACAATATTTCGTTGTGTATAATTATTTTGGAACATACCCCTAAAACCAGGGATCTCAAACTCAGCCAAGTAAATAGGCTGCACACAGAAAAAAAAAGGTGTTAGTCGACAGTCAACATTCCTCACAGAACGAGATGATGTTTTCAACTTTACCATTTTTTTTTCTACACAACTTTTTGACCACTTTTTATTCTATTTGTTTGTCTTGTCAGTAGGATACATTTTTCCCAGTGTTTTTTTATGATGTTCAATATTAGGGTTCTGGTACAAGTTTTATAGCTAGTGATAACATGTATTTTTTTTGTTTGCTTTACTTCTTTACACTAAACTGTTATTACTTTGTAGCAAAATATTTTTCCATTATTTTTTCATACTTGTTTTTATACTTTTATTTTTTTGCTTTTACTTGCCTGATCGCCTTATGACATCGCTTTTTGGTCTTGTAATGACGTTTGCGATATCTACCCTTTAAAAACCACAGCTCCAAAATAAGTTGAATGTTCTTATCTTTTTTTTCTTTGTGGGCTACTTTGAATCCTCATTTTTTGGGAAGTGTGAACAGTTCTCCTATATTAACCATAAAATAACAAATCTGGAGCACTTTTGCTTAAAACTTTACATTTGTACCTTTCCTCTTTTATTACTCCTGCAAATGTGTAAAAGAATAGACAGACAAGTATAAATGTATAATAATAATAATGAGTGTTTTCATTTTCTCAAATAAGTGCACTGTCAGCACTTATTGGACAGTTTCCGTGTGTTTAGGGACGCACACTTGTCATATTATGGGAAATACAAGTACTTACGAAAACAGACATGTCAGGAGTAGTGATTGATCCCCTTTAAGGACTCCTATTGTTATAGAAGAGGTTCTTCTAATTCTGCCTTTACTGACCCCGTATTGACGCTGTCTGGATGGACAGAAGCAGTCAGCGCTGTTGGATTATGTAATTTTTGCTGTGTCAGTGGATTACGCAGGTACTTGACGTGGATGAAAAGATGCTAACAAACCACGCAGACTGCTTTCCAGTAGGAAACAATGTGTTATGTAATGATCTACAGGTGGAAAGTAGCTGAGCTGGGCAATGCAGCTGCACAGAATTTGTCTTTAAAGGTCCATTCACACGTCTGTGAGGTGTGCAGTAAAGGGGAATAAAATGAACTAGCTGAAGAGCCCGGCGTTGCCTGGGCATAGCAACCAACTGTGGTTAGTTATAACAAATTATAATGATTATATTGCACATAAAAACATTTCACATCATATATTCAACACTACAGATTTGCAACACAAATTAACTAAACGATCACCCAACTATTGATAGTATTTTATTTTCAACTCATTCAAGATTGTTGGTTTTTCCTTTCGGCGTAAACATGAACAGATTTTTGGCAGTTCCAACTCTTGAACAAACCACGTAAAGTTGACCATGAGAAAAACATGGAGATTGCAAATCGATCCCTACTACTTTCAAGCACTATCCCTGAGCATTGTTAATGTGCATTGCAAATAGGAGTTGAAGCGGAAACTGGAGGCGTTTAACCCCTTAAGCCCCAAGGGTGGTTTGCACGTTCATGACCGGGCCAATTTTTGCAATTCTGACCACTGACTCTTTATGAGGTAATAACTCTGAAACGCTTTCATGGATCCTGATGATTCTGACAATGTTTTCTCGTGACATATTGTACTTCATGTTAGTGGTAAAATTTCATTCAAATAACTTGCGTTTATTTGTGAAAAAAACGGAAATTTGGCGAAAATTTTGAAAATTTCGCAATTTTCTAACTTTGAATTTTTATGCCCTTAAATCACAGAGATACGGCACACAAAAAACTTGATAAGTAACATTTCCCACATGTTTACTTTACATCAGCACAATTTTGGAACCAAATTTTTTATTTGTTAGGAAGTTATAAGGGTTAAAAATTGACCAGCGATTTCTCATTTTTGCAACATCATTTTATTTTTGCGGACCACATCACATTTGAAGCCACTTTGAGGGGTCTATATGATAGAAAATACCCAAAAGTGACACCATTCTAAAAACTGCACCCCTTAAGGTGCTCAAAACCACATTCAAGAAGTTTATTAACCCTTTAGGTGCATCACAGGAATTTTTTGAAAATTAAAAAAAAAAGTGAACATTTAACTTTTTTCACAAAAAAAATACATCAGCTTCAATTTTTTTTATTTTACCAAGGGTAACAGGAGAAATTGGACTGCAAAAGTTATTGTGCAATTTGTCCTGAGTACGCTGATACCTGATATGTGGGGGGGAACCACTGTTTCGGCGCAAGGCTGAGCTCAGAAGGGAAGGAGCGCCGTTTGACTTTTTCAATGCAAAATGGGCTGGAATTCAGATCGGACGCCATGTCACGTTTGCAGAGCCCCTGATGTACCTAAACAGTGGAAACCCCCCACAAGTGACCCCATTTTGGAAACTAGACCCCCCCAAGGAACTTATCTAGATATGTGGTGAGAACTTTGAACCCACAAGGGCTTCAAAGAAGTTTATAACGTACAGCGGTACAATTAAAATTCATATTTTTTCCACAAAAATGATCTTTTCACCCCCAATTTTTATTTTCCCAAGGGTAACAGGACCCTAAAAGTTATTGTGCAATTTGTCCTGAGTATGCTGATACCCCACATGTGGGGGTAAACCACTATTTGGGCGCATGGCAGAGCTTGGAAGGGAAGCAGCGCCATTTGACGTTTTTGGCTGGAATTGAGATCGGACACCATGTCGCGATAGGAAAACCCCTGATGTACCAAAACAGTGGAAACCCCCCCCACAAATGACACCATTTTGGAAACTAGACCCCCTAAGGAACTTATCTAGATGTGTGGTGAGAACTTTGAACCCCCAAGGGCTTCACAGAAGTTTATAACATACAGCCGTACAATTAAAAAATCATATTTTTTCCACAAAAATGATCTTTTCACCCTCAATTCTTATTTTTCCAAGGGTAACAGGACCTTAAAAGCTATTGTGCAATTTATCCTGAGTACGCTGATACAAACCACTATTTGATACTATCACTATTTCTGAAATAGTATCACTATTTAGTGATAGTATCACTATTGATAGTGATAGTGACTAGTACTAGTGATAGTGACTAGTGATAGTATCACTATTTGATACTATTTGATATTTGATACACTATAGTACGCTGATACAAACCACTATTTGGGCGCATGGCAGAGCTTGGGAGGGAAGCAGCGCCATTTGACGTTTTTGGCTGGAATTGAGATCGGACACAATGTCGTGTTTGGAGAGCCCCCGATGTACCAAAACAGTGGAAACCCCCCACAAGTGACCCCATTTTGGAAACTAGACCCCCTAAGGAACTTATCTAGTTGTGTGGTGAGCACTTTGAACCCCCCAGTGATTCACAGAAGTTTATAACGCCTGGGCGTGAAAATAAAAAAATCGTATTTTTTCCACAAACATGTTCTTTTAGCCCCCATTTTTTTTTTATTTTCCCAAGGGTAACAGGAGAAATTGGACCCCAAAAGTTGTTGTCCAATTTGTCTTGAGTACGCTGACACCCCATATGTGGGAGAAAACTACTGTATGGGCACACGTCGGGGCTCGGAAGGGAAGTAGTGACGTTTTGGAATGCAGACTTTGATGGAATGGTCTGCGAGTGTCATGTTGCCTTTGGAGAGCCCCTAATGTACCTAAACAGTGGAAACCTCCCACAAATGACACCATTTTGGAAACTAGACCCCCTAAGGAACATATCTAGATGTGTGGTGAGCACTTTGAACCCCCAAGGGCTTCACAGAAGTTTATAATGCCCAGGCATGAAAAAAACACAACTTTTTTTTCCACAAAAATGGTATTTTTGCCCCCAATTTTTTATTTTCCTAAGGGTAACAGGAGAAATTGGACCCCAAAAGTTGTTTTGCAATTTGTCCTGAGTAGGCTGATACCCCATATGTGGGGGTAAAACACTGTTTGGGCGCATGGCAGAGCTTGGAAGGGAAGGAGCACCATTTGACTTTTTCAACTCAGAATTGGCTAGAATTGAGATCAGACACCATGTTGCATTTGGAAAGCACCTGATGTGCCCAAACAGTGGAAACCCCCAATTCTAACTCCAACACACCCCTAACCCTAATCTCAGCCCTAACCCTAGCCCTAAACCTAATGGGAAAATGGAAATAAATACATTTTCTTTTAATTTTATTATTTTTCCCTAACTAAGGGGGTGATAACGGGGGGGTTTGATTTACTATTTATGGCGGGTTTTTATGTTTGGCAGCTGTCATACGCTAAAAGACGCTTTTTATTGTAAAAATAGTTTTTGCATCACCACATATTGAGAGCTATAATTTTTCCGTATTTTGACCCACTGAGTCATGTGAGGTCTTATTTTTTGCGGGACGAGTTGACGTTTTTATTGGTACCATTTTCGGGAACGTGACATTTTTTGATCGCTTTTTATTCCGATTTTTGGGACGCAGAATGAACAAAAACCAGCGTTTCATGAATTTCTCTTGGGGGGGTGCGTTTACACCGTTCCGCGTGCGATAAAATTGATAAAGCGGTTTTATTCTTCGGGTCAGTACGGTTACAGCAATACCTCATTTATGTCTTTTTTATGTTTTGTCGGTTTTATGCAATGAAAACTATTTTATATAAAAAATAATTATTTTTGCATCGCTTTATTCTGTGAGCTATAACTTTTTTATTTTTTCGCTGATGATGCTGTATTGCGGCTCGTTTTTTGCGGGACAAGATGACGTTTTCAGCGGTACCATGGATATTTATATGTGTCTTTTTGATCGCGCGTTATTGCACTTTTTGTTCGGCGGTATGATAATAAATCATTTTTTGCTTCGTTTTTTATTTTTATTTTTAAGGGGTTCGCTAAAGGGGTTAACTAATGGGACAGTTTTATAGGGCAGGTCGTTACAGACGCGACGATACCAAATACGTGTACTTTTATTGTTTTTTTTTTATTTCTAAGAAATGAATTTATTGGGGGAATAAAAATATATTTTTTTCTAATTTATTTGGCATTTTTTTAAAAAGTTATTTTAACACTTTTTTTTAAACTTTATTACCTTGTCCCAGGTGGGACATCACTGTCTTGTGACAGATCGCTGATCTGTCACATCACAGATCACTGTGTTTGATCGTGTTTGATCGCGGTGTGCAAGGGGTTAATGTGTCGGGGGCGGTCCGTGACCGCCCCTGACACATTGTGCCGGGTGTCAGCTGTGATAATCAGCTGACACCCGGCCGCGATCAGCGGCGCTCACCACGTGGGCGCCGCTGATCGCTATGACGTACTATCCCGTCCCTGGGAATTAAGTCCCAGGGCACATGGACGGGATAGTACATCATACGGGATTAAGGGGTTAAAATCAAAAAACAAATCAGATGGAATGAGTGAAATTCTTGGAATGAAAATGTCTTCTCCTTTGGCAAATCCTGTTTCTGAGCTGTGTATCTAACCCTATCCTGTGTGATGTCTGCTTAGCTGTGTACCTAATCCTCTCCTGTGTGATACTTTCTGCTGAGCTGTGTATCTAATCCTATCGTGTGTTACTGACTGCTCAGCTGTGTATCTAATCCTATCCTGTGTGATACTGACTGCAGAGCCGTGTATCTAATCCTATTCTGTGTAATACTGTCTGCTGAGCCGTGTATCTAATACTAATCTGTGTGATACTGTGTGCTGAGCCGTGTATCTATTCCTATCCTGTGTGATACAGACTGCTGAGCCATGTGTCTAATCCTTTCCTGTGTGATACTGACTGCTGAGCCATGTGTCTAATCCTTTCCTGTGTGATACTGACTGCTGAGCCATGTGTCTAATCCTTTCCTGTGTGATACTGACTGCTGAGCCGTGTATCTAATCCTATCCTATGTGATACTGGTTTCCCCCTGCAGTCTGTGTCAGAGGGTGGTCAGTGTTGGCACGGTAATAAATTGTGTTATTTTCAGCTTTACAGAAGGACGATAACACCATAGGAATGATAATAATAGGCCAAATTGTTTGGTGAATTGGAATGCGCGGGGTTAAAATTTCACCTCACAACACAGCCTAGTGACGCTCTCGGGGTCCAGACGTGTGACTGTGCAAAATTTTGTGGCTGTAGCTGCGGCGGTGCAGATGCCAATCCTGGACATACACACATACATACAAACATTAGCTTTATATATTAGATGACAATCCAATTAAACTATCAGTTGGAGCGACATTTACATTGCAGCTGTTGCTCTTCCTCATCATCCCTGGTCCTCCCGAAAAATCATTACCCATCAAAAAGGCTCAGCCTGGCAAAAAGATGCAGGATGGATTTAAGTTTTGGAAGTGGGTTTTCCAAAATTTAAAAGTTGAAAATGGATGAGATTTAAAAAAAAAAAAAAAATATTACCCAAAATTTTGAGGGTGGAAATTGATCAGTCGTGCAGATTTATTGCGTATTTTCAATACTTGACTTCGGTGTGGGAAAGTCAACATCTGCGATAAATCCACAATTATGCTGCGATACTGATGAAGATTTTACAGAATTTAAACCCATTCATCAAATTAAATAAAAAGTACCATAACTTTTTTGGAGTGAGAACACGAAAGTGAGCATAAGTCTAGCGTCTTAATGCAGTTTCTGCCAACTTTTTGAAAAAAAGGACAGAGCTTAAAGGTAGAGATGGGCAGACACCTGGATGTTCAGGTCAAGCGGGTTCGGCTGAACAGTTACAAAAAGTTCGGGTTTGGGTACCAGAACAGTACCCGGACCCAAACCCCATTCACTTGAATGGGGGGCTCGAACATCCAGTGTCTGCCATGCTGTCATATGCATGACAGCACGGCAAACACTGCTTCTGATCGGCGGTAAAATCATCATGTGCCCGTAGCTATGATCGGAGGCATAACGCTTACCTTCGATCATTGGTGTCGGCTGAAGGGACTACTGCTGCCATCCTTGCTGCCGCTAAAAACAGTGAAAGTAGGATCGGCTGATGGGTGTATTCATCAGCCGTCACCTGTGTTGTAAATAAATAAATAAATTAAAAAATAAAATAAAAAAAGGCGTGTATTCCACTGCATTTTTTTTATAACCAGCCAGGGAAAAATTACAGATGGGAGCAGCAACCCTCAGCTGTCAGCTTCAACAAGGCTGGTTATCAAGAAAAGAGTGGTCCCCACGCCATATGTTAAAATTATTTATATAAATAACTTAAAAAAATGGCATGGGGTCCCGCTTTGCCCTGCTCTTCCCACTTGCCCTGTAGCGGTTGCAAGTGGGGTTCATATTTGTGGTGCTGATGTCACCTTTACATTGTCAGGTGATATCAAGTCCACAGCTCAGTAATGGAGAGGCGGGTATAACACACCTATCCATTGCTAATCCTATAGTTATATGGTAAATAAAAACACAGCAAGTATAAAGTCCTTTATTTAACCCCTTAAGGACCATGCCACGTTGTAGGTTAATAACCAGGCCTTAATTTTTAAATCTGACCACTGTCATTTTATGTGGTTATAACTCTGGAATGCTTCAACGGATCCCACTGATTTTGAGATTGTTTTTTTGTGACATATTGTACTTTATGATATTCGTAAAATTTCTTCAAAATTTCTTGTGTTTAATTGTGAAAAAATGTAAATTTGGCAAAAAATGTGAAAATTTCACACTTTTCAAACTTGTATGCCCCTAAATCAGAGCATTATGTCACACAAAATAGTTAATAAATAACATTTCCCACATGTCTACTTTACATCAGCACAAGTTTGGAAACAATATTTTTTTGTTAGGAAGCTGTAAGGGTTAAAAGTTGACAAGCGATTTCTCATTTTTACAACAAAATTTACAAAACAATTTTTTTAGGGACCACCTCACATTTGAAGTCACTTTGGGGACCTATATGACAGAAAATACCCAAAAATTACACCATTCTAAAAACTGCACCCCTCAAGATGCTCAAAACCACATTCAGAAAGTTTATTAACCCTTCAGGTGCTTCACAAGAATTGAAGAAATGTGGAAGGAAAAAATGAACATTTAATTTTTTTTCCACAAAAATTTTACTTTGGACACAATTTTTTTTATTTTATCAAGGGCGTCAGGAGAAAATGAACCATAATATTTGTTGTGCAATTTCTCCTGAGTACGTCGATACCCCATGTGTGGAGGAAGACCACTTTTTAGGAGCACAGCAGGGCTCAGAAGGGAAGGAGCACCATTTGAGGTTTTGAATGTAAAATAGGCTGGAATTGACAAGAGGAACCCATGTCGTGTTTGGAGAGCCTCTGATGTACCTAAACCTAAACAGTGGAAACCCCCTCCCCCCATAAGTGACCCCATTTTGGAAACTACAACCCCCAAGTAACTTATCTAGATGTGTGGTGAGCACTTTGAACCCCCAAGTGCTTCACATAAGTTTATAACGCAAAGCCGTGAAAATAAAAAAATCATTTTTTTCCACAAAAATATTTTTGCCCCCAATTTTTTGGTTGGAATTGAGATCGGATGCCATGTCACAACCCCCCCACAGTGGAAACCCCCCACAAGTGACCACATATTGGAAACTAGACCTCTCAATGAATGTATTTAGTTGCATGGTGAGAACCTTAAACCCCCAGGTGCTTCACAGAAGTTTATAACTTTCCTCAAAGATAATTTTTAGCATCACATTTTTTATTTTAACAAAGGTAGCAGGTGAAAATAGACCCCAAAAATTGTTGTGCAACTTCTCACGAGTTCGCCGATACCCTGGAAGGGAAGAAGAAAAGTTTAACTTTCTGAGCACAAAATTGGCTGGAATCGAGAGCGAATGCCATGTCACTTTTGGAGGGGCTAAACAGTGGAAACCCCAACAAGTGATACCATTTTGGAAACTAGACCCCTCAAGGAACTTATCTAGATGTGTGGTGAGCATCTTGAACCACCAGGACCAGGTGCTTTACAGAAGTTTAGAACAGAGCTAAGAAAATTTAAAAAAAAAAACACATTTGTCCCACAAAATTTTTATTTTAGCCCCAAATTTTTTATTTTCTCAAGGGCAACAGGAGAAAATGGACCGCAGAATTTGTTGTGCAATTTCTTCTGAGTGTGCCAACACCCCATGTGTGGGTGAAAATTACTTTTGAGGCACAGTGTAAAGCTCAAAAGGGAAGGAGCACCATATTATAGTGCAGATTTTACTATTATGGTTTGAGGGTGCCATGACCCACTGGAAGTGCCTCTGAGGTCCCAGAACGCCCCATAAGTGACCCTATTTTACAAACTACACCTATCAATGAAATAATCTAGGGGTGTAATGATCATATTGATACCTAGGGTGTGTCACAGAATGTTATACCTTTGGGCAGTGAAGAAAAAATAATTACATTTTTACCACAAAAATTTTGTTTTAGCCCCACATTTAACATTTTCACAAGTGGGTAAAATTAGCAACAGAATTTGTCCCACAATTTCTGCTGAATAAGGAAATACACCATATGTGGCTGTACAGTACTGCTTAGCCATAGGGAGAGTCTCGGTAGGGATGGAGAGCTATTTGCCTCCTGGAGTGCAGATTTTCCTAGAATAGTTTGCGGACTGCATATACAGAGCCCCCTAAGTGCTAGAAAGCAGAATCCCTCCCACCCCAAGTGACCTCATTTTGGAAATTTGCAAGAGGGGCATTTGGATTTGGGAGTGCAGAATTTGCTGAATTTCTTTTGGCTTTTCCAGAGCCTTAGTACTACCAGTAACATGGAAGTCTCCTATATTTCTGTTAACAGATGACAGACCTGAGTGGGGGCCTTTTTTGTGGATTGAGTTGAAACTTTTATTGGGAACATTTTTCATAACGTTTGTGATCTCATTTATCTGGCGCTCTATGCTTAGCACATACTGTGGGGTTTCCATCTAGATCTCCGAGCTACGTGACAGATGACACCCCTGAGGGATCCATTCACTATAATGAGGCAGCAGAGTTACTGTGGACTCCGTCTGGCCTCTGTTCAGCGTCGTACTTCCTTTCAGAGGTGCACAAAACTATGGTGGACTGCGTTTTTATGCATACCAAATAAGACAGACACCGCCGGATCACAGGTCCTATGACGTTCACAGTGCCTCCATCTGCCTCATTATAGGTAATCTTGTGACGGTGGTTCTGTCTGAATCACGTATTTCAGAGATTTACATGAAAACCCCGATGCAAACGCTCAGCGTAGAGCGCAGGATAAATGTGCGACAAGCCTTACTGCATTCTTTGGGAGACAGAATGAACAAATCCACCGCGAATTGATTTCATTTATATTTTACACCGGTCCTCGTGCGGTATAAGTAATAGGGCGACTTTATTCTTCGGCTCGGTGTGATTACAATGCTACCAGATTTATATCCTTTTTTATGTTTAGCTTCTGTCACACACTAAAAGACGCTTTTTTTTGCAAGAAGTTTTTGCATCGCCATATTTTGAGAGCTATAATTTTACCATATTTCGGCCCACAGAGTCATGTGAGGGCTTGTATTTTGCGGGACAAGCTGACTTTTTTATTGGTACGATTTTCGGGCACATGACTTTTTTGATCGCTTTCTATTCCACAATTCATTGTGGAGGCAGAATGAACAAAAACCAGCAATTCAAGAACTTTTTTTTCTTCGTTTTTTCTTCGTATTGCTTTATTCTGAGAGCTATAACTATTTTATTTTGCCGCTGATGGAGCTGTATGGCAGCTTGTTTTTTGCAGGACAAGATAGTGTTTTTGATGGCGTTTTATTTCATTTTTTCCAAGCAGTATAATGATTATGCATAATTTGCTACTTTTTCTGTGTTTTTTTACGGCGTTCACTGAAGGTGTTAACTAGAGTGACGCTTTTATAGATCATGACGACCCCGGGTCACCATGGCAACGATCGGGCCCCGCGATGACGTCGATCTGAAGGCAGAGGGAGCTCCCGACCGTCTGCCTACCTCTTGCCCTCAGCTCCTGACAGCTCAGCTAAGGGCAGCACAGCGGGACACTAAACTCCAGGACACAGCTCTGGATATATAACAGCCCAAACATTTACAGGTAATCAATTCACCTACCCATACCTTGTTTCATGCACATAAGAAGACGATATATTAGAGCCACTTGGCATTTATTTTAGCAGAATATATCTGCTTCTATGCACATGCACTTTTTTATAGCTTACTTACACATCTCGTTAGGTAGTTTTGTTACCTGTAGTATAAATAATTTAATTTAACTGTGATCTGGCAATGTCCATTAGAATTTTCTGCTGGGTGGTCCCTCACACATGAGGCACCGTTTTAATGTGTTTTAAAAAATAATTTTTTTGGAATTTGCATTTTTTAAGTTGAACTAATAAAAAATTTTTTTAGAATATATTTGAGTGGTGAATTGTGTGGTCCATTGTTTCCTTAATCCATAAGGAACAATACAGGTACTACCTTACTGATATTGAGGTGAGGGATATTATTTTTTTTTGCTTCTCCATTACTAAGCCGTGGGCTTGATGTCACCTGACAATACAAAGGTGACATCAACCCCACAAATATGAACCACACTTGCCACCGCTACATGGCAAGTGGGAAGAGCCGGGCGAAGCAACAGAATTGGCCCATCTAATACATGCGCCTTTTCTGGGCGGCTGCAGGCTGCTATTTTGTAGATGGGGGGGGCAATATACATAGCTCCATACCAGCCTGAGAATACCAGCCCCCAGCTGTATGCTTTAGCTTGGCTGGTTGTCAAAAACAGGGGAGATCCCACGCCGCTTTTTTAAATTATTTATGTAAATAATTAAAAAATACGGTGTGGGGACCCCTCTATTCTTGATAACCAGCCTTGCTGAAGCTGACAGTTGAGGGTTGCAGCCCCCAGCTTTGAGTTTTTTCTGGTTGGCTATCAAAAATACAGGGGAACCCACCCAGTTTTATTTTTGGAAATTTTTTATTTACAGCACAAGCGTCGGCTAATGAATACTCCCTCATCAGCCGTTCCTCCTCTCACTGTTATTAGTGGCAGCAGGTGTCGGCTGATGAAAGCAGTAGTCCCACCAGCCGACACCAATGATCGGAGGTAAACGTTATACCTCTGATCATAGCTGCAGGCTCACGCTGTCATTTGACAGTGTGGGAATCGTGGCTGTCTGACACGTGGTGATGATTATACCGCCGCACATGCAAATGACAGTGCGACAAAAACTCAGAGTTCGGGTAGCCAAACCCCAACAGTAACGCGGACTTCCTGGTAAAGTCCGTGTACAATGTCAGTGCCCGAACAGTAGGTGATCTGTATGGACTCCGAACTTTATTGTTCGGGTTCACCCATCTCTACTTAGCGGTATACAGCATGGTCTAGAGCAGCCCAACAGGTTCACTATAATTTATGCCACAAAAATGTTGCAAATTAGGGCAGAAATGTACATACGGTCCATGACATAGGCCAGCTGATTAATCAATTATTCCAGCAAACTCTGGATCGAGACTGACCTATAAAACGTGTATTGATGAATTCCCTTTGCTGACTTTTTATTTTTCTTGTTCCAAAGGAACATTTGTGTAATTTGATGCATATTTAAAGGTGAAAATTTTGCAAGGTGAAAATTTTCAGTCATGTGCATTATTTTTATTTTTGTGTCTTCATGTTAATGTGTTCGATTGCTGCTTCCAACAGGTGGAGCTATAGAGTTCAAGTCCTCTTTCTCTCTGAATAGCTAATTTGCATGTTAACATGTAAAAATTTTGTATAGAAGTTTATAAAATAAACTAATAAAGTTTCGGAAAAAGTGTTTCATGTATTTGCATCCTTATCTACAAAAGAAGTAAATAAATTTTAATGTAAATAGCTCTGCTAATCAGCTGTTCACATCAATCCCTATAATCTAACGACAGCATGACATGTTCCTCGGATGCAGAATCTGATTGCCTCCTGGTGTTGCCTCACCTTGAGCCTTTGACGTGAGTGTTAAATAAATATTCAGGTTGATTGCCGACAGATGGAGGATAGGTGTCTTTTTGTACAATGCATTTAGGATGGAAATACTTTCCCAACGGCTAGGAAATATCAATGGTCTTTACGGTGATCTCTGCGGTTTTCGTAACACGAGGATGCAGATCCTGTATAATGGCGTACTCAGAAGAGAAAGTCCTTGGTAAACACCTGCAGAGTTTTCTTCGCAATAGTCTGCATGCTGAACATAGGTACCTCTGGTTTGAAGACAAGAAAGAGAAGATGGAGCTCTGTCTTGAGACCATAGCATTTGTGGGAGCTGGATACGGTGTAACACTGGTGAGCGTGGTGGCTGAAGCCTGATGCAAACGTCTCCTCGTAAGGAACTGAGACACAAAACATAAAAATTATGGAAAGGCATTAAGTAATCCACACCCTATTCTTGTAGTTCTATTCCCACGCATGGCAAAAATTTGGTCAGCCACTGCTCTAAGCCTCAGCTGAAGCCTGTGCTGAATGGGGCAACAGTGTAGCATTGAGATGAAGGCGATAGCAAAGAGTTAACTCCAAATTGCGACCACTGTAGTATTTTCTGGCAAAACTCTTTGTAATCTGAGTTGTCAGCACAAGCTTCAGCCGGAAAGAGAGATTCGACTGATCATAAGGCGTCCAATGAGTTTCGATATGTCAACAAATGAAGATCAATAGTGAATCGGCTAAAACGATCGGTTGTTGATAAATTTCACCTCAAGAATGATCGGCTGAAATGGTCAGTTTTTGGATGGATCTACACATCAGATAGCCATCTTTTGGCTGACTACTTTCACTCCTGAGAGTGCATGTGTTCTGTATTATTGGGGTGAGGCTTCAGCTGGCTTTACTCTTGAGTGTATGGAGGTCTTCGGATTAATACATGGTACTCTTGTGCTAGTAGGTAAAGGCATAGTGCTAGGATAGGTCATAACAATGATCGCTGGCGATCCGAACGCCAGGAGAACGATGAAGCTTCAGTGGAGGGAAAGCAGCACTGCAGCCTGGTAATTGTCTAGATAGGTGGAGGGGGGTCCCATAGGCAAAACCCCTAGTGATGAATAAGTGAAGCCATAACTCAGTAATATCCCTTCTCTTACCAAGATGGGACTACCCCTTTGAATGTATGTAGCTTTAAGGATGAGACAAGAACGTCAAAGCAAGCAGCTTATCTTTACATCTATGTAAAAAGATATGATTGGGTAAACAAAGGGCTTCTCCTCCTTGTAATGTTGGAAACTTTTAACCCCTCAGCTGCTGAGTCTAAAAGGCGTATCCTGTTCTGCATACGAGCTACGATTGCACTTTGTGTTAAAAGCGTCCAACACATGTGCGTGCATTCATTTCCAGGGTCGTGTTACATAGGGAGAAGAAGGGAGAGAGGTCAATGACATTAGAGAACAATGTCAGTGCTCTATTTACAGAACCTGAAAGAATACAATAAAGATAGGTGAGACCCAATAGTCTACAGGACTGGGGAAAGAATGAAATGTTGCTCAGATGAAAAGGCAGACACCTTTTTATTCAACGCATGTATAAAGAGGCTAATGGCAATATAATCGATGGGAGGTATGTGTCGCAGAGATGGCTGCTCCCTGCGATGCAACTTGGAATATTTTGATTTAGTGCACGAGAGCACTAAGATATCGTTTAGTGTTACCTGGGTCCGGGTTGCGGGTAGCTATGAGAGATGGGCGGGTCTGGCTACCCATATACCTCCCATGTGGGTGTGGTTACAGCCCACATAATGAAGGCTATTGTTTGGCATATGGTCTGTATACAGAGAGGGAGAAGCCTTCCTGTGTGTTGGACTCCAGAGTGAGCCTGCGTGCTGGACATTGCCCAGCCTGTGTGCCCACAGGCCTGAGGGAACAGAATCCAGCTAAGGACATTTGTGTTGTTTTGCCTGCTCTAAAGGCCGTGAACCTTTTGATGTTACTGCCAGGTTTATGAAGCAAATAAACACACATGGACTTTTAAGAGAACGTGTCTCCTGTTTTCCTCCTGTCGCACCTGAGTGAGTACAACTCCTACTTTTGGTGCTAGACTGCGGGTATCGGTCTAGGAGTTACCTGGGAGGATTACAGCGGGGGGGGGCTTGCTGTAGATCCTAGGGTCCACGAACTCCGGGCGGCTTGCTGTGGATCGGCGGGTCCATGAACTCCAGGCGGTCAGCTGTCGATCGGCGGGTCCATGAAGTCTGCAGAGCGGAGCCGTGCAGAGCTGTGTGGAGAGGTGCAGAGCCATGTGGAGCCACGCTGTTATGATTGAGTCACCGTAGGAGGCAGACACAAAAATAGAAGCTACGTCCAGAAAACCAGAGAAGTTGGCAACTATCAGATTGCAGACCCCTGAACCTATCAACACAACTAGCAGTAGCCGTGGGGGGTTCCTACGATGCCCTAGACCCCTCGATCACAGCTGGAGCGCTAAATAGCCTGAAGACAGAAAAGGAAATCTAAACTGCCCCAGAGCAGACCCCAAAGTAAAAGGCAGCCCCCAACATATACTGACGGTGAAGCAAGATGAAAAAACACTCACACAGATAGAAAGATAGGCTGCGCAAACGATGGGGCCCAAGCTAGCTAAACAGAACAGGAAAGGAAGGTTGCTGTCTGCAATCTGCCAAAACCCTATCAAAGACATAAGCCAACAAGCTGATATGAAAAAGACCCTGAAGCAGCTAGGCTTCAAAAACTAAATCAGCACTCAGGTATTTTCAGAAGACGAAGCTAAAGGAATTCAGCACACCCCAGCAGGGAATGGCAGAAATCCAGAAAAACAAAGCAAAACAAAGTCTAAGCAAAAATGCAAAAGGCCGAGGAGAAAACTTAGCTTTAGAGGAGCAGGAATTCAGACTGGTCTCCAAGGATCCCACAGAGAAATCACCCGCAGGGCAGAAGGGCGTCGGCAGCCTTATATCCAGTCAGTAACTCCACTCAGCCAGTCATCATCATCATCAGACTCAGGTGTTTGATAATCAGGCTCACTACCTTTCTTTACCAGAAGAGGGAGTTCCTCGGGCCTCAGTAGTGAAGGGGAAAATGAACTCACAACAGTACCTCCCCCTTGAGGAGGGGTCACCAAACCCTCAACCACGCCACCAGGGCGATCAGGGTGAGCCCGATGAAAGGCACGCACCAATCTTTTGGCATGAATATCAGAGGCAGAGACCCAGGAATTATCCTCCTGACCATAACCCTTCCACTTAACCAAATACTGGAGTCTCCGTCTAGCCAGACGGGAATCCAGTACTTTCTCTACCTCATATTCCATGTTACCTTCAACCAATACAGGGTCTGGAGGTGCCACCCCCGGAACAACAGGTTCAACAAACCTCTTCAACAAAGATTTATGGAACACATTATGGATTTTAAATGTGACAGGAAGAGCCAAACGAAAAGAGACCGGATTAATAATCTCCAAAATCTTGTAAGGTCCAATAAATCTAGGCTTAAACGTAGGAGAAGCCACCTTCATAGCAATATTTTTTGATGATAACCACATCATATCACCAACCTTAAACTGGGGACCAATGTACATATTTCGGTTGGAAAACCGCTGGGCCTTTTCCTGGGAGAGAGATAACTTATCCACCACTTGGTCCCAGATCTGGTGCATTCTCTCCACCACAGTGTCAACACCTGGGCAGGCAGAGGGCTCCACCTGCCCTGAAGAAAATCGAGGATGAAACCCAAAGTTACAAAAAAAAGGTGACATCAAAGTGGCAGAACTAGCTCTATTATTTAAAGCAAATTCGGCCAAGGGCAAAAATGAAACCCAATCATCCTGATCAGCGGAAATAAAACATCTCAAATACGACTCCAAGGTCTGGTTTGTTCTCTCTGTCTGCCCATTGGTCTGAGGGTGAAAAGCAGAGGAGAAGGACAACTGAATTCCCAACTTGGAACAGAAAGTTCTCCAAAATCTAGACACAAACTGGACTCCTCTGTCAGATACAATGTTCTCAGGAATCCCGTGCAAGCGAACCACCTGTTGTAAAAACAGGGGCACCAACTCAGAGGAAGACGGCAACTTAGGGAGTGGTACAAGATGAACCATCTTAGAGAACCTATCACAAATCGCCCAAATAACAGTCATCCTTTGAGAGACAGGCATATCAGAGATGAAATCCATTGAAATATGGGTCCATGGCCTCTTGGGGACAGGCAAAGGCATCAACAACCCACTAGAGCGAGAACACGATTTAGACCGGGAGCACGTCCCACAGGACTGCACAAAATTCCTGACATCACGAGACAAGGAGGGCCACCAAAAAGACCGACTCACCAGATCTCTAGTACCAAAAATACCTGGATGACCAGCCAAAGCAGAGCAATGAACTTCAGACATCACTCTCTTCTTCCACTGGTCAGGAACATACAATTTTCCACTGGGACAACGCTCAGGTTTGTCCTCCTGGAACTCTTCCAGAGCACGTCTCAAATCGGGCGAGATGGCAGAAAGAACTACCCCTTCGCCTAAGATGGTAGCAGGCTTGGTCACCACAGGAGAATCAGCAAAGAAGCTCCTAGAGAGGGCGTCTGCCTTGACATTCTTAGTTCCAGGAAGAAAAGAAACCACAAAATCAAAACGTGTAAAAAACAAGGCCCACCTAGCCTGTCTAGGGTTCAAGCGCTTAGCCGACTCTAGGTAAATCAAATTCTTGTGGTCAGTGAGGACCACGACTTGATGCTTAGCTCCCTCCAACCAATGTCTCCACTCCTCAAATGCCCATTTCATGGCCAACAGTTCCCGATTCCCCACATCATAGTTCCGTTCAGATGGAGAGAACTTTCGAGAAAAGAAAGCACAGGGATTCATTTTAGATGTTACAGGATCCTTTTGGGACAAAACAGCTCCTGCACCAATCTCAGAAGCATCCACCTCTACCTGGAACGGAAGTGAGACATCAGGTTGCCGCAAAACCGGGGCGGAGGTGAATCTTCGCTTCAGCTCCTGAAAGGAAGAAACAGCCTCCGGAGACCAATTTAACACATCAGCACCCTTCTTAGTCAAATCAGTCAATGGCTTGGCAATACTAGAAAATTTTGCTATAAATTTCCGATAAAAATTAGCAAAACCCAAAAACTTCTGCAGGGCCTTCAAAGAAGTGGGCTGAACCCAATCGTAAATGGCCTGTACCTTGGCCGGGTCCATTTCAATAGTTGACGGGGACAAAATAAATCCCAAAAAAGAAATCCTCTGTACTCCAAAAAGGCATTTAGATCCTTTGACATACAGGGAATTCTCCCTCAAGATCCGGAACATAGTCCGAATATGTTCCACATGAGAATCCCAATCCTTGGAGAAGATCAAAATATCATCCAGATAGATAATCAAAAATTTATCGACAAAATCTCGGAAAATATCGTTCATGAAGCACTGGAAGACAGAAGGGGCATTAGTGAGCCCAAAAGGCATCACCAGGTACTCAAAATGTCCCTCCGGAGTATTAAACGCCGTCTTCCATTCATCCCCATGCTTAATGCGAATAAGATTATACGCCCCCCTGAGGTCAAGCTTGGTAAACCAGCAAGCACCTTTAACTCTGGAGAATAGATCAGAAATCAGGGGTAACGGATACTGATATTTAACAGTAATTTTGTTGAGGGCACGATAATCAATACAAGGTCTTAATGATCCATCCTTTTTGGCTACAAAAAAAAAACCGGCACCTAAGGGTGACGAGGATGGTCTAATATGACCCTTGCAATTTTCTTGATGGTCTGGGGTGACCCGCATTACCACCTGGGTCCAAAACTGAGGTTTATTTTTAGCCAAAGGAGTAGCATCAATCCCCCTCAAAGGGATAGGCGTCTGCAGAGGTGTCATCGGAAATCCACAACGTTTAGCAAAATCCAAGTCCATTAGGTTTAGGGCTGCTCCCGAATCCACAAAAGCCTTGGCGGAAAATGTGGACAGGGAGCAGATCAGAGTAATAGCCAGAAGAAACTTAGGTTGAACACCACCAACAGAAAACGTGTGTGCAAAGCGTTTCTCTCGTTTAGGACAGACAGAAATAATATGCGAGGCATCTCCACAGAAAAAACACAACTTATTACGCCTTCTGAACTCCTGACGCTGCTCTCTGGTAAAAACTCTATCACATTGCATAGGTTCAGACATTTGTTCAACAGGTGGCAACACCTCTCGTGCAGCTTTGCGTTCACGCAAACGCCGATCAACCTGAATGGCTAATGACATAGAATCGTCAAGACCAGAGGGAACAGGAAATCCCACCATAGTATCTTTTAGGGCTTCTGACAACCCCTTCCGAAAGAGAGCAGCCAAGGCATTATCATTCCAGGTAGTAAGTACTGCCCACTTTCAGAATTTTTGACAGTACAATTCTGCAGAATCACGACCCTGGTTCAATGCCAGCAGGGTCTTTTCAGCCTGATCAATGGCATTAGGTTCGTCATACAACAACCCCAAGGCCTGAAAAAATGCATTCACATTAGTCAGAATAGGATCATCTGGTTTCAAAGAAAACGCCCAATCCTGGGGATCGCCACGCAGCAAAGAGATGACAATTTTAACCTGCTGCGCGGAGCTCCCTGACGAGTTAGGCTTCAAGGCAAAAAAATAATTTACAATTATATTTGGAATACAAAAATTTAGACCAATCCCCAAAAAATACATCAGGTGTAGGAATCTTTGGTTCAGCAGCATGTGAATGAGCAAGGTAGGCGGAAATTCCCCGCACTTCCGCAGCGAGCTGCTCCACACGATCAGACAATTGCTTTATCTCCATTGAGAGAAAAAAAAATTCCCCCTACGGCCTCAGAGATATAGAGGAAAAAATATACACACTTTTTTTTTTTTTTTTGTTACAATTCTTTCCTGCTATTGAGTTCCCTAGGATCTGCGGTATGGCGGGTGATTCTGTTATGATTGAGTCACCGTAGGAGGCAGACACAAAAATAGAAGCTACGTCCAGAAAACCAGAGAAGTTGGCAACTATCAGATTGCAGACCCCTGAACCTATCAACACAACTAGCAGTAGCCGTGGGGGGTTCCTACGATGCCCTAGACCCCTCGATCACAGCTGGAGCGCTAAATAGCCTAAAGACAGAAAAGGAAATCTAAACTGCCCCAGAGCAGACCCCAAAGTAAAAGGCAGCCCCCAACATATAATGACGGTGAAGCAAGATGAAAAAACACTCACACAGAAAGATAGGCTGCGCAAACGATGGGGCCCAAGCTAGCTAAACAGAACAGGAAAGGAAGGTTGCTGTCTGCAATCTGCCAAAACCCTATCAAAGACATAAGCCAACAAGCTGATATGAAAAAGACCCTGAAGCAGCTAGGCTTCAAAAACTAAATCAGCACTCAGGTATTTTCAGAAGACAGAGCTAAAGGAATTCAGCACACCCCAGCAGGGAATGGCAGAAATCCAGAAAAACAAAGCAAAACAAAGTCTAAGCACAAATGCAAAAGGCCGAGCAGAAAACTTAGCTTTAGAGGAGCAGGAATTCAGACTGGTCTCCAAGGATCCCACAGAGAAATCACCCACAGGGCAGAAGGGCGTCGGCAGCCTTATATCCAGTCAGTAACTCCACTCAGCCAGTCATCATCATCAGACTCAGGTGTTTGATAATCAGGCTCACTACCTTTCTTTACCAGAAGAGGGAGTTCCTCGGGCCTCAGTAGTGAAGGGGAAAATGAACTCACAACACACGCAGAGCTGTGCGGAGCCTCACTGTGAAGACCCGTGCAGAGCCTCTTGGAGCTGGACAGAGCCTTGCAGAGCGGTGCGGAGGCTCGCTGTGAAGAAACTGTTGGGGCGGATAGACTACCGTGCACAGGCGGTGAGGGGCCTGAGAGGGCATGGGGAATCCACAGCATGCCCCCAAGGAGGGATGGTTGCCCGAAAGGGGGTGGAGCCGCAAAAGGGGGTGGTGACCCAAACAGGGATGGTTGCCCAAAAAGGTTGCAGTAACCCAAACAGGGATGGTTGCCCAGAAAGGGGTGGAGTCCCAAAAGGGGGTGGTGGCCTAAAAAGGAGCGGCGGCGAATGTGCCGAAGAACTGTTGCCGGGAACAGTGTTCATTCAGCGCGTTTCTGGCATCCTGTTTCATTTATCCATCTGACAAGACATCACAGAGGTGTTCTGTGGAGGTCAATGGGGAGAGTGTGGCTGGAATTTTGGACTCAGGGAGCCCGGTGACCCAGGTGCGCGCCACACTCCCTGTCTGATTCCCAGAAGGAAGATGGAAGTGCACTGCATCCATGGGGTCGCTAGGGATTATCCAGTGTCCAGGGTAATCATTGAGACGCCCACTATTATTTCCAGCCATTACATCCCTGTAGTCCCGGACTTGCCATACCCTGTTGTAATAGGCCAGGACTTTGAATGGTTTTGGAACTTGTGGGAGGAAAGGGGAGTGTCTGATCGCTCAGAGAGGAGCAGGAATGACCCGACGGAAGCCCCACTGCAGCAGGTGGTAGGGGTTTTGGATGGTGTGATGCATAAAGACGAAGAGGTAGCACCCCCTAAGGTTGGTGTCCTAGGGTTAGGGGTGACCAGGAAAAAGTGTCTAATTGACCAACTCTGGGACTTAGCAGAGGTGACCAACAGTATGACCGTTGAAAATGGGGTAGCTCCATGAAAGTGGTCTGGCACCTGTCTAAATGGGGACTTTTTGTTCCTGGGTGACAGGGTGAGTAGTGGTGACTCCCATTCAGACTGTGAAGCAAGCGGAAAAGAGTGAGGTAAGGTGGACCCGGATACAGATGTCAAGTCTTCCCGTCGTCGCCGGGGACTCGGCAGCCGCAGAAAGACAGGGTCAGGGGCAAACAAGGTTAATGTCCTTGATAAGGAGGTCACTTTACAACTGGCAAACCCCAGCACAGAAGTAGTCGATGATGTGAGGAAAATAAAACTGACCCAGTGTGGCGATAGGGGTCCAACAGCTAACATTGCAGTTCGAGAAGAACTCCGAGGAAAAACAGAGAGCCTGCAGAAGCTGTCCGAATCGACCGCTGCCACCCGACAACGAGAGGATCAAATCGACAAACTGACAAAGGAAATGTGCACAAGGAAAGAGCGAGCCGACAGTTTCCACCAGGTGGAAGCGCACGTACAAAGCTTGGAGAAAGAGTATGACGAGGTCTGTCAACAGCTGGTGACTGAGAGGTTGAAGGTGTCGAGTTTCGAAGCCGCCAACACCGCACAGCTGGTTCAGGTGCGTCACCAGGCTTCTGAGCTCTCGGCAGCCACTGCTCAGCTCGGAGAGAAAGAGGCACAGGAGCAGAAGCTGCTTCATACCACCAAGGAGAAGCAGCGCTTTGCTTGGCAGGAGGACGCAGAACACGTGTCTCAGCTGGAAATGACCTGCTGCAACAAAGAGCAGGAGTTTCAGCACCTCGTCAAAGAGTTTTCTCGTGAGAAGCAAAAAGTGGCAGATTTACAGGTCGATTCAAAGAGTTTGAAAGAACAGAAGTCTGAGGAAATTGCGGTTTTAGAGTGAAAAATAAGTTCAATGTGGAAAGCAGGGACACAAGGTGAACAAGCCCTTTGGGGACTATCCGCAGACTTGGAGGAGAATAACGCATACATCAAAGAGGCCCATGAGAAGCATCAGCAGGAGCTTCACCAGAGAAAGGACGAGCATTGCTGCTTGGCAGAGGAGCAGGATAAAGGTCTCTGAGAGTTCAAGATCGAGCAGGAGGCTAAGCAAGAGGCTAAGGCCCAGCTTCAGAAATACATGGACAGCCGGAAAAATGAGCTCTCTGCTCTACAGAATGAACTGTCACCCTCTCCAATTCTGATCGCAATGAAGGGGAGTGAGCTGGAGAGACTGACCAAAGAAGTGGCCTCCAGGGAGGAAGAAATCCCGCAGGGGAATTGCTACGCAGACAGCCTCACCAGGGAGGTCGACGTCTTGAAAAACCGCTCTGACTCTCAGGACTAGAAGATCAAACACTATGCCTAAGAAGGTGAGATTACGCTCCTCCAGTGCCTGGTAGAGGTGCCGAGGATGTGGGAGAAATGTTTGCCAGTGAGGTCGTGCATGAGGTATTTAGAAAGGAAGTGGAAGCGTGTAGTGTGAACTGGGCACCAGAGACTCAGCAGTTGGTTATACTGGAGACTAGGGAAGTCACAGTGAAGCAGGTGGCTATACTGAGTGACATGCACCTACACTGCCTCCGCACGAAACAGGTGATCATGTTGAGGAATAAGGAAGCCGCTCGATGTCTGGATTATGCAAGCGAAGCTCAAAGTCGGCTGGGGCTTGTGGAAGAAATCGTTCAAGTGCCCAGATGTCTGGTGAGGAAAGTCATTGGGACACTTGGACATGTAATGCAAGAAATTGTGAATAAGTCAGGTGTGGCGAGTGTGGGCATCCCAACTGACGCCGAAGCCCAAGTAGCTGGTGAAGATGCGATGGTTCCATTTTTCGTTGTCGTATCAATAGAGAGCCTTAAAAATATTCAAATACTTCTGGAATATCAGGTGGTGTACCTACAAGAAGCAGAGCAGCTGAGACAGGAAAGACTGCAGATTAAGGTACAGCTACAGGAAATGGAATGAAGGTGGCGACCACTTCCAACCCGAGGTATAGAGGGACAAAGGGGTTCTCTAAAGACTAGAAGTATGCAATATGAAGCTAAAAGGGTTAGAAGTTGTGACTCCTCTGTTAATTCAGTGCTGAGTAGCATAGGCAGGAAACCCTGTAGCGGACGTAGTGACAAAGGGTCAGACTCAGACCCGACAGTAGGCTCGACTGTAAAAGAGTCTCGCGGCCGCACAAAGCAGTGGAGGTGGTCAGGGAGAAAATGGTCCGACAAAGGGGCAACCCTACCAGAGGAGGTGACGGAGTCAGATCATACATTGTTTCAAAAAGGTTTAGTCATAGAGCCCGATTTTGAAAGACGGGTGCACTATCAAAGGCGACCGAAAAGGGTCTCTGGTCAGGTAATGGAAAGTGCCAAGCACAATGGCTTTAGGCAGAGAGGGAGGTATGTAAGGAGGATAATGGCCGTATAGTCGGCGGGAGGTATATGTCTCAGAGATGACTGCTCCCTGGGATTCAACCCAAAGTATTTTGCTTTAGTGCACGTGAGCACTAAGCTGTCGTTTAGTGCACCTGGGTCCGGGTAGCTATGAGAGATGGACAGATCTGGCTACCCATACACCTCCCCTGTGGGTGTGGTTACAGCCAACAAAATGGAGGCTGTTTGGCACATGGTCTGTGTGCAGAGAGGGAGAAGCTTTCCTGTGTGTGGGGTTCCAGACCGTGCCTGCGTGCTGGACATTGCCCAGCCTGTGTGCCCACAGGTCTGAGGGAACAGAAACCGGCTAAGGACATTTTTGTGTTGTTTTGCCTGCTTTATAGGCCGTGAACCTTTTGTGGTGCTGCCGGGTTTATGAAGCAAATAAACCCACATGGACTTTTAAGAGAACGTGTCTCCTGTTTTCCTCCTGCCGCACCTGAGTGAGTACAACTCCTACAGTATGTTAGGTGTGAAATTATGGCTACACGCTTGTAGGTGAGAACAATGGGGGCTACAGAGGAATGACTAACATGGCAGGGATATCCTGGAAAACAGGTTATTCCAATCATCCACCTCTTATTGGTGAGGGTTTAACCACTCGGATCCCCCCTGCACTCTCGAGAAGGAGGCTCTGAAAGAAGTGGTGACCGGATGTGTGCAAAGACTAAATGATGCTGTGACCAGACGTGTGCAGAGACTAAATGGTGCAGTGACTGGTCCACTCCATTTAGTCTCTGTACTTGGCTAACTCTGAAGGTCCCATAGAAAGTGAACAGCATGGTGGTTCACATTTCCTGCCACTGCACCATTCAGACGTGGCTGAACAACATATCACCTGGATAGCACCACTCAAAGATTGTCAAATACTTATTTCCCCCACTGTAGAGAGATAGATAGATAGATAGATAGATAGATAGATAGATAGATAGATAGATAGATAGATAGGAAATAATTATTTGATCCCTTGCTGATTTTGCAAGTTTGCCCACTGACAAAGACATGAACAGTCTATAATTTTAAGGGTAGGTTAATTTTAACATTGAGAGATAGAATATTAAAAATAAAGTCCAGAAAAGCACATTGTATAAATTATATAAATTTATTTGAATTTTGTAGTGAGAAATAAGTATTTGATCTCTATGGCAAACAAGACTTAATACTTGGTGGCAAAACCCTTGTTGGCAAGAACCGCAGTCAGATTTCTGCTGTAGTTGATAATGACGTTTGCGCACATGTCAGGAGGAATTTTGGTCCACTCCTCTTTGCAGATCATCGCTAAATCATTAAGATTTTGAGGCTGTCGCTTGGCAACTCGGAGCTTCAACTCCCTCCATAAGCTGTCTATGGGATTAAGGTCTGGAGACTGGCTAGGCAACTCCATGAATTTAATCTGCTTCTTTTTGAGCCACTCCTTTGTTGCCTTGGCTGTATGTTTTGGGTCATTGTCTTACTGGAAGACCAAGCCACGACCCATTTTTAATGTCCTGTCGGAGGGAAGGAGGTGGTCACTCAAGATTTTAGGGTACATGGCTCCCTCCACTCTTCCATTGATGTGGTGTAGTCCTGTGCCTTTAGCAAAGAAACACCCCCAAAACATAATGTTTCCACCTCCATGCTTGACAGTGGCGACGGTGTTTTTTGGGTCAAAGGCAACATTTCTCTTCCTCCCAACACGGCGAGTTGAGGTAATGCCAAAGATCTCAATTTTTGTGTCATTTAACCACAGCGCCTTCTGCCAATCACTCACAGAATCATTCAGGTGTTCATTGGCAAACTTCAAACGGGCCTGCACATGTGCCTTCTTGAGCAAGGGGACCTTGCGGGTACTGCAGGATTTTAAACCTTTATGGCGTAATGTGTTACTAATGGTTTTCTTGGTGACTGTGGTCCCAGCTGCCTTGAGATCATTAACAAGTTCCCCCATGTAGTTTTAGGCTGATCCCTCATCTTCCTCATGATCAGGGATAGCCCATGAGGTGAGATTTTGCATGGTACCCCAGATCGATGTTGATTGACAGTCATTTTGTATTTTTTCCATTTTCTTACTATTGCACCAACAGTTGTCTCCTTCCCACCCAGCGCCTTACGTATGGTTTTGTAGCCCATTACAGCTTTGTGCAGGTCTTTGATCTTGTCCCTGACATCCTTACAAAGCTCTTTGGTCTAGCCCATGTTGTAGAGGTTAGAGTCTGACTGATAATTGAGTCTGTGGACAGGAGGCTTTTAGAAGGCTAACTGCACACGTGGAATTGCCGCAGAAATTTCCGTGGCAATTCTGCAACTCCCTGCGGGAAATATGCAGGAAATACGCAGGAAATACGCATGCGGAATTCCCGCAAAAAACTAGCATTTTGCAAGCGTAATTAGCTTGCAGAATGCTAGCGTTTTCCAAGCGATCAGTAGCATCGCTTGGAAAACTGATTGACAGGTTGGTCACACTTGTCAAACATAGTGTTTGACAAGTGTGAGCAACTTTTTACTATTGATGCTGCTTATGCGGCATCATTAGTAAAAAGATATAATGTTAAAAATATTAAAAAAAAAATCGTAATAATCTCACCTTCCGGCGGCCCCCGCAGCCTTTCCGTTCCTCGTGTTGCTCTCGGCAACTCCAGTTCCCAGCGATGCCTTGCGACAATGACCACAGATGACGTAGCATCAGGCGAGACCTCTACGTCATCATAGGTCATTGTCGCAAGGCATCGCTGGGATCGGAAGATGCTGGCAGCGTGGTGAGAGGCGGGAAGGACTCCGGGGGACGCCGGAAGGTGAGAATATCACAATTTTTTATTTTAATTCTTTTTTTAACAGAGATATGGTACCCAGAGCTTGGAGGAGTGTCTCCTCTCCTCCAGACCCTGGGTACCATCCGCACATGATCCGCTTACTTTGCGCATGGTGGACATAGCCACATGTGGAAAGTAAGCGGATTCAATGCATTCCTATGAGTGCGGAATCGCCGCAATTCCACACAAAGAATGAGCATGCTGCGTATTTTTCCGCGATGCGATTCCGCTGCGAAAAAATACGCAGCATTAGCACAGCATGTGTGGAATGTCATTGAATTCAATGGGTTGCGTTTTGTATGCATTTTCGCAGCGAAAAAACGCGGCAAAAACGCTTACCATCCGCAACGTGTGCACATAGCCTAAAGGTGACTATGTAAGAAAACTGTCTTTAATGCAGGTTTATTAGGAGACTCTAACTGGTCTGTAGGAGTCAGAACTCTTAATGGTTGGTAGGGGATCAAATACTTATTTCTCACTGCAAAAATGCAAATGCATTTATATAACTTATACAATGTGATTTTCTGGATTTTATTTTTGATATTCTATCTGTCAATGTTAAAATTAACCTACCCCTAAAATTATGAACTGTTCATGTATTTGTCAGCGAGCAAACTTACAAAATCATCAAGGGATCGATCGATCGACAGACAGACAGACAGACAGACAGACAGTTGTGCTCAAAAGTTTACATACCCTAGCAGAATTTTTGGTTTCTTGGCCTTTTTTCAGAGAATATGAATGATAACACCAAAACTTTTTCTCCACTCCTGGTTAGTGGTTGGGTGAAGCCATTTAATGTCAAACTACTGAGTTTTCTCTTTTTAAATCATAATGACAACCCAAAACATCCAAATGACCCTGATCAAAAGTTCACACACCCTGGTGATTTTGGCCTGATAACATGCACAGAAGTTGACACAAATGGGTTTGAATGGCTACTTAAGGTAACATCCTCACCTGTGAACTGTTTGCTTATAATCAATGTATGTACATAAAAGCTGAGTGAGTTTCTGGGATCCATACAGACTTTTGCATCTTTCATCCAGCCACTGACATTTCTGGATTGTGAGTCATGGGGAAAGCAAAAGAATTGTCAACAGATCTTCGGGAAAAGATAGTTGAACTGTATAAAACATATTCTGTGAAAAATGGCCAAAAAAGCAAACATTCTGCTGGGGTATGTAAACGTTTGAGCACAACTGTAGATAGATAGATAAAATATAGATATCCATGAGATATATAATTAGTGTCTTGGGTGTGTAATTTACTGTATTTGTATTTAGCTAATAAAGGAATAAAATGACATGAGGATCACCCCTATTGATATTATCAGGCTGGAAATGTCAATGGTTATTGGGCCCTTCCCAGCCTAAAAATACCAGCTTGCAGCAGCCGCGGAATTGGTGCATCACATTAGATGCTCGAATTCTGGCGCTTTGCTCTGCTCTTCCCTGGTGCGGTGACAATCGGGGTAATGGTAGGTACAACTCTCAGAGTTGCTAGGTCTCGATGAGCTCAACGTGAGCCAATGATGCTGATGAGCACTGTCATCAGTACCTGGCACCTGTGTATAGCAGAACTTTACTGCTATTCAGTCACTGGAGCCAAATTCTGGGAATGTGGACTACAATGGAACTTGTAGGAACATTTTTACAAATAAATTGGTGAAAGAGGGACAGTGTCATGTGTTTATTTCTGTCTTTTTCTGTTTTTCAGATATCCATTCCTTGACTACAGCGGATTTGGTGAATTACTGCAGAACCTTTTTTCCTTTTGCAATAAATTGGTGAACAAGGGATAGTGTTGGGGAGTCTCCATTTAAATAAAGTGTTTTTTTTTTCTATGTGTGTGTTTTTTTTAATTACTGGTTAGTAATGGGGATGTTGGATAGATCCCTCTCAATTACTAACCCCAGGAGTTGATGGCAGATATGATTTTTGACAAAACACTGTCATCAACCCCAACTACCATTATCCCAAATTCCACCGTACCAGGGTAATCAGGAGGAGCCTGGCATCTAATGTGATGTGCCAATTCTGGAGCAGCTGCAGACTGGTATTTTTAGGCTGCGAAGGGCCCAATAACCATGGACCTTCCGAACTTGATAATATTAGCCCACAGCTGTCTGCTTTAACTTGTCTGGTTATCAAAATAGGAGGAAACCCAAAGTAATTTTTTTTCGTTAAGGCCGGTTTCACATTAGCGCATTTTCAGCGCGCGCACGGCCGGGGGTAGCTCCGCCCCCGAACCGGCTCTCTGCCCGGCGTGCCCGCCCCTTCCTTGTAGCGCCGCCTCCTAGCGGACAGCGGCGCCTGCGATCGGCGCACCCTATCTTTAGCATAGGGTGCGCCGATCGTGCGCAGGCCGTGCGCTAGTTGCGCTTTGACCTGCGCTGCGCACTTTTGACGGTGCGCCGTGCGCGCCAAAATCAAACTTTTCGGATTTTGGCGCGCACGGCGCACCGTCAAAAGTGCGCAGCGCAGGTCAAAGCGCAACTAGCGCACGGCCTGCGCACGATCGGCGCACCCTATGCTAAAGATAGGGTGCGCCGATCGCAGGCGCCGCTGTCCGCTAGGAGGCGGCGCTACAAGGAAGGGGCGGGCACGCCGGGCAGAGAGCCGGATCGGGGGCGGAGCTACCCCCGGCCGTGCGCGCGCTGAAAATGCGCTAATGTGAAACCAGCCTTATTTATGCATTTATTAGCTAAATGCAAGTACAGTACACTACACACATAATACACTAATTACATATCTCATAAATATCTATTTATCTCAGTATTTGCACAACTAACACCTAAACATCTGTCATTTCTATTCTGCATTCTATTTTGGCACGTGTCACACGAATGGTGCACATGGATATAATAATAATAATAATAAATTTTATTTCTATAGCGCCGACATATTCCGCAACACTTTACATTTCAGAGGGGACTTGTACAGACAATAGACATTACAGCATAAAAATCACATAGATCATAACAGATACCAAGAGGAAGCTTACAATCTATGAGGGAAAAAAAGGGAGACACGAAAGGTGGGTGGCAACAGTTGCCCTGATTGTATGGACCAGCCAAAATGTTAAGTGTGTAACAGTACAGACGCAAAGAACTAATGGATGCATAAAGCATGTGGGAACATGATGCAGGGAACCTGGTTATGGTAAAAACTTTAGACTGTGCCACACAGGGATAGATTAAGTTAATGTGTTGAGGCGATAGGCCAGTCTGAATAAATGAGTTTTCAGGGCACGCTTAAAATTGTGGGGATTGGGGACTAATCGTATTGACCTGGGAAGTGCATTCCAAAGAATTGGCGCAGCACGTGTATAGTCTTGGAGACGGGAGTGGGAGGTTCTGATTATTAAGGATGCTAACCTCAAGTCATCAGCAGAACGGAGGGCGCGGGTAGGATGGTATAATGAAACAAGGGAGGAGATGTAGGGTGGTGCTGAGCCATGAAGAGCTTTGTGGGTGAGGGTAATAAGTTTGTACTGGATATGTCCGATACTGTTTTTGCGGTAACGGAAACATCACGACGTGTGAAGGAGGCAGGCCTTAAACAACGTGAAGCCTGCTGTGAAAATTTTGCCTTGAGCTGATGACTAGTAAACATGGTGGATAATTTGGCAACAAACGGTTTATCTACGAATACATCTATATGGCATGGCATAGCAGCGTGACGTCTGTGTGGTCCATGCAAGGATCATAAAACACATAAATGTGAATGTAGCCTAAATTTGCAAATACAGGTGCTAAACATTGTGCTACAGTTCAGTTAGGGTGGCCCTTCTGATAGTCCAGCATCTTGGTGGTTTTGACAGTACCAGATCTTTAGGATGTCTTTGTGCTTAAGCCATGTGTCATCACGACTTACCGTTTTTTCCATCAGCGTTGTCAATGTTAAAATAACGAGAAAGGGAAAGTGTATAAAAAGAGCGAAGTGCTGCTCTGCGCTGCTCCAAAGTAAACTTCAGATCTGGTGAGACAGGAGCAAAGAAAATTACCGTAGTTCAGTGTGAAAGATATGCATCGCCCTACAAATAAGAAATAACCCAAACTTTTAAGGTGAAAAAATAGAGCTCATTGGGGGTGCTGTGCAGTATAATAAATGCTGTACTCCAAAGCAAGGAAAATAGAGTTCCTCTATAGCCATTTCTAACCCATGGAGCTAACATAATTGTCAGTCTCCCTGCAGCCTTAAGAAAAAATTGATAACACGTTGTAATATCAAAACTCAATTCTGCTGCCCTGAAAAACATCTGAACTCTGGTGCACTGAAAAACTCAGCTCTGCTACATCTAAACCCTGCTGCACTTCAAATTTCAGCTCTGCTACATCTAAATCCGCTGTACTCAAATAACCTGCTCTACTACATCTGAACCCTGCTGCACTGCAAAACTTAGCTATGCTACATCTAAACCATACTTAAGGCTATGTGCACACGCTGCGGATTTTGCTGCGGATCCGCTGCGGATTTGGCCTCTGCGGATCCGCAGCAGTTCTGCAGACAGTGTACGGTACAATAAAAGTCTATGTGATTTACATTCTGCTGTGCACATGCTGCGGTTTTTCAACTGCAGAAAACAGGTCAATTCTTTCTGCGGATTCCGCTGCGGTTTGCCACCTATTCCATTGTCCAGGTGGCAAACCGCAGGGGAAAACGGCAGGCCAATCCTGCGGTTTTACCTGCGGATCCGCAGATACAAATCCGCGGGTGAATCCGCAGCATGTGCACATAGCCTTACTGAAATACTCTGCTCTACTACATCTGAACTTTGCTGCACTGCAAAACTCAGCTATGCTACATCTAAACCATACTTTACTGAAATACTCTGTTCTACTACAGCTGAACTTTGCTGCACTGCAAAACTCAGCTATGCTACGTCTAAACCCTGCAGTACTGAAATTCTCTGCTCTACTACAGCTGAACCCTGCTGCACTGAAAAACCCAGCTCTGCTACATCTGAACCCTGCTGCACTGAAACATGGATTTTTTGTGAGTACTCACCGTAAAATCCTTTTCTCCGAGACGCTCATTGGGGGACACAGAGACTGTGGGGGACACAGAGACTGTGGGTGTGTGCTACTGCCGTCTGGAGGCTGACACTAGGCATACAAAAAACAAGTTAGCTCCTCCTCCACCGCATACACCCTCGCCCCTATAGCGGGCGGAAACCAGTTTAGTGCAAAAGCAGTAGGAGGACATACAAAAATTAGCCTTAATGCAATAAATCATATGTCTGAAAAAAGGATCACCCTGTCTTAAACAAGAAAATATGTTAAATAATAAGTATGAGCCAACCGGCTATCAGGGTGGGTGCTGTGTCCCCCAATGAGCGTCTCGGAGAAAAGGATTTTACGGTGAGTACTCACAAAAATTCATGTTTCTCCATCGTCTCACTGGGGGACACAGAGACTGTGGGACGTCCTAAAGCAGTCCCTGGGTGGGATAACACTCACTGATCCAAGCCGCATGCTTTCCTGTTTAAAGGTGTGCCACTGCTGCTTGGAGAATTTTTCTGCCCAGGCTCGCATCTGACGAAGCCTGAGTATGCACACTGTAATGTTTACAAAAAGTGTGCAGGCTGGCCCAGGTTGCTGCCTTGCATACCTGTTCTGCCGAAGCCTGGTGCCGAAGCGCCCACGAGGCGCCCACTGCCCGAGTAGAATGCGCCCTTACTCCAGCTGGAACTGGCGTGCCTCTAATACGGTAAGCCTCCTGAATGGTTAGGCGAATCCATCTGGCTATGGTTGACCGTGAGGCTGCGAGGCCCTTCCTGCGCCCTTCGGGGATCACAAACAACGAATCCGTCTGGCGGAAAGGTGCTGTCCTCGACACGTATCTACTGAGAGCTCTTACCAGATCCAATGTGTGGAGCGCCTTTTCCACCCTGTGAACTGGCGCTGGACAGAAAGAAGGCAGCACAATGTCCTCATTAATATGGAACGAGGACACCACCTTTGGTAAAAAAGGTGGCGGAGGCCTAAGGACTACCTTGTCCTTAAAAAAGGTCAGGAAAGGGGCTCTACAAGATAACGCTCCCAACTCCGATACTCGCCTAATGGATGTTATGGCTACCAGGAACACAACCTTTCTGGATAGATATGCCAATGAAACATCCTGTAGTGGCTCAAACGGAGCCTCCTGTAGTACCGACAGGACCAGATTAAGATCCCAGACCTCCAATGGTGCTCTGAAGGGAGGTATTAAATGAACGACCCCCTGCAGGAACGTTCTGACCTGCAAATTGGTAGCGATCTTTCGCTGAAACAGGACCGACAGGGCCGATATCTGTCTTCTAAGGGAACTAGGCGCCAAACCTGCGTCTAGGCCAGACTGAAGGAAAGCCAGTATGTTGGGCACCGAGAAGGACAATGGCAGAACCCCGTGTTCCCGACACCACTAGAAGAAAACCTTCCAAGTGTTATAATAGATCCTTGCCGAGGCTGGCTTTCGGGCCCTTACCATTGTCGCGACTACCTCGCGCCCAAACCCCGCCTGGGTCAGCACCCAAGATTCAATGACCACGCTGTCAAACGCAGGGCCCCTAAGTTCGGGTGGCAGATCGGTCCCTGGGACAGTAAATCTGGTCGTTCCGGTAGCCGCCATGGTACGTCTGCGATGAGCTGTACCAGATCCGCGTACCATGCCCGTCGGGGCCAATCCGGGGCCAGCAGAATTGCCGGAACCCCCTCTGTCTTGATCTTCCTGATAACCCTGGGGAGAAGTGGCAGCGGCGGGAACAAGTATGGGAGCCGAAATTGGTTCCAGGGTATCACCAATGCGTCCGCTGCGATTGCTTGCGGATCCTGAGACCGGGCGACAAACACGCCCACTTTGGCGTTCTTCCTGGAGGCCATCAAGTCCACGTCTGGTGTTCCCCAGCGCTGGCAAATCTGCTGGAACACCTCGGGATGTAGTGACCACTCCCCGGCCGTGATGTCCTGGCGGCTTAGGAAATCCGCTGCCCAATTCTCGACGCCTGGAATGTGAACCGCTGAGATCATCGAGTGGGTCCTCTCGGCCCAGCGGAGCACATGTTCCACCTCGCGCATGGTTGCCCTGCTGCGTGTGCCCCCCTGGTGATTCACGTACGCCATGCCGTGGCGTTGTCCAACTGAATCCGAATTGGGTATCCTGCTAGCACGTGTTGGAAATGCTGCAAGGCCAACCGTATTGCTCGAATCTCCAACAGATTGATAGGGAGACAAGCTTCCTGAGGCGACCACTGCCCCTGTGCCGTGTGGTGGCGGAAGATTGCTCCCCAACCGGAGAGACTCGCATCGGTCGTGATCACTAACCAATGATCCGGAGGAAAGGGCTTTCCCTGCAGAAGCGACCGATCGCGTGTCCACCATCGAAGGGTCTGTCGGACCTGAGAGGACAACCTGCACGGGTGATCGAGTGAGAACGGGCTCCTGTCCCAAGCCGCTAACAGGGCATGCTGCAGGGGGCGGAGATGAAACTGAGCAAACGGGATTGCTTCCATCGCTGCCACCATCCTGCCCAGGACCCCCATCCCGAATCGGATAGTATGGAGGCCAGGCTGTTGAAGTCTTCGAGCTCCCTGTCGGAGTGCCAGAGCCTTGTCCTGAGGGAGAATTACCAATCCCTGGGAGGTATCGAATATCATCCCTAGGAAAACAATCCTCTGGGCCGGCTTGAGGAATGATTTCTTCCTGTTGATCATCCATCCTAGACGAGACAAGGTATCCAGTGTGATGGTGACACTCTCCTCGCACGCTGGACGGGACGGGCCCTTTACCAGAAGGTCGTCCAGGTATGGCAACACCACAATGCCCCGGGAGTGAAGAGTGGCCATGGCGACCGCCATCACCTTCGTGAATATTCTGGGGGCCGTGGCCAAACCGAAAGGCAGCGCCACAAACTGGAAGTGCCGTCCCTCGACCGCAAACCGTAGGAATCTATGATGCGGGGGAAAAATAGGGATGTGTAAATATGCATCCTGAACATCGATTGAGGCCAGGTATTCTCCCTTCTCCATGGAGGATATAACCGACCGGAGGGACTCCATGCGAAAATGCCTGACCCTGATGAACCTGTTTAGTAGCTTTAGGTCCAGAACCGGCCTTACCGCTCCATCCTTTTTGGGCACTGCGAACAGGTTGGAATAAAACCCTTGGGTTCTTTCGCTCCTTGGCACCGGAACGATGACCCCTTTGTGCTGCAGCACTTCGATGGCCCCCCGTAATGCCTCTGCCCGAGACCTTGACTTGGGAAGCCGGGAGGGAAAAAATCGTGTTGGCGGACTTTTTATAAACTCTATCTTGTACCCGGAAAATATCAGCTCCGTCACCCATGCGTCGCGTGCCACCGCAGCCCATATGTGACAGAACCGTTGCAGACGACCGCCAATCCTGCTGTCCTCGGGTACCGCACTTCTCGAGTCATTTTGTAGAGGGCCTCTGGGACCTGGCCCCCCTTGATCTGGGCGGACGCCCTCGCATCCTACCCAGCGGGTTGGTCCTGTAGGTGACCTGACGCTCTTTGTCATGGTTATAGCGCGCAGGAGCGGGGGTACTGGCCGTTGCCGTCCACGCGGGTGCGCGAAATGCCCGAAAACGCGCCTGAGGCTGACGAAATGGCGTCCCTGTCTTCTGTTGTGGGAGAAAACTACTTTTACCCCCTGTTGCGTCCGAAATGAGTCTATCCAATTCTTCCCCAAATAGTCGGTTACCCTGAAAGGGCAGGGAAGTCAAGGATTTTTTAGACACCGAATCAGCCCGCCACAGCCTTAACCACAAGGCTCTCCTAATGGCGATTGCGTTTGCTGCTGCAAGTGCTGCGCTATTAGCTGCATCCAAGGATGCATTAATTAGATAGTCACCCGCCATTGCGATCTGACTTGTTATCTCAGCCACCTCTGCTGGCAACTCCCTATCCTGCAGGATCTCATTTAAAGAGTCCGACCAGGACATCATGGCTTTGGCTACCCATGTTGCCGCAAAGGAAGGGAAGAGTGCTGATCCTGATGCTTCGTATACCGAGCGCGCTAATCCCTCTATGAGCCGATCCGTGGGGTCCTTGATGGCCGAACCACTAGGCACTGATAACAGGGATCTCGAGGCCAGGCGGGATACTGGGGGGTCCACCGCCGGAGACTCTGCCCATTTTTTACAGAGCTCTGGCGCAAATGGATATCTTGATCCTAGCGTCTTCTGTCCTGAAAAACGCTTGTCTGGCCGTTCCCGGTGGCGCTGCACTATATCCTCGAACTCAGGATGAGTGCTGAACACTCTCCGCGGCTTCCGGGCCTTTTTAAAAGACACCTTATGCCCTGCGGTTAGGGTGACCTCATCATCAATACCCAGAGTCTGGTTGACAGCCTCAATGAGACTGTCCACCGTCTCCCGGCACCCTGGGGTGTCCAGGTCCAAGGATTCTTCCACATCCTCTACTGAGCTCTGCTCGCTCCCTGAAAGGGGTGACGGCGAGCGTGATGCCACACTCGCAGATGCTGAAGCACCGGAGGGGCCTGGCGACACAGTATGGGTTCCCTTCCTATGTGCCTGCCTAGAGAGAGTGCGGCCCCTGCAGGCCGGCGGCTCATGTGAGGAGGCAGAACCCTCCCAACCAGGCGAGCCGTCATCTCTACCCCTATCCGGGGCCTGAAGGGTCTCAATTGCCTTTGTTAATGATACCATAGACCGAGAGAGGGATACCGCCCACTCTGGGGGTTCCGGACCCCTGGGCTCTGCTGCGGGGGAGGGCTCCTGGGCGCGTTCGGTGTCACAGGTTTCACATAATTTACTGGTCTGCGCTCGTGGGAATCTAACCCCACAGGAAACGCATGCGGCATAGAAGGATGCGTGCGCTTTACCTTTTCCAGACATACTGCTGGAAAAAGGCCAGAAAAATAAATAGATAAATAGATTCTCATATATATATATATATATATATATATATATATATATATATATATATATATATTTATTTATTTTTTTCCCCCTTTTTCAAGGAGGGCGAATGCGGAGGAGAGGGGAGCTCTATATGCCCTAGCGTGGCCTTCAGGCCGGGGTCACACTTACCCCTCCGTAGTCCTTTTCCCGGCTCCTGCCGTGGGAGGCCCCTCCAGCTGCGTTGGTGGCGGTCTCAGGGGACTGCCGCGCTTTGCGGTAAGCTGCGCTTCCTGCGGCCTACCCCGGACTGCCGTCGGGGATTCCATTTTATCCGGTGCCCGCCCTGCCAGGAGGGGGGCGGCGCCGGAAGTGACGCCGACGGACGCCGCACTGAGGGCGGGACTTCCGCCCGCGGATCAGGCCGGAGCCGCGGCCTAAATTACGATACCCCCCGCCCCGGATCCTGTAACGCCGATACCGGGGACGGGGGGCGCCGAAGCGACGCCACCTAAGACGCGGTAGAAGCACTTCCGCCCGCGGCCTAGGCCGAAGCCGCGGGCTAAATTAATGGCGCTACCCACCTGGGGTCCAAACGCCGGGCCCCAGCGACGTCCTCTCCTCCACCTCCTGTGCAGCCACTGCCCGCTCTGCCCCAGGTATTGGGGGGGGTTTGGGGGGGTGGTCCACCTGACTCTGCGCCCAGGGCCCTCCGCACCTGCTAGTCTCCTTCTTGGACGGTGCAGGCACCCTAACTCCGTCTGCCCTGTAGGGGCGAGGAGAGGGACCGTCCGCCGCCGTGCAGCACCGCCGTCAAGCGTTGGTGGAGCAGTGGGGGCGCACAGACTAGTCTTGTGCCCGTGTGCAAGCCCATGGTTTCCATACCTAGGGGTGGACAGGGCTAAGTCTGGCATAGTGTCCCACGTCGCGGGAGAGGAGACGTGGAGGGACTCTCGCACGTAGTCGCCCGTTGCTGGTTTGGGGAAATCGGATCCTTTCTATAGGATGCGTTGCCCCTTCTCGTCTTCAAAAAATAACAAACACGAAAAATAGATGTCTGGGGAAAAGTCCCAGAGGTGTCCCTCGGTGCGGGAAAGGATACGCGGAGCGATGCTCAACGCGTGCTCGCCCGTTGATGGTTTGGGGAGATCGGACCCTTTCTATAGGATCCGTCGCCCCTATCTCCTCTTCATAGTGAGAACCGAAAAAGAAACCTAGTCTGGAGAAACCAGACTGCGTGTGCCTCCAAAGACACTAAGCAAAAAACTGGTTTCCGCCCGCTATAGGGGCGAGGGTGTATGCGGTGGAGGAGGAGCTAACTTGTTTTTTGTATGCCTAGTGTCAGCCTCCAGACGGCAGTAGCACACACCCACAGTCTCTGTGTCCCCCACAGTCTCTGTGTCCCCCAATGAGACGAAGGAGAAAAACCCAGCTCTGCTACATCTGAATCCTGCTGCACTGAAACATGGATTTTTGTGAGGACTCACCGTAAAATCCTTTTCTCCGAGACGCTCATTGGGGGACACAGGTACTGTGGGTGTATGCTACTGCCACCTGGAGGCTGACACTAAGTGAACAAAAAAAAGGTTAGCTCCTCCTCCGCCGCATACACCCTCGCCCTGATTGCGGGCAGAAGTTTAGTGCAACAGCAGTAGGAGAACACAAAATAAATCAGTCTTAATGCAGAGAATAATATGTCTGAACAAAAGGACCACCCAAACATTAGCAAAAAATGCATATTAATTAAATAAACAAGAGCCAACTGGCTAATGGGGTGGTTGCTGTGTCCCCCAATGAGCGTCTCGGAGAAAAGGATTTTACGGTGAGTCCTCACAAAAATCCATGTTTCTCCTTCGTCTCATTGGGGGACACAGGTACTGTGGGACGTCCTAAAGCAGTCCCTGGGTGGAAGATGGACTCACCGATCCAAGCCACATGCACCTCCTGTTTAAAGGTGTGTCACCGCTGCTTGGAGAATCCTTCTACCCAGGCTCGCATCTGACGAAGCCTGAGTATGCACACTGTAATGTTTAGAAAACGTAAGCAGGCTGGACCAGGTTACTGCCTTGCATAACTGCTCCGCCGAAGCCTGGTGCTGAAGCGCCCAAGAGGCGCCCACTGCCCGAGTCGAGTGCGCCCTGATCCCTGCCGGAATCGGCGTGCCTCTAATGTGGTAGGCCTCCTGAATAGTTAAACGAATCCATCTGGCTATGGTCGCTTTTGAGGCTGCGAGTCCCTTCCTGCACCCTTCGGGGAGCACGAACAGCGTATCCGTCTGGCGAAAGGGTGCCGTCCGAGACACGTATCTCCTGAGTGCTCTCACCAGGTCTAGTGTGTGGAGAGCTCTTTCCACACGGTGTACTGGCGCTGGACAAAATGAAGGCAAGACAATATCATCATTAATGTGAAATGAGGACACGACCTTCGGCAGAAAGGGAGGAGCTGGCCTTAGAACCACTTTATCCTTGAAAAAAGTGAGAAACGGAGCTCGGCATGACAAGGCCGGCACCTCCGAGACCCGCCTAATGCAAGTTATGGCTACCAAAAATACCACCTTCCTGGAAAGGTATGACAAAGAAATATCTTGCAGCGGCTCAAAAGGAGCTTCCTGCAGGACACTCAAGACCAAGTTAAGGTCCCAGGTGTCCAGGGGAGCCCTATAGGGAGGTACCAAATGAACGTCTTCACCTGCAAATTAGTAGCAATCTTTCGCTGGAAAAGGACGGACAAGGCCGATATCTGTCTCTTAAGGGAGCTCGGGGCCAGCCCTGAGTCTAAACCCGACTGGAGAAAAGCCAAGATGTTGGGGATAGAAAAAGTTAGTGGAGAAAACCTGCGCTCTCGGCACCATGCAAAGAAGACCTTCCAGGTGTGATGGTAAATTCTCGCCGAGGTGGGCTTCTGGGCGCTAACCATTGTAGCAACCACCTCACGTGCAAACCCCGCCTGGGTCAGAATCCAAGACTCAACGGCCATGCCGTCAACCACAGGGCCCCTTATTTCAGGTGGAAGATCAGGCCCTAGGACAGTAGATCTGGGCGTTCTGGCAGTTGCCATGGGACGTCGGTGAGCAGCTGCACCAGATCTGCCTACCATGCCCGACGGGGCCTGTCTGGTGCCAGCAGATTTGCTGGAACCCCCTCTGTTTTGATTTTCTTGATGACCCTTGGGAGTTACGGCAGCGGAGGGAACAAGTATGGAAGGCGAAACTGGTTCCAAGGCAGCACCAACGCATCCACGGCGATTGCTCGCGGGTCCCGAGAACGAGCGACAAACCCGGGCACTTTGGCGTTCACCCTGAAGGCCATCAGATCCACATCCGGCGTCCCCCACCATTGGCAAATCTGCTAGAAGACCTCGGGGTGCAGAGACCGTTCTCCGCATGCGACACCCTGCCGGCTGAGGAAGTCCGCCGCCCAATTTTCTACGCCCGGAATGTGGACTGCCGAAATTACCGAGCGGTTCCTCTCGGCCCAGCGAAGCACGTGTTCCACCTTGCGCATGGTTGTCCTGCTGCGAGTGCCCCCCTGATGATTTATGTAAGCCACCACTGTGGCGTTGTCCAACTGAATCCGAACGGGACGGCCTGCCAGAAGGTGCTGGAAATGTTGCAGGGCCAAAGGAACCACCCGTATCTCCAACAAAGTTGATCGGTAGGCGTGCCTCCTGCTGCGACCATCGTCCCTGAGTCGTGTGGTGGCCAAAAACTGCTCCCCAGCCGAGGAGACTCGCGTCTCCCTGTTCCATGGCTGATATTACTGAACGGAGAGATTCCATTCGAAAATGTTTGATCCTGATGAACTTGTTCAGGAGTTTCAAATCCAGCACTGGCCTGACTGACCCGTCTTTTTTTGGGAACTGCGAACAGATTGGAATAAAAACCCTGAGTTTTCTCGTGCTCTGGTACGGGAACAATGACACCGTTGCGCTGGAGTGAATCGATGGCCCCTAGCAGCGCCCTTGCCCGGGGCTCTACTTTGGGGAGTCGAGATATAACAAAATGTTTTGGGGGATACCCGATAAACTCTATCTTGTACCCTGAGGACACCAATTCCGCTACCCATGAGTCGTGTGCTACCGTGCCCCAGGTGTGGCGAAACTGGAGCAGGCGGCCGCCTACTCTGCCATCCTCAGGTACAGAGTGCCCAGAGTCATTTGGCTGAGGCTCTTTGGGACCTGGTACCCCTCGGCCTGGACTGGTGAGCTCGTATCCTGCCCAGTGGGTTGGCTCTATATGTGACCTGCCGGTCTTTGTCCTGGTTGTAGCGAGCTGGCGTGGCGGCATTGGATGCTGCCGTCCACCCGGGGTTACGAAAAACCCAAAACCGTGCTTGAGGCTGGCGAAGCGGCGGTTTGGCTCTCTGCTGTGGGAGAAAACTGCTTTTCCCTCCTGTAGCATCTGCAATGAGCTTGTCTAATTTCTCGCCAAATAGACGGCCACCTTGAAACGTAAGGGAAGTGAGAGATTTCTTAGAAATCGGCCCGCCACATCCTTAACTAAAGGGCCCTCCTAATGGCGACTGCATTTGCAGTTGCCAGTGCCGCACAACTGGCCGCATCCAGAGAGGCGTTGATCAAGTAGTCACCGGCCATGGCAATCTGACTCGCAATTTCCGACACCTCCGTCAGTAGATCCCTATCCTGCAGGATCTTATTCAACGATTCTCACCATGACATCGTCTACCCATGTTGCTGCAAACGAGGGAGAAAACGCTGACCCTGATGCTTCATATACAGAGCGGGCCAAGTTCTCTATGAGCCGATCCGTGGGGTCTTTAATGGAAGAACCACTAGGCACCGACAACAAGGTTTTCGAAGCCAAGCGTGAGACTGACGGGTCCACCACTGGAGATTCCGCCCATTTCTTACAAAGCTCAGGTGCAAACGGATACCTTGCCTCCAATGTTTTCTGGCCCGAGAAACGCTTATCCGGTCGTTCCCTATGACGCTGCACTATGTCCTCGAACTCTGGGTGAATGCCAAATACCCTATGCGTTTGCTTCGCCTGCTTAAAGGCCACTTTATGGTCTGAGGCCATGGAGAAGTCATCCTCCTTTCCCAAAGTCTGATTGACAGCTTCGATGAGACTATCAACCGTTTCCCGACACCCTGGAGTATCTAGGTCCAGGGACTCGTTTGCGTCATCATCTGAACCCTGCTCGCTCTCAGAAAATGGTGACAGAGAACGAGACGCCGCACTCACGTATGCTGAAGCACTGGATGGGCCCGGGGATACTGTGTGGGTTCTTTTCTTATGCACCTGCCTAGTGTGAGCGCGGCCCCTGCAAGCCAGAGGTTCTTGTGAGGTGGTCGACCCCTTCCAGACAGGCGAGCCGGCGCCTCAGCCCCTATCTGGGGCTTGAAGGGTCTCGATCGCCTTTGTCAGAGATGCCATAGACCGCGATAGTGATAAGGCCCATTCCGGGGGATCTGAATCCCTGAGCTCTGTCACGGGGGGGGGGGCTCCTGGGCGCGCTCGGAGTCGCAGGTGTCACATAACTTTTTGGTTTGTGCTCGTGGAAACATACTCCCACAGGAGATGCATGCGGCATAAAGAAACGTGTGCGTCTTCCCTTTTACGGCCATATTACTGCTAGGCTGGACACCCACGAATACCTCCTATACGCTGGGATCTGAGGGGGAAGGAGGAGGAGGAGTAGCACCCCTAACCCCACGTAATATGGCCTCCAGGGTCGGGTTCACACTCACCCCAAACCTGTGTCCCCCGTGCTCCGCTCCTGTCTGCACCGCTGTTTGGGGAATCCTTCCTGCGTCTTTCCTCTGAGCAGGCCGCCACGTCCTCCCTCGGTCGCGGCCTACCCAGGAATGAAGCCGGGAGCTCAATTTGCTCGGCCTCCGCTTTGGTCACGGGGGGTTGGTGCCGGAAATGACGTCACGCCGGAAGGGCGGGACTTCCTGCCCGCGGCCTGGCTCTCGGCCGGAGCCGCAGGCTAAATTTTTACATGCCCGCCGCGGAAAGGGGCGCGCAGGAAGGACATCACGGGTGCCCCACTTCCTATGGGCGCCTGAATCGCCGCCAGAATCCGGCGTCCACGCCAGTGTGGAAGCGGGGGAAAAAAAGCGACAGAGGCTGCATCCTCCTCTCCTAGAGCCTCCGAATGGCCTTCATGAAGAATTCAGGTAGAGGGAATGGGGTGACTTATGGACGGTGCAGGCACCCTAGCTCCGTCTAACCCCTTCAGGGGGTGAGGAGAGGGACCGTCCGCCGCCTTGCCGCACCTCCGTCCTAGCGTTGGTGGAGCAGTGGGGGCCGCACAGGCTACTCTTGTGCCTCTGTACAGCCCCATGGTTTCAATACCTAGGGGTGGCCAGGGCTAAGTCCGGCATTATGTCCCACGTCGCGGAAGAGGATACGTGGAGGGATACTCGCACGTGCTCGCCCGTTGATGGTTTGGGGAAATCGGACCCTTTCAATAGGATCCATTGTCCCTGTCTTGTCTTCATAAAATAACAAACACAAAAATGGAAGTCTGGGAAAAAAGGCCCAGATACCTCCCACGGTGCGGGAAAGAATACGCGGAGGGCGATACTCAACGCGTGCTCGCCCGTTGATGGTTTGGGGAGATCGGACCCTTTCAATAGGGACCTTCGCCCCGGTCTTATCTTCATAGTAGGAAAAAAATGTCTGGAGACATTCAGTCGTGTGTGCCTCCAAAGGACACTAAGCAAAAAACTGGTTTCCGCCCGCAATCAGGGTGAGGTTGTATGCGGCGGAGAAGGAGCTAACCTTTTTTTTGTTCACTTAGTGTCAGCCTCCAGGTGGCAGTAGCATACACCCATAGTACCTGTGTCCCCCAATGAGACGAAGGAGAAAAACCCAGCTCTGCTTCATCTGAACCCTGCTGCACTGAAAAACTCAGCTCTGCTACATCTGAAAGCTGCACAATGTACAAATGCAAAAGACAAAAACACAAAGTAACAGGATAATGGGTAAAGTACAAAGGGGTCAAAATGGATATGATATATCACCTATATTATTAACTATTTATTATTAATTAAAACCAGACACTGGTGTAACAGGTGGAATATACATAGGTGGGACGCTCATTTATTTTCTATGATGAGTCATTGTATTACACAAAAAGTGCACGAAAATCAACAAAAATGCTAAAAAATAAGTTGAACACAAGGTCATATCCTGATGACACTCCCTTTAAGTCTGATGTGAGAGATGAAGCTGACAGTCAAAGCCTTTATTTCACCATGCAGTAATTAATTCTTACATGATGTATCTTGCCTCACTCGTCGTAGTTTAGCGGTTGTAAATGTCGGTAATCTCACCCGCCTTATCTAGTTACATGCTCCTTAACATGAATACCGTAATACAGACAATGGGAAATGGAATTAATCATGTATTGATATCAAGACAATACAATTTTGATACACACACACACGTATGTACCTTACGAGACTTTCCTCCAGGACACATGGCCCCTTTTGTGTTCCTGCCCCATACACTGTTTACATCTGGCTGCTTCCAGAGCTGTTAATAGCCATCAGTGGTGATGCGGAATGTCGGTCCCCCATAGATCTAATATTAAAAGGGTTGCTCCCATCTTCATAGATGGCTACTGTTGGATAGTGCTTGTAAATATAAGCAATTTTTCAATTTGCTGCTTCTTAAAATTATTAGTCGTTCTTGAGCTTTGAACAATTTGATTTTGCTTACAACTCGTTGCCTTGGAGACTGACCACCAAAACAATGTTACATTATCATTATTATGGCGCCATTAATCCATGGCGCTTTACTTGTTATATGTGTTCATCTGTTTTTTGTTGTTTTTTTTTAAAATGTTCAATATGGACAGCGGGATTTTAAGTTTATAGATGCTTACACCCAATTCATCAAGTATAATTTTTTTTTTTTTTTTTTTTAAAAGTTGCTAAATTAGGTGGAAATTAACTTTAATCCCACTCCTTCCCCTCCAAACTACCTCAGAGCAATTTCGCATACGTCTAAAATTTTGGGTCAAGTTTTGCAAAATTTTAAAAGGAACATGTGAATATTTGTTCTTGGGGAAAAAAAAAAAAAAGTACAAAAAGGTAAAATTTAAAAAAAAAAAAAGGAATATTCTCTCTTTTTTTAGGGATTATGACTTGAAATATTGTGGACCTGCTACAGTAAAATGGGCTCACCTGCTCTTTGCATGTCGTCCATGGGATGAACCTTCACTGTATATAGGCTTTTATTCAGATCCCGGTTCACTAGCAGGAGTCTAGAGAAACATGGACCTCAGATTAGAATACAGTGGAGAAATCAAGAAAATCCAAATATACCCCCAATAGCAGTTCTCAGTGATGGCATCAGTCGGCCCCAGGCCCTTATTAATGCCTACGTCCAATTTTTATTTTACCTCCCATATGCTTAAAAAAAAAAAAATAAATAAAATCAAGCAGTTTTGTTTAAGCAATTTTCGCTTTGTGCTTACAACTCCTATGCTGACTTATGTGTGATCATTTTTTTTATTTTAGATGCTTTGGGTCAATCAATCAATGAATATATTGACACCTGGGGGGTGTCACTAATCACTATGGCATTGTCCAATCAGAGCTGACTTGGCAGGACACACCTCTTTGACATGCAGAATGGTGACGCCCAGTCATTATTTATACATTTCTATGAGGAATAAAAGAGGAACAGAGTGATGTACTTTTGGAAATCACAGGGTAAAAAAAAATAAGTAAGCGAACTGAGAATCTGACAGTGAGCTCTCTAGGATTTCTTTCTTTCAATATATCGTACAGTATTTCTACAATGAACAGATGTGATACAATGCCCTACAACCGGAGTATATAAATCATGTTATACTGGCTCTTATTGATCATATACTAACAATAGAGACAGTTAAAAAAAACATGTCCTAGTCTAGAAGTATGTTCCCTGTATAATATTTGTTGGCGACTGATAAGTTTAGGGTGTGTGCACATGTTGCAGATTCTACCGCGGATCCGCAGCGGATTTGGCCCTGCGGGTCCGCAGCGGAAACTCCTGCGTTGTACAGTAACATTAAAGTCAATGGAATATGAAAAACGCTGTGCACATGCTGAGGAAAAATCCGTGCAAATTAGCTGTGGGTTTATTTCCGCAGCATGTCAATTCTTTGTGCGGATCTGCAGCGTTTCTGCACCCATTGACTTGCATTGATCAGCAGCAAAACCGCAGGTCTCAAAAAGATCTGCGGCTTTGCTGCGGGTGAAACGCTGCAGATCGGGAGTGGGGGAGAGTGTGGGCGGTGACTGTGTGCTTGTATGGTGTGTGGGCGGTGACTGGGCGTGTATGTGTGGGTCTGCGGGGCTCATCGGGCTGTCCGGGGGCTACCGGGGCTGTGCGGGTCTCATCGGGCAGTGCGGGGGTGGGTGCAGGGGTCTGCGGGGCTCATCGGGCTGTCCAGGGGTGTGCGGGTCTCATCGGGCTCTCCGGGGGTGTAAGCAGGGGTCTGCGGGTCTCATCGGGCTGTCGGGGGGTCTGTGCGGAGGTGATCGGGTCTCTGCAGGGGGCTCTGCGGTGTGTGTGTGTGTGTGTGTGTGTGTGTGTGTGTGCAGGCATCGTCTGATGGGACTACAAGTCCCAGCGGGCGATGCCTGCTACACTGTCAGTGAGTGACACATTAGCCAATGATGGGACAGTAGTAGTCCCATCATCCGGCTAATGTGTTGCACACAAAAAAAACAAAAAAAACACATACATTACATACAGAACATACATATAACATACAACACATAACATAGAGTACATACTCACCATATACACCTAATTCCCCGAAGCCATCAATCTCCTGTAATAAACATAAAATAATAAACCAACCTATACTCATCTCTCCGCCATAGTCCAAATAATAACGAGGGTCCCATAACGATCTCCCGTGGAGAACAGCCGCATCAGCTGATGCGACCGCTCTCCATGGGCTCCAGCACTGAAATGACAGGCAGAGGTATCCCTCCGCCGGGAAAAAGGTCCCGTAAACCTAGCCCTAGCCCTAATTCTCATACACCAGCATTGGTGTAAAGTGAGACTCTGAACTCAGGTAACCTCAGTGATGGACTGCAGGAGGCATTATCTCCTGTCAGTTCATCACTGGGAGGCCCTATAGAGCGGTCAAATCACCTGATGTCACTGTTCTATAGGGGAGATCGTCGTGGGACCCTCGTTATTAATTGGACTGCGTCGGACAGGGAGTATACTATTGGTTTATTATTTTTCGCTTTTTTCTAGGAGACGAGTGCGTCGCTTGGATCTGAGCGTGCAATAAAAATATGAAAACCGTGTTGTGTTTTATTTCTTTAAAAGACTTTATTCTTGTGTGTGTGTGTGTGTGCGTGTGTGCGTGTGTGTTTTTTAACCCTTTACCTCTCAAAACAAACCTATTTCAACACCCTCATCATCTCTCTGTCCAATAACCCTAAACGTCTCTTTGACACTATTCATTCTCTACTCAACCCAAAAGTACAGGCCCCAACCACGGAGCTTCGAGCTGACGATCTGGCCAATTACTTCAAAGAAAATTTGACCAGATCCGACAGGAAATTATCTCCCAATCACCTCATACCATGCACTGTCCTCCATCCCCCACTGCATATAGCTCACTCTCTGATTTTGAACCAGTCACAGAAGAAGAAGTAAGCAGTCTCCTAACATCTTCTCGCCCAACCACTTGCACCAGTGACCCATTTCCGTCACATCTACTCCAGCCCCTTTCGCCTGCTGTCACCCCTCACCTAACTAAAATATTTAACCTCTCTCTCTTCTGGTATCTTTCCCTCCTCATTTAAGCATGCCGTCATACATCCACTCCTTAAAAAACCATCCCTCGACCAAAACTGTGCCGCTAAATATAGACCTGTCTCTAATCTTCCCTTCATCTCTAAACTCCTGGAACGCCTGGTCCACTCCCGTCTTATCCGCTATCTCTTTGATAACTCTCTTCTCGACCCTCTCCAATCCGGTTTCCGCTCTTTACATTCTACTGAAACTGCCCTCACTAAAGTCTCTAATGATCTACTAACAGCTAAATCAAATGGTCATTACTCCATGCTAATTCTCTTGGATCTCTCTGCAGCATTCGACACTGTGGATCTTCAGCTCCTCCTCACTATGCTCCGTTCCATTGGCCTCAAGGACATCGTTCTCTCCTGGTTCTCCTCCTATCTCTCTGACCGCTCCTTTACTGTATCTTTTGCCGGTTCCTCCTCCTCTCATCTTCCCCTTACTATTGGGGTTCCTCAACGATCAGTCCTAGGCCCCCTCCTCTTCTCTTTGTACACTGCCCCTATTGGTCAAACAATCAGTAGATTTGGTTTCCAGTACCATCTCTATGCTGATGACACCCAATTATATGCTTCTTCTCCTGACATCACGCCAGCCTTTCTAGAAAACACCAGCGATTGTCTAAACGCTGTGTCTAACATCATGTCCTCACTATATCTGAAACTGAACCTGTCAAAGACTGAACTCCTTGTGTTTCCTCCAGCTACTAATGTACCTATACCCAACATTGCCATTTCCGTGTGTGGTTCCACTTTTACTCCCTAGCAACATGCCCACTGTCTTGGGGTCATGCTTGACTCCGAGCTTTCCTTTGTCCCCCACATACGATCACTGGCTCCCTCTTGTTATCTGCACCTCAAAAACATTTCTAGAATTCGACCTTTTCTTACTTTTGACTCCGCAAAAACTCTTACTGTTTCTCTTATTCATTCTCGTCTCAACTATTGTAACTCTCTTCTAATTGGTCTCCCTCTTACCAAACTCTCCCCCCTCCAATCTGTCTTGAATGCTGCTGCCAGGATCATATTCCTCGCCAATCGTTACACTGATGCCTCTACCTTGTGACAGTCATTACACTGGCTACCCATCCACTCCAGAATCCAGTACAACCTTATTACCCTCACCCACAAAGCTCTTCATGGCTCAGCACCACCCTACATCTCCTCCCTTGTTTCAGTATACCATCCTACCCGAGCCCTCCGTTCTGCTGATGACCTGAGGTTAGCATCCTCAATAATCAGAACCTCCCACTCCCGTCTCCAAGACTATACACGTGCTGCGCCAATTCTTTGGAATGCACTTCCCAGGTCAATACGATTAGTCCCCAATCCTCACAATTTTAAGCGTGCCCTGAAAACTCATTTATTCAGACTGGCCTACCGCCTCAACACATTAACCTAATCTATCCCTATATGGCACAGCCAAAAGTTTTTACCATAACCAGGTTCCCCACATCATGTTCCCACATGCTTTATGCATCCATTAGTTCTTTGCGTCTGTACTGTTACACACTTAACATTATGGCTGATCCATACAATCAGGGCAACTGTTACCACACACCTTTCGTGTCTCCCTTTTTTTCCTCATAGATTGTAAACTTGTGAGCAGGCCCCTCATTCCTCTTGGTATCTGTTATGATCTATGTGATTATTGTTATGCTGTAATGTCTATTGTCCGTACAAGTCCCCTCTGAAATGTAAAGTGCTGCGGAATATGTCGGCGCTATAGAAATAAAATGTATTATTATTATTATCATAAGATTAAAATTGGATCGGTGTCTTATTGACATCTCTCCATTATTAACCGGGCTTAATGTCACCTTCCAATAGCAAGGTGACAGTAACCCCCTATTATTCCATATCCCACCGCTACACGGGAGTGGGAACAGAGGGGCTAAGTTCCAGAATTGGCATATCTTATAGATGCGCCATTTCTCGGGCAGCTGCGGGCTGGTATTTGTAGCCAGGGGGGCGCCAATATCCATGACCCCTTCCTAGGCTATGAATATCAGCCCGCAGCTGTATACGTAGCATTTCTGGCTATAAAATATAGGGGGACCCACGTCATTTTTTTGGGGGGTCCCCCTATTTTAATAGCCAGTAAAGGCTATGCAGACAGCTACGGGCTGATATTCATAGCCTGGGAAGGGGCCATGGGTATTACCCCCTTCCCAGGATACAAATATTGGCCCCCAGCCGTCGGCTTCCCCCCCCCCTCTGGCGCAGAAAATTGCGCGGGAGCCCTTGCCATTTTTTTTAATTTACATATCCATCCATCCATCCGTGTGTGTAATGGATTGTGAGTTGGACCAATGTAAATAAGGAGGTTGGACAGAAATGACATCACAAATCTTTTTTTTTGTTAAATAATATATCTTTATTTAGCTTACAAAAACGCATACAAATCTGCAGGCAAAACCGCACTGAAAAACCGCATCAAATCCGCGGCATAAACACATCAAAACCGCGGTAAAAACGCACATGCGTTTTCTGCCAAGAGCTGCGGTTTTTGTGCGGAAAAATCTGCGGGAGAATCCGCAGCCTTATAATATAGTGCAATATTACAGAAATGCAGTGTATTTTCTTTCTTTCATTCATTTTCAGACCCTAGAATATGCAGTTTTTAAATGCTTCTAACATCAGATTTTTCTCTTGAGGATGTGTCGCTGACAGTAATACGTGCTGGATGTGAGGTTTGTGTCTCCAAGGTGCTTTTACTATCGATCGTGCATTGGAATAGCTTCACTCCTGGAGTGATTGCTTTCCTACTGGACATTAAAAGTTTGTGCCAGCTTAAGTGAGCTACCCTCTCTAATTACTTGAATGTTCCCCCCCCTCTCCTTTATGATTTGCCTTGAACAACTATTCAGCCTCACTGCTTCTATCTGTAACATTGAAAGAAGGGAGGGAAAAAAGAAATCCATCAATGACAGGAGCAGAATTCTGATAGATTTGCATCAGATTTTACTGTCCAGTTTGCAAACTGAAGCATCCTACAGCATCAAAAATGGTAGAAAGGTGTGCTTTCTTTTTATAGACTATTATCTGGTCTAATCTCTTCTGGCACAGATGGATTTCTCTGCTCTCCCTCCCCTCAATCAGTGTTACAGATAGAAGCAGGGAGGTTAAGTAGTTGAAAAAGGCAGATCAGAAAGGAGAGCGTGGGGAAGGCATTCAAGTAATTTGTGAGGGCAGCTCACTTAAACTGAAGATGAGGATGATGGTGCATTAACTTGTAGGAGGGAAATCACTGGAGGAATGAAGCTGTGCCAATGAATAAAAGAAAGAAAAAAATCATCTGGAAACTTAGCGCAACTTTTTTTTTTTTTAAACTAAAAGCAATCACTGCTAAGCACATACTTTGTATGGTGTCACGCAAGTTGTCTATGGGTCTGCATTTTCCGGAGTTTTTCAGTTTCAGAAAATATCAGTCCCTCACCTGCAGTTTGTTTTATTAAAAAAAAGTACAAAAATCTATGCTTTACTCACCCTGAGGCCCCCTTCACACATACTGATATTACCGCTACAGGAAAAAACAGTAACGGTGCCATCTATGTGTAACATCCATGTTCACCATCAGTGTGACTTCTACCATTGTCCGGGAAATAGTAGTACATTTAGCGCTGTTCCGTGGTGCTGGGTGTGGTATCCAACTCATCATCGAGCAGTGATGTCAGTAAGGTTAAAGCAGTTCACAGGCCGGCTCACACAGAGCTAACTGTGAGAACCGCTGCTGGTGAACAGCGGTAACCTTAATTACGTCACCGCTCGTCACTGCAGCTGCATTCTCACGCTAAGCTCAAGGTGTTCTGGCTGGCATGCTGAGCAGTCACATTACTGATGTCACAACTCGCCACAACATAGGGTTATAGCAGAGTTGGGGATCGGTGCAGGACCTCACATTATGGATTAAAGGGAAACTGTCACCAGAAACCACCATGGTTACTTACCGGTAGCCGGTTTTTCCGGAACCCATGACAGCACACCTGAGAGAGGGATCCTCCCTGCCAGGACAGGAACCTACTGAGATATAAGGGGCAGCACATCTCCCCCGCTTCAGTTGGGTTACAGAGCATTGAGAGGACTTCCCGGTTAGTACATGTTAATCCAACACCACATCACACAAAAGCACCCTACTAAACGTGCACACCCATACGGTGAAAAGGGGGGGGAAATATACGGATGCTGTCATTTGTTCCGGAAAAACCAGCTACCGGTAAGTAACCATGGTGGTTTTCCCTTCACCCATGACAGCACACCTGAGAGACTTTTGGAGACTTCGAAACACCTTAGGGAGGGACCACCGCTTGCAGCACCCTTCTACTAAAGGTTAAGTCAGCAGAGGAGGATAGATTTAATCTATAGTGCTTAAAGAAGGTGGAAGGTGAGGCCCAGGTAGCGGACTTACAAATCTGTTCAATTGATACCTCTGCTTTTTCATCCCAGGAGGTTGCCACGGCTCTGGCGGAGTGAGCCTTAATGCCGTCAGGAATCGGGATACCACTAGCTGAGTAGGCTACACTAATGGCCTCCCTAATCCATCTAGCAATAGTCCCTTTTGAAACCCCATACACTTTCCTGGCACCCTGAAAAGCTACGAATAGAGACTGGGACCTCCTCCATTGGCTAGTGACATATGTATTCTAGCAGGGCTCTCTTAACGTCCAAATTATGGAACTTTTCTTCCCCTGGATTCTTTGGATTATCGCAGAAGGAAGGGAGGATAATCTCTTGACCCCGATGGAAATCTGACGCTACCTTAGGCAGATAAGCGGGGTCTGTTCTTAGCACCACCCTGTCCCGAAAAACTTGTGTGTAGGGTGGATTCACTGAGAGAGCCTGCAGGTCGCTTATTCTACGGGCTGATGTAAGGGCCACTAAAATGATTGTTTTTAGGGTCAGAAATTTTATGGGGAGCTGATGTAATGGCTCATATGGTTCCTTTGTAAGGGACTCTAGTACTAGGTTTAAATCCTAGGGAGCTATCCTGGGTATTGGAATAGGCTTAGCCCTATGACAGGATTTGATGAATCTGCCTATCCATCTATTCTCTGCCAAGTTGCAGTTGTAGAGCGCTCCTAATGCAGATACCTGAACCTTAAGCGTATTTACCGCTAACCCCAGGTGTAATCCTGCTTATAAAAACTCCAAGATGGCACTAATCGGGGGTTCTTGTTCTAACGGCTTACCTAAGAACTGTAGGAATTTATTCCATGTTCTGCCGTAGATAATAGTCGTTACCGGTTTCCTACTTTTAAGCAGGGTGGTCACCAACCCGGGAGAGAACCCTGTATCCATTAAAAGCGACCTTTCAAATTCCACGCCGTCAGATGGAATCCTTTGACTTGTGCGTGGAATATCGGGCCCTGAGCTAGAAGGTCCGGGATTTCAGGCAGAACCCATGGATCGGAGAGGGACATTTTCCGCAGTAGAGCAAACCAGGGCCTTTTTGGCCAAAATGGGGCTATCAGAATTACTCTGGCTTGATCGCTCCTGATCTTCTTGACCACTGTTGGGATCAGAGCGACTGGGGGGGGAACGCATAGGCCAGCTTGAAGTCCCACTGAATGTGCAAAGAGTCCACTGCCCATGGATTTTCCCTCGGGTTTAGAGAGCAAAACTTTTGTGTTTGCCTGTTGTGCTTGTTGGCAAAGAGGTCTATTACTGGTTCCCCCCAAAGCTGCGTTATTTTTTGAAAAACGGACCGATTTAGAACCTATTCTCCTTGCCTCAGAGTATTGCGGCTCAGGAAATCGGCCTCTATGTTTTCTGCCCCTTTTATGTGTAAAGCTGTTAAGGAGTGTAAGTGTTGCTCCGCATTGCCCAGGATGTCGTCTGCTGCTTTCATTAGGGAGTGTGATCTTGTCCCCCCTTGGTGGTTGATGCATGCCACCGTTACTTTGTTGTCCGACATGATGCGGACATTGCGGCCCGAGTAGGGGAAAAAAGTGGATTAGGGCTTTATTCACTGCCCACAATTCTCCAAGATTGGAGGATGCCCTCCTTTCTTGAGGTGTCCAGGACCCCTGGCCTACACGACCCCTTAGGTGTGCCCCCCACCCCAAGGAGCTTGCATCTGTTAGAATCACATCTGTCACCTGTTTGTCCCAAGGAATTCCTGCGGTCAAGTTTGTACTGTCCAGCCAACAGTTGAGCGAGTCTCTGGTCTCTAATGAAAGCTCCAGACCTCCTTCTAAACACCCTTTTAGTGATCTTTGTGCTGCTAGTATCTCCCACTGGAGTTGATGGCTGTGAAATTGAGCCCATCTGACCGCCGGAATACAGGACGTCAGGGTGCCTAGTAGAGACATCGCTTTCCTCAATGTCATCTGAGGTTGGTTTCGGGCAGACAAAGCCATGTTCCGTACCTTCTCTATTTTGGCCTCCGGGAGCAGCCACGCCTGCTGTTCTGAGTCCAGGATAAATCCTAGGAAGGTCTGTTGCTTTAAGGGTTGTAGTTTTGACTTCTTGAAATGTATCATCCACCCTAATTCTTGAAGGGTGTCGTTCACCTGGCTTAACTGCGCAGTACATTGGTTCTCTGAGTTGCTCACTATGAGAAAATCATCCAGGTAGGGTATTATGACTGTATCGTGAATTCGAAGGAAGGCTGTTACTTCCGCTATGACCTTGGTGAAAATTCTCGGGGCTATGGATATGCCAAACGGAAGGGCCCTGAATTGGAAATGCCTCAGTACGCCTTGGATATAAGGCGCTACCCTCAAGTATTTTTGGTAATCTGGATGGATAGGGATATGATAATATGCATCCTTCAGATCGACTACAGCCATAAAGCAATCTTGATGTAGTAGCTTTATGGCCATAGTCACTGACTCCATTTTGAAGGTCTGATTCCCCATCCACCGATTGAGTCCTCTGAGGTTTATAATTGTCCGGAACAATTGGTCCGGTTTCTTTATCAAAAAAAGTGGTGAATAGAAGCCTTTTCCTTTCTGTGCATCTGGGACCTCGTAAAGAACCTGTTTGTCTATTAGGTTCAGGATCTCTGCTTCCAAGACCAACTGTTCTTCGGCCGCTTTTCTGATAGGGGTAACCACGAACACGGCTTTCGGCTGGTGAACAAAGGGGATTTTCAGGCCTTCTCTTAAGACGCTTAGGATCCAGGTATTGGAGGAGATTTTTTCCCAGGCCTGGGAAAAGAGTGCCAATCTCCCCCCTACTGGAATACTGGCGTCATTGTGATGATTTTTTTGAGGTGGAGGTACCCCAACCGAACATAAATCCCGACTCTTTTTTTCTTTTGTCCTCCCATCTCCTTCTGTCGGCCGGAGGACGTCCCCTATTGAATCTTCTGCCCCTCCGAAAGGGCTGTCTACTCTGCTCTGTCGGGAACCTAGGGAAGCCTTTTTTCCTGTCGCTTGCCTTTTCCAGGATATTATCTAGGTTCTTCCCGAATAAGAACCGACCATCACAGGGGAGGGAGCACAGTTTAGCTTTAGACTGCAGGTCTCCTGGACAGCCTTTAAGCCAAAGTGCTCGTCTAGCAGCATTTGATAATCCTGCCGCCCTAGCCGACAACCTCATGGAATCCGCCGAGGTGTCTGCTAAAAAAGCTGCTGCCCCATGCAAGAGATACATATCCGCCAAAATCTTCTCTCTTGGAACCCTTGATGCTAGCCTTTCTTCCAACTGCTGCAGCCAGACCATCAGGGAGCGTGCCGTGCAGGTGCCTGCTACTGGCTTTAATCCTCCCGCTGTCGCTTCCCATGCATGCCTCAGATATGAGTCCGCTTTCTTGTCTAGCGGGTCCCTAAGAACCCCTGAATCTTCCAGGGGCAGGGCCGATTTCTTAGAAGACCTGGATACTGCTGCGTCAATTTTTGGGACCTTGTCCCATATTTGGGCATCTTTGTGCTCAAAGGGGTATCGCCTCTTAGAGGTGGAGGGAAGAGCCCCTGATTTTTCGGGTTTCCTCCACTCTCTCTCAATAAGCGCCTGGATCTTTTCGTTCACTGGAAAGGTCCGTTTTTTTATCTCTTGGAGCCCCCCCAAACATAACGTCTTCTAGGGTTTTTGGCATTTTCTCTTCCTGTAGGCCCATCGTTTTTCTAATGGCCTTTAGGAGAGCATCTGTGTCTTCCACCGGAAAACATGGCTTACCCCCTGTGTCGCTGTCTGAGGAGTCTGAGGAGGACGACTGTTGTGATTGAGACGAGGCCGAAGAGGAATCTGAGGGAGAGCTAGGGGGATTCTTCCTACCTTTCCTCCTTTTTTTCAATAGGGTCTTAATTGAATCCTCCATTTCCGATCTAAGGGCCGATATCAGATTAGCCGCGAAACTAGGTGCTTCTTCCGCCATAGTTCGCTGAATACAACTGGCGCAGAGGTCTTTCTGCCAGTCTTTCGCTAAGGCTGTTTCACATATAGCACAGTCCCTATTATTCTTCTTGCTTCCTGCTTTTTTGGGCCTTTCCTATGGGGTCAAACATACACAGAGAAACCCTATTAACATAAATGCTAGCATGCACGAAGATCACTCACCACCCGTAATCAAGGGTACCGGACTAGGAGGCTGCGTCGGAGCACGTGAGCTGTGCTCTCTGGATCTCGAGGTTATTCTCCCGACCTGCGGCTGGGGCGGCTGCTGCTTGAGTGGCTTCCATGTTTGCGGCCGGAGGGCTGTGAGGGCGGCAGAGACAAGGACCTCTCCTGCTCTAACTCCATACTTTCACCGTCTGCCCTGCCGCTGCTCCTCATTTAAATATGCCTTTGTCCTGGTGAGTGCCTCCGTTAAGCTGGCTCCCCTCCCCGCTGCGACTGCCGGCCGACCGCTTCAGAAAGCCGGCCGGCGTTGCACCCGGCGCCATGTCACCGTCGCCTAGTGCTGACATCAGCCGGCATGCCCACAATCCTCTGCGCCGCCGACGTCAGCAGCCGGAAGGCGCCCACGTCCCTCCCCTGTCAGACGCCTCGGAGATTGAGATGCGGGCCCGCGCGAGGGGAGGGAGGCGTGGTGGGGGCTTCCAGTAGCCACCGGGGATCCCACCTGCACCCACACGAACCCGGAGCCCCGGAGGTCCCTGGGACTGTGCCTTCAGCACCCGACGGCCGGCGCTACAGGTAAGATACTTTCCTTCGCCCATGACAGGCACCGTCTGACAGTGGGATTCCTTCCAGGAGAGGAACCCAACTGAAACAGCGGAGAGGTGCCGCCCCTAATACTCCTTGAGTTTCCTCCAGCTACTAATGTACCTATACCCAACATTGCCATTTCCGTGTGTGGTTCCACTTTTACTCCCTAGCAGCATGCCCACTGTCTTGGGGTCATGCTTGACTCCGAGCTTTCCTTTGTCCCCCACATACGATCACTGGCTCCCTCTTGTTATCTGCACCTCAAAAACATTTCTAGAATTCGACCTTTTCTTACTTTTGACTCCACAAAAACTCTTACTGTTTCTCTTATTCATTCTCGTCTCAACTATTGTAACTCTCTTCTAATTGGTCTCCCTCTTACCAAACTCTCCCCCCTCCAATCTGTCTTGAATGCTGCTGCTAAGATCATATTCCTCGCCAATCGTTACACTGATGCCTCTACCTTGTGACAGTCAATACACTGGCTACACATCCACTCCAGAATCCAGTACAACCTTATTACTCTCACCCACAAAGCTCTTCATGGCTCAGCACCACCCTACATCTCCTCCCTTGTTTCAGTATACCATCCTACCCGAGCCCTCCGTTCTGCTGATGACCTGAGGTTAGCATCCTCAATAATCAGAACCTCCCACTCCCGTCTCCAAGACTATACACGTGCTGCGCCAATTCTTTGGAATGCACTTCCCAGGTCAATACGATTAGTCCCCAGTCCCCACAATTTTAAGCGTGCCCTGAAAACTCATTTATTCAGACTGGCCTACCGCCTCAACACATTAACCTAATCTATCCCTATATGGCACAGCCAAAAGTTTTTACCATAACCAGGTTCCCCACATCATGTTCCCACATGCTTTATGCATCCATTAGTTCTTTGCGTCTGTACTGTTACACACTTAACATTATGGCTGATCCATACAATCAGGGCAACTGTTACCACACACCTTTCGTGTCTCCCTTTTTTTCCTCATAGATTGTAAACTTGTGAGCAGGCCCCTCATTCCTCTTGGTATCTGTTATGATCTATGTGATTATTGTTATGCTGTAATGTCTATTGTCCGTACAAGTCCCCTCTGAAATGTAAAGTGCTGCGGAATGTGTCGGCGCTATAGAAATAAAATTTATTATTATTATTATTATCATAAGATTAATAATGGATCGGTGTCTTATTGACATCTCTCCATTATTAACCGGGCTTAATAATAATAATAATAATCTTTATTTTTATATAGCGCTAACATATTCCGCAGCGCTTTACAGTTTGCACACATTTCATCACTGTCCCCGATGGGGCTCACAATCTGAATTCCCTATCAGTATGTCTTTGGAGTGTGGGAGGAAACCGGAGTGCCCGGAGGAAACCCACGCAAACACGGGGAGAACATACAAACTCCTTGCAGATGTTGTCCTTGGTGGGATTCGAACCCAGGACCCCAGCGCTGCAAGGCTGCAGCGCTAACCACTGAGCCACCGTGCTGCCCCATCACCTTCCAATAGCAAGGTGACAGTAACCCCCTATTATTCCATATCCCACCGCTACACGGGAGTGGGAACAGAGGGGCTAAGTTCCAGAATTGGCATATCTTATAGATGCGCCATTTCTCGGGCAGCTGCGGGCTGGTATTTGTAGCCAGGGGGGCGCCAATATCCATGACCCCTTCCTAGGCTATGAATATCAGCCCGCAGCTGTATACGTAGCCTTTCTGGCTATAAAATATAGGGGGGACCCACGTCATTTTTTTGGGGGGTCCCCCTATTTTAATAGCCAGTAAAGGCTATGCAGACAGCTGCGGGCTGATATTCATAGCCTGGGAAGGGGCCATGGGTATTACCCCCTTCCCAGGATACAAATATTGGCCCCCAGCCGTCGGCTTCCCCCCCCCCTCTGGAGCAGAAAATTGCGCGGGAGCCCTTGCCATTTTTTTTAATTTACATATCCATCCATCCATCCATCCATCCGTGTGTGTAATGGATTGTGAGTTGGACCAATGTAAATAAGGAGGTTGGACAGAAATGACATCACAAATCTTTTTTTTTGTTAAATAATATATCTTTATTTAGCTTACAAAAACGCATACAAATCTGCAGGCAAAACCGCACATGCGTTTTCTGCCAAGAGCTGCGGTTTTTGTGCGGAAAAATCTGCGGGAGAATCCGCAGCCTTATAATATAGTGCAATATTACAGAAATGCAGTGTATTTTCTTTCTTTCATTCATTTTCAGACCCTAGAATATGCAGTTTTTAAATGCTTCTAACATCAGATTTTTCTCTTGAGGATGTGTCGCTGACAGTAATACGTGCTGGATGTGAGGTTTGTGTCTCCAAGGTGCTTTTACTATCGATCGTGCCTTGGAATAGCTTCACTCCTGGAGTGATTGCTTTCCTACTGGACATTAAAAGTTTGTGCCAGCTTAAGTGAGCTACCCTCTCTAATTACTTGAATGTTCCCCCCCCTCTCCTTTATGATTTGCCTTGAACAACTATTCAGCCTCACTGCTTCTATCTGTAACATTGAAAGAAGGGAGGGAAAAAAGAAATCCATCAATGACAGGAGCAGAATTCTGATAGATTTGCATCAGATTTTACTGTCCAGTTTGCAAACTGAAGCATCCTACAGCATCAAAAATGGTAGAAAGGTGTGCTTTCTTTTTATAGACTATTATCTGGTCTAATCTCTTCTGGCACAGATGGATTTCTCTGCTCTCCCTCCCCTCAATCAGTGTTACAGATAGAAGCAGGGAGGTTAAGTAGTTGAAAAAGGCAGATCAGAAAGGAGAGCGTGGGGAAGGCATTCAAGTAATTTGTGAGGGCAGCTCACTTAAACTGAAGATGAGGATGATGGTGCATTAACTTGTAGGAGGGAAATCACTGGAGGAATGAAGCTGTGCCAATGAATAAAAGAAAGAAAAAAATCATCTGGAAACTTAGCGCAACTTTTTTTTTTTTTTAAACTAAAAGCAATCACTGCTAAGCACATACTTTGTATGGTGTCACGCAGGTTGTCTATGGGTCTGCATTTTCCGGAGTTTTTCAGTTTCAGAAAATATCAGTCCCTCACCTGCAGTTTGTTTTATTAAAAAAAAGTACAAAAATCTATGCTTTACTCACCCTGAGGCCCCCTTCACACATACTGATATTACCGCTACAGGAAAAAACAGTAACGGTGCCATCTATGTGTAACATCCATGTTCACCATCAGTGTGACTTCTACCATCGTCCGGGAAATAGTAGTACATTTAGCGCTGTTCCGTGGTGCTGGGTGTGGTATCCAACTCATCATCGAGCAGTGATGTCAGTAAGGTTAAAGCAGTTCACAGGCCGGCTCACACAGAGCTAACTGTGAGAACCGCTGCTTGTGAACAGCGGTAACCTTAATTACGTCACCGCTCGTCACTGCAGCTGCATTCTCACGCTAAGCTCAAGGTGTTCTGGCTGGCATGCTGAGCAGTCACATTACTGATGTCACAACTCGCCACAACATAGGGTTATAGCAGAGTTGGGGATCGGTGCAGGACCTCACATTATGAATTAAAGGGAAACTGTCACCAGAAACCACCATGGTTACTTACCGGTAGCCGGTTTTTCCGGAACCCATGACAGCACACCTGAGAGAGGGATCCACCCTGCCAGGACAGGAACCTACTGAGATATAAGGGGCAGCACATCTCCCCCGCTTCAGTTGGGTTACAGAGCATTGAGAGGACTTCCCGGTTAGTACATGTTAATCCAACACCACATCACACAAAAGCACCCTACTAAACGTGCACACCCATACGGTGAAAAGGGGGGGGAAATATACGGATGCTGTCATTTGTTCCGGAAAAACCAGCTACCGGTAAGTAACCATGGTGGTTTTCCCTTCACCCATGACAGCACACCTGAGAGACTTTTGGAGACTTCGAAACACCTTAGGGAGGGACCACCGCTTGCAGCACCCGTCTACTAAAGGTTAAGTCAGCAGAGGAGGATAGATTTAATCTATAGTGCTTAAAGAAGGTGGAAGGTGAGGCCCAGGTAGCGGACTTACAAATCTGTTCAATTGATACCTCTGCTTTTTCATCCCAGGAGGTTGCCACGGCTCTGGTGGAGTGAGCCTTAATGCCGTCAGGAATCGGGATACCACTAGCTGAGTAGGCTACACTAATGGCCTCCCTAATCCATCTAGCAATAGTCCCTTTTGAAACCCCATACACTTTCCTGGCACCCTGAAAAGCTACGAATAGAGACTGGGACCTCCTCCATTGGCTAGTGACATATGTATTCTAGCAGGGCTCTCTTAACGTCCAAATTATGGAACTTTTCTTCCCCTGGATTCTTTGGATTATCGCAGAAGGAAGGGAGGATAATCTCTTGACCCCGATGGAAATCTGACGCTACCTTAGGCAGATAAGCGGGGTCTGTTCTTAGCACCACCCTGTCCCGAAAAACTTGTGTGTAGGGTGGATTCACTGAGAGAGCCTGCAGGTCGCTTATTCTACGGGCTGATGTAAGGGCCACTAAAATGATTGTTTTTAGGGTCAGAAATTTTATGGGGAGCTGATGTAATGGCTCATATGGTTCCTTTGTAAGGGACTCTAGTACTAGGTTTAAATCCTAGGGAGCTATCCTGGGTATTGGAATAGGCTTAGCCCTATGACAGGATTTGATGAATCTGCCTATCCATCTATTCTCTGCCAAGTTACAGTTGTAGAGCGCTCCTAATGCAGATACCTGAACCTTAAGCGTATTTACCGCTAACCCCAGGTGTAATCCTGCTTATAAAAACTCCAAGATGGCACTAATCGGGGGTTCTTGTTCTAACGGCTTACCTAAGAACTGTAGGAATTTATTCCATGTTCTGCCGTAGATAATAGTCGTTACCGGTTTCCTACTTTTAAGCAGGGTGGTCACCAACCCGGGAGAGAACCCTGTATCCATTAAAAGCGACCTTTCAAATTCCACGCCGTCAGATGGAATCCTTTGACTTGTGCGTGGAATATCGGGCCCTGAGCTAGAAGGTCCGGGATTTCAGGCAGAACCCATGAATCGGAGAGGGACATTTTCCGCAGTAGAGCAAACCAGGGCCTTTTTGGCCAAAATGGGGCTATCAGAATTACTCTGGCTTGATCGCTCCTGATCTTCTTGACCACTGTTGGAATCAGAGCGACTGGGGGGGAACGCATAGGCCAGCTTGAAGTCCCACTGAATGTGCAAAGAGTCCACTGCCCATGGGTTTTCCCTCGGGTTTAGAGAGCAAAACTTTTGTGTTTGCCTGTTGTGCTTGTTGGCAAAGAGGTCTATTACTGGTTCCCCCCAAAGCTGCGTTATTTTTTGAAAAACGGACCGATTTAGAACCTATTCTCCTTGCCTCAGAGTATTGCGGCTCAGGAAATCGGCCTCCATGTTTTCTGCCCCTTTTATGTGTAAAGCTGTTAAGGAGTGTAAGTGTTGCTCCGCATTGCCCAGGATGTCGTCTGCTGCTTTCATTAGGGAGTGTGATCTTGTCCCCCCTTGGTGGTTGATGCATGCCACCGTTACTTTGTTGTCCGACATGATGCGGACATTGCGGCCCGAGTAGGGGAAAAAAGTGGATTAGGGCTTTGTTCACTGCCCACAATTCTCCAAGATTGGAGGATGCCCTCCTTTCTTGAGGTGTCCAGGACCCCTGGCCCACACGACCCCTTAGGTGTGCCCCCCACCCCAAGGAGCTTGCATCTGTTAGAATCACATCTGTCACCTGTTTGTCCCAAGGAATTCCTGCGGTCAAGTTTGTACTGTCCAGCCAACAGTTGAGCGAGTCTCTGGTCTCTAATGAAAGCTCCAGACCTCCTTCTAAACACCCTTTTAGTGATCTTTGTGCTGCTAGTATCTCCCACTGGAGTTGACGGCTGTGAAATTGAGCCCATCTGACCGCCGGAATACAGGACGTCAGGGTGCCTAGTAGAGACATCGCTTTCCTCAATGTCATCTGAGGTTGGTTTCAGGCAGACAAAGCCATGTTCCGTACCTTCTCTATTTTGGCCTCCGGGAGCAGCCACGCCTGCTGTTCTGAGTCCAGGATAAATCCTAGGAAGGTCTGTTGCTTTAAGGGTTGTAGTTTTGACTTCTTGAAATGTATCATCCACCCTAATTCTTGAAGGGTGTCGTTCACCTGGCTTAACTGCGCAGTACATTGGTTCTCTGAGTTGCTCACTATGAGAAAATCATCCAGGTAGGGTATTATGACTGTATCGTGAATTCGAAGGAAGGCTGTTACTTCCGCTATGACCTTGGTGAAAATTCTCGGGGCTATGGATATGCCAAACGGAAGGGCCCTGAATTGGAAATGCCTCAGTACGCCTTGGATATAAGGCGCTACCCTCAAGTATTTTTGGTTATCTGGATGGATAGGGATATGATAATATGCATCCTTCAGATCGACTACAGCCATAAAGCAATCTTGATGTAGTAGCTTTATGGCCGTAGTCACTGACTCCATTTTGAAGGTCTGATTCCCCATCCACCGATTGAGTCCTCTGAGGTTTATAATTGTCCGGAACAATTGGTCCGGTTTCTTTATCAAAAAAAGTGGTGAATAGAAGCCTTTTCCTTTCTGTGCGTCTGGGACCTCGTAAAGAACCTGTTTGTCTATTAGGTTCAGGATCTCTGCTTCCAAGACCAACTGTTCTTCGGCCGCTTTTCTGATAGGGGTAACCACGAACACGGCTTTCGGCTGGTGAACAAAGGGGATTTTCAGGCCTTCTCTTAAGACGCTTAGGATCCAGGTATTGGAGGAGATCTTTTCCCAGGCCTGGGAAAAGAGTGCCAATCTCCCCCCTACTGGAATACTGGCGTCATTGTGATGATTTTTTTGAGGTGGAGGTACCCCAACCGAACATAAATCCCGACTCTTTTTTTCTTTTGTCCTCCCATCTCCTTCTGTCGGCCGGAGGACGTCCCCTATTGAATCTTCTGCCCCTCCGAAAGGGCTGTCTACTCTGCTCTGTCGGGAACCTAGGGAAGCCTTTTTTCCTGTCGCTTGCCTTTTCCAGGATATTATCTAGGTTCTTCCCGAATAAGAACCGACCATCACAGGGGAGGGAGCACAGTTTAGCTTTAGACTGCAGGTCTCCTGGACAGCCTTTAAGCCAAAGTGCTCGTCTAGCAGCATTTGATAATCCTGCCGCCCTAGCCGACAACCTCATGGAATCCGCCGAGGTGTCTGCTAAAAAAGCTGCTGCCCCATGCAAGAGATACATATCCGCCAAAATCTTCTCTCTTGGAACCCTTGATGCTAGCCTTTCTTCCAACTGCTGCAGCCAGACCATCAGGGAGCGTGCCGTGCAGGTGCCTGCTACTGGCTTTAATCCTCCCGCTGTCGCTTCCCATGCATGCCTCAGATATGAGTCCGCTTTCTTGTCTAGCGGGTCCCTAAGAACCCCTGAATCTTCCAGGGGCAGGGCCGATTTCTTAGAAGACCTGGATACTGCTGCGTCAATTTTTGGGACCTTGTCCCATATTTGGGCATCTTTGTGCTCAAAGGGGTATCGCCTCTTAGAGGTGGAGGGAAGAGCCCCTGATTTTTCGGGTTTCCTCCACTCTCTCTCAATAAGCGCCTGGATCTTTTCGTTCACGGGAAAGGTCCGTTTTTTTATCTCTTGGAGCCCCCCCAAACATAACGTCTTCTAGGGTTTTTGTCATTTTCTCTTCCTGTAGGCCCATCGTTTTTCTAATGGCCTTTAGGAGAGCATCTGTGTCTTCCACCGGAAAACATGGCTTACCCCCTGTGTCGCTGTCTGAGGAGTCTGAGGAGGACGACTGTTGTGATTGAGACGAGGCCGAAGAGGAATCTGAGGGAGAGCTAGGGGGATTCTTCCTACCTTTCCTCCTTTTTTTCAATAGGGTCTTAATTGAATCCTCCATTTCCGATCTAAGGGCCGATATCAGATTAGCCGCGAAACTAGGTGCTTCTTCCGCCATAGTTCGCTGAATACAACTGGCGCAGAGGTCTTTCTGCCAGTCTTTCGCTAAGGCTGTTTCACATATAGCACAGTCCCTATTATTCTTCTTGCTTCCTGCTTTTTTGGGCCTTTCCTATGGGGTCAAACATACACAGAGAAACCCTATTAACATAAATGCTAGCATGCACGAAGATCACTCACCACCCGTAATCAAGGGTACCGGACTAGGAGGCTGCGTCGGAGCACGTGAGCTGGCTCTCTGGATCTCGAGGTTATTCTCCCGACCTGCGGCTGGGGCGGCTGCTGCTTGAGTGGCTTCCATGTTTGCGGCCGGAGAGCTGTGAGGGCGGCAGAGACAAGGACCTCTCCTGCTCTAACTCCATACTTTCACCGTCTGCCCCGCCGCTGCTCCTCATTTAAATATGCCTCTGTCCTGGTGAGTGCCTCCGTTAAGCTGGCTCCCCTCCCCGCTGCGACTGCCGGCCGACCGCTTCAGAAAGCCGGCCGGCGTTGCACCCGGCGCCATGTCACCGTCGCCTAGTGCTGACATCAGCCGGTACGCCCATAATCCTCTGCGCCGCCGACGTCAGCAGCCGGAAGGCGCCCGCGTCCCTCCCCTGTCAGACGCCTCGGAGATTGAGATGCGGGCCCGCGCGAGGGGAGGGAGGCGTGGTGGGGGCTTCCAGTAGCCACCGGGGATCCCACCTGCGCCCACACGAACCTGGAGCCCCGGAGGTCCCGGGGACTGTGCCTTCAGCACCCGACGGCCGGCGCTACAGGTAAGATACTTTCCTTCGCCCATGACAGGCACCGTCTGACAGTGGGATTCCTTCCAGGAGAGGAACCCAACTGAAACAGCGGAGAGGTGCCGCCCCTAATATCTCAGTAGGCTCCTGTCCTGGAGGGGCGGATCCCTCTCTCAGGTGTGCTGTCATGGGTGAAGGGAAAATAATGCTGTTAACCTGCAGATATAGGGATAATCTGCAGACTAACAGCATTATTATGGTGTCCGGTGCCTGCACACAGCCGAATGCTGCGGGAAGAAAAATGAACTTTATTCTCCCCACCAGCATTCGGCTTTCAGTCATGAAGGCGGGGGTGGCACAGTTTGGTTACTCCTCTGAGTACACAGAGCATCTGCTGTAACCGCGCCCCCGACCCTTACTGACACTGGCTCTGCATTGCATATTTGCAAGTTAACAGCGTTATTTGTGGTGACAGGTTCCTTTTAAAGGCAGAAAAGTGAGGATTACTTTGATTTTTCATTTTTCGGTTAATAAAAGGAAAAAAGACGGTAATTATCGGGGAGTGACTTGTACAATTAAAAAGGACTTTTCTCTGTGTGAATTTTTATTCGTTTTGGCTAATGGGGGTGTCTGCTAGACATAAAACAGCTGACATCAACTCCAAAACTATTACCCCACTTGCCAATACACCAGGGCAAGTGGAAAGTGCCAAGGCTAAGTGCCAGAATTGGCGCATCTAATGGATGCGCCATTTCTGGGGCAGCCAAGGGCTGGTGTTCTTTGTCTGGGAAGGGGCCTATATCCATGGCCCCTTCCCAGACTATTAATATCAGCTTGCAACTGTGTTTAGCCTTTGCTGAATAGTAAAACAAAGGGGTAACCCCATGTCATTTTTCTTTTGGATTCCCCGCTTTTCACTTACCAGTAAAGGCTAAGCAGACAGTTGTGAGCTGAAATTAATAGGCTGGGAACCTTTATGGCTATTGGCCCCTTCCCAAAATAATAACAACAGCCCTCAGCTATTTGTTTTAGCTCAGCTGGTTAGGAAAAATAAGGGGAGTTCACAGCATTTTTTTTTTTTAAATTTTATCATGCGCGAAACACAGACGGCGGGGCGGACTACAATGGTCATCAGCGTTGCCTGGTTTCTCTGATCTAAGGGAGATTGGCGACAATGAGAGTTATAGTTAACGCTAATCCCAGGCGGCGCATGCCGACTACTACTGTGATCAGCGTCGCCTTGTCTCGCTGATCGCAGGGATACCAGGCGATGATGATAAAAGTTAAATTCAGCAGCCGGTGCCTGGGAACAGCACTTACTGTAAAGCTTTTCCTAGACGCAGGTACGTGTCACACTGATGACACACGGATGCCATCTGTTATTGTCTGCAACGTTAATGCATTATGGATTGTGAAAATGGTGGCTTCCCTTAAAAATTGCCACAGTTGTTGTACTTACTAAGCAAAACTTGCTGTATAATGAAAGTTTTTAGAACTCTGCCCTAGTAAATGTTTAGGATTTATCTGGAAACCTTTTTAAAGTTTTCAGATAAATCCTAAACATTTACTAGGGCAGAGTTCTAAATGCATTGGTGATCTCTTGCCACAGACACAAAAGTAAAAACATGATTAAAACCAAACTGTGTCCCCCTCCCACACTTAATTGCCATATTTATACCACAGAGTGACAGTTGGAAAAAGGGAAAGAATTTGCCCTTGATGAATTAAATGTAGCAACAATATGCAGCAATATACACTTGCAAAAATATATTGATATATAATACACGAAATTGCTAATCCCTTTACTATATATAAACCAAGTGTCACATAATACCATGAGCTAGGCAGCACACTATATAATATAGGCTACAAACCTCAATAATAGATGCAGTTACGGCCAAGCAAGTCACGAAACAAGCTCATAGTGCACATGAAGATACAGATAAGATGCTAAAATAATTCTCCAGCCAAGCTGGACAAAAGCCATGCAATGACGAAAAGCGGGGGATCACCTAAAGTCAGTACATGGCGGAGGGCAAGATAGTGAAAGGCAGAGGAAGGAGACGGGACAAGTACCCAACGCGTGTCGCAGTAACCGAGACAGCTTCTAGACAGCTGCAGCGCTGATCGACCTCAGCAAGTGATCGGCGTAAGAGTGAAACTGAAGCAACGAGGGATTGAAGAGTATTTCTTATATACACACACACACACACACACACCATATTTTGCGGATTATAAGACGCTCCCCAAATTTTGAGGAGAACAATAGGAAAAAAACTTTTTTTTTAATAAAATGGTAGTGCCTCTTATAATCCATTCGTCTTATTGCTTACCAGAGGTGGTGGCTGCGGTGAAACGGGGTCCCAGGGTCGCTGCTGGAGGGGGCAAGAGTGGAGCGTTGCTGCAGGCCACAGGCTGGGATGAGGGGGTGTTCGGATGTGCGGCGCGCCACTGCGGGTGTCCGATGCTGCGGGGTCTCTGCCGACATTTTGTGAAAGGCTAGAGTCCCCCGCAGTTCCATGGTTTCCTATGCAGTGCACTCCGGGAAAATAGCCGCTGGGGCGGCGCATATGCAGACGGACATCTTGGCACCAAGATCTCGGGAGATGAGATCTCAGCGCTGAGATCCCGCAGCGGCACGCTGCACATCTGAACACCCCCTCATCACAGTCTGTGGCCAGCAGCAACGCTCCACTCTTTCTTGATCCAGCAGCGACCCAGGGACTGCGCTAACCCGCGGCCGGTAAGGTATATTCACATGCGACACCCCCCCATTCCCACCCCAAAAAAAAATTGGGGGGAAAAAAAGTACATCTTATAATTCGACAAATACGGCATATGTGTGTGTATTTTTTATTTAGTTATTTATGTATTTAACCCAACCTGAGTAAAAATAAATGTATAATTTTTAATTATTATTTTCTTTATTTCTTTTTTTAATTTTTCCTTTTTTTTGTTTTAACTGGACAACCCCTTTAAAGAAACATTCCCAATTCCGATTTCCTCTCCTCTTGGCTTCCCTGAAGAGCTCTAGGTGGATGAAAGTTGTTTTATGGCCACCTGGTGACCAAAGTCCTTTTACTTTCCAATTGAATTTTCACAATCATACAGTAGTAAACTGTCTCTACAAATAAAAGCAGGATTGAGGAAAAAAACGTTTGAATAATCGAAGAAAAATTCCACAGTGGTTATAATGTATTTAATTTACAGAGGTACAGGCGGAATCAATCTGTAGTGCATGCAATTGGACTTAAAGGACAGCTGGGTTCCAATAAGCAGGTACTGTGCTATTAAGGTAACTGGTGGTCTACTATCTCCTGGATGCAAAGTATGATGAACTTCATATGTGTTAGAACAAGTGGATTTAAGTTTTTTTTTTGCTAATTGTCAGCTCTGCTATGCCGGGAGGAAGGTGAATTTCTCCTGTAACTGAGGCTAACATGCCAGTCTGAGTAACAGGGGAAATCAGGTAAGAAAAAAAAAAATACTGAAATCCTCCCCAAAGATTATTTTATGACCTTACAATGTGTGACATAAAAAATAAATAAAAATATAAATAAATAAAAAAAGTAGAAAAATAAATAAAAGCTGCTGTCAATCCAAATCGCTGTTACTAGCACAGCGATTGTCGGAAAAAAAAACATGTCCAGTGTATATATAAAATATGTTTGTTATAGAAAGGAACAAAATTTAAAATGCATTTCAGTGATCCTTTGTGGTTATTAACCCCTTAATGTCCAATGACGGACACAGTCCGTCATCAGACATCTCCCCTGCTTTGATGAGGGCTCCGGCGCTGAACCCGCATCAAAGCCGGGACATGTCAGCTGTTATGAACAGCTGACATGTGCCCGCAATAGGCGCGAGCGGAATCGCCGTCCGCCCGCGCCTATTAACTAGATAAATTCCGCTGTCAAAGCTGGGCCGGAAATGATGTCATCGCCGACCCCGTCACGTGATCAGGGGTTGACGTCATGTTGCCTGGACAGCCAGAGGTCTCTATGAGACCTCTATGGTTGTTCCAGGCATATGGCTTTCAGCGCCACCCGGTGGTCGGCACTGAAAGCACAGCAGTAAATCTGCTACATATGGGCGATCTGCTCATCGCCCATATGTAGCAGAGCCGATTGGGTTGCGCATGCCAAAAGTAAAAAAAAAAAAAAAATGTTTAAAAATAAAAAAAAAATTAAAAAAACCTAAAAGTTCAAATCACCCCCCTTTCGTCCCAATCAAAATAAAACCGTAAAAAAAAATCCCACATATTAGGTATCGCCGCGTTCAGAGTCGCCTGATCTATCAATAAAAAAAAGCATTAACCCGATCGCTAAACAGCGTAGCGAGAAAAAAATTCAAAACGCCAGAATTACGTCTTTTTGGTCGCCAAGACATTGCATTAAAATGCAATAACGGGCGATCAAAAGAACGTATCTGCACAAAAGTGGTATCATTAAAAACGTCAGCCCTGCACGGAAAAAATAAGCCCTTACCCGACCCCAGGTCATGAAAAAAGGAGACGCTACGGGTCTCGGAAAATTGCACAAATTTTTTTTTTTAGCAAAGTTTGGAATTTTTTTTCACCACTTAGATAAAAGAGGACATAGACATGTTTGGTGTGTATGAACTCGTAATGACCTGGAGAATCATAATGGCAGGTCAGATTTAGCATCTAGTGAACCTAGAAAAAAAGCCAAGCAAAAAACAAGTGAGGGATTGCACTTTTTTGGCAATTTCACCACACTTGGAATTTTTTTTCCCCTTTTCGAGTACATGGTAAAACCAATGGTGTCATTTAAAAGCAGGGCTGTGGAGTCGGTAAGCCAAACCTGCGACTCCGACTCCTCAATTTCCCTTACACCGACTCCGACTCCAACTCCGACTCCACGACTCCGACTCCCACACATATTGCTTATATTTAAGTGAAAAATTTATTGTAGTACAATGTGAACCTCAGACATTTAATCATTTTTATGATCCAATAATCAAGATATTTAGATAGAACAGAATATATATTGGTGTACTACCCGGTTTTCATTCTTTTTGGTACAGATACGATATGGATAGACAGATATGGATAAATGGATAGATAGAGCAGATTTCTAATCTGCTTTTGCTATTGAAAACATTATCTATGAGCTCAAAAACCTTTCAGGTGATGCGGTTTTTTAAAAAGATGATCAGCTTTTGCAGCGGAAAAACGTATCCTCAAAAAACACAGGAAAAACGCTGTGTGTGAATGTAGCCTTAGATCAGGAATAGAACAGCCATTTATAGGATATTTCATAACTTTCCCAAACTCCTATTAAAAAATATTCAGCACATCCTGCATTGAATTACTGTACCCAATTTATTATATATTTTAGGAGTCGGAGTCGGTCCATTTTATAACTCCGACTCCACGAAAATGAGCACCGACTCCGACTCCGACTCCACGACTCCGACTCCACAGCCCTGTTTAAAAGTACAACTCATCCCGCAAAAAATAAGCCCTCACATGGCCATATAGACGGAAAAATAAAAAAGTTATGGCTCTGGAAAGAAGGGGAGGGAAAAATGAAAATGCAAAACCAAAAATACCCCTGGTTGTTAAGGGGTTAAAAAAAAGGGGGAAAAACAGGCACATTTCTTTTAATTTACCACCACTATCGACAGAAGAGAGAAAGGAAAAAATGTAATACTGACGCACCAAATATCATGAAAAAAAGATGCAAGAATTATTTGAATAGCCAAATGAGAAAAAATGTTTCAGCTCTTAATTGCATTAACGAAAAAAAAAAAAAAGGGTAAATGGACCCCTCTAACTGGTTATGGATTGATGGCATATCCTTAAAATATTCCATTAATATCCAATCGGTAAGAGTACAAAAGCTTGAGACTCCCCCCAACAATCATGATTAGCTGTAGGAGAGCTGCTGGGTCTTTAAATACCCAGATCACCTTTATTGTCTATCTCAGTCTGGAACTGGGAATGGATCCTGCACTATCAGCCATCATTACAGAGGAAAGCAGAAATATGTCAGTTTTGCTTCGGATGGCTGAGAATATATAGTTCTATGTTCTATTCGTTAAATCTATTTAGTCTTTTTATTTCTGAGTAATATTCCTTATGACATATAGATTTATCTATCTATAATGTTTTTACAATGTGCATTAAGTTTATATCTCTCTTTCGCTATACACTCACTGGCCACTTTATTAGGTACACCATGCTAGTAACGGGTTGGACCCCCTTTTGCCTTCAGAACTGCCTCAATTCTTCGTGGCAGAGATTCAACAAGGTGCTGGAAGCATTCCTCAGAGATTTTGGACCATATTGACATGATGGCATCACACAGTTGGCGCAGATTTGTCGGCTGCACATCCCTGATGCGAATCTCCCGTTCCACCACATCCCAAAGATGCTCTATTGGATTGAGATCTGGTGACTGAGGAGGCCATTTGAGTACAGTGAACTCATTGTCATGTTCAAGAAACCAATCTGAGATGATTCGAGCTTTATGACATGGCGCATTATCCTGCTGAAAGTAGCCATCAGATGTTGGGTACATTGTGGTCATAAAGGGATGGACATGGTCAGCAACAATACTCAGGTAGGCTGTGGCGTTGCAACGATGCTCAATTGGTACCAAGGGGCCCAAAGAGTGCCAAGAAAAAATTCCCCACACCATGACACCACCACCACCAGCCTGAACCGTTGATACAAGGCTGGATGGATCCATGCTTTCATGTTGTTTACGCCAAATTCTGACCCTACCATCCGAATGTCGCAGCAGAAATCGAGACTCATCAGACCAGGCAACGTTTTTCCAATCTTCTACTGTCCAATTTCGATGAGCTTGTGCAAATTGTAGCCTCAGTTTCCTGTTCTTAGCTGAGAGGAGTGGTACCCAGTGTGGTCTTCTGCTGCTGTAGCCCATCTGCCTCAAAGTTCGACGCACTGTGCGTTCAGAGATGCTCTTCTGCCTACCTTGGTTGTAACGGGTGGCAATTTGAGTCACTGTTGCCTTTCTATCAGCTCGAACCAGTATGCCCATTCTCCTCTGACCTCTGGCATCAACAAGGCATTTCCGGCCACAGAACTGCCGCTCACTGGATTTTTTTTCTTTTTCGGACCATTCTCTGTAAACCCTAGAGATGGTTGTGCGTGAAAATCCCAGTAGATCAGCAGTTTCTGAAATACTCAGACCAGCCCTTCTGGCACCAACAATCATGCCACGTTCAAAGGCACTCAAATCACCTTTCTTCCCCATACTGATGCTCGGTTTGAACTGCAGGAGATTGTCTTGACCATGTCTACATGCCTAAATGCACTGAGTTGCCGCCATGTGATTGGCTGATTAGAAATTAAGTCTTAACACACAGTTGGACAGGTGTACCTAATAAAGTGGCCAGTGAGTGTATATATGTATAGATGCAATGTGGAATAATACCCAGAAATCAAATAACAAAATAGTCATGATGGATAGAACATAGAACTAGAGTATGTATGCACAACCAACAAAACCATACCTGACGTGCGTTTTGCTAAGACTTTCTCTGGGAATAATTATTTGCCTCGTATGTCTATTTTTTTGTTCTTGTGTATATGTATATACACTGCTTAAAAAAATAAAAGGAACACTTAAGAAACACAATGTAACTCCAAGTCAATCACACTTGTATGAAATCAACCTGTGAAGTTATGAAGCAACACTGATTGTGAATCGATTTCTCCTGCTGTTGTGCAAATGGAACAGACAACAAGTAGAAATTATAGGCAATTAGCAAGACAACTCCTATAAAGAAGTGGTTCTGTAGGGGGTGACCAAAGACCATTTCTCTGTTCTCATGATTTTTGGCTACCTCCTCTTTTATGCAAGGTGGAACAGTAGGAGCAGTGCCATAGCCCTGAAAAATGACCTCCAGCAGGCTACTATGATCCATTTGCATGTTCAAACTGTCAGAAACAATCTCCATGAGGGTGGTATGAGGGCCCCACGTCCACAAGTGGGTGTTGTGCTTACAGCCCAACACCGTGCAGGGGAGTTTGGCATTTGCCAATGAACATCAAGATTGGCAGATTCAACATTGGCACCCTGTAATCTTCATGGATGAGAGCAGGTTCACACTGTCTGGAGAAACCGTGGAGAACGTTCTGCCGCCTGCTACATCCTCCAGCATGACCAGTTTGGCAGTGGGTCAGCAATGGTGTGGGGAGGCATTTCTTTGGAGGGCCGCACAGCCCTCTATGTGCTAGCAGAGGTACCCTGACTGCCATTAGGTACCAGGATGAAATACTCAGAACCATGGTGAGCCGTATGGAGGTGCAATGGGCCCTGGGTTCCTTCTGATTCATTACAATGCTAGGCCTCATGTGGTTAAAGTGTGTCAGCAGTTCCTGCATGATGAAGACATTGATGCTATGAACTGGCCTGCCCTTTCCCCAGACCTAAATCCAATCGAGCCCATATGGGACATCATGTCTAGTTCCATTCACCAACGCTATGTTGCACCACAGACTGTCCAGAAGTTGATTGATGCTTTAATCCAGGTCTGAGAGGAGATCCCTGAGAAGAACATCCACTGCCTCATCAGGAGAATGCCCAGGCATTGTAGGGATGTCATACAGGAACATGGAGGCCACACACACTACTGAGCATCATTTCCTTGAGGCATTTCCACTGAAGTTGAATCAGCCTGTAATTTGATTTTCCACTTTGATTTTGAGTATCATTCCAAATCCAGACCTCCATATGATATTAATTTTGATTTAGATGGATCATTTTTATGTTTTATTGTTCTGAACGCATTCCACTATGTAATGAATAAAGATTTGCAACTGGAATATTTCATTTAGTGATATCTAGGATGTGGCATTTTAGTGTTCCCTTTATTTTTTGAGCAGTGCATTTATAAATGAGTTTGTTCCGCATTTATACTTTTTTGTTTGTTAAAATAAAAAAGACAAACTCATAAAACAATAAAAATACAAGCTTTAGCATAAATCAGATATGAAGCTTCACATACAAGAACTGAAAAATAAAAATGACTGACAGAAAATGGGGCACAAAAAGTATTGCTTTTTCTATAAAAATAAAAAAAAAGTTTACACTTTCTCCTCATGATACAAAATAAGTAAATTATATTAATAGAAAAATGATTTAAAAATGCGAAAAAGGGTACAAAAATGATTTTTAATGAGCAAACCCACAAATAGAAAAAACAAATAAATGAAAATGCCTGGTCATTAACAGGGAATAGTGGCCTGGCCTTAAAGTAATTCATCATTGACACAATAACTCTTTACCATTTTGGATAATTAACAAACCGATGAGCACAAACGAAAATCATGTTTTACCAAATGGTACTTACCCCAAAATTCCACGATGAAGCGTGACGGAGGCTGGAAATGGCCTTAATTGTACTCTTAGGCAAGCTTTTAATGGATCCACAACTGATTTCCAAAACCTTTCCACCAGCTAAACAAGATAAATGAAGAAAATTAGGCGATGGACGTATTGTTATATAAAGTACCACCATTCATCAGTTACCGTATATACTCGAATATAAGCCGAGATTTTCAGCCCATTTTTTTGGGCTGAAAGTCCCCCCTCTCGGCTTATATTTATTCGAGTCATATACACCAGGGGGTTGGAGGGGGGGTGTCAGGTCATACTTACCCGTCCTGGCACGGTCTCTGCAGCCCCCAGCTTCTCCGTGATCTCCCTTCCTTCCTCCAGCGGTCACATGGTACCGCTCATTACACTCATGAATATGCGCATATTCATGAGTGTAATGAGCGGTACCACGTGACCGCTGAAGGCAGGAAGGGAGATGGCGGAGAAGCTGGGGGCTGCAGAGACCGTGCCAGGACGGGTAAGTATAGCGATACTCACCTGTCCGGGGTCCATCGCTGCTTGCTGCTGTCTGGCACGTCATCTGTCAGTGACGTTCAGACAGCAGAGGGCGCGGTGACGTGGTTAGTGCAAGCCGCGCCCCCTGCAGTCTGAACGTCACTGACAGATGACGTGCCAGACAGCAGCAAGCAGTGATGGACCGGGGGACAGGTGAATATCTCAGGTGCCAGCAGTGACAACGGCACCTGGCCCCAGCGACGGAGAGGTGAGTATGTAATTTTTTTTTATTTTTAAGTGCAGCAGCGGCAGCACATGGGGGCATAATCTATGGAGCATCTTATGGGGCAGCTTATGGGGGTATAATCTATGGAGCATCTTATAGGGGCAGCATATGGGGGCATAGTCTATGGAGCATCTTATAGGGGCAGCATATGGGGGCATAATCTATGGAGCATCTTATGGGGGCAGCATATGGGGGCATAATCTATGGAGCATCTTATGGGGGAAGCATATGGGGCCTATTCTATGGAACATCTTATGGGGCCATAGGCTTTATGGAGCAGCATATGGGGCATATTATTCTATGGAGCATCTTATGGGGCTATCATGAACTGTATGGAGCATTATGTGGGGCTCCTGATTCAATATGGTTATTCAAAAACATTTAACCCACTGATGTCTCAATTAATTTTACTTTTATTGGTATCTATTTTTATTTTTTTACATTTACCAGTAGCTGCTGCATTTTCCACCATAGGCTTATACTCAAGTCAATAAGTTTTCCCAGTTTTTTGTGGCAAAAATAGGGGGGTTGGCTTATACTCGGGTCGGCTTATACCCGAGTATATACGGTATACCTTTCTTCATAAAGGGAGAAGTAAAATCATGGAATTGCTAGATCCCTCTCTCTTCCCAAAACTTAAAGTGAATTTATCAACAGGTTTTTGCTATTTAATCTGAAATCAGAATAGTACAGAGCAAGAAAGCCTGATTTCAAGGATGCAATTCCACTGTAAGTAGGGCTGATGTACCAGCCACAGTTACAGGCAAAGTCAAATTTAAAGAAAACATATATTTCAATATTGAAATGTTTCCCAAAGATATTTATGACCTTAAAGGGGGGCACAATGTGTGAATAATTCAAAAATAAACATATCTAAATAAAAAGCAGGAAAATAATTACATAAAAGCTCTTTTAAGGACTTTTATGTTTATATGGGTGGCATCTTGTACCCCAAGGTGTGAAATAAATTAAAAGTAAACACATAAACAAAGAGCAAGAAATTAAGTTAAAAAGAGCTGTTGCCAATCTAAATTGCCATCTCCAATATATAAAAATAATGTTTTGGAAAGGGAACAATTTCTCCTGAGTATGATGGTACCCCATAAGTAGGGGCAAACCACTGTTTGGGAGCACAGCAGGGCTCGAAGGGAAGGAGCACTGTTTGACTTTTTAAAACCAAAAATGACTAGAATTGAGCGCGGACGTCATGGCACGTTTGGAGTGCCCTGATGTGCCTAAACAGTGAAAAAAAAAACCACAATCGACCCTATTTCGGAAACTAGACCCCTTACGGAATGTATCTAGATGTGTGGTGAGCATTTTGAACCACCAGGTGCTTCACAGAAGTTCAAAACGTAAAGCCGTAAAAAAAAAAAAAAAAAAAAAAATTTACCCACAAAAATGTACTTTTAGCCTCAATTTTTTTATTTTCACAAGGGTAACAGGAGAAAATGGACCCCAGAATTTGTTGTACATTTTCTACTGAGTAAGCAGATACCCCATATGTGGGGCAATACTACTATTTGGGCACACGGCAGGGCTTGGAAGGGAGGGAGTACCGTTTGACTTTTTAAACGCTAAAACGTCTGGAGTTGAGAGCGGACACCATGCCTTGTTTGGTGAGCCTTTGATGTGCCTAAACAGTGGAAACAACCCCCCAAGTGACCCGATTTTCAAAACTAGACCCCCATAGGGAACTTACGTAGATGTGTCATGAGCACTTGGAACCCCCAGGCACTTAACAGAAGTTTATAACGTAGAGTGGTGAAAATTAAAAAAAAAAATAAAAACACATTTTACCAACAAAAAAGTACTTTTAGCCCCATTTTTTAATTAAATTTGTTGTGTAATTTCTCCTGAGTACGCCGATACCCGATATGTAGACGAAAACCACTGTTTGGGTGGACAGCAGAGCTCGGAATGGAAAGAGTGATGTTTTGAAAAGCAGATTTTGATGGAATGATCTGCAGGAGTCATGTCGTGTTTGGAGAGCCCCTGATGTGCCTAAACAGTGAAAAAACCCCACAAGTGACCCTATTTTGGAAACTACACCCCTCAAGGAGTTTGTACAGGGGTATAGTGAGCGTTTTGAACCCACTGGTACTACACAGAATTTGATAACATTGGGTCGTCATATTGAATATTTTCATTTTTTTCACGAAAATGTTGTTTTAGCCCCAAATTTGTAATTTTCACAATTGAGGATAGGAGAAAACGTACCCATAATTTGTTTCTCAATTTGTACCGAATGCGACTATATCCCATATGTGGTCAAAAACTTTTACTTGGGCACATGGCAGTGCTAGGAAAGGAAAGAGCGCTATTTGCCTGGGATAGATTGTGAATGCTATGAACCACCCTCACAATTGACCCCATTTTGGAAACTAGACTTCTCAAGGAACTCATCGAGGGGTTTAATGAGTATTTTGAACACACAGGTGCCTCACAGAATTTTATAACATTGAGACGTGGAAATATGACATTTTAGTGGTAAAAATGTAACTTTTGTATTTGCTGCAAATTTGTCAGGTACGCAAGGGTTAAAAGGGGAAACTAGACCCCACTATTTCTTGTGAAATTTCTCCCGAATGTGGTGCTGCCCTATATGTTGTCAGAAATTACTGTTAAGCCACACATCAGGGATGAGAAGGAAGTAGTGCTATTTGGCTTTTGGAGCACAGATTTTTATAGAAAAGTTTACAGGCGACATTTGCGGAGCCCCAAAGGTGCCAGAAAAGCAGAAAACCCCCAAAGTGACCCCACTGTACAAACTGCACCTCTCATTGAATTCATCTGCGGCTGCAGTGACTATTTTATAACATCCATGCCAGGCTTTTTTTTTCCTGGAGAATTGCAAATCTGTCAGTCTAGTACCCATGCATTGTGTCCCCATATACTTTAGTGCCCCCATATATTGTAGCGCCCCCATACACTGTGCACAGCTTGTGCTTCTAGCGATACGCACACATATATTAAGTGCCTTCTCTTCATTACAATAATGCCAAATATGTGGCTGCTTACTGTGGTTTAAGCAAAGTGGGGATCAGAAGAAGGGGGCATTTGGATTTGGGAGGGCAGAATTCACTGAATTTTATATATGGGGCTGGGAGCCATGTTGCTTTTCCTGAGTCTTTGTTCTACCAGTAATATGGGAACCCCCTACAGTTACAGTGACAGATGACGGACCTGAGAAGGGGCTGATTTTGTGTGGGATAAATTATGGTTTTTAGCCCTGTTTCACACATCCGTTTTTTGTGTCCGCCAAACGGATCCGTTTCCGTTTTTTGCCGCTAACGGATGCTAACGGATCCGTTTGGATCCGTTTTTTGACGGATCCGCGGTAGCCGCTAATGCAAGTCTATGGGAAAAAAACGGATCCGCCAAAAACATGGCGGATCCGTTTTTTAACGGAAAACGACGGATTTGGACGGATTTAAAAAAATGGAAGTGTGATCCAGGCCTTATTGGTAACATTTTGGGGTACATAATTTTTTGATCGCTTCCAGTATAAGGCTGGGATCACATTCTTGTGTTCTATGTTGAGCACTTACGTCTGGGTTTCCGTGTAAAGCCCATAAAAATGCGATTCAGCCCATAATGAGGCAGATGGAGACCCTTCCTCCATCTTTTTAGGCATGCACAGATCTGTGGTTGCCCACATTTGTGCGCTAAAAATACGCCTAAAATGATGGGACACTACTGGAACACAGACCAGTCCAAAGTGTGTGTATGAATCGCTGCTTTGTGGAATTTACATGGAAACACCAATGTAAGCGCTCAGCGGAGAGCACAGGATAAATGTGAGCCGAGCCTTATTCAGATTTTTCGGAAGTAAAATGAACAAATCGACAGCAGTACAAGAATAGTTCTTATTTATTTTTTGCACTGTTTACTATGCAGTATAACTGATGAGGCGGATTTATTCGTTGGGTCGGTGCGATTACAGCGATACCAGATTTTTTTAGGTTTTGCTGCTATCACACAGTAAAAACGCTTAATTTATAAAAAGTAGTTTTTTTGCCACCATATTCTGAGAGCTGTAATTTTTATTTTTTGGTGAACAGAACTGTATGAGGGCAGTGCTATTTCGCTTATTTCCAGTCACCGTTTTAAAACAGCAATGAGGGAATAACTACATTTAACGATTGCCGTTTTAATGCATATTGGCCGTCGTTAAAGGGTTAAAATGCATTTTAGTGGTCTTTTGTATAATATTAATAATAATAATAAAATCAGACACTTCTCATTTATTTTCCCATCAATGTTGGCAAAAAAAAATAATGCATGAAACAAACATAAAAAATAGACCCCATGTATGAGAAAAGGATGCAAAAATCATTTAAATATCTGAACAAGAAAATATTTTTTATAGCATTATACCGTATGTACAAAAAACAAAAATGTCAAGAATAGGAGTAAACGGCCAGGTCTTGAATTGGTTAAGTTACATCTGAAGTTTACCCATCAGCTTTACGCAAGATAAAATGCAAACAAAGCCGAAGGGGTTCTGCAGAAGTGGTAGCCTTGACTCATGGATAACATGCTTGGAAGGTGTACCTGGTCTTTTCTTTTCTGTGTTTAACAGTTATGACATCACTTTTATTTGTAGAGAAAGGACAATTCAGGCGTTTGTGTGCTCTTATCGAGTGCAAGACACAGCGTAGAATGAATTAACAAGGAAACAGATTAATATGTAAATGGTCATAAGGAAAGAATTCTAAATATTTAAGGAGCACATACAAATGCCAAGCAAAGCAGGGAACAGAATGAGTATTAATGCCAAAAGAAATTACCCTAATTACACCTGGAAACACCAAGGTTACTACTGAACCTACCGAAACAAAAGAGCGGTACCTCTTCCCCGCATCAGTTGGGTTACAGGGCATGAGAGGACTTCCAGGTTAATTTATACAGCTAACCAATGTCACATCTATAAAACCACCCAATCTATAGTGCACACCAATATAGTGATAAGGCGGGGGGGATATACGGTTGCTGTCATGGGTTCTGGAAAAAACGGCTACCGGTAAATATCCTTGGTGATTTCCCTTCACCAATGACAGCACATCTGAGAGATTTCTGGAGAATTGGAACACCTTACGGAGGGTCCACCGACTGCAGCACCCTTCTACCAAAAGTTAAGTCAGCAGAGGAGGATAGATCCAATCTACAGTGCACAAAGCAAAAAGATGGTGAGGACCAGGTAGTGACCTTACAAATCTGATCAATCGATACCTCCGCTTTCTCTGCCCAGGAGGTCGCCATGGCTCTGGTGGAATGAGCCTTGATACCATCAGGGATTAGAGCACCACTAGCAGAATAGGCTAAACTAATGGCCTACCTAATCCATCTGGCAATGGTACCTTTTGAAACCCCGTAACTAGGGTTGATCGAATAGCTTCGGATAACTGTTTATCCGAATAGTTATAGCATGGAGCTCAACAAACAGCCTCTCCATGCCTGTGTTGTGACTTTCACACAGCTTTGACACATGTAGCTGCGGAGCCGAACAGCTGATTATCGTGAGTGCTCCAGGTATCCAGGGTACCAATGCAGCTATTCGGGAAGCGCTATAACTCTTCGGATAAGCAGTTATCCAGAGCTATTTGATCAACCCTACCCGTAACCTTTCCTATTACATTGGAAGGCTACAAGCAGGGACTGGGCTTTCCTCCACTGGCTAGTCATAGATAGATACTGCAACCGTGCGTTTCTGACATCAAGATTATGAAATTTCTCCTCAACCAAATTATTAGGGTTAGTACAGAAGGAGGGTAGGATGATTTCTTGAGTTTGGAGTGTGACTGAGGTTGTGGACAGGTGTCTTTTATATTGATAACAAGTTCAAACAGGTGCCATTACCACAGGTAATGAGTGGAGGACAGAGGAGCCTCTTAAAGAAGAAGTTACAGGTCTGTGAAAGGCAGAAATCTTGCATTTTTTTAGGTGACCAAATACTAATTTTCCAACATAATTTGCAAAATAAATCAGACAAGGTGATATTCTGGATTTGCTTTCTCATTTTGACTCTCATAGTTGTGGTGTCATGATCTCAGTGTAGGTTTGACTCGCACACGTGGGGTTAATGTTTGGAACCAGTGCTGATGACTGGCATTTCTGGGGTTAAAGGTTGTGATGCCGATGCAGGCTTACCTGCACACCTGGGGCTATGATTGTGGCCTCTCCCTGGTTCTGGGGGAGGCTTCTTATAGCCTCAGGACGCTCCCATCCCTGTCAGTTATACTCTTGCCCTTGGCATTGTGTGGTGACCCCTGAGTGTGTTAGTGCTGTGTTCTGGTTGCTTGATTCTCTGTGTATGACTCGGTCTGTTCCCTGGATATCGCTTTGGATTCTGCCTGGTACCTCCTATGTCTGTTTGGTTTTGATCTCTGCTTGGCCCTGATTATCCGCTCTGTCTCCTCCCTGGTACTGTACTGATATCTTGTGTATGACCTTTGGCTTTGTCTGACCTCCCGTCTGTTTATCCCTCCTGTACCTCGCTGGTCTGTACCGTGCATGACTTCTGCTTTGCCATAATCTGAGTTCTCTGGTTTCTCTGATACTATTAGTTGAAGCACGCTTTGTCACCTCTGCTGCCCTGCTCCCCAGGTAACTCTTAGCACTGCTTCTGTACTCAGGACACATGCACTGGCTCTATGAGCAAGTGTAGTGCGGTGTCTCTGACATTATAACTGACCCTTTCAGTTTTTTTTTGGTTTTTTTTTCTGAAGAAACAAAAAAAAAAAAAAAAGTTTGTTATCCTCATGGATCCCATACAAGCCTTGGCTGATCAGGTCAAGCACCTGACCCAAATGTTCCATAAGCTCAATGTGGAACAACGTACGATGGCCCAGACCCAGCAACAGTTGGTGGTTACTGTGCAGGGGGCTGTCGATGCAGGGGCTTCTGGTTCTGGGGGTAGGGATGTGTCATTAGCGTCCCCCGAATCTCCGGTCAAATTACCAGACCTTTTCTCAGGGGATAAAAAGGAGTTCAGGTCTTTCAGAGAAGGATGCAAGCTTTTTTTTTCTCTAAGGCCCCGCTCCTCCGGGGATGAGTTCCAGAGGGTGGGGGTCATTATTTCCCTACTTCGGGGGGCTCCGCAAGCATGGGCTTTCTCTCTGTCTTCCTCTGCTCCTGAACGTATGTCAGTGAACGCATTCTTTGAGGCCCTCGGGCACATTTATGATGAACCTGACCGAGTGCGATTGGCAGAGGACATGGTGATGAGTGTCTGTCAGGGGAAACACTCAGCTGAGTGGTTTTGTTCTGAGTTCCGCCGCTGGGCGGCAGAGGTCTCTTGGAGCGACGCCGCACTCCGAGGACTCTTTCACAGAGGCTTGTCCGAGCGGCTGCAGGATGCCTTGGCGTTACATCCCCCACCTAACTCTCTCGAGGACGCCATGACCCAGGCCGTCCGGATGGACCGCAGGCTGCGGGCCAGAGGGGTGATGCAGGTGGATACTCCATTATTCCCCGGTGGAAAAGAGACTGCCCCTGAGCCCATGGATGTAGGCGCCCTCTCCCTGAAGGATACAGAGAGGAAACGCCGGAAGGACAAGCAGTTATGCTTTTACTGCGGTAAAACGGGACATTGGAAAAGGGAGTGCCCGAATTGCCCGTCTTCAAACCTGGTCGGCGGGAAACGACTAGGTCTGGGTAGTCAACGGGGAGGCTGCTCAGACCCTCAGGTACCATTTTCCTCGTTTTCTAAAGTAGTACTGCCTGTGGAACTGTTTGTGGATGGTAGTTCTTTTTCCTCTACAGCCTTCGTGGACTGCGGATCATCTGTTAATCTTATTGACTCCCAATTGGTCACACACTGCAAGATAGGGACAGTTAGGCTCAAGGTTCCGATCAAGGTGATGGTCATTGACTCATCTCCCCTCACTAAGGAGGGAATTCGCTTTATGTCTGATGTGTTTTCGCTCAGAGTGGGCGCTACTCATGTGGAAAACATAAGTTGTTTTGTGCTGGACAATCTACCTGCAGGGTTGGTGTTGGGCATGCCCTGGTTACAACACCATAACCCAGTTATTAACTGGAAAACGGGGGAGATTGTACAATGGGGGTTTAATGATTTTGAGTTATATGATAAATCCGCACTGCTGGTTGAACCTGTTAAATCTGTGTCTGTATCATCTGTCGAGCTGGAAGGTATTCCGGAATGCCTGAAGGACTTCGAAGATGTATTCTCCGAAAGCGAGGCCGAGACGTTACCGCCACATAGACCCTTTGACTGCGCTATTGAGCTGGTCCCGGGGGCTAAATTACCCAAAGCCCGTCTGTTTAATTTGTCCGGTCCTGAGCGCTTGGCTATGAAGGAGTACATTACTGAAAGTCTGCGCAAAGGACACATACGTCCTTCAGTCTCACCTGTGGCGGCAGGTTTCTTTTTTGTAAAGAAAAAAGATGGCGGGTTACGCCCCTGTCTCGACTTCCGGGAGCTTAATCAAATTACTGTACGGAATACGTACCCCCTTCCGTTGATTCCCGATTTATGTAACCAACTATCAGGGGCAAAGTGGTTTTCTAAACTGGACCTTCGGGGGGCATATAATTTGATAAGGGTCCGAGAGGGGGATGAATGGAAAACCACGTTCCTCACGACCGAGGGACTATTTGAAAATTTAGTCATGCCGTTTGGTCTTACCAACGCCCCTGCCATATTTCAGAATTTCATCAACGTGGTATTCTCGGATCTCATTGGTCGTTTTGTCGTTATCTACTTAGATGATATTTTGATATATTCCCCCGACAAGTATTCTCATTTGGAACATGTACGAACTGTGCTCCAAAGACTGAGAGAAAATCATTTGTATGCCAAATTGGAAAAATGTGTATTCTGTGTACAAGAGTTGTCCTTTTTGGGGTTAATTGTATCCGGTGAGGGTTTTCGCATGGACCCCAAGAAGGTGCAGGCCATTGCGGATTGGGTGCAACCCCGAGATCTTAAGGGTCTTCAGCGCTTCTTGGGGTTCGCCAATTATTACCGCAAATTTATCCGGGGGTTTTCGCAAGTGGTCAAACCTCTCACGGATCTAACATGCAAAGGTGCAGATGTGAGAAATTGGTCCTCACTAGCAAAAGAGGCCTTTGTGACGCTGAAAAAATGTTTTATGTCTGCTCCTGTGTTAGTGCAGCCAGATCCGTCCAAACCATTCGTTGTGGAAGTGAACGCCTCTGAGGTGGGGGTGGGGGCGGTGTTGTCCCAAGGGCCTGCCACTCTAACCAACCTCAGGCCATGTGCTTTCTTTTCCAAGAAGTTCTCTGCTGCGGAAAGAAATTACAACGTAGGCAATAGAGAGCTTCTTGCGGTCAAATTGGCGTTTGAAGAATGGAGGCACTTTTTGGAGGGGGCCAGTCACCCGGTTACGGTGATCACGGATCACAAAAATTTGTTGTACATTGAGTCTGCTAAAAGACTAACGCCCAGACAAGCCCGTTGGTCACTTTTTTTTTCCCGTTTTCAGTTTACAATTACATTTCGTCCAGGGTCTAAGAATGTCAAGGCTGACGCCTTATCACGCTGTTTTCAGCCGGTGTCGCCCCCTGAGCCACCGTCCTCCACTCTTCACCCTGGGGTTGTGATAGCAGAGGTCTCATCTGAATTGGAACGGGAGATTTAGGGGGCCCAGTCGCAGGCCTCGGCGGCCAAGCCGGAGGGGAAGTTGTTTGTCCCAGAGCAACTTCGCCTGAAACTCTTGCAGGAGTTCCATGAATCCAAGCTAAGTGCTCACCCTGGTATTTCAGCCACACGTCTGGCGGTGGCTAGGATCTTTTGGTGGCCTACCCTTGGTTCGGACATAAAAAAATTCATTGCTGGTTGTGGGGTCTGCGCTCGTTCTAAAAGCTCTCATAGCCGTCCGGCAGGGGAACTGATACCCTTGGCAGTGCCCGAAAGGCCATGAACTCACTTATCCATGGATTTTGTTACCAATCTCCCTCCATCTAAGGGTAATACAGTGGTATGGGTAGTGGTGGACAGGTTTTCTAAGCAGGCTCATTTCATACCCCTGTCCGCACTACCGTCAGCTGAGACGTTGTCCAGGTTGTTTGTGCAGCATGTGATCCGGTTGCATGGGGTACCCCTGAATGTGGTGTCTGATCGTGGTGTGCAGTTTGTGGCTAAGTTTTGGCGTGCTTTCTGCAAAAAATTAGGTATGTCTCTGTCCTTTTCGTCTGCATACCATCCTGAGAGCAATGGGCAGACGGAGCGCACTAACCAGTCCCTGGAACAGATACTCAGGTGTCTAACCTCTGCTAGACAGAGTGACTGGTGCGATACACTGCCGTTGGCTGAATTTGCCTTCAATAGTCGGGTGAGTCAATCCACTGGTAGGTCCCCTTTCTTGATTAACTATGGGTTCAGTCCTCATTTTGGTGAGTTTTCTCGTCTGGATTCGGGGTGCCCCGGGGCTGAGGACTCTGTTCAGCGGTTAAAAGATACATGGGCAGAAGTCCAGCGGCGTATATCCAGGTCTCAAGGCAGGTATAAGTTTTTCGCGGACAGGAAACGAACACCTGGTCCCATGTTTCGGGTGGGAGAGAAAGTTTGGCTCTCCACGCGAAACATTAAGTTAAAGATTCCGTCAGCCAAGTTAGGACCCAAATTCATTGGCCCGTACAAGATTGTGGAAAAAATCAATCCAGTGGCGTATAGGCTGTGCCTTCCACCCTCTTTCAAGATCCCTAACGTCTTACACAAATCTCTACTGAAACCTTTTGAAGCAGTCCGGGGAGACTCCGAGTCTGCTGCTTCTCCTGTTTTGGTCGAGGGGCAGGTGGAGTATGAGGTTGGTCATATCGTAGATTCCAGGTTGGTACGGCAGTCGGTACAGTACCTGGTTCATTGGAAGGGGTATGGACCGGAGGACAGGTCCTGGGTACCGGCCCGGTTGATGCATGCTGATCGCCTGGTACGGGCTTTCCATGCTAAGTACCCGGGCAAGCCTGGGGGTTCAGAGGCCCCCCGTTGAGAGGGGGGTACTGTCATGATCTCAGTGTAGGTTTGACTCGCACACGTGGGGTTAATGTTTGGAACCAGTGCTGATGACTGGCATTTCTGGGGTTAAAGGTTGTGATCCCGATGCAGGCTTACCTGCACACCTGGGGCTATGATTGTGGCCTCTCCCTGGTTCTGGGGGAGGCTTCTTATAGCCTCAGGACGCTCCCATCCCTGTCAGTTATACTCTTGCCCTTGGCATTGTGTGGTGACCCCTGAGTGTGTTAGTGCTGTGTTCTGGTTGCTTGATTCTCTGTGTATGACTCGGTCTGTTCCCTGGATATCGCTTTGGATTCTGCCTGGTACCTCCTATGTCTGTTTGGTTTTGATCTCTGCTTGGCCCTGATTATCCGCTCTGTCTCCTCCCTGGTACTGTACTGATATCTTGTGTATGACCTTTGGCTTTGTCTGACCTCCCGTCTGTTTATCCCTCCTGTACCTCGCTGGTCTGTACCGTGCATGACTTCTGCTTTGCCATAATCTGAGTTCTCTGGCTTCTCTGACACTATTAGTTGAAGATTATGGCGGTGATGGTCCAAGACAAGCTTCCGACTTGCCTATGCCACCCGCGCCCTCACGTACACCAAACCCCCAGGGGACCCTGTGGACAGGAAACCAACTGATGCTGGGGAGAGGTACCGCTCTTTTACTTCAGTAGGTTTCCTGTCCTTGCGGGGGTGGATCCCTCAGGTTTGCTGTCATGGGTGAAAGGAAAATGTATCTTATTTTTTTACAAGAAAAGTAAAGGTTAATTTAGCGCTTCATTACCATATAACCCATTCTGCAGGGTTGTGCTACTGAATAGAGGACTTTTCAAAATGTCTTTGTAGCAGGCACATCGTTACCCTTATCCGAGCCCTGTGTCTAATACCAAAGCTTAGTCTTACTCAAGTGAATACAGACACAAATAAACTGGTGTATAGCATTCGATTCCATCACCCCCAAGGTAAAACATTCTGCCCTGTAGCTCTCCCCTGATGTATAACATCGGCCCCATCGCTGTTGTGAGTTCATTTTCCCCTTCACTACTGAGGCCCGAGGAACTCCCTCTTCTGGTAAAGAAAGGTAGTGAGCCTGATTATCAAACACCCGAGTCTGATGATGATGACTGGCTGAGTGGAGTTACTGACTGGATATAAGGCTGCCGACGCCCTTCTGCCCTGTGGGTGATTTCTCTGTGGGATCCTTGGAGACCAGTCTGAATTCCTGCTCCTCTAAAGCTAAGTTTTCTGCTCGGCTTTTTGCATTTGTGCTTAGACTTTGTTTTGCTTTGTTTTTCTGGATTTCTGCCATTCCCTGCTGGGGTGTGCTGAATTCCTTTAGCTCTGTCTTCTGAAAATACCTGAGTGCTGATTTAGTTTTTGAAGCCTAGCTGCTTCAGGGTCTTTTTCATATCAGCTTGTTGGCTTATGTCTTTGATAGGGTTTTGGCAGATTGCAGACAGCAACCTTCCTTTCCTGTTCTGTTTAGCTAGCTTGGGCCCCATCGTTTGCTCAGCCTATCTTTCTATCTGTGTGAGTGTTTTTTCATCTTGCTTCACCGTCATTATATGTTGGGGGCTGCCTTTTACTTTGGGGTCTGCTCTGGGGCAGTTTAGATTTCCTTTTCTGTCTTTAGGCTATTTAGCGCTCCGGCTGTGATCGAGGGGTCTAGGGCATCGTAGGAACCCCCCACGGCTACTGCTAGTTGTGTTGATAGGTTCAGGGGTCTGCAATCTGATAGTTGCCAACTTCTCTGGTTTTCTGGACTTAGCTAGCATTTCTGTTTTTGCCTCCTACGGTGACTCAATCATAACACATCGCCCCCCGGTCTATAACATCTTGCCCTGTTGCTCCCCCGATGTATAAAATCCGACCAAGTCGCTCCCACCGATGTATAACATCCAGCTCTGTAGATCACCCCGATGTATAACATCCGACCCCGTTGCTCCCTCCGAAGTACAACATCCGACCCCGTTGCTCCCCAATGATGTATAACATCCGACTCCGTCGCTCCCCCTGATGTACAACACCAGACCCATTCGCTTCCCCCCAATATAACACATCCGACCCCGTCGCCCTCCCCGATGTATAACATCCGACCCCGTCGCTCCCCCGATGTATAACATCTGACCCAGTCACTCCCCCCGATGTTTAACATCCGACCCCGTCGTTCCCGGAGTATAATTGAATTGTCTATGATGTGAAGATACGAGATGTGCAGCATCTGAAACAACGGATACTGGAAGCCTGTGCTAGCATTTCTTCTGCGTTGTTGCTATCAGTGTGTCAAGAGAGGGAGAAGAGGGTTGCATTGACAATCCAACACAATGGGCAGCACTTTGAACACATTTTATAAGTGGTCATTAACTTGTAAATAACTCATGAAAGAATAGCGTTATGTTAAAACCAAGCACACCATTGTTTTTCTTGTGAAATTCGCAATTAGTTTTATGTGTCACTTGACCCTCTTCTCATTGGAAAGAATAAAGTTGGATCCAAAATGGCTGACTTCAAAATGGCCGCCATGGTCACTACCCATCTTGAAAAGTTTCCTCCCTCCCATATATTAATACGCCACAAACAGGAAGTTGATATCACCAACCATTCCCATTTTATTTAGGTGTGTCCATATACATGGCCCACCCTGTAGAATATTTAGAATAGTAAAAATGGTACTGAGCTGCATAGCCAAAACAGTCGGGTTTTCCCACCAATATCGTAGATAGATGAATTAGTCATTTAACTAGTGTGTGATGGGCATGGGGTCTGATCTTTCCTGAGAAAGAGGCGGCTGCAGAGATCAGTAAAGCAGAAGTCGTTTCACTTCTCGATTTTAGCACCGCTCCCGGACAGATGAGGTGACATATTAAAAATGAAGTGATATATAAAATGTGTTTCATTACCTCCGACTGCACCTTCTGTAAAGATGGACTGGGGCCGCAAAGTACACACACATCTACACCAGGAACCAACTGAAAGGTGAGCAGCCTGTGAGGAACCTGAAAAATACCAATGGAACCGTAATCTCCACTACAACATAACGCACATTTTGGGTATTTACACGCAAGACAGATATATGGCAAATTTTACATTAATTTAAGCGCAGATCTGTTGGAGAGGCAGTTCTGTGTAGATGCACCGTTATAGTGATACAGGCAAGACATTCTCCATGTCATATTGCCGCCGAAAAAAAATGAAGATGTGACTAAGCTCATGTAAAGAACGGGCCAATCATGATCTCCTTGGTCATATGTAGTCAGATATACACGTGGCTGCTTTATCATCTGTCTCTGTGCAGGATCTGAACCGTGGTCTTTCTCGCTGAGAAATCGACAGGCAAAACACAAATCGAGGCTGCACCCCATGAGTGACAGGTCTCTCTTTATACACACAGGGAGAGAAGCCGCTAGGGACCATCTTCATTTGGCTAGGACACACGATCTCAGACCAACATTTTAAGATAAATCACACAAGGCTGCAATAACATAACACAGGTTATGCTCAGGGCAGCATGAATCTGATTACATGATCCCTTTAATAAGGATGATGTATTATTGCATTATCAATCAATACCACTTAATAAATTACACATTGTTGAAGGTTCATAACAGTGAACGGACAGGATCGCTAGACCACAATGTGACTTCTTTTTCTGTCGCGTAAAACATTTTTTAAAAAGTTGGACATGCAAAACAATTTTCCACCTCTCCAACAAAATCACTCACGGTGGGGCTCCCTTGAGGCAGATACACAGGGTAATCGCGTGATGAATGGGGAGACAAGGAAGCGACCAACCAGCACAGAAGCATCACATCTTGGGATGCCAGTCTCCACCATTTTTCTGTGGCAGCTACCACTTTTCCTCCGGCCATAAGACAGCCAAAGTCACTTTCTGCAGCTTGAGTGAAACCATCAAGACACTCCTGTAATGATAAAATGAGAAGGCTAAACAAAAATCACTTTTTACTATTATATGGCTGCGAAAATCTCAGTAACAGCAGAAAAGCCAACGTCGGATTTTCAAAGAGCTTCTTAGGCATTGGTGAATGTGAATATCTGATAATAGAGACAATATAGCGAGGGGCCAGGCATTATATAACAGGGGGAGGTGAGGGACCGGATTTTATACACAGGGGGGGGGGGGGGGGACAATGGCCTGGATGTTATACACTGTAGGGGTGAGCTCTTAGATGTTATGCATTGGGGGGCTGAGGGACCAGATGCTATACCCTGGTGGGGAGGGGTGAATGAGGGTCCAGGATTTATACACCGCATGAGAGTGAGGTGCTGGATGTTATACGCCGGAGGAGAGAGAGGAGCCAGATGTTATACACCAGAGGAGAGCGAGGGGGCAGATGTTATACACCGGGGAGGTGAGGGGCCGGGTGTTATACACTGGGGGTGAGGGTGACTGGATGTTTTATACCAGGTAGGAGAGGGGGGCCAGGGGCCGGATGTTATACACCAGTGGTGAGAGACCACCAGATGTTATACACTGGGGCCAAGGGTGTCCGGATGTTATATACCGGGGGAAGGGGGGAGGCCAGACGTAATACATCGGGGGGGGGGCAGATGTTATACACTAGGGGCGAGGGTGGCTGGATGTTATAAACCAAGGGACAAGGGGTCAGATATTAAACACAGGGGATGGAGGGGTGGTAGGGGGGCGAGTGGCCAGATGTTATCCACTGGGGATGATAACCTGGATGTTACACACCGGGATCTAAGGACCGAATGATATACACCAGGGACTACAGTATTGAACAAAAAAAATAAATTAAATAATTAAGATGCATGCCCTGTTACTTCTCTCCGTATATTGAATACAAAATAAAAAGCACATTAAGGCTATGTGCCCAAGTAGCGTTTTAAACCGGACACTCAAAACCAGACTCCTTCCCAGAAAACGCGCGGTTTTTCCCCCGCGCGATTTTACCGCGATTATGTTCGCGTTTTTGCCGCGATTTTCGGGTGCGAAATTCAAGCACTTTCCAAGCGATTTGAAGCATCGCTTGGAAAGTGATTGACAAGTTGGTCACACTCGTCAAACATAGTGTTTGACAAGTGTGACCAGCTTTTTATTATTGAGGCTGCCTATGTGGCATCAATAGTAAAAGATAGAATGTTAAAAATGATAAAAAAATAAAAAATCGGGGTATATTTACCTTCCGACGTCCCGCGCAGCCTCAGCGACGCTCCCGTTCCCAGCGATGCCTTGCGAGACCTGTGATGACTTTGGTCTCGTGTTGCTATAGTGATCTCACGAGACCGCTAGAGTAACGCGAGACTACACCATCACAGGTCCTTGCCGCAAGGCATTACTGGGAACGCTGTGGCCCGGGACCATCAAACTTAACTGAACTGGATCCAAGATCCAGGAACTCATTAATAGCTACAGGAAGCGAATAGAGGCTGTTATTTTTGCAAAAGGAGGATCTACGAAATATTAATGTCACTTTTATGTTGAGGTGCCCATACTTTTGCACCAGTCAAATTTTGTTTAAATACAGATTGCACATTTTCTGTTAGTGCAATAAACTTCATTTGAATCCAGAAATATAACTGAGTCCATCAGTTATTAGATATATGAAACTGAAATAGCTGTTGCAAAAACCAAAATTGTTATAAAGAAAAAAGGTTAACATTAATAGGGGTGCCCAAACATATGACTGTAAATGATCAACAATCGACACGCCATTGCGCTTTTATTTTTCTCCACAAGTGACACTTACCAATTTACAGGACAGATGATAAATGTCTCATTGTGCCATCTTTTGACTTACGAGCCAGTAAAAAATGTCATCTATCTTTTAATGATATTGCAATTGATAGAAACCCAATTCATTTAACTCCTTCTAAGCCACCATTGTAAAGGTTACAAACTTACAACACAGTGAGCAGGCCCCCTCCCCTCCGCTAACCTGAAGAATGGCCAAATCGTGAGCAATTACACAGTCCACGCATTGAGTTAGGTTTGACATCTTCTCAGACTCTGCTAAAAAGCTGTCAATCAACTTGTAGCAAGCCTGAAAGAAAAAAAAAAAGAGAAAAAAAGGTTTAAGAAAAGTGCAAAGTCGTTTCATATACAGTTAGAATAGTTTCAAACTAATAGCGGACACATTAGTGCCCAGTTCTGACGCTCGGCGGGGGTCATAACGGTCAGATCACCACCACTCTGCTAATTTGCTTTCACCAGACTTAGTAGGTGGAGACTTGCTGCTGTAATGTTCGCCATATACGGTACACAGAAAAAATGAGGGATTTCTGCTCTCCTGTTTCTATGTATCACATATTTAGAAGAAGCAGCCTACTTGCTTCATAGAGACAAGAAAGCAGGACCACTCATGACTATGTACACTATATGTGTGTGAATGAATGTGAGTTTCCTCAAAGTCTGCCATATAAACTGAAAACCTATAAAATGAAAAAAGGGGCAATCCACGTACCCATTACGGTTCCCTTTTCTACAGTTATAGCTTGGATTCAAACTGACAGTAAAAAAAGTGAACTAGATGCCCTCAAGATTTAAAATTCTTCTGTCAAGTTCACATCCGTAAATCATTGTTTGTCCAAAATGACCAAAGGCCTTTAGGTTAAGTGCACACGTACTTTTTAGGCCATGTGCACACGATGCAGATATCCAGCGGATCCGCAGCAGATTTTACCGCGCAGAAACGTTGCATATCCGCATTGTGATGTACAGTAGCATGTTAGTCAATTGGAAAAAAAACGCTGTGCAGACGCTGCGGATTTTTCCGCGCGGTTTTCTTGTGGTTCAAAATATGCAGCACGTCACTTCTTTTGTGCGGTTTTCCACATGCTCCATTCTCCAAATCCGCAGGGGGAAATCCGCAGGGGAAATCCGCAGGGGAAAACCGCACAAAAACCGAAAGAAAAAAGGAAGAAATCCGCAGGAAAAATGCAGGTCATTTCACCTGCGGATTTCTTCAATTCTGCGCGGAAAAATCCGCAGGGCTAAAAAGTATGTGTGCACTTAGCCTTAGCCCTGCATTTTTCCTGCGGATTTCTTCCTTTTTTCTTGCGCTTTTCTTGCGGTTTTTGTGCGGTTTTCCCCTGCGGATTTGGAGAATGGAGCAGCTGGAAAAACCGCACAAAAGAAGTGACATGCTGCATATTTTGAACCACAAGAAAACCGCGCGGAAAAATCTGCAGCGTCTGCACAGCGTTTTTTTTTCCAATTGACTAACATGCTACTGTACATCACAATGCGGATATGCAACGTTTCTGCGCGGTAAAATCCGCTGCGGATCCGCTGGATATCTGCATCGTGTGCACATGGCCTTATTGTGCAGACTGTTATCATGGAGAGATGAAACATCAAGTGTGGCTGACCAGGAGACTAGCTGAGCCTTTCAGATCTGAAGCGAAGATGTATTTATTGTGATTAGACTTTTAAAGGATGGATCTATGATGATTAAAGCGAATGGGTATGTCTCATACAACTACGTTATAACATTCTCTATCATTTAGAAAATTCCTTTATTGAAGCCAGACTACCCCTTTAATGATATTGCTAGATGCTGCACTCTTTGTATGCTATATTCCCTAAAATATGAAAACATAGGGTCAGTAGGGAAGTGGAAATAATAGATGCAAGATACATTAAGCCTTCTTAGTGCATGTGTCACAGTCCCAAATTTCCAAATCTTATGTTTCTGTAATTATTCTTGGATGAAATGTGCAAGCTATTTCTCTCAGCCATTGTGAGATTATTCTTTTAATCCAATATGATAATTATAACTACTCGGATAACCACTGTCTTAAAAGCTGTATAAATCAGACAATAAAACAACTCAGTTTGATTGCCCCAGTGGTGGGTAACATAGAAAACTGATTAAGGGTTCAAAGGGGTTTGGATCAGCGTAGAAGAACTAATGGGATAGAAAAAGACACTTGCTTAGCAGGCTTAGTTTGAGTATTTTTTTTGTAGAGTTTTGTTTCTTTTGGGACTGTTTGATGTTTAGTTTCTTTTAACCTGCCCTTCCCCTTGGATCCTCTTTCGATTCTCATTTCGTAGATGTTCTTCTGGTGGTAAAATGTCTGAAAAAGCTAGGATTACAGCATATTAGGAGCTCTCATTCTCAGATTTTATAGTCACAATACTCAGTTATATTCCTGTGCCATCATAGAGTGAGAGTGAAATAGATTACAGGTCTGAAGTCTCAATTCCGCCTGACGTTGAGTTCTTGAGGTCAGCTCAGGGGTGAACCTAGCCTCTCTGCTGCCTGAGGCGAACAGCAAAATGGCGCCCCCCCCACATACACACACACAAAGTAAATTCTCATATCTATCCTGTAAAACTGAGTAAAGTAGTGGACATTTTGATTTAGATAAATAAAAAAAAAAGGTGTCCAAACACAAGGATGTCAGCGGCATCACACGCACATAGAAGAACAACACAGAAGTATCCAGAACAAGGGTCATTAATGGCAATGGTAGACCTGGCACAGGGCCAGACTGGGACAAAAAAGCAGCCCTGACACACAAATCCCACCAGCCCACAAACTATAACATTCCTCTCCCCGATCAGTGAATTTTTGCTATACTTTGTTGTCCCATCATCACTCTCTTTAAGGAGTTATTTGAAGAGCCACATGTGAATGGCACCACAGTGCGTATGACTGACCACAGCTCCATTTACATGGTGCTCTTCAAAGCTATGTTTCCCAGGATCATGGGGGTCCCAGCGGTCAGATCCACAACAAACAGAAAGTCATCCCCTATCCCCACATAATGCTCCATACAGTATTATGTGCCCCATATATTACTTTGTACAGTATAATGGGCACCATATAATGCTCCATACAGCATAATGGGCCCCATATATTACTTCGTACAGTATAATGGGCACCATATAATGCTCCATACAGTATAATGGGCCCCATATATTACTTTGTACAGTATAATGGGCCCCATATAATGCTCTGGACATACATTATAATGGGCCCATATATTACTTCGTACAGTATAATGGGCCCCATATAATGCTCCATACAGTATAATGGGCCCCATATATTACTTCATACAGTATAATGGGCCCCATATAATGCTCCATACTGTATAATGGGCCCAATATATTACTTCATACAGCATATTGGGCCCCATATATTACTTCATACAGTATAATGGGCACCATATATTACTTCGTACAGCATAATGGGCACCATATATTACTTCGTACAGCATAATGGGCCCCATATAATTCTTCTCCCCAAACCCCGCTGCTCTGGTCTCCTCCGTGCATTCTGATCCTCCGCACTGCTTGGCACAGGGACATAATTAACTTTACGTATATAATTGTCCACTTGGACTGATAGTAATAGTGATTTGTTTGTACTCTGTTGTCTGGGGCTGGCCCACTTTATGGGGGTGCGCAGGGCATATGATTATACACCAGTAAAAAGTATGAGAGGCTCAATATGACCAGTGCCACCTAGTTTCCTATCCCTCTTATTCTACTGGTACTGTGGGCACACTGACTGGTACTGAGGAAAAGAAAGAACAGAGAGAAAAAAAAAACAGAGAGAGAAAGAAAGAGAGAAAGAAAGAACAAAGAGAGAAAGAAAGAGGGTAAAGAAAGAAAGATGAGAGACAGAAAAAGAAAGAGGGGAAAGAAAGAAAGAAAGAAAGAAAGAAAGAAAGAAAGAAAGAAAGAGGGGAAAGAAAGAAAGAAAGAGGGGAAAGAAAGAAACAGAGAGAAAGAACCAAGAGAGAAAAAAAAAGAAAGATTAGAGAGATAAAGAAACAGAGAGAGAAATATTCTATAAAGATACTATAGCAGCCCGGCTCCCACTGTAGTGCCCACCTGAGCCTCCCGATGCAGGACATATCATGATCCGCTTACATGGCCGGAAACCCAGAGTCCAAGGCGATCCTGCTGTCCGCGCTGTTGGAGGAGGACACGGTGATGGATCTGAAACATTCCCTGAAGTGCCTCCATGGTTCCGTCACAATCTCCTCCCGAAATAACCTAATTTCCGTTCAGCTTCTAGCACATCACTTCCGGTAGAACGTCACGTGCGAATTTTAAAGTACTCCGCGGGGGTCCGCCGTGTACTCCTGTGTCCGCAGGAAAAGTAAGCTCCCAGGTGGGGCAGTGGGACAGAATCTCTCTCAAAATCGGGACTTTCCCGCTGGGAGGTATGAATGCTCCCCACCATACAGCTTGTACACGTATGGTTCTGCACACATCATAAACACACGGTTCCGCTTTTTATGCCTCGCACACACACAGCTCCGCTCTGTACGCCTCGCACAGCTCAACTCCATAAACCACGTACACATGCGGCTTTGCTCCATACACTTTGTACACTGGCAGTTCCACTCCGTACACCTCGCACACATCTCTGCTCCGTGCACCTCGTACGCACGCACGGCTCTGCTCCTTACACCTCGCACACACACGGCTCCGCTCCTTACACAGGGCCGGGCTGAGACCAAAAAGCAGCCCTGACACAAAAAAAAATTCACCAGCCCACATACATTGAATGTCCTCACCCAAATCGTAGAACACTGGCAGGTTGTGCCAACTTTTGCTTTAGCTCACACACACACGTATCACACACAGCTCACACGTATCACACACCACAGCTCACATGTATCACACACACTGCTCACACGTATCACACACACACAGCTCACACGTATCACACACACAGCTCACACCTCACACGTATCGTGCGCACACACCCAGCTCACATGTATCACAGCTTGCACGTATCACACACCCAGCTCACACGTATAATAATGAAAGGGGAAAAGCCAACCAAGCCACCAGGAAACCAGATAATACAAAAATGTAGAAACTGAGGCAAAATAATTTAACTTTGCAGGAAAATATATTTATTGAAAAATGGAACATGGACAATACAGATTTCCCAACGTTTCGGCTCAACCGAGCCTTTATCAAGGGTTTATCTGTGTAGTCATATGTTCCCTTTTTTTAAAATAAAGTTCTGTATAATCATGACACGCAGAGAACAGGGGACCACGCCGCCGTCTTGGTAAGAGAAAGTGTGCACCTCAGACGCACGCGCGGCTCCGCTCCGTGCACCTCGTACACACGCACGGCTCCGCGCACCTCGTACACACGCACGGCTCCGCGCACCTCGTACACACGCACGGCTCCGTGCACCTCGTACACACGCACGGCTCCGCTCCGTGCACCTCGTACACACGCACGGCTCCGCTCCATGCACCTCGTACACACGCACGGCTCTGCTCCGTGCACCTCGTACACACGCACGGCTCCACTCCGTGCACCTCGTACACACGCACGGCTCCGCTCCGTGCACCTCGTACACACGCACGGCTCTGCTCCGTGCACACGCACGGCTCTGCTCCTTACACCTCGCACACACACGGCTCCGCACACCTCGTACACACGCGGCTCTGCTCCTTACACAGGGCCGGGCTGAGACCAAAAAGCAGCCATGACACAAAAAAATTCACCAGCCCACATACATTGAATGTCCTCACCCAAATCGTAGAACACTGGCAGGTTGTGCCAACTTTTGCTTTAGCTCACACACACACACAGCTCACACGTATCACACACAGCTCACACGTATCACACACCACAGCTCACACGTATCACACACACAGGTCACACGTATCACACACACAGCTCACACGTATCACACACACAGCTCACACGTATCGCGCGCACACACACACAGGTCACACGTATCACACACCACAGCTCACACACAGCTCACACGTATCACACACACACACACACAGCTCACACGTATCACACACCCAGCTCACATGTATCACAGCTCGCACGTATCACACACCCAGCTCACACGTATCACAGCTCACACGTATAATAATGAAAGGGGAAAAGCTAACCAAGCCACCAGGAAAGCAGATAATACAAAAATGTAGAAATTGAGGCAAAATAATTTAACTTTGCAGGAAAATATATTTATTGAAAAATGGAACATGGACAATACAGATTTCCCAACGTTTCGGCTCAACCGAGCCTTTATCAAGGGTTTATCTGTGTAGTCATATGTTCCCTTTTTTTAAAATAAAGTACTGTATAATCATGACACGCAGAGAACAGGGGACCACGCCGCCGTCTTGGTAAGAGAAAGTGTGCACCTCGTACGCACGGCTCTGCTCCTTACACCTCGCACACACACTGCTCCGCACACCTCGTACACACGCAACTCTGCTCCTTACACAGGGCCGGGCTGAGACCAAAAAGCAGCCCTGACACACAAAAAAATTCACCAGCCCACATACATTGAATGTCCTCACCCAAATCGTAGAACACTGGCAGGTTGTGCCAACTTTTGCTTTAGCACACACACACGTATCACACACAGCTCACACCGCTCACACGTAACGCACACACACACACAGCTCACACACCACAGCTCACACGTATCACACACACAGCTCACACCTCACACGTATCGCACACACAACTCACACGTATCACACACACATCTCACACGTATCACACACACAGCTCACACCTCACACGTATCGCACACACAGCTCACACCTCACACGTATCACACACACAGCTCACACGTATCACACACACACACACACACACACAGCTCACACGTATCACACACCCAGCTCACATGTATCACAGCTCGCACGTATCACACACCCAGCTCACACGTATCACAGCTCACACGTATAATAATGGAAGGGGAAAAGCCAACCAAGCCACCAGGAAACCAGATAATACAAAAATGTAGAACCTGAGGCAAAATAATTTAACTTTGCAGGAAAATATATTTATTGAAAAATGGAACATGGACAATACAGATTTCCCAACGTTTCGGCTCAACCGAGTCTTTATCAAGGGTTTATCTGTGTAGTCATATGTTCCCTTTTTTTAAAATAAAGTTCTGTATAATCATGGCACGCAGAGAACAGGGGACCACGCCGCCGTCTTGGTAAGAGAAAGTGTGCACCTCATACGCACGCGCGGCTCCGCTCCGTGCACCTCGTACGCACGGCTCTGCTCCTTACACCTCGCACACACACGGCTCCGCACACCTCGTACACACGCAACTCTGCTCCTTACACAGGGCCGGGCTGAGACCAAAAAGTATTAAGTTACGTACCGGTAACGGTATTTTTCGGAAGCCCATGACAGCACCACGAGAGAGGGGATCCGCCCTATAGGAACAGGAAACCTACAGATACAAAAGGGCGGCACCTCTCCCACGAATCAGTTGGATTACAGAGCTTGAGAGGCTACCATGGTTAGTACACAACATATGATATATACAACCTATCTACCTTATTTAACCAAATTATTTCATACCATCTCCCACATCTGGTGATTCTATGAACAATCTTCTAAAGGAGTGCACCCCTATACGTGAACAAGGGAGGGAACTAAGGGTGCTGTCATGGGCTTCCGAAAAATACCGTTACCGGTACGTAACTTAATACTTTATTCGGACTCCCATGACAGCACCACGAGAGAATTACAGAGATGTAAACTAACTTAGGGAGGGACTACAGCCTGCAGCACCCTTAGCCCGAAGGTGAGGTCTGAGGAGGCACCCATGTCTAACCGATAGTGGTTAAAAAAGGTGGAAGGAGATGACCAGGTGGCCGCCTTACATATTTGATCAATTGATACTCCAGATCTCTCCGCCCAGGATGATGCCATGGCCCGAGTGGAATGTGCCCTCAGGTTCTGTGGAGCCGGACCGCCACCTGCTGTGTAGGCAAGAGAGATAGCCTCCCTAATCCACCTTGCTAATGTGCGTTTTGATACTCTGTATCCTTTCCTGGAACCTTGGAAGGATAGGAATAATGCGTTCTCCTTCTTCCAAGGATCCGTGGCTGCTAAATATGTCAGTAAACATCTTCTAATATCTAATGCCTGGAGTTTTTGCTCTTTAGGGTTGGTTGGGTTAGGGAGGAAGGAAGGTAGAACTATCTCCTGTGTCCTGTGGAATTGTGTTGCTACCTTGGGAAGGTATGCTGGATCTGGCCTTAGGATCACTCTATCCTGTAAGAACTCTGTGTAAGGAGGCAATCTGGAGAGTGCCTGTATGTCGCTCACCCTACGTGCGGATGTTATTGCTACCAGGAATGCTGTTTTAAGGGATATAATCTTTAGTGAGGCGGAATCTAAAGGTTCAAACGGACTTTCTGTCATGGCTGTAAGGACTAAGTTTAAGTCCCACGGTACGCATCTATCTTTGTGTATAGGTCTCGATCTGGCCGCTGCTCTGATGAACCTTGCTACCCAATAATCTTTTGCAATATCAGCTGCAAACAGGGCCCCTAAGGCTGAAACTTGTACTTTTAGCGTGCTTGTGGAGAGACCCAATTCGAAACCTTTCTGGAGAAATTCCAGAATATGTTTCGTGGGAATTCCATCTCTGATGTCAAAGTGAAAGGTGGACAGGAAGCGTTTCCAGGTCCTAGCATAGATATTAGTGGTGGTTAATTTTCTTCTTCTTAGGAGGGTGTCAATTAAGTTCTTGGAGAACCCTCTATTTTTTAATAGTGACCTTTCAAATACCACGCCGTCAAATGAAGTCCCGCTACTTGTGGGTGGCTGACTGGCCCCTGGTAGAGGAGATCCGGAAGGTTCGGCAGTACCCAGGGATCCCCTACCGACATGGTCCTCAACCATGCGAACCAGGTCCTCCTGGGCCAAAAGGGGGCAATCAGTATGACTCTTGCCTGATCCTCTCTGATCTTCCTGACTACCAGAGGAAGAAGATTCAATGGTGGGAAGGCGTATGCCAGAGAAAAATCCCATCTTATCAGTAGGGCATCCACCGCCAGGGGATTTTCCCTGGGGTTCAGAGAGCAGAACAATCTTTCTTTTCTGTTTTTTCTGGTGGCAAAGAGGTCTACCTCTGGCTGGCCCCATCTGCGGACAATCTGGCGGTAAATATTTTTGTTCAAAGCCCATTCTCCTTGTCTTAGAGCCTTGCGGCTTAAAAAGTCTGCTCTTACATTGTCCTTTCCGCTGATGTGGAGCGCGGTCAAAGATAGACAATTTCTCTCTGCTATCTGGAGGAGCCGTTCTGTTATCTGCATCAGAGCGCTGGAGCGGGTTCCACCTTGGTGGTTGACATATGCTACCGCTACCTGGTTGTCCGAGTGTATCCTCACATGATGGCCCTGCAGGTAGATAATGAGTTTCTTGACTGCCCGCTCTATCGCCAATAGTTCTCTCTGGTTGGATGAGATTTCAGAATTAGAATCCCACTGGCCCTGTACCACTATGTCCCCCATATGGGCTCCCCAACCGAAGGAACTTGCGTCTGTGGTTATAATACGGGTTATCTGTGATAACCAGGGCACCCCTGTCGCTAGGTTCTCGCTCTCAAGCCACCATCTCAGTGATGCAACAGTTGAGGGGCTTAGACACATCCGACCCTGTAAGGAGCCTCCAAGGGCCCTGCTATTAATCAAGACATCGTTTTGAAGGGTTCTGGTATGGAACTGTGCCCACCTTACTGCTGGGATGCATGAAGTTAGAGAACCTAACAGGGACATGGCCTGTCTGAGGGTCATAGATGGATTATCCATTGCCCGAAGAACCTGCTCCTGTATCTTTTGAATTTTATCTAGTGGTAGCAGGCACCGCTGAGTGTCTGAATTTAGTATCAACCCTAAAAATTTCTGTATCTTTAAGGGCTGGAGTCGGGATTTCTCGTAGTTTAAAATCCATCCCAGGTTTTCTAACCTGGATTTAGCTTTTTCTATCTGGGATTTACAATGACCCACCGATTTTCCTACAATCAAGAAATCGTCTAAATATGGAATGATTAAGACGTCCACCTCCCGTAAGTGAGCCATAACTTCTGCCACTAACTTTGTAAAAACCCTGGGTGCTGCTGAGAGACCAAAGGGAAGGGCTCTATACTGAAAATGACGTACTGTGCCCTCTACTGAAACTGCCACCCTCAGGAACTGCTGGAAGTCTGTATGGATAGGTACATGATAGTACGCGTCTTTCAAATCTATGACTGCCATAAAACAACCTTTAAACAATATTTTTATTGTTGTATTAATGGACTCCATTTTGAATTTATGATTAATCAAAAATTCGTTAAGGGAACGAAGGTTTATAATCGTTCTGAATGTGTTATCAGGCTTCTGGATTAGAAACAGGGGAGAGTAAAACCCTCTTCCTCTCTCAGCCTCTGGAACCTCTACCAGAACATTTTTCTGACATAGGCTCAAGACTTCCGCTTCTAAAGCCGCTTGTTCGAGATGAGAAGATCTTAAGGGGGTCAGTTTAAAGGTGTCCCGCGGGATCTGGGTAAACTCCAACCTAAGTCCGGTGGATATTACCTTACGCGCCCAGTCACTATTCGTAATCTGTGACCATGCCGGGAAGAAGGATGACAGTCTACCCCCTACGGGAACCGCTAGTCATTGATTTGGTTTCTTTTGATCTCTCGACGAGCGTGTAAACATATAGCCCGTACCTCGTCTCCTTCTGTCTTCCCATCTGGGTCGATCTCTAACAGGCGAAGAGTTGCGCCTTCTCCCCTGGCCAAATCTCCTTCTACCAAATGGGCGACGGTAGGACGCTGATGAAAGGTTTGGGAACTTTTTCTTGTCGTCCCCCGCCTTTTCAAGCAGCTCGTCTAAGACAGTCCCAAACAAATATTCGCCCTCACATGGAATCGCACAGAGCTTTGCTCTGGACTGGATGTCTCCCTGCCAGCACTTTAGCCACAGGGCTCTGCGAGCTGCATTAGAGAGACCTGCTGCTCTGGCGGCCATTCTCATTGCATCCGCTGAGGCATCTGTCAGGAAGGCTGCTCCCTCTTGGATGGTCGGTAGGGCCCCAAGAATTGTCTGTCTTGATGTACCCTGTTTTAGTTGTGACTCCAACTGGTCCAACCAGACCATCATGGACCTGGCCGTGCACGTTGAAGCCACTGCTGGTCTTAAGGACCCGGCCGCCATCTCCCAGGTGTTTTTCAGGAAAGTATCAGCTTTCCTATCTAAGGGATCTTTAAGGGCTCCCATGTCCTCAAAGGGGAGCGAGGATTTTTTTGATGCCTTAGCAATGGCAGCGTCTAATTTGGGGGCTCTGTCCCAAGAACTTACTGCCGGATCGTCGAAGGGGTATCTCCTTTTGAGGGCGGGTGGTAGCGACCCTCTTTTGTCCAGTTTTTTCCACTCTCTGTGGATCAGATCCTGAATCTTTTGATTTAACGGAAAGACTCTCCGCTTCCTCTGTTCCAGCCCACCGAACATGACATCCTGCATGGATAAATGGGGCTTAGGCCTCTTTCACACTTCCGTTTTTTACAATCAGTCACAATCCGCCAGGTTTTGAAAAAAAAGGATCCTCAAATTTTTTTTGAGGATCCGTTTTTTTCCCATTGACTTGCATTAATGGCGGATTGTGACGGATTGCTGTCCCCCGCCAGCGATTCCTTTAAATTTCTTCATCAGTTGAGAACGGATCCGCTTGTCCGCCTTTTTGGCGGATTATAACTGATGCAAAAAACTGAAGTGTGAAAGAGGCCTTAGGCTCCTCTACCTCCATTGTCCCTCTGACTGCTTTGACCAGCTTGTCTACCCGGTCAAGAGGCAGACAAAATCGCCCCGAGTCCTCTTCTCCTGAGGAGGACGAGGGAGATGAAGCCTGGGAGTCTCTGCTTTTTCTCCACTCCACCGAGGAATCAGATTCCGCCGGGACCTCGCCCCTTAGACTTTGCGGCTGAGACAAGGACTTTAGGGTTTCCCTCATTTCTACCCTGACAATGTCTCTCAAACTCGCCGCTACTGCAGGCGACTCATCTGCCACCGTCTGCTGAATACAAGGGGGGCACAATCTTTTGAGGCACGCATCCGGTAATGGGCATGCACAGAGTGCGCATTCCCTATGCTTATTTTTACTTGTAGCTTTCTTTCCCTAGAAAAGAAAAACACAGAAGGGGGGTCCCGTCACTGAGTGAACTTTCACGAAGATCACTTACCAGTGCCACAATCAAGTACCGGAGAACGAGGGGGATTTCTTTCGGTCGATGCTCCTGTCTGCCTGGAGGAGCTTTTACGCGTGGACTGGTCACTTCGTCCCGCATTACTGTCACGGGACCCTTTCTTTTTCTGTTTGACCTGCCGAAGGTCATCCAGGGGCGGCAGTGATGTTTGCCGCTGCTGCCCTTGCTTCTGCCGCTGCTGCTGCTGCTCTCGATCGCTTTCCATTACCACTGCTGCTGCTGCACACTGCTGCATGTAGTAATGTGGCCAAGGCAAGGAACCCTGCCCGGGTCCCGCCTAAATACACCCTCCTCCGGTCAGCAGTATCCATGCCGCGCCCCTCCCCCCCCTTAACGGAGCTCCCTACCCCAGCTGGCGCCCGAACTCGTGCCATCGGTGTTTCCGATGGGCGCCGCCATCTTGGGATCGCCGCGCATGCGCAGTGGCGCGCTGACCCGGAAGCGCCTCCTCCGCCCGCCCCCTGACGTCACCGCTACCCCGGAAACGCCGGAAGCCCCGCGGGACGCCCGGGAGCTCCGGAGCAGCGCCCGGTCGCAGCCCCCTGCACAGCGCTGACAACCCATGTGCGCCGCCGGAGCCGGAAATCCCCGGGGGGGGTATACTTACCGGCGGCGGCTAAATTCCTGGAGACGGACATCCTCCGGACGCCGCTCCCTGCTGTCCACGCCACCGCCGTGACACCCATCCTGGGCCACCGTGGCGTCTTCCAGGAAATCCGAACCAGGCCGAGGTAGGAGACCCCCTCGCTACCGGTGTCAGCTGGCCGGCCTGGGATCCAAATTTTCTGTAGGATCCCGTGCCCTCAGGAACAGGAAACCAACTGATGCGTGGGAGAGGTGCCGCCCTTTTGTATCTGTAGGTTTCCTGTTCCTATAGGGCGGATCCCCTCTCTCGTGGTGCTGTCATGGGAGTCCGAATAAAGCAGCCCTGACACAAAAAAAAATTCACCAGCCCACATACATTGAATGTCCTCACCCAAATCGTAGAACACTGGCAGGTTGTGCCAACTTTTGCTTTAGCACACACACACACACGTATCACACACAGCTCACACCGCTCACACGTAACGCACACACACACACACACACAGCTCACACACCACAGCTCACACGTATCACACACACAGCTCACACGTATCACAAACACAGCTCACACCTCACATGTATCGCACACACAACTCACACCTCACACGTATCACACACACCTCACACGTATCACACACACAGCTCACACGTATCGCACACACAGCTCACACCTCACACGTATCACACACACAGCTCACACGTATCACACACACACACACACAGCTCACACGTATCACACACCCAGCTCACATGTATCACAGCTCACACGTATCACACACCCAGCTCACACGTATAATAATGAAAGGGGAAAAGCCAACCAAGCCACCAGGAAACCAGATAATACAAAAATGTAGAACCTGAGGCAAAATAATTTAACTTTGCAGGAAAATATATTTATTGAAAAATGGAACATGGACAATACAGATTTCCCAACGTTTCGGCTCAACCGAGCCTTTATCAAGGGTTTATCTGTGTAGTCATATGTTCCCTTTTTTTAAAATAAAGTACTGTATAATCATGACACGCAGAGAACAGGGGACCACGCCGCCGTCTTGGTAAGAGAAAGTGTGCACCTCATACGCACGCGCGGCTCCGCTCCGTGCACCTCATACGCACGGCTCTGCTCCTTACACCTCGCACACACACGGCTCCGCACACCTCGTACACACGCAACTCTGCTCCTTACACAGGGCCGGGCTGAGACCAAAAAGCAGCCCTGACACAAAAAAAAATTCACCAGCCCACATACATTGAATGTCCTCACCCAAATCGTAGAACACTGGCAGGTTGTGCCAACTTTTGCTTTAGCACACACACACACACACACACACACGTATCACACACCGCTCACACGTAACGCACACACACACACACACAGCTCACACACCACAGCTCACACGTATCACACACACAGCTCACACGTATCACACACACAGCTCACACCTCACACGTATCGCACACACAACTCACACGTATCACACACACACCTCACACGTATCACACACACAGCTCACACCTCACACGTATCGCACACACAGCTCACACCTCACACGTATCACACACACAGCTCACACGTATCACACACACACACACAGCTCACACGTATCACACACCCAGCTCACATGTATCACAGCTCGCACGTATCACACACCCAGCTCACACGTATCACAGCTCACACGTATAATAATGAAAGGGGAAAAGCCAACCAAGCCACCAGGAAACCAGATAATACAAAAATGTAGAACCTGAGGCAAAATAATTTAACTTTGCAGGAAAATATATTTATTGAAAAATGGAACATGGACAATACAGATTTCCCAACGTTTCGGCTCAACCGAGTCTTTATCAAGGGTTTATCTGTGTAGTCATATGTTCCCTTTTTTTAAAATAAAGTTCTGTATAATCATGGCACGCAGAGAACAGGGGACCACGCCGCCGTCTTGGTAAGAGAAAGTGTGCACCTCATACGCACGCGCGGCTCCGCTCCGTGCACCTCGTACGCACGGCTCTGCTCCTTACACCTCGCACACACACGGCTCCGCACACCTCGTACACACGCAACTCTGCTCCTTACACAGGGCCGGGCTGAGACCAAAAAGCAGCCCTGACACAAAAAAAAATTCACCAGCCCACATACATTGAATGTCCTCACCCAAATCGTAGAACACTGGCAGGTTGTGCCAACTTTTGCTTTAGCACACACACACACGTATCACACACAGCTCACACCGCTCACACGTAACGCGCACACACACACACACACACACACACACACACACACAGCTCACACACCACAGCTCACACGTATCACACACACAGCTCACACGTATCACACACACAGCTCACACGTATCACAAACACAGCTCACACCTCACACGTATCGCACAGACAACTCACACCTCACACGTATCACACACACACCTCACACGTATCACACACACAGCTCACACGTATCGCACACACAGCTCACACCTCACACGTATCACACACACAGCTCACACCCAGCTCACATGTATCACAGCTCGCACGTATCACACACCCAGCTCACACGTATCACAGCTCACACGTATAATAATGAAAGGGGAAAAGCCAACCAAGCCACCAGGAAACCAGATAATACAAAAATGTAGAACCTGAGGCAAAATAATTTAACTTTGCAGGAAAATATATTTATTGAAAAATGGAACATGGACAATACAGATTTCCCAACGTTTCGGCTCAACCGAGTCTTTATCAAGGGTTTATCTGTGTAGTCATATGTTCCTTTTTTTAAAAATAAAGTTCTGTATAATCATGACACGCAGAGAAAAGGGGACCACGCCACCGTCTTGGTAAGAGAAAGTGTGCACACTTTCTCTTACCAAGACGGCGGCGTGGTCCCCTGTTCTCTGCGTGCCATGATTATACAGAACTTTATTTTAAAAAAAGGGAACATATGACTACACAGATAAACCCTTGATAAAGACTCGGTTGAGCCGAAACGTTGGGAAATCTGTATTGTCCATGTTCCATTTTTCAATAAATATATTTTCCTGCAAAGCTCACACGTATCACACACACACACACAGCTCACACGTATCACACACACAGCTCACACGTATCACACACACACAGCTCACGTATCACACACAGCTCACATGTATCACACACACAGCTCACACGTATCACACACACAGCTCACACGTATCACACAGCTCACACATATCGCACACACACAGCTCACGAATCACACACAGCTCACGAATCACACACAGCTCACACGTATCACACAGCTCACACCTCACACGTATCGCACACACACAGCACACACATATCGCACACAGCTCACACGTATCACACACAGCTCACACATATCACACACACAGCTCACACGTATCACACACACACAGCTCACATGTATCACACAGCTCACACATATTACACACCCAGCTCACACGTATCACACACACACAGCTCACATGTATCTCACACACAGCTCACACGTATCGCACGCACACACAGCTCACACGTATCGCACACACAGCTCACTCGTATCACACAGCTCACACACCAAGCTTACACGTATCACACACCCAGCTCACACGTATCACACACACCTCACACGTATCACACACACAAACTTATCGCACGCACACACACAGCTCACACGTATCGCACGCACACACACAGCTCACATGTATCACACACACACAGCTCACACGTATCGCACACAGCTCACGTATCACACACACACAGCTCACGAATCACACACACAGCTCACACAGCTCACACCTCACACGTATCGCACACACACAGCTCACACATATCGCAAACAGCTCACACATATCACACACACAGCTCACACGTATCACACACAGCTCACATGTATCACACAGTTCACATATCACACACCCAGCTCACACGTATCAGACACACACAGCTCACACGTATCGCACGCACACACACAGCTCACATGTATCACACACACACAGCTCACACGTATCGCACACAGCTCACGTATCACACACACAGCTCACGAATCACACACACACAGCTCACACAGCTCACACCTCACACGTGTCGCACACAGCTCACACATATCACACACACAGCTCTCATGTATCACACAGCTCACACATATTACACACCCAGCTCACACGTATCACACACACACAGCTCACACGTATCGCACGCACACACAGCTCACACGTATCGCACACACAGCTCACTCGTATCACACACAGCTCACACACCAAGCTTACACGTATCACACACCAAGCTCACACGTATCACACACACCTCACACCTCACACGTATCACACACACAAACTTATCGCACGCACACACACAGCTCACACGTATCGCACACACACAGCTCACATGTATCACACACACACAGCTCACACGTATCGCACACAGCTCACGTATCACACACACACACACACAGCTCACGATTCACACACACACAGCTCACACAGCTCACACCTCACACGTATCGCACACACACAGCTCACACGTATCACACACAGCTCACATGTATCACACAGCTCACATATCACACACCCAGCTCACACGTATCAGACACACACAGCTCACACGTATCACACACACAGCTCACACATATCGCACGCACACACAGCTCACACGTATCGCACACACAGCTCACTCGTATCACACACACAGCTCACACACCAAGCTTACACGTATCACACACCCAGCTCACACGTATCACACACACCTCACACGTATCACACACACAAACTTATCGCACACACACACACACACAGCTCACACGTAGCGCACACATACACACAGCTCACATGTATCACACACACACAGCTCACACGTATCACACAGCCAGCTTACACGTATCACATACCCAGCTCACACGTATCACACACACACACCCAGCTTACACGTATCACACACCCAGCTTACACGTATCACACACCCAGCTCACACGTATCACACACCCAGCTTATACGTATCACACACCCAGCTCACACGTATCACACACCCAGCTCACACGTATCACACACACACAGCTTACACGTATCACACACCCAGCTCACACGTATCACACACCCACAGCTTACACGTATCACACACCCAGCTTACACGTATCACACACTGCTCACACATATCACACACCCAGCTCACACGTATCACACACACACAGCTCACACGTATCACACACCCAGCTTACACGTATCACACACCCAGCTTACACGTATCACACACCCAGCTTACACGTATCACACACACAGCTCACACACGCATGTATCAGAGCTCACACACACAAGTAGCTCACTCACGATGACAGACAGCAGTCCGGCTGCATAAACAAAGGAATGATGCGCACAGGACCTATGATGAGGTCACAGGAGGGGAGGAGTCATGGGTCACATGATCAGGGGGCCCTGACACCTTCCCTCTTGTGACCGCATCAATTACAGCCTCTTGCACGACCGCAGCATCAGCATGCAGAGGCTAAATTGTATGTACTGCGGGTAGAGTAGCGCATAATGCCGCCCCCTGCTGCCTGCCGCTTGAGCAGCTGGTGCAAATCGCCGCATTATAGGTGCGGCCCTGGGTCAGCTAACAAGGTATTTACAGCATCTGGTGGTAACGGTTGTAAGGATCTACTTGGTTCAGGGAACTTTTAAAGATACACCGGTCCAGCGCCAGCTCCCGCCCACCGTCCCGGTCTGTGTGTGTTTCGGCTGCAGTGATGCAATCACAACTACAGCTCATATTACCGCGGCAGTCAACCATTGAGATTGGTGTCTATAATCGTCAGAACCGCTGAGCTCTGCAAATGTTTCAGGGCCACTTTTTAAGTGCGGAAAACAACTTTAATTCTCATTTTACATTTTTATCGTATTGTGACTTCAGACACTTTGGCCTTTGGTGTTTTTTATGCTTGAACCAATCTACGAGCTGACCCCATCCTGTCAGTAACAAGTAACATTATACAAAATATCTTTGTCTAATAGGCCTTCATACAAACTAGATAAAAGTCAGTAGAGAAAGCTGATTTTTGGCAGGACTAGCCGACCATCTGATATGTATGGGGGTCTTCTAATGGGAAGAAAAGGATCGAGTCGTTGGAATTTAAAGGTCTGATATTTTAATGTTCAGGGGAGATAAGTCGCTGTCTGGCTTTTTCCTCTCTCCCTGTTGAAAAAAATATATGAATGTCGAGAGACGGGCACTCGAGTGTGAGGGGATCTGGCAGAGGTTGCCATCTCAGCCAGCTTAAAAGGAATCTGTCACCCAATTTTTGCTCTATGAGCTGCAGCCACAGCCATCAGGGGTTTATCTACAGCATTCTGTAATGCTGTAGGTAAGCCCCCTGATGTAACCTGAAAGAGAAGAAAAACAAGTTAGATTATACTCACCGGGGGGGGCAGGGGCAGGTACGGTGGTTGTCGCTGTCCGGTCCGGCGCCTCCCATCTTCTAGTGATGATGTCCTCCTCCTTACTTTTGCCGTGGCTCCTGTGCAGGCGTACTTTATCTGCCCTATTGAGGGCAGAGTAAAGTACTGCAGTGCTCGGGCGCCGGGAAAGGTCAGAGAGGTCCAGCGCCTGCGCACTGCAGTACTTTACTCTGCCCTCAACAGGGCAGATAAAGCATGCCTACGCAGGAGCCGCGGCAGAAGTAAGGAGGAGGACATCATCGCTAGAAGATGGGAAGCGCAGGACCGGACCGCGACACCCATCGGACTGGACCGGACCCCCGGTGAGTATAATCTAATTAGTTTTTCTTATCTTTCAGGTTATATCGGGGGCTTAACTGCTGTAGATAAGCCCCTGATGGCTGTAGCCACAGCTCATAGAGCAAAAATGTGGTGACAGATTCCCTTTTAGACCTATGCAATCTCCTCGGACCACCCCTGCCGATAACCTGCTCCACTTGCCCGAAGGTCCTTCTTCAAACGTTCCACATTTTTAATATTGATGAGGTCATCCAAGCCGATCACGAGAACCTGCAAAAGTAATGGGGACACGTTATTGCTAGCAAACACAATAACCTCTGGTCTTACACGGTGTATAGATTTTCCATAAATGTGGGAACTAGTGAGTCAGTGGAGGCAAACCTCTCCCCCTAATCTGCCCTTTAGCTGACTTTAGTGTGGTGGAAATGGAGTAAAATCATGGTACAAAGGCGGCGAGCAGCCTCACACTACAGGTGCTAAACAAAGGACCTAATGACACAGATATATTATATTGTGGCAGTAAAACGATTATAAATAACATAGCAAGTGGATTGCTTGGTAGATAGCTGCTCACACGCCTAATACACATTTATGTTCGGCTGAAAATGCAGAAGGTCCAAATGGGAAGAGGGGGGAAAGCTCAGATCATGCGGCTGCTTATCACTGCTTAGATGAAAGGATCAGGCACAATAAAATCCAACATGTCCAGATAAGACCTTTGATACCCATTTATCGGAATCTGTCAAAATCGGGTTTTGATCGACACTGATCTAATGTGTAAGGGCTGCTATAGGGGGCGAAGAAGAGCGGCTCTTGAAAAGCTGCAGCACTACCTTTGTGTTATGGTATATAGGTCAGCGCAGTGTTATATACAGGAAACGTTAAGCAAAATTATGAATGTAGCTCTAAACTGAATGACAAGTATTGATAAGCTACATACCATGGTGCTGAAGACGTTCTCCAGTAGCTTGTTCAGTGACATGTCGCTAGCCGTGTTTTCACAGGACATCACTATTAGGTTGATGCTTAAAAAAAAGAAAATGATCACATATTGATGCCAAAAGTATTAACCCCTTAACTTGTCATGGCATTATGTAAAAGTGATGATAGACTATGTGGAGAAAAGCATTAAACCTCGTAGTCCTCGCTCCACCGGGGTGCATAACGCCCGGCCCCTGGCTCCACCAAGGTGCATAACATCCAGCCCCTCGCTCTACCAGGGTACATAACACCCGGCCCCTCTCTCCACCGTGGTGTATAACATCCGGCCACTCACCCCCAGGGTGTACAACATCCGGCCACACACCCCCCCCGGGGGGGAAAACATTTGGCCTTCCCCCACTGGGTGTATAACATCCGGCCACTACCCCTGGGTGTATAACATCCGGCCACTCACGCCCCCACCCCGGGTGTATAACATCAGGCCAATAACGCACCATCCCCGGGTGTAAAACATTCAGCCACTCGCCACCCCCCCTTCACTTCCGGGTGTATAACATCCGGCCACTCATACCCCAGTGTATACCATCTAGCCCCTCACCCCATCAGTGTATAACATTCGGCGCCTCTCCATACGGTCCACCGTCACTAACATGGGACAGAACGGCCAGTGGTGCAGAGGTCACTGACACCAATGAAGTCCTGTAATAGGAGCCACCGGGGTAATAAATCAGTTCAAGACACTTCTTTCCTCATAAATCTTCCCCACCACCTGTGAGTGATATTATTGAGAAGTGGAAAAAACTGCAACAACTCAGGCACAAAGTGGCGACCTCATAACATTACAGAGCAGGGGGCCGAGTGCTGAGGACCAAGTCACTAACGCTCTGCTGACTCCATAACTGCATAGTCCATACCTCCTCTGGTACTAACATCAGCACAAACACTGCACCCCCACCAGGAGCTTCATGGCCTAGCAGCTGTATGCAGCCCTACATCACCAAGCTCAATACTGAGGGTCGGATGGGGAGGTGCAAAGCTGCCACCACAGGACTCTGGTGTAAACGTGCTCTATGCAGTGACGGAAAACACTTCTCTATCTGGCGACTGACAGACAAGTCTGGGTTTGGTGATTGCCAGGAGAAAGTTACTCCCTGACTGCATTGTGCGCATTGTATACCTGGTGGAGGAGGAAAATACTATGGGCTGTTATCAGGGGTCATCAGAGGCTCCTTAGTTTCAGTGAAGAGAAATCACAAGACATTGTGTACAACTGCAGCTTCCAGCTTTGATGAAACAGTTTGGTGAAGACATTTTTCTGTCCTCCATGACTGAGCCCAGTGCACAAGGTCCAAAAGGGGGGGTTTGATGGGAAGAATGTGACGGCTGCACAGAGCCTGGAGCTCAACCCCATCCAACACCTATAACAGAGACTGCGAGCCCGGCCTCTCACCAACATCAGGGTCTGACCTCACAAATGATCTTCTGGATGAGGGGACAAAAATTCCCACAAACTCCTCCAAAATCTTGTAGGAAGAGCGAGAGCTGTTATATCTGCATATGGGCAACTCCATATTGATGTCTATGGATTTAAAATGGGATGTGAGAAATGCTCTTGTAGGTTACCCAATACTTTTATCCATAGATTGTAGATAAATTTTGGAGCATCTGAATGTATTGCATTGGAATGGTCAGAAAAACAAAATCAAAATGGGGTGCAAATACTTGACAAAGTCAAAATAAAACAGATGAGGAAGGTTGTTTGATGGAGGCGTCTTGTAGAGAGAGAAGTCTGTGTGGATTTCATCACTTTTATTTAATCCCGGCACTGATAACAGAACAGATTATCAGCATGTCAGTGCATAGATAAGATTACGAGAAATACTAACAGCGCAGACGTCACGACTTACAGCTGAAAAAACTGTAAAGTTATATCTAATCACTGATCCTTCATGATTCAGGGGCACCTGAGGTGGCCGGAAACATTAGTCTAAATAGACTCGATCATTGGAAGAGAGAAATTTAAAAATAAAAGACAGTTTTAGTTGCTGTCATTGCGTGGAAAGAAGTCGGCCATGTTTAAAATTTTTGTCCAGATAGCCACTGGTCCAGGAAAATAATGTTTACAGAAAGATCGTAGAAACGGAGAACATGTATGGCCAGTTCAAAGTGCCGCAAGGACAAACATGGAATAAAATGTGTAAGATGACCAACTGTTCACCAGTTATTCAACCATTAACCCTGATCTAAATGAAAGTGTATGGTATCCTTAATAGGGGACAACCGGAACAGAATAATTGGGATAGGTAATCAATTTGAGATAGGCGAGAGCCCCGACAAATTAGCTGAAATGTGCGCCGGCTGCGGCTGAAGGACATACAATCATCATCATTGAAATTGCACCATCAAGAAGGAAAATTCATGGAATTATGGAAATCACAGGATGGCTGCAGCGTCTCCAGACTTGTCTCCCATCGAGCACAGCTGGGACGTCATTGGTTGGTGATTACACCGGGGCTGCCAGCAGTGGATCTTGATGATTTACCCGAGTGCATTCAGGGGCAGAACCTTCTTCAGACAACCATTAATAACCTCACTGACAGCAGCCGAGGCTGAGAGTGCCGGGATTTCTGCACGTGGCTCAGACTCCAGACTAAATAAATCAAGATTGTTTGAAAATTTTATTCCAATTTTTAAATTATTTGCACGTCAGTAACGTCACAATCCTGTGATTTCCATCTATCCATGACTTTTCCTTCTTGGTGTTGCAATTTCAAGGTAAAGGATGAGCAATGCTGTGAAAGCCATCAGTCACTTACCTATCATGGAAGGTCCTCCACACCACCCTGCTGTTCTCAGTGCATGTAGACGTTAACAGAACATCCTGATTATTGGCAAACATGTGCACGCCATTCAGTGATCCGATAACGGAAAACGTCAGCTGGAAAACACAAAAGCACAGGTAAAATTAGAATATACAGGACTTTATAAAGCCACGCAGTGCAGAAAATTCTCCTGTATGGGTTGCTCTTTGTTGCCACTATGGGGAGCTCCCTTTTATTTATACCATACACAGTTAGGTCCAGAAATCTTTGGGCAGTGACAGAATCTTCGTGATTTCAGCTCTGCAGGCCACTATTTTAAATTTAACCTGAAACAACTGAGATGCAATTGAAGTGTAGATTTTCAGATTTAATTTATGGGTTTGAACAAAAATATCATTTGAAATGTATAGGAATTGCAACCATCTTTCTATAAAGCCTCATTTCAGGGGTTCAAAAGTAATTTAACAAATTAACTTTACAGTAAATAAAATGTTCATTTTTAATACTTTAGAGGGAAACCTTTGCTGGCAATGACTGCCTTAAGTCTGGAAACCATGGACGCCACCAAACGTTGGATTTCCCCTTTCTGATGCTTTGCCTAGCTTTTACTGCAGCCGATTTCAGTTGTGACTTGTGGCTCTTTCTGCCTTAAGTTTTGTCTTCAGCCTGTGAAATGCAGCTCAATGGAGCTGAGTTCTGGTGACGACTCGGCCATTGCAGATAATTCCACTTCTTTGCTTTGCAGTATGTTTTGGGCCATTGTCCATATGGCCTTTCTACTTTAAAGGCTGATGAATAGTTTGCACCTTGTGGTGTATTTGCTCTAATGAAGTCTGTTTATGGAAGATTTACTGTAGATACTGAAACACCTATTTACTGGAGGGTGTTCTTCACTAGGGTGGATGTTCTGAAGGGGCCTTTCTTCACCATGGAAAGGATTCTGCGATCATCCACCACTGTTGTCTTCCATTGACGTCTGGGCATTTTGAGTTCCCAAGTTCACCAATTAGCCCTTTTTTTTTTTTGCAAAACGTACCAAAAATGTTGATTGGGCCACTGATAACATTTCTGCTCTCTTTCTGATGGATTTCTTTTTTTCTTTTTCAGCCTAATAATGTTCTCTTTCTCTTCCATTGAGAGATCTTTGACCGCATGTTGTAGATTCACATCAACAGCTTCCAAATGCAAATGTCACACATAGAATCAACTCCAGACCTTTTACCTGATGATGGACTAATGAGGGAATAACCCATGCAAGCCATTAACCCCTTACTAAAATCGGACGTACTATTACGCCGATGTCAGTATCCCCCGCTTTGATTTGGGCTCCGGCGGTGAGCCCACCTCAAAGTCGGGACATGTCAGCTGTTAACTAGTTAAATGCTGCTGTCAAACTCTGACAGCGGCATGTAACAAGCGCTTCCGGCCATCAGGTCGGAAATGAGCACACCGGTGACCTTGAGACCTCTATGGTTGTTGATGCCGGAGTGCTGTCATCATCACCCTGTGGTCGGTGCTCATAGCAAGTCTGCAATTCAGCTACATGGATGCGATCTGAGCATCGTCTTTATGTAGCAGAGCCAAGCAAGTTGTGGCAGCTTCTAGCCTCCCATGGAGGCTATTGAAGCATGCCAAAAGCAAAAAAAAAAAATGTTTTTAAAAATATGAAAAAAATAAAAAAAAATATATAAAAGTTCAAATTACCCCCCTTTCGCCCCATCTAATATATAAAGCTCAAGTGTGTATGTATGTATGTCCGGGATTGGCATCCGCACCGTTGCAGCTACAGCCACAAAATTTGGCACAGTCACACGTCTGGACCCCGAGAGTGTCCTAGGCTATGTTGTGAGGCGAAATTTTAACCCTGCGCGTTCCAATTCACCAAAAAATTTTGCCCCTATCTACATAATGGGGAAAAAGTGTGTATCAAGCCCCGCCCCTCATTATGATGTCATAATGGCTGCCATGGCGACGCTGATGTCATCATGTTGCAAGCCCCACCGCTCATTAAGATGTCATAATGGTTGACTATGGGATGGAGGATCTGTGATGGATGGGCACTGGACTATGGGATGGAGGATATGTATGAAGGGTATATGGGCACGGGACTATGGTATGTAGGATGTGTGATGGGTACGGGACTATGGAATGGAGGATATGTATGATGGGTATATGGGCATGGGAGTATGGGATGGAGAATATGTATGATGGGTATATGGGCACTGGACTATGGGATGGAGGATATGTATGACAGGTATATGGGCACGGGAGTATGGGATGGCGGATATGTATGATGGGTATATGGGCACGGGACTATGGGATGGAGGATATGTATGATGGGTATATGGGCATGGGACTATGAGATGAACGATGTGTGATGGGTATATGGGCACTCTACTATGGGATGGAGGTTATGTATGACGGGTATATGGGCACGGGACTATGGTATGTAGGATGTGTGATGGGTACGGGACTATGGGATGGAGGATATGTATGATGGGTATATGGGCATGGGACTATGGGATGGAGAATATGTATGATGGGTATATGGGCATGGGACTATGGGATAGAGGATGTGTGATGGGTATATGGGCATGGGACTATGGGATGGAGGATGTGTGATGGGTATATGGGCACTGGACTATGGGATGGAGGATATGTATGACGGATATATGGGCACGGGAGTATGGGATGGCGGATATGTATGATGGGTATATGGGCACGGGGCTATGGGATGGAGGATATGTATGATGGGTATATGGGCATGGGACTATGAGATGAAGGATGTGTGATGGGTATATGGGCACTCTACTATGGGATGGCGAATATGTATGATGGGTATATGAGCATGGGACTATGGGATGGAGGATGTGTGATGGATATATGGGCACTCGACTATGGGATGGAGAATATGTATGATGGGTATATGAGCACGGGCCTATGGGATCCTGGATATGTATGATGGGTATATGGGCACGGGACTATGGGATGGAGGATAATTATAATTTGCTATAACTAACCACAGTTAGTTACTATGCCCAGGCAGCGCCGGGCTCTTCAGCTAGTTCAAAATAAAACAATACAAATAAAATCAAACATAGACATATTTCATATCGCCATGTTCAGAATGGCCCGATCTCTCAATAAAAAAAGGATTAACCTAATCGCTAAACTGCGTAGCGAGAAAAAAAATCAAACCGCCAGAATTACGTTTATTGGTCGCCGCGACATTGCATTAAAATGCAATAACGGGCGATCAAAAGATCATATCTGCACAAAAATGATATAATTAAAAATGTCAGCTCGGCACGCAAAAAATAAGGCCTCACCCAACCCGAGATAACGAAAAATAAAGACGCTACGGGTCTCGGAAAATGGCGCAATTTATTTTTTTTTTATTTATTTTTTTTAGCAAACTTTGGAATTTTTTTTCACCACTTATATAAAAAAAGAACCTAAATATCTTTGGTGCCTATGAACTCTTAATGACCTGGAGAATCATAATGGCAGGTCAGTCTTAGCATTCAGTGAACCTAGCAAAAAAGACAAACAAAAAACAAGTGTGGAATTGCACTTTTTTTGCACTTTCACCGCACTTGGAATTTTTTTCTCGTTTTCTGTTACATGACATGGCAAAATCAATGGTATCATTCAAAAGTACAACTCGTCCTGCAAAACATAAGCCCTTACAAAGCCATATTGACAGAAAAAGGAAAAAAGTTATGGCTCTGGAAAGAAGGGGAGTGAAAGACGAAAATGCAAAACCAAAAAAAGCTTCGGTCATGAAGGGGTTAAAGAGCCTTTGAGATAATTGTCCAAATACTTTTGGCCCCTTTAAAAAGAGGCTACTACATATTAAAGAGCTGTAATTCATAAGCCCTTACTCAAAATAGGATGTGATGTGAATACTCTCAAATTAAAGCTGAGTCTGTACTTTAAGCCCATATTAATGATATAACTTTATCATGAATGTATTTAGGTAAAAAGGGAAAATGTCAAAGCTTGTGTCACTGTCCAAATATTTATGTGCCTAACTGTAAATGCCTGCAGTGAGCACCACCTTGTGGTTACTGTCTATAACTAAAATTGTATAACTGCAGTATAAAAGTAAGCAGAAGATATCTGTAGCTCTTCCAATCCTATATTAACATATGGGATATATAGTATATATAGTATTAAAAATTCAATAGCAGAATGATTTACGGTAGGCACTGTTGATTAGTGCTGGCACAAGGGGCTAGTAAAAGGCCATTCTGATGGCACCCTATATGGCGATGGTGCGACCATGTTGCTGTCACGGTTCATGGAAGCTTTGCTATCAATGTTTATGGAGGGGGACTAGTCTACTTTTACTGTTAATGGTGGGTTCGTCCTCTTGGCACTATTTTCAGGAGGGGCACTGTTTGAGAAGAAGGAGACAGTTTTGCTGTTACTGTTTAAAAAGGGGGTGTCCACTACAACAAAACTTAACAGATGCAAGAAAACATAACTTAAAAAAAAACGTATACTCACATTCTCAACTGCAACCATCACATTTCCGTCCTCTCTTTCTGTTCAGATGGAAAGTGAAATATGCAGCTGATTGACTGCAGAGGTCAAATGACAAACCCTCCGGATTTTGGCTGAGCATCTGCCGTTACTTCCAGCTTCCACTATTATCTCCAGCGCTGCAGCTAATCGGTGAGCTCAGCTCACTCAGCTCTGCCAGAGTAGGTGGCATGAGCTCACGAATCGGCTGCAGTGCTGTTGACGCGATGTCAGCTCTGAGGCCAGTACAAGACACCGGGAGCAGAGTCTCGAGACTAAACGCTGGACCCGGGGACAGAGAGTAAAGCAAACTCTGGCCAGGGGACAGTGACGTTTTCTGAAAGCAGAAAAAGGACCGATTTCCCTTTTGTTTGACAGGTTTTGATAGAGACGTTTTCAGTTGACAATTAAAATGTACTGTCATATGACCCTGTGAGATATTTTTCATGTAGTAAAAAGACTAGAAGAGGACTTAATAATTATTGGGCTGGGCTTATGAGGCTAAGTGTTATATCTTGACATGTGAAACCAGTGTGGGCCATCACAGTCAGTATTTCTTTCATTTTTATACTCTGATAAGGTATGGTTGGTAATAATGAATATTACGCCCAACTGATATCACAGCCAAGTGATAATCTCACACGTGTATGAGGTACAGATGAATATGTTGTCATGCCTGTTAAACAGCTAAATAAATACTTCCCCTCATGGCCTCCATTATCCGTTCTGTGTGGTGAAACATACGGCTCTGATTTCATCTCATGGTTCTTCCCTTTTTTCCTATGTTTCATAAGAACTCAGTAAAAACAACGACTGAAACCAAAAACTACAGAACTCACCGGAGACAAGGTTCACACATTAATTTCAGGGTCAAATGGAAGGAAAAAAAAAGAAGAAAAATGAAGGTTTTCTCTCACATTTTGTACAATTCTGACAGAAAAAAATTGTGATACGCTCCAGACATGCACAAAATAAGAACACTGGATACCACGTGCCGCCATATAACCCACGACTACATTCACAAGCCACAGCCAAACCCCATAATCCCGAGCCCCGTGTGTCGGACATGTTGAGTATTTACCTACGGATTTTCTCTGCTAGAATTAACCATTGGTTATAATAATTTAATAATAAACCGAACTTCTGTCCTTAGTAAATCATTCTCTGTCGAAGATTTGCTTTCAATATTCCCACATTAACACCTTCCCTCTTCAGCCAATATTTCCATTTTTGGGGGGTTTTCTACATCATGGCCCCCTTTTTGTAGTTTTGAATGATACCGTTCACTTCTACATACTGTATATTGTACTAAAGATTAAAAAAAAAAAGGAAAACTCTAAAGTGGGGCAAAATGATAAAAGGAAAAGCCTAAACATATCATTACAGCAATACTAAACTTTTATGATCGATTTTAGATTGGATGCGTTGTTACCCACATCTGGTGAGAATTTTATGACAATAGCACCTTTAAAAATATATTTACTGAGAAAATTGGTGACTCGTTCAATAATTATTTCACCCGCTGTTTTGAACACATCATTAGAAATGGGCAGACCCCTGGAAGTTCGGATAGCAGAACAGTACCCGGACCCGAACCCCATTCACTTAAATGGGGAGTCCAAACATCCAGTGTTTGAGCGCTGTCATGTGCATGACAGCGCGGCAAACACTGCTTCTCATTGACAGTAACTTCATTTTACCAGTCAGACAGCCGCGGTTCCCACGCTGTCAAATGACAAGGGGAGCCCGCAGCTGTGATTGGAGATAAGAAATTTATCTTCGGTCATAGGTGTCCACTAATGGGACTACAGCTGTCTTCAGCCTAAGCCTGCTGTAGGTGATAACAGAGAGAGCAAGAGGTGGCTGCTGGGAATATTCATCAGTCAGCGCCTACGTTCTAAATAAATAATTTTAAAAAAAACGGCGTAGGGTCCCCTGTATATTTGATAACCAGACTGGCAAAACTGACAACTGGGGGCTGCAATCCTCAGCTGTCAGAGATAGCAAGGCTGGTTATCAAAAATAGAGGGGTCCCCACACTTTTAAATTACATAAATAAATAATGTAAAAAAACAGCATGGGGTCCCTCCCATTTTTAACAACCAGTTTTAAAGCAGACAGCTGGGGGCTGGTATTCTCAGGCTGGTAAGGGGCCATGGAAATTGGCCCCCCAGCCTAAACACAGCAGCCCGCAGCTTCCCAAAAAAGCTGGATCTATTAGATGAGCCAATTCTGGTGCTTTACCCGACTCTTCCCACTTGCCGTGTAGTGGTGGCAAGTGGGGTTCATATTTGTGGGGTTGATGTCACCTTTGCATTGTCCGGTAACATGCGACCTTCCAGGCTGAGAACCACTGCAGAATGAGCTGCTGCGAGCGTAGCATCCGTGACTAGTGGTGACTGTGATGCGGCAGTAAATATATATACTACTTACTGTAAGTAAAGGGAGGTCAAACAATCTGAGGTCACGTCCAGGAAATGTCGCAGTACAACAAAGAGAAGTCATAGACGAAGTCCAATACACGAGCCGAGTTCAGGAAAGCCAGGGTGACAAAACAGTAAGGCTGTGTTCACACGTTGCGTTTTATTGGTGGCGGTTTTTAACCCACCATGCGAAAAGTAAGCAGAACATTTGCAGATAGTACCCAGGGGGTGGCGGAGAGGAGACTCTCCTCCGGGCTGTGGGTACCATATCCCTGTAAAAAATAGAATTAAAATAAAAAATTGGGTTATATTCACCTTCCGGCGTCTCGCACAGCCTTACCGATGCTCCCTCCAACTCCCGTTCCCAGTAATGCCTTGCGGCAAAGACCTGTGATGAAGTAGCGGTCTTGCGAGACCGCTACAGTATCGTGAGACCGCTACGTCATCAAAAGTCTCGCAAGGCATTACTGGGAATGGGAGCATCGCGATGATCGGGAACGCTGCGCGGGACGTCAGAAGATGAGAAAAACACGATTTTTTTAAATTATTTTTAACATTAGATCTTTTTACTACTGATGCTGCATAGGCAGCCTCAATAGTAAAAAGTTGGTCACACTTGTCAAACACTGTGTTTGACGAGTGTGACCAACCTGTCAATCAGTTCTCCAAGCGATGCTACAGATCGCTTGGAAAACGCTAGCATTCTGCAAGCTAATTACTCTTGCAAATCACTAGTTTTTCCATGGGAAAATCGCGGGAATTTAAAATGCAGTTTTCCCGCGGAATGGAATTCCGGAATTCCTGCGGTAACTTCCGCGGGAGTTCCGCAACGTGTGCACATAGCCTTACAGGGAGCAGGCACAAGCAAAGTCAGGTTACAAGCAAAAAGTCTGAGTCCTGGAAGAGAATCAAGTCAAGCTGGGTCAGGCACAGAGCGTAGAGGGATCAATGTTCCACAGGCAACAGCAAGTGTACGACTGACACTGGGGGGAGGAACTAGCATGCTTAAGTAGAAGCTTGAGTAAGGAAAATGAACACAGGAGATTGCAGCACAGACCCAGCACTGACTGACAGCCCCAACACAAAGTAGCAAAAAGACAGAAACAGAGTGGAAATCATGACAGTACCCCCTCTTCAAGGGGGGCCACCAGACCCCCAGGTTTCCCAGTAAAACCTCCGATGAAAGGCCTGGACCAACCAATCAGCCCTTACAAAATGAGCTGGAACGCAGGACCGTTCCTCAGGTCCATACCCCTTCCAATGTACCAGGTATTGAAGGGAATTCCAGACCATTTGAGAATCAATGACCCTTTGTACCTCATATTCCAAGTTTCCTTCAATAGAAACCGGAGGAGGCAGGGGCGAAGACGACAGAACAGGGGGAATAAATTCCTTCAACAATGACTTGTGGAACTCATTAGAAATACAAAAAGACCAAGGGAGCTTTAACCGGAAGGCAACTGGATTGACCACATCCAGAATTTCATACGGACCAATGATTCAAGGACCCAACTTTAGCGAGGGCACCTTCAATTTAATATTCTTAGAGGAAAGCCATACCTTATTGCCCACTTTGATGACGACCCCTAACGAGCGCCTCCTATCGGCCTTCCGCTTCTGCCGATGCTGAGCCCCAATGTTCTTTTTAACCTTCCACCAACCATCCCCAGCTCTTGAATGGTGACATCCACCCCAGGACACCCAGAACTTATCCTGGAAAACTCACCAAAATGAGGATGAAACCCGTAATTACAGAAAAACGGCGAGGTCCGACCGTCAACCCGTCTGACATGAGACGTACTATCCCGTCCACGGTACCCGTGCCCCTATGACCGGGGACGGGATAGTACTTCTAAGCGATCAGCGGTGCTCCCGGGGGGGGGGGCGCTGATCACGGCCGGGTGTCAGCTGATTATCACAGCTGACACCCGGCACTATGTGACAGGGGCGTTAACCCCTGTCACACTGCGATCAAACATGATCACAGTATACCAGAGGATTAGGGAAGCATCGGCAGGTAGGGGGCTTCCTCTGTGCTTCCCTGAGACCCCCGGAGCAGCGCGATGTGCTGCGCTGCTCTGGAGGCCTCCTTCCCTGCAGGCCCCTGGATCCAATATGGCGGCGGGGGCCTTCGGGGGCCTGCAGGGAGGCGGCTTCCTCAGTGCCTGCAGAGAGCAGGCAGTGAGGAAGCCTGTGCAGTGCCTGTCAGATCGCTGATCTGACAGAGTGCCATCCAAACTGTCAGATCAGTGATCTGACACATTAGAGTGATGGCCCCCCAGGACAATAAAATAAAGTTAAAAAAAAAAAATTAGAAAAAATGTATAAAAAATCCCTAAATAAATTAAAAAAATAAATATATTCCCTAATAAATTCATTTTTTGGAAATAAAAGAACAACAATAAAAGTACATATATTTAGTATCGCCGCGTCCATAACGACCCGCCCTATAAAACTGTCCCACTAGTTAAGCCCTTTAGTGAACCCCTTAAAAAATAAAAAACAAAGCAAAAACAATGCTTTATCACCATACCGCCCAACAAAAAGTGCAATAACGCGCGATCAAAAAGACGGATATAAATAACCATGGTACCGCTGAAAACGTCATCTTGTCCCGCAAGATACGAGCCGCCACACAGCATCATCAGCGAAAAAATAAAAAAGTTATAGCTCGCAGAATAAAGAAATGCAAAAATAATTATTTTTATATAAAATTGTTTTCATTGCATAAAAGCGCCAAAACATTAAACAAGACATAAATGAGGTATCGCGTAATCATACTGAACCGAAAAATAAAACCACTTTATCAATTTTACCACACGCAGAACGCTGTAAACGCACCCCCCAAAAGAAATTCTTGAAATGCTGGTTCTTGCTCATTCTGCGTCCCAAAATTCGGAATAAAAAGGGATCAAAAAGTGTCACGTACCCAAAAATGGTACCAATAAAAACGTCAACTTGTCCCGCAAAAAATAAGACCTCATATGACTCAGTGGGTCAAAATATGGAAAAATTATAGCTCTCAAAATGTGGTGATGCAAAAATTATTTTTACAATAAAAAGCATCTTTTAGCGTATGACAGCTGCCAAACATAAAAACCCGACATAAATAGTAAATTAAACCCCCCGTTATCACCCCCTTAGTTAGGGAAAAATAATAAAAAAATTTTAAAAATGTACTTATTTCCATTTTCCCATTAGGGTTAGAGTTAGGGATAGGGTTAGGGCTGAGATTAGGGTTAGGGGTGTGTTGAGGTTAGGGTTGGAGTTAGAATTGGGGGGTGTCCACTGTTTAGGCACATCAGGTGCTCTCCAAATGCAACATGGTGTCTGATCTCAATTCCAGCCAATTCTGCATTGAAAAAGTCAAACGGTGCTCCTTCCCTTCCAAGCTCTGCCATGCCCCCAAACGGTGGTTTACCCCCACATGAGGTGCATCAGCCTACTCAGGACAAATTGGACAACTTTTGGGGTCCAATTTCTCCTCTTACCCTTGGGAAAATAAAAATTTGGGGACTAAAAGATCAGATCATGTTTGTGGAAAAAATGATTTTTTTTATTTTCACGCCCGGGCGTGATAAACTTCTGTGAAGCCCTTGGGGGTCCAAAGTGCTCACCACACATCTAGATAAGTTCCTTGGGGGGGTCTAGTTTCCAAAATGGTGTCAGTTGTGGGGGGTTTCCACTGTTTAGGCACATCAGGGGCCTTCCAAACGCGACATGGCGTCCAATCTCAATTCCAGCCAAAAAAGTCAAATGGCGCTGCTTCCCTTCCGAGCTCTGCCATGTGCCCAAATAGTGGTTTACCCCCTTATCAGCGTACTCAGGACAAATTGCACAATAACTTTTGGGGTCCTGTTACCCTTGGAAAAATAAAAATTGGGGGTGAAAAGATCATTTTTGTGGAAAAATATGATTTTTTAATTGTACGGCTGTACGTCATAAACTTCTGTTCTAGTTTCCAAAATGGTGTCATTGTGGGGGGTTTCCACTGTTTAGGCACATCAAGGGCTCTCCAAATGTGACATGGTGTCAGATCTGAATTCCAGCCAATTTTGCAGTGAAAAAGTCAAACGGCGCTCCTTCCCTTCTGAGCTCTGCCATGCGCTGAAACAGTGGTTCCCCCCCCCCACATATCAGGTATCAGCGTACTCAGGACAAATTGCACAATAACTTTTACAGTCCAATTTCTCCTGTCACACTTGGTATAAAAAATTGGACCTGAAGTAATTTTTTTGTGAAAAAAAAGTTAAATGTTAATTTTTTTTTTAAACATTCAAAAAATTCCTGTGAAGCACCTGAAGGGTTAATAAACTTCTTGAATGTGGTTTCGAGCACCTTGAGGGGTGCAGTTTTTAGAATGGCGTCACTTTTGGGTATTTTCTATCATTTAGACCCCTCAAAGTGACTTCAAATGTGATGTGGTCCCTAAAAATAAAATGGTGTTGTAAAAATGAGAAATCGCTGGTCAACTTTAAACCCTTATAACTTTCTAACAAAAAAAATTTTGGTTCCCAAATTGTGCTGATGTAAAGTAAACATGTGGGAAACGTTATTAAGTTTTTTGTGTGCCATATCTCTGTGATTTAAGGGCATAAAAATTCAAAGTTGGAAAATTGCAAAATTTTCGAAAAATTTCCGTTTTTTTCACAAATAAACACAAGTTATATCAATGAAATATTACCACTAACATGAAGTACAATATGTCACAAGAAAACAATGTCAGAATCACCGGGATCCATAGAAGCGTTCCAGAGTTATTACCTCATAAAGGGACAGTGGTCAGAATTGTAAAATTTGGCCAGGTCATGAACGTGCAAACCATCTTTGAGAGTAAAGGGGTTAAAGGCAAACTCAGCCAGTGAAAGAAACGATGACCAATTCTCCTGTTGATCGGTGACAAAACATCTTAAAATTTGCTCCAAAGACTGATTTGTCCTCTCTGTCGGACCGTTAGTCTTAGGATGATAAGCAGAGGAAAAGGACAAATCAATCCCCACCTCACTGCACAATGCCCTTCAAAATCTAGAGACGATTTGTACACCCCTATCAGATATAATATTTAGAGGAATCCCATGCAATCGTACCACATTAATAATAAACAGTTTGGAGAGAGTTTCAGCATTGGGTAATCCACATAAATGGGACGACGTGAGCTTGTTTACTGAAGCGATCGACTACCACCCAAACAGCAGTCATCCTTTCAGACCACGGTAAATCTGAAATTAAATCCATGAGTCCATGGTCTTTCCGGAATTGGCAAAGGAGCCAATTCCCTGGCCGGCCAACAATACTGTACTTTGGAGAGTGTACAAGTTTCACAAGCAGACACAAAATCTCTAATATCCTTAAGCATAACGGACCACCAAAAAAAGAGCCTAGCAACTGCCTTCTGGGTGGCAGTGACCCCAGGATTACCACTCAACACAGAATCATGGAATTCCTGCAAGAGACATAATCTGAGATACACAGGGACAACAGCTTGCATTCAGGGGTATTGGAAAAAGCCAAGGACTGAGCAGTACGGATCTCAGGTTCCAGCTCAGAGGAAACCATGGCCACAACAACACCCTGAGGAAGAATGGCGGAAGGAGGGTCTGGAGGAAACACAGAATCAAGACAAGGAGAGAGGGCATCCGCCTTCACGTTCTCAAACCCTGGTCTGAACGTAATAGAAAAACTGAATCGTGAAAAAAAACAAAGACCATCGGGCCTGTCTAGGATTCAATATAAGCAAGATTTTTGTGATCCGTCACCACGATGACTGGATGAACAGCTCCCTCCAAAAAATGCCTCCACTCTTCAAAGTCCAACCTGACCGCAAGCAACTCCCGATTACCCACATCATAGATTTTCTCAGCAGGAGAAAATTTTTTAGAGAAGAAGGCACATGGTTGCAGGTTACTTAAAGTCTCTGGAGGTCAGGTTACACAAGAACAGGAGCAGACATAAAACAATTCTTCAAATTTTCAAAAGCCCCAACCGCTCATAGCGACCAAACCTTTAGCTCCGCCCCTTTACGAGTGAGATCTGTAAGAGATTTGACGATCTGAGAAAATCCTCTAATACATTTTCTGTAATAATTTATGAACCCCAAAAAGCGCTGCAAAGCCTTAAGGTCACTGGGTTGAACCCAATCAATGATAGAACTTTCCCAGGATCCATCTTAAACCCGGAGGCTGACACAATGAAATCCAAAAATGATATTTCTTGAACAGAAAAGGTAGATTTTTTAATTTTAGTGAATACACAATTATCCCCTCAACCTTTGCAAAATCAAACAAACATGTTTATGATGTCAATCCAGGTCAGGTGAGAAAATCAGAATGTCATCCAAATAAACCACAAAGAATCTCCCAATATAATCAGAAAAAATATCATTCATAAAATTTTGAAAAACTGCAGGTGCATTCGTAAGACCAAAAGGCATGACGAGATTTTCAAAGAAACCTTCAGACGTTAAAAATGCTGTCTTCCACTCATCACCCTCACAAATCCGTATAAGATTATATGCCCCTCTAAGATCCAGTTTGGAAAACCATTTAGCCTCAGAAAGTTGATTAAATAGATTGGGAATAAGTGGAAGTGGCTAAGTATTTTTAACCATTATCTTGTTTAATTCTCGGAAATCGAGGCAGGGACGAAGACCTCCAACTTTCTTTTTAACAAAAAAGAATCCGGCAACTATGGCGATGAGGAAGGGCGAATATGACCTTTTTGTAAACTCTCCCTAATATACTCTTTCATGGCTGACCGCTCAGGGCCAGACAAGTTATACAAGCGAGCCTTGGGTAATTTGGCATTAGAATGAGATTAATTGCACACAGTCATAGGGGCGGTGAGAAGTTAATATCTCAGACTCTTTTTCTGAAGAAAACATCTCCGAAGTGTTTCAGGTATTCGGGAAGACCCTCCAGACTAATGGAACAAACAAGCACAGGTTTAAGACATTTTTCAATATAATCCCATTTGACAATATCTCTCCTATTCCAGTCAATAATTGGATTATGCGTATGCAGACAAGGAATACCCAACACAATTCCTGCAGGTAAATTGTCCAAAACATAGCAGGAGCTAAATTCTGTATGAAGAGACCCCACCTTGAGTGTGAACTCCACCGTAACTAACCGAACAAGATTTTTGAGCAATGGTGTTCTCTCAACGGACACAATTTGAATAGAGATTTCTAGCTTAACTGTCTCTAATCCTAATTTCAGAACCAGTCCCGCATCTATGAAATTAGCAGCAGATCCAGTCAATAAACGCCAATGTGAACAGACATTGATATTGAAAAAGAAGTTCAGCATTCAACAACACCTTATCAGAGGAGTAAAAGGGTACTTGTAAGCCTGAGTGACCTCCTCGACCATCACCCAGACTTAGGCGTTTTCCCGACGACTTGTTGGCTGCAGGTCGTGCCAAGCAATCCTTTAAGAAATGTCAGGCTTGGCCACAATAGAGACAAAGTCCAAGCTCCCGCTGGCGTCTCCTCTCCTTAATCCTAGAGCTGGCAGCACCAACCTCCATAGGTTTCTCCTCAGGTGCACAAACCGTGCCAGTTGGACAAAATGGAGCTTCTTTTTGCATCTCGCGTTTTTCCAGCATCCTCCGATCCAAGGGGATAGCCTTAGTCATGGCCTCCATCAAATAAGCAGGTGGAGCATGTAGAGCCAGAGCATCCGAAAGACCCCTGAGGAATTGGCATCTGAGATCTGCGTCATTCCACAGGACTTCAGAAGACCGCTAAAGAAACTCTGTACAATAGTCTTCTGCTGTGCGGTTCTCGTGTGTCAGGTTCATGATCCTTGTTTATGCCACCTTGAACCTGTCAGGTACGTCATAGATCTGTCCTAAAGCGTCAAAACAGGCGTCCACCAAAAGACTTTCTGGTGCAAGAGAGTAGGGAAAATGCCTAGGTCTGAAAATTCCCCCCACAAAGGTGACATTATAATTCCCACCCGATGTTACTCATTCCCTGATGACTGGGGGCGCAAGGTAAACAATAATTTGCAACTCTCTTTAAAAATTCTGAACTGGTCTTTTTCTCCTGAAAATTTGTCAGGGAGTACAATAGCAGGTTCAGGGGGGCTGAACGAGACGTCAGATGGTACAGGAGTCATAGCAGCGGTCTGAGGAGAGGGATTCTGAGGGGCAGTAAGAGTACCAGAAATCTTGTCCTGTAACTGAGCATAAGAGGAAGCCAGTTTGTGTTGTTCCAAGGCTAAATCTTGGACTGAGTCAGATTCACCACCTGATCACACAAAGTATGTAACAGATCCATAGGTGGGAAACTGAAAAAACTTTAAAGGTCAAATGTAATGTGACACGAGTCACGGCAGTAAATATATATACTACTTACTGTAAGTAAAGGGAGGTCAAACAATCTGAGGTCATGTACGGGAAATTGCACAGTACAACAAAGAGAAGTCAGACACGAAGTCCAATACACGAGCCGAGGTCAGGAAAGCCATAGATACAAAACAGTTACAGGGAGCAGGCACAAGCAAAGTCAGGTCAAAAGCAAAGGGTCTGAGTCCGGGAAGAGAATCAAGTCAAGCTGGGTCAGGCACAGAGCGCAGAGGGATCAATGTTCCACAGGCAACAGCAAGTGTACGATTGACACTGGGGGGAGGAACTAGCATGCTTACGTAGAAGCCTGATTAAGGAACATGAACACAGATGATTGCAGCACAGACCCAGCACAGACTGACAGCCCCCGCTTCAAAGTAACAAAGAAACAGAAACAGAGTGGAAATCGTGACAATGACGTTATTGAGGTTACTGCCGGTCACTGAGGCTGCATGCCCATTCAGGCCAATGAACTACGGTGACCTCAGCACCGTGAGATAAAGTCTCACGATGCAGAGGGGAGTTCACCGCAGTTCACCGGGAGAATTTCACTGCTGTGAATTTGAACTGCGGTGAACTCGCGTCTGCACAGTGAGACTTTCTCACTGTGCTAGTGAGGATCTCACCGGAAGGAGCTCACCGTAGTTCATTGGCCCGGCTGGGAATGGAGCCTCAGTGACCCGGAGTAACCTCACATTATGCAGCGCCAGGTACGACCGGGACACATCTGAGATGGACAGGGATGAACTGGAAGTTGTAAAGGACTTCAACCTACTCGGATCAATGATCACTCAAGATGCAGCGACAACACCGGAAGTCAATAGGAGAATAAATATGGGGAAAATCAACAATGAAGTCACTGGAAAAGGTCTTCAAATCAAGGAACATTTAACTGGTGATGAAGACTTGGCTCGTACATAGTCAGGTCTTTTCTGTCGTATCTTATAGGTGCGATACCTGGGCGATAAAGAAACAAGACAGAAGAAGAATCGACACCTTCTAAATGTGGTGCTGGAGAAGGATGGTAAGGCTAGGAAAACATAAGCGTTTGAGTCTGCAGCGTGGTGCTGTGGACTTCTTTCTTTAAAGCTCTGCCTACATCCGCATGGGTCCACCTACTTCCGCATGCGTCCTACATACCTATCTTTAACTCCCGACGGTAGCGGTGGCGTGCGACGCTCGAATTCCGCGCCAATTCGTGGCCACACTGCACCTGTCGCTGATTGGCCGCGCCTGGTCGGCCGTGACTAATCAGCGATGCGGGATTTCCGTTACAACCAAACAGACAGACAGAAATAGACTATTATTATAAAGGATAATAATACTTATCCTAATCTGCCTTATTCTTGCCAAGTAGAGTACCTTCTTATGTAGAATTAAATATAGATCACGATCATTATCATCATGTGACGTAATGAGCACTAAAAAGAAAAAGATGCAGCACGGTAAATCGTAAGATTTAATGGCACAAACTAGTTGAAAGCATCTTTCATTACCTGCAGCACAGCAAAGGCATTTCTTGCAGAGATGTTACATGAGATAGCACCTAGTAAAGCAAATAACCCAGTAACCGATTAGTGATACAACTGGTTTTAGATGTTTTTTGCCTCCTGGGAATAATATAATCTTGTAATATTAATGACAGATGTGTAATACACCCCTACACTCAGATACTGCTCACCACCCCTGGAACAGCAAACATAAATTTAGTACCAGTTAATATATAACACTAGAGGTGTGCCCGATGCTATCGCATTGGGAGGGAAGTGTGTGTGTGAGTACATGTGTGTGTGTGTGGGTACGTGTGTGTTCCGCAGCTGCCTGCCCACCCACCTCCGTGCAGTCACAGCTGGCAGGAAAGAGGGTAGTTTGCGGCCTGTGCTGGAGATGTGAATACGTGTATGTGTATATGTGAGTACGTGTGTGTGTGTGTGTATATATATATATATATATATATATATATATATATATATATATATGTGAGTATGTGTGTGTATATATGTGAGTATGTGTGTGTATATATGTGAGTACGTGTGTGTGTGTATGTGAGTACGTGCATGTACGTGTGTGCGCGAGTACGTGTGTGCGCGAGTACGTGTGTGCGCGAGTACGTCTGTGCGCGAGTACGTGTGTGCGCGAGTACGTCTGTGCGCGAGTACGTCTGTGCGCGAGTACACGTGTGTGTATGTACATGGTGGGCAGACAGCGGCGGGTCCAGCGACAGTGGCAGGGGGGGTTCAGCGGCAGCGGGTCCAGCAGCACGCATCCGGCAGGAAAGCAGAATAGACCGCGGCTTGCGGCCTATGCTGGAGATGGGGTGCAGTGCCACCAGAGGGTCTTTCCTGCCGGCTGTGACTGCACGGAGGTGTGTGGGCAGGCAGCGGCGGATCCGGCGGGGGGTCCAGCGGCGGTGGGTCCAGCAGCGGCGGGGGGGTCTGGCGGCGGAGGAGGGGTCCCAGCGGTGTCCCGCTGGTGGTACTGTCGAAGGGCCTGGTACCACCAGCGGGTGCCATATTGGAATACCCATCACTTGGATATTCTAATATGGCGGTCGGTGTACTTCTGGTGCGGCGCGGTGGATTGTGGGATTCAAGGACATCCAGACGGAAGTGAATAATGGACAATTTAAGGCAATTATATATATAGATATTCTCCGAAGTTAAAGAAGACTTGTCCAATTGTCCACAGTCTCAACATTTTGGTTTTAGTTAATATTCGCACTCCAATAAAAAAAAAAAATCTTCATAAGACTGTCCTGTTTCTCTGTTAGGCTGAGTGCACACGTAATTTTTTGCCCTGCGGATTTTTCCGCGCAGAGTGGAAGAAATCCACAGGTCAAATGACCTGCATTTTTCCTGCGGATTTCTTCCATTTTTCATGCGGTTTTCTTGCGGTTTTTGTGTGGTTTTCCACTGCGGTTTTCCCTCTGAGGATTTGGAGACAGGGGAGATGGAAAACCGCACAAATGAAGTAACATGCTGCGGATTTTGTACCGCAGGAAAACCACGCGGAAAAATCCACAGAGTCTGCACAGCGTTTTTTTTTTTCATTGATTTTAATGCTACTGTACATCACAATGCGGATATGCAGCGTTTCTGCGCTGTAAAATCCGCTGCGGATCTGCTGGATATCCGCATCATGTGCACACAGCCTTATTCCTCCTGGAGATGTAAAAATAAACTGAATGGCAATGCCTAGTTAATATATGTAAACATATCCAGGACGGTAAGTAGTTTGCACACAGAACTTCTCGATTTGTCTTGTTTCTTTACAAGCTGTAAATTAACCACTTAAAGGGGTTTGTCCAGGACTAAATTCATTTTTATGAGCCGAAAACAAGTGAGAAACTACTTGCCTGTCCTATCAGGCGCTGGCTCAGAGAGGTTACTGAGCGTTTCTCCTAGCAAGTCAGCTGCTCCTTGTCAACAGTGCAGCTCTTCTACTTCCCGGCTGCTTTGTCGATTGACAGCCGACTTCCCGCAGTTGATGTGACGGTACCTGAAGCTGCTGAATCGCTGCCAGAAGCGGTCAATGAGCACTCTGTGCAGGCAGAGATTGGAACGGCCACAACAGGCCCATAGTATAAAAAAAAAAAAAAAAAAAAAAGAGTCCCAGAAAATCCCTTTAAGGAATGAACAACAACACAACTTTATACATTGGAGTGGTTCTCTCTTTTTTTTTTTTCTATCGAAATAGCTGTATAAGGACTTCTCTTTTAATAGTTTACAGTTCTGTAATTTTATTTTTCTAAATTTTGCATTTTGAAAAAAGGGATTTAAAATTCTATATAATTTAAAAATAAAATAAATTATATACAGCTCTGGCAAAAATTAAGACACCATTGCACAATTTTACAAAAACCAGCTTCTCTACATGTCTGACAGCCATTCCATTCCAGTGTCAGTTAAATTCCAACCAGAGTACACCTCATTCTACTTAATGTGCTTCTGATTAGGTGATCACCTGAACCAAATCTTATTTAACGAAGCAAAGTATAAAAACACTGCTTGTGGTGTTCACAATCAATCCTCTTGCAATAGGACAAGCTGGGTGGCAAAACAAGTGCTAGTAATATCCCAAAAGTAACAGGAATGAAAAAATAAGTTTTAATCATGTCAAAGGAGTTGAAAAGAAAAGTTTTGAGTGAGGAAAAGAAGTGCTCAACTCTGGCTTTACTAGCAGAGGGCTACAGAGAGCATCACGTTGCCTCCATCCTTAAAATTTCTAAGATGGCAGTCCACTACAGCAAGGTCAAGCAGCAGACAGTGGGGACAACAAAGCTACAGACCGGCAGTGGGCGAAAACGACTCTCCACTGACCGGGATGACCGTCATCTTATTCGAATGTCACTCAGCAACCACAGGATGACATCAAGTGACCTACAATAGGAATGGAAAATGGCAGCTGGGGTGAAGTGAACGGCAAGAACAGTTCATAACAGGCTCCTAAAGGCAGGGCTCAAGTAAAGGTAGAAAAAAGCCTTTCATCATTTAGAAGCAAAGGAGAGCCAGGCTGAAGTTTGCCAAAGACCCATAAGGATTGGACCATAGAGGACTGGAGTAAGGTAATCTTCTCTGATGAGTCAAATTGTCAGCTTTGCCAGCACCTGGTCATCTAATGGTTAGACGGAGACCTGGATAGGTGTACAAGCCACAGTGTCTTGCACCCACTGTGAAATTTGGTGGAGGATCGGTGATGATCTGGGGATGCTTCAGCAAGGCCGGAAATGAGCAGGTTAATCTTTGAGAAGGACGTATGAATCAAACCGCATACAAGGTTATCCTGGAAAAACAGTTGATTCCTTCTGCTCAGGCAATGTTCCCCAACTCTGAGGACAGGTTTTTCCAGGAGGACAATGTGCCATGCCACACAGTTAGGTCAATTAATGTGTGGATCAAGGACCACCACATCAAATCCCTGTCATGGCCAGCCCAATCTCCAGACCTGAACCCCATTGAAAACCTCTGGAATGTAATCAAGAGGGAGATGGATAGTCACAAGCCATCAAACAAAGAAGAACTGCTTAAATTTTTGTACCAGGAGTGGCATAAGGTCACCCAAAAGCAGTGTGAAAGACTGGTGGAAAGCATGTCAAGACGAATGAAATCTGTGATTAAAGGGAATCTGTCACCTATTTTTTCGACTATAAGCTGCGTCCACCGCCATCTGGGGCTTATCTGACCTTTCCCGGCACCTGCGCACTGCAGTACTCTCAACATGGCAGAGAAGTGCGCCTGCACCAGAGCCGCGATGGGAAGCAAAGAAGAGGACGTTATCGCTAGAAGATGGGAGGCGCTGGACCGTGACACCCATCGGACCCGGACCGCCCCTGGGTGAGTATAATATAACTCGTTTTTCTTCTACAGAATGCTGTAGATAAGCCCCTGATGGCAGTGGCCGCAGCTTATAGTTGAAAAAATAGGTAACAGATTCCCTTTAAAAATCATGGTTATTTCACAAAATATTGATTTCTGAACTCTTCCTGAGTTAAAACATTAGTATTGCTGTTTCTAAATGATTATGAACTTGTTTTCTTAGCATTATTTGAGGTCTGCAAGCACTGCATTTTTTGTTATTTTGACCACTTCTCATTTTCTGAAAATAAATACAAAATTTAGTGCTTGGAAATTTGAAGACATGTTGTCAGTAGTTTATAGAATAAAAGAGCAATTTACATTTTACTCAAATATATATTTATAATGAGAAAAATCAGACAAAATGAAAATTTTGCAGTGGCCTCTTAATTTTTGTTAGAGCTGTATATACATTTTTTTTGTTTAAAAAAATTAAAATATAAAGTCATATAAGCGCTAAAAAAAAAAAAAAAATTAAAAATCCAACCTTAAAAATAAAAGTTTAGTCCCGATTACCATATTCTGAAACTTATAACTTTTATTGTTTCCTTTTCGACAGAGCTGTAAGAGTGCTTAACGTATGTGGCATCTCCACGACTTTAATAATAAAAGTCCGATTTTTCAAAATATAAAATGAATTCATCCGATGGGTAAACGGTGGAATGTGAAAAAAATATATCTATCTATATATATATATATATATATATATATATATATATATATATATATATATATATATATATATAAAAGAAAGAATTTTGGTTTTATCATCCGCCACAAAACACTCCAAAAAAATGCAAGGAGAAGCAAATAAAACATTGGTTCTACGCCAAAATGGTGCAAATAAAAACGACAGATCAATGCGCAAAAAAAACAATCTCAGTGCCAAAAAAATAAAAACAAATTTCCAATTTTTTTTTTACCATTTAAATAATTAAAAAAAAAAAAAGAAAACCACCTATGCATGTTTGGTATCACAGTGATCATACGGATTTGATCATTTTTACCGTATAATAAATGCAGTGAAAAAACAATTGAGAATTGCACTTGTTTTTCTATTTCACGCGATAAAATACCGTAGATGGTGCCAATCAAAAGTACAACTTGTCCCATGAAAAACAGAAATTGACAGCGGCATTTAACACGTTAACAGGAGGTCCTATGACTATTAGAGGCAGAAGATGGTTGAATTCTTCAGCCATCATCAGTCAGAAAAGATGTGAACTTCTGAGGACTCAACTTAAAAAAAAACATTAAATAATTATAATCTGCATTTATCCATGGTAATTACAAAACAATTTGCGATGCATACATATGTGCGACTAATTATAGCTTGTGATCACCAACCAACATAATGCGAACTAGAGAAAAATGAAAAGATGCAGCACAGCAAATAGCGAAGTGTAACACCGCCATCTAGTGGACGGCATGCATCATGAACTGCGGCAAATCAGAAAATAAGGCACCAATATACATATATTGCAGCAGTTAAGCCTTTCATGACCACATACTTTTTTTTCATGCTGTATTTTTTTTTTCCTTCTTCCTCCTCTCTCAAGAGTAAGCAACTTTTTTTTTTTTAATTTCTCCGCCTACATCGGCCTGCTAGTGGCTTTTTTTTTTATTTTGGGGGACAAATTGGGAGTTCTGAGACGCAATTCACCTTAAAAACGTACTACACAAAAATTCCAAGTGAGTTGAAGTGCAAAAAAGCAAAAAAAAAAAAATGCAATTCCGTTATTTTTTTTTTCCCGTCTTCGTTGTGTGGCAAGAAATTATACTATTATAGCTATATCAAAATTGTATAGTTTTTATCATTATTATTTTATTTTAGTAGCAAAAAAAAAGAAATAAAACTTCAGAACGGAAGCCCCACCGGGGTTGACAGCGCTGGCTCTGCTACAGAGTGCCGTGCCGTATACTCGCACCTATTGTGGTCCCTTCTTCTGACAATTTATGGAGGCAAGATCACTGAAGAAAGTCACCTCTGAGGCTGGCCAGATGGGATAAAGACAATCAAATTGTATGTGTTGGGACCAATTTGGCTGCAACAATTACAAATATTTTTTGTATATAGTGCAGATTTTTTTTTCATAGTAAATGAGGAAAAAAAAGAGGATTGTTTCTTAATTTTAATTGGCTTTTTTTTTTAAACTTCGCTCGATCCCTGTTACGATACACTGCAATATTTCTGCAGTCTCAGCATCCTCCTAGTGGGACTCAAAGGGGTTATCCCCCCACCCAATAAAATAAATAATAATAATAAAAAATTCTCAGCATGCTAAAAGGTGGAAAAAAATATGCATATAAATCCTACCAGACCAATATGGCTCCTCTCCTTTGTGCTCCTTATAACGGGGACCTCTGCAACCAGTATTCTGCCATGGTACTCACAAGCCATACACCATGCAGCAAAGGTCTGACTCCAGGTCAATAGGAATCTCAACCAGTCCATTGAAGGCAATGGGAATGATTTATGGCAGTCACACTATCCTGGAGTCATTGGGACTCCCACGCGGTAGTATCACTATTAAGGCTCATACTCATCTGCGTGAAAAACAGACAAGTGTAATCCGATTAAAAAAAAAAATCAGATTGCACTCTGCCTGTTAATCTATGATTCCCCGCTCATCCGCCATTTTTTTCTCAGCTCAGATCAGACTAAGGCTAGTTTGACATTTGCGCCTTTTTGCGCAGCATTTCAGGCGCAATAGAAACACATGCAAAAACCGCATCATGCGTTTTGCATGCGTTTGCGTTTTTAGGCGCATGCATTTAAACCAGTTTCTAGCCATGTTAACTCTTAAAACGCATGGACATGCGCACGCTGCGCTCCCATAGACTGTAATGCGTTATTTTGTCGCATTCCATGCAAAAATGCTACAGGTTGCGTCTGGCGCGCCTAGGCGCACACCTTAAAAAGACGCATGCGCACGAAAACGCATACGAACGCGTGCAAACGCAAGACCGTGCGCCCCCATGTTAAACATAGGTGTGCATGACGCATGTGCACGCATGATGCGCAGCGCTAAAAAACGCTAATGTGAAACCAGCCTAAGAAAATGAATTGCAGCATACTGCGAGTGGCCGCATATAACGGATGAGACTCGCCAATGCTAATTAATGGGTGTGAGGGGGAAAAAAAAAAAAAAAAAAAAAGCACGGCACAAGGACCATGAAAGTGCTTTCCGATTTTTATGCACCCATCTCATGAGAAACCCAACACTTCATCAGCCAAGCGCAATAAGATCACAGCGTGAACCGTCAGGATAGTGTTAGCGTGGGTGGTCAGGAGCTGGAATCTCCAGGAGTGGACCCTCTGGACCGTGGCACCAAGGGGCCCCGGGCGAGCTGCCAGGTGGAACCGACCCCTGTACAGGGACCGTTAGGAGCAGGCCCAGGGGTTCGAGTACCACGGTAGCCGGTTCTGAGAGGAGCGGCTCAGGATGGACTGGAGTAGGAGTGTGGGACTGAAGTGTAGATGACAGAACAGGGCTGGAACAGAGGAGACAGGAATGGAGTAAGACTATATACTTGAACGTGGAGGAACTGAAGTGTAGATGACAGGACAGAGTTGGAACACAGGAGACAGGAATAAAGGAGGACGGAAGGACTGGAGCAGGATGGAACTGGAACACCGGAGGCAGGACTGGAGTAGGACGGCAGGACTGGAACAGGAACACCGGAGACAGGACAGGAGTAGGACGTCAGGACTGCAGCAGGATGGAACAGGAACACCAGAGGCCGGACTGGAGTAGGACGGCAGGACTGGAGCAGGATGGAACAGGATGGAACAGGAACACCGGAGGCAGGACTGGAGTAGGACGTCAGGACTGCAGCAGGATGGAACAGGAACACCAGAGGCCGGACTGGAGTAGGACGGCAGGACTGGAGCAGGATGGAACAGGAACACCGGAGGCAGGACTGGAGTAGGACGTCAGGACTGCAGCAGGATGGAACAGGAACACCAGAGGCCGGACTAAAGTAGGATGGCAGGACTGGAGCAGGATGGAACAGGAACACCGGAGGCAGGACTGGAGTAGGACGGCAGGACTCGAGCAGGATGGAACAGGAACACCGGAGGCAGGAGACGGAGGAAACAGGAATACTGGAGCAGGACTGAGAATAACTGTTAGCGAACATGGAAGACAGGCTGCGAGGCTGCTGCAGGAAACACTGAGGACGGCACCGAGAGACTGCAGAGAGCACAGGAGGAAGCAGGGCCCAGTGTGCACGGTAACACAACAATCAGGCGCCTCCCTCAGGGGGAAGCGGCCTGATATGGCCCCGTCTGGTCTGCCATTGGTCTGAAGGTGCTTCCGGGTCAGGGCACAGTCGGAGCACAAGAAGCAGAAGGGAGGCGCGGCCGCGGCCTATGGCGCATGCGCATTGCATGCAGAGATGGCGTCTGCCGCGAGCCTGTCAGAGGTGACCGCCGTGGCCATCGGGTGGCGAGAGGCTGCAGCGTGGGAGCGGAGGCCAGGTGAGTATGCAAAGACGACATGGGAGCGGAAGCCGGGTGAGGATGTCAGAGCGGTGTAACAGAAAAAATAGACCTATAGATATAATAGAGATAAAAAGAGGTCACGCACCTTTCCGAAAGGTTTTTCCTTTAAGCTACAAATAAAGCAATACATTTTCTTTACACACCCTCCCTGGGTCCAGCGCTAAGGCCGTGTCGCTGATCCTGGTATCTGTTATCTGCAGCACTGATCTCAAGTTGATAGCGCTGCAGTCAATCAGAGAGCTCAGTGGCTCGTACTGCCAACTCGAGCTCAGTTATTGTGTTGCAGAGCTGTCGACAGTAACACTCACTGACATAGCAGAAAGTGACACTCGCCTGAGCACAGACAACCACACATCAAGGGTCCACAAGTCATGGTTTCAGTCTCAGTCTTTGGACACGCAGAGATCATTAAGTTATACAACAAAAAAAAAAGAGCATGGACAGCACCTCCAAAAAATCATACATTGATCTAATGCCGCTAGGCAAAAATATACCGTATATAAATGAGCATGAGTCTGATCAGACTGTATAAAACCAACTGCCACCTTCTCTGTGGGTCCCTATCACCTTAAAGGAGCAGCATCATGCACTAACCACCGTCACAGCAATAATGCACAAGCAGAGAGGACGGCCTGGTGCCTCGCAGTGCCTATGCTGCAAGACTGAGCCCCCATAACTCCAGACTGCGTCGCCCCACCAGCACAGAACCACAGCGACGATGGCCACCACACACAGCACCCATACCAAATGAAAGGAGCATTGAAACTCAATTTCCTCAAGCTCTCAAGTGAGAGCAAAAATAGGCTGGACCTCTTTTTTGCAGTTGCCTGCTAATTTAAAAATTTTTTGGAGGTGCAGTCCATTCTCTTTTCTTGGTGTATTGCATGTTCTTTCCCCTTTCTTGGACCAGCACGCCTCACATTTGGCACAGGTGAGTTTAAATTCAGGGATTCAGTCTTGCAGCATGGGCACTGTGAGGTACCAGGCCATCTGCCCTTCTGGTGCATTGCCAATTCTCAGTGACATCTATGTCCGGCCCATAGACCTTAACAGCTTATTTATATATCAAGAAAAAGGGGGATATCTCTGGAATACGACAACGGATCACAAATATCAAGGTGTCATTTTATTCACCGTTAAAAAGTGAGTTACCACAAGGGTCAGTACTGGCCCCTCTTCTTTTTAACACATGTATTAATGACCTTGTAGGGGGCAATATTTGCTGATGATATTAAACTCTGCAGGATAATCAACACAGAGAAGGATATTACAGGGGGATTTATATAAGCTGGAGGCTTGGGCTGAGAAATGGAAATTTAACGTAGATTAATGTAAGGTTATGGACTTGGTCTAAGGAAATAAAATATATAATTATGCACTAAACTATAAAACACTGGGTAAAACTGTCACTGAAAAAGACTTGGGTGTATGGGTGGACGGAAAACTTCACTTTAGTGATCAGTGTCAAGCAGCTGCTGCCAAGGCAAATAAAATAATGGGATGCATTAAAAAGTCCTCTTCCTCTCTGAAGAGGCAATTTGCATATTAAAAGAGGCAAAGATTGTCATGGCAAGAACATAGTTTTGCCTCAATACAAGTGACTAGTGTAGCTACACTTACAGTAGATACTGTCCATCCGGTGTATAAGAAGGACATAGCTGAAGTAGACCAGATGCAGACAAGCGCGACCAACGATATTAAGAGAATGGGTGGTGACTGCAGAAGACGGATGATCGAACTTGGAGTTATTCAGTTTGGCAAACCAAAGGATTAGTGGAGATCTCAATACAAAGTACCAGTATATGAGGACAGTGCAGAGATCTGTATAATGATCTATTTACACTTAGGCCTGCAACAGAGATAAGGAGGCGTCCTCTATGTCTAGAGGAATAAAGGGTTTAATAATAATCACAGATGCAGATTCTTTACTGTAAGAGCAATATGTCTATGGACTCCTACTAGAAGAGCAGTGAGCCCATAGGATACTTTACTGTAAGAGCAGTAGGCTCACGGATTCCTTACTGTAAGGGCAGTGATTCCATGGATTCTTTACTGTAAGGGCAATGAGCTCATAGATTCCTTACTGTATGAGCAGTGAGCCCATGGATTTCTTACTGTAAGAGCAGTGAGCCCATGGATTCCTTACTGTATGAGCAGTGAGACCATGGATCCCTTACTGTACGAGCAGTGAGTCCATGGATTCCTTACTGTAAGAGCAGTGAGCCCATGGATTCTTTACTCTAAGAGCAGTGATCCAATGGATTCCTTACTGTAAGGGCAGTGAGATTATGGACTCCTTACTGTAAGGGCAGTGAGACTATGGATTCCTTACTGTACGAGCAGTGAGACCATGGATTTCTTACTGTAAGACCAGTGAGACCATGGATTCTTTACTGTAAAAGCAGTGAAACTATGGAACTCTCAGCCGCATGATGTTGTAGTGGTTGATTCACTGCTGAAATTCAGGAAGGGCCTGGATGCCTTTCTTGATAAACATACTATTGCAGGTTATGGGCGCTAGATTCTGTGATGGGATGTTAATCCACAGAAATAGACCGATTCCCACATGGAATCAGGAATTATTTTCCTCTAATAAAGAGCTATTAGTGTCTGCCCCAGGGGGTTTTGCCTGCGGCTGGACCAACATGTTGGGCTATAGATTAAACTTCAGTCTACCTTCAGACTTATCTACACGTCCATACAGACGGCTTTGGAGGGTGACTCCTACAGACAGATTCCCTGTAAGGATATGTGCACACGGAGTTTTTTGGATCTGCGGATTTTGTAGTAAAATCCGCAGATAAACCCACAGGACTAAAGTCCTGTGGTTTATCTGCAGATTTGCCTGCGGTTTTACACCTCATAATGGATGAAGTGTGAAACTGCAGCGGTTCTGCACAAAAGAATTGACATGCTGCGGATTGTAAACCGCGGATAAATCCGCAGCATGTGCACTGCAGGTTTTTTTTTTACGTAGGAAATAAAGGTATTGTACAATGCAGCAAAATCTGCTGCGGACCCGCAGAGCCAAAACCGCTGCGGATCCGCAGCAGAATCCGCAGCGTGTACACATACCCTAACTCTGTGGCTCCCATTGGAGCTCATTGACACCTAATAAGGGCATCTGAGCCCTTAGCTAGTGATGCTGCAAGGACTTTGGCATGTGAGGGGTTACACTGCCGGGATCTCAGCCCTTTCCTCCCTTGATGGTATATAACCACGGATACACCAGACCCCATATTCGGGACTCGGCAGCAGGTCCATGAAGGACATAGATTTAGCGCAGCTCATTTAGGATCCCCCAGCCTCCATACAATGACCAGTTGAGTGACACGGATGAATTTGGGACTCTTAGAAAAGGAGACTTCAATGGAAGAGTCACATGCGATTTCCAGAAACATCTACAATGGTGGGACGCGAAGATTGTGGTGTCTCCCCCCTAGACCCCCATATAACAGGTCAGCTCCCTATGTGCCTTCATTACCTGCCTGCTGCTGCCCTTGCTCCTGCTGTACAGTGGCACCCCGCTGCTGGCCGTCAGGCACAGCAGAAACACCGATGTCTCCTCCATGTCTTTCACGAATCATCACAATCTCTGCCATGGAAACCATCACAGCTGGCAGCCGCCATCTTGCTTTTCGAAAAGCATGCCGGGAAGAGAGGCAGCGAAGCCAGCAACAAGAGAAGAGGTTGCTAGGTTACAGAAAGGGGGCGGGGACAATTACGTAGCAGAGTAGATAGTAATGGAACAATGCTGTCACTGGCCGCTAGAGGTCAGTGTGGGAGGAAGTTCCCCCTGTGGAGAGACGTTAGTGGTACGGTCCGCTGTCAGTCATGGCTGCCGTCATTTGTGCTAGTGCTGCAATCTTGCTGCATATGGGAAGCAGTGGAGGCGGGCAGGGCTGTAGCAGAGCAGACAGTGGACACGGGGCTCTGCTGGCCGGTGTGTCCTCAGGGGGACATTATAGGGCTTCTGGGAGCAAAAGGCAGCTGTTTGAGGGTCAAATTTCGCTTCCATTATTCATATCCTTGGGATGATAGCAATAAAAAAGTCCTCCGGCTCATATTTCCACCTGTAGAAAATCTGCTCTTTTCATTTTGCACTGTTTCCTTATTTTTTGCTTTATTTATTACATTTTTTGCAATTTTTCTGGTTTTGCATTTTTTTGCATTTTCTTTTCTGTTCTATCACTTTTTTGCATTTTTTTCCTGCTCTATTACAATTTTTTCCGGTTTTATTACTTTTTTGGCATTTTTTCTGCTATTACATTTTGTTTGCATTTTTTTTCTATTTGATGCAGCTTCTTTTTTGTGCAAAAATGTGACAATTCTGCACTTGAGTGTTATTGAATTTTTATATTTTTTTTAATTTTTTCAGATTTTTAATTGAATTCTACAAGTAAGGGCAGACACACTAGCGATTAAAAAAAAGGTCCGATTTTGATGCAGGAGAGTCGGACGAGTGTCATGCGTTTTTTGTGCGAGTACAATCCAATTTTTCACACCTAGCATCCGAGTAACATCAGAATGCAGTGCGATTTTAACATGAGCTTTTGACAGCAGTTCTGTCATTTACACATTGTTTTAAAACCAAATACTTTTCAAAACACACATAATAGATATATCTAATATGTATATTTTATACTGCATATATTATACTTTTTATATATATATAATATATACTGCTCAAAAAATAAAGGGAACACTAAACAGTACATTGCATTGTTTACGGTGTGTGCACACAGAGTTTTTTGGTGGTGCGGATTCTGTAGTTATCTGCGGATTTGCCTGCGGTTTCACACCTCATAATGGATGAGGTGTGAAACCGCAGCGTTTCTGCACAAAAGAATTGACATGCTGCGGATTGTAAACCGCGCAGAAAAATCCGCAGCATGTGCACAGCTTTTTCCAGTTTACCATTGAAAACAATGATACTGTACAACACACCAAAATCTGCTGCGGACCCGCAGCAGAATCCGCACCGTGTGCACATACCCTTAATGTTCCCTTTATTTTTTTGAGCAGTATATACTGTATAATACACTGCTCAAAAAAATAAAGGGGACACTTAACCAAATATAACCAAGTAAATCAAATTTCTGTGAAATTAAACTGTCCACTGATTGACGATCAATTTCACATGCTGTTGTGCAAATGGAATAGACAACAGATGGAAATTATTGGCAATTATCAAGACACCCTCAATAAAGGAGTGGTTCTGCAGGTGGGAACAACAGACCACATCTGAGTACCAATGCTTTCTGGCTGATGTTTTGGTTACTTTTGAATGTTGGTTGTGCTTTCACACTCGTGGTAGCATGAGACGGACTCTACAACTCACACAAGTGGCTCAGGTCGTGCAGCTCATCCAGGATGGCACATCAATGCGAGCTGTGGCAAGAAGGTTTGCTGTGTCTGTCAGCGTAGTGTCCAGAGGCTGGAGGCGCTACTAGGAGACAGGTCAGTACACCAGGAGATGTGGAGGGGGCCGTAGGAGGGCAACAAACCAGCAGCAGGACCGCACACAATTTTTTCCATGATTAAAACCTTTAATTTAACTCTTAGGCTATGTGCCCACGTTAGCATTTTTAAACGCTCAGGAAAATGATCCCCTTCCCAGAAAACGCGCGTTTTATTTCCACGCGTTTCTTGCGCGTTTTTTGCACAAAAGCGTTTTTGACGCATTTTTTTCAGCGCGTTTTCTGGGAACATTGGAAAAGGGTAAAAACGCTCAGCAATGCGGAAATTAATGAGCATGCTGCGTTTTTAGCCGCTAAGCGATTCCTAAGTGTTTAAAAACGCATGCATTGGCACAAAACGCCAAAAATACATGCAATTTAATGTGAAGCTTCTTTTAAGCGTTTCTGCAGCGTCTGATCCGGCACAAACGCTGCGGAAACGCTTAAAAAACGCAACGTGGGCACACAGCCTCAGAGTTCCAATTTTTCCTAACACACACTAAATAATTTAATGAACACTGACATATATAAATCATTTTGATATAACATGGTTTACTATATGTAAACCATGTGTCATATCCTGTCGGGTTCTACAATTATTTTACAGAACCCGACAATTGACTTAACTGCTATTTTGCTAACGCGCTTTATGGGGTCTGCAGGGAGGCACACAGACTTTACCAGGGACAAGGGTAAGCGATATCTATACCTTTTATGATGGGCACTTTAATTGGGGATATCATGAATATACGTAGTTAATTCATTTTACTTTACCCCCGTTTCTGATTATTATTGTTTTCTCCTGGGGGACACAGGTACTGTGGGTGTATGCTACTGCCACCTGGAGGCTGACACTCAGTGAACAAAAAAGGTTAGCTCCTCCTCCGCCGCCTAAACCCTCGCCCCAATTGCGGGCGGAACTCAGTTTTTTGCTTAGTGTCCTTTGGAGGCACACACGTCTGGATGTCTCCAGACTATTTTTTTTTTTTCCTTCCCATGAAGATGAGACAGGGGCGACGGATCCTATTGAAAGGGTCCAATCTCCTCAAAGCATCAACGGGCAAGCATGCGTTGAATATCGTCTCCGCGCATGCTTTCCCACACCGTGGGACATATCTGGGTCTTTTTCCCCAGACTTCTATTTTTCTTTTTCATTTTATGAAGATAAGACAGGGGCAACGCATCCTATTGAAAGGATCCGATTTCCCCAAACCATCAACGGGCGAGCACGTGCGAGTGTCCCTCCACGTATCCTCTCTCGCAACGTGGGACATAATGCAGTACTTAGCCCTGTCCACCCCTAGGTATTGAAACAATGGGCTTGCACAGAGGCACAAGACTAGTCTGTGCGGCCCTCACTGCTCCACCAACGCTAGACGGCGGACCCCCTGAAGGGGTTAGACGGAGTTAGGGTCCCTGTACCGTCCAGAAATTAACCCCATCCCCTCTACCTGGTATGCTAGATCCGGAGTCAGGTATGGAGGGCTGGGGAGGATCCTGCGGCAGCGTCCCGGAGAATCACTGAAGCTCCAGGTGTCTTAGGAAGTGTAGAGCAATCCTTCTTCCCTCTCCTGCCTCCTTCCGCCAGGCGTGTCGCCGGGTTCCGGCCATAGGTAGAGCGCGCCCCCCCCGCGGTGGGCGGGCATGAAAAATTTACTCCGCGGCTTTGGCCGTGACTAGGCTGCGGGCTAAAGTCCCGCCCCCGGCGTGACGTCATTTCCAGCGCCGCCCCCCCCGGGCTAGGGCGGACGCCGAACAAATTGAGCCCCTGGCTTCATTGCAGGGTAGGCCGCGACCGGGAGAAGAACGTCCCGGCCTACTCAGAGGAAAGAAACAGCGCAGAGGCAGCGGCAGGAGCACGTGGGGACACATGACAGGGTCGGTGGACCACGACCCTGGAGGCGCGCTACGGGCGATTAAAGTTTAGTTTTTTCCTCCTTCTCCCTTCCCCGCAACCCTCATATAAATTAAGCCTGGCAGCAATATGTCCAGAAAAGATAAATCGCACACGTTCCTTTATGCCACATGCATTGCTTGTGGGGTTAGGTTTCCACGAGCACAGAGCCAAAAATTATGCGAAACCTGTGACCCCGAGCGCACCCAGGAGCCTCCCCCTGCAGTAGAGCCCAGGGGTCCAGATCCCCCGGAATGGGTCTTATTGCTTTCCCGGTCCATGGCATCTCTGACATAGGTGATCGAGACCCTTCGAGCCCCAGATAGGGGCAGAGATGGCGGCTCGCCTGTCTGGGAGGGATCATCTGCCTCACAAGAACCTCCGGCCTGCAGGGGCAGCACTCACTCTAGACAGGCGCATAGTAAAAGAACCCACACGGTGTCTCCGGGCCCATCCGGTGCTTCGGCATCCGTGAGTGTGGTGTCTCGTTCTCTGTCACCACTGTCTGGGAGCGAACAGAGTTCAGATTATGACGCTGATGAGCCCCTGGACCTAGATGCTCCAGGGTGTCGGGAGACGATTGACAGTCTCATTGAAGCTGTCAATCAGACTTTGGGTATCGAGGATGAGGTCTCTCTGGCCTCAGGTCATAAAGTGTCCTTTAAGAGGGCCAAGCGACCGCATAGAGTATTTGACACTCATCCAGAGTTTGAGGACATAGTGCAGCGTCACAGGGAACGACCGGAGAGGCGTTTTTCGGGCCAGAAAACGCTGGAAGCCAGGTATCCGTTTGCACCGGAGCTCTGTAAGAAATGGGCGGAATCCCCAGTGGTGGATCCGCCAGTGTCACGCTTGGCCTCAAAATCTTTGTTATTGGTACCTAGTGTTTCTTCCACTAAGGACCCCACGGATCGACTCATAGAGAGTTTGGCCCGCTCGGTTTATGAGGCATCAGGTTCAGCGCTCTCTCCCTCATTCGCAGCAACATGGGTAGCCAAGGCCATGATGTCATGGTCAGAATCATTAAATAAAGTCTTGCAGGATAGGGACCTGCTGACAGAGGTATCAGAGATAATGAGTCAGATCGCGATGGCAGATGATTACCTGACCAATGCTTCCTTAGATGCTGCTAATTGTGCTGCACTAGCGGCGGCAAATGCAATCGCCATTAGAAGGGCACTATGGTTAAGGATGTGGCGGGCCGATTCGATTTCCTAAAAATCCTTAACTCCCCTGTCTTATCAAGGTAGCCGCCTATTTGGGGAGAAATTAGACCAACTCATCTCTGATGCTATGGGGGGGGAAAGCAGTTTTCTCCCACAGCAGAAAATCAAGCCGCCGTTTCATCAGGCTCGGTTTCGGGCATTTCGTAACCCCGGGTGGATGGCAGCGGCCAGTTCCGCCGTTCCAGTTCGCTACAACCAAGACAGGGATCGACAGGTCACATATAGAGCCAACCCGCTGGGCAGGATGCGGGCTCGCCAGCCCAGGTCAAGGGGAGCCAGATCCCAAAGACCCTCAGCTAAATGACTCGGGGCAACCGTTACCCGAAAATGGCACGGTGGGCGGCCGTCTACTCCGGTTCTGCCACATCTGGGTCGAGGTAGCGCGCGACGCATGGGTGGCGGAATTAGTGTTGTCCGGGTACAAGATAGAATTTGTCATGTATCTCCCAAAACGATTTTTTCTTTCCTGCCTTCCCAAGGTGGAAGCCCGGGCAGAGGCATTACTGGGAGCCATCAAGGTACTCCAGCGCAACGGAGTCATTATTCCCGTACCAGAGTGCGAGAGGACTCAGGGTTTTTACTCCAATCTGTTCGCGGTCCCCAAAAAGGATGGGACAGTCAGGCCGGTACTGGACCTAAAGCTCCTGAACAAGTTCATCAGGATCAAACATTTTCGAATGGAATCTCTCCATTCGGTTATATCGACAATGGAGCAAGGAGAATACTTGGCCTCAATAGACGTCCAGGATGCCTATCTGCATGTCACTATTTTTCCTCCACATCAGAAGTTCCTACGTTTTGCCATCGATGGTCAGCATTTCCAGTTTGTAGCACTGCCCTTCGGGCTGGCTACCGCCCCCAAGGGTGTTTACAAAGGTAATAGCAGTCGTCATGGCCATTCTACACTCTCGGGGCATAGTTGTCTTGCCGTACTTAGACGACCTCTTAGTGAAAGGCCCGTCATTTTGGGCATGCAAAGAGAATGTCAGCATCACGCTGGATACCCTATCCCGCCTAGGTTGGTTGGTCAACGGGAAGAAGTCATCCCTTGTCCCAGCCCAGAGGATTTCTTTCTTAGAGATGATTTTCGACACCTCCCGAGAGTTGGTAATTCTCCCTCAGAACAAGGCTCTAGCGCTCCGGCAGAGAGTCCGGAAACTGCAGCAGCCAGTCCCTCATACCATTCGATTCGGGATGAGGGTGCTAGGGAAGATGGTGGCGGCAATGGAAGAGATTTCGTTTGCCCAATTTCATCTGCGTCCCCTGCAGCACGCTCTCTTGACATCCTGGGACAGGAGCCCATTCATGCTCAATCATCGGTGCCGGTTGTCCTCTCACGTCAGACAGTCTCTACAGTGGTGGACGAACAGTTCCTCCCTTCGTCAGGGGAAGCCTTTCCCTCCAGATCAATGGTTAGTGGTCACAACTGACGCGAGCCTCCTCAGCTGGGGAGCAGTTTTCAGTCACCACACAATTCAGGGGCAATGGTCGCAATAGGATGCACGCCTCCAGATCAACATGTTGGTGATTCGAGCAGTGCGGCTGGCACTGCAACATTTCCAGCACTTTCTAGCAGGGCGTCCTGTCCAGATTCAATCGGACAATGCCACAGCGGTGGCTTACGTAAATCAAGGGAGTACGCGCAGCAAGGCAACCATGTGCGAGGTAGAACACGTAATTCGCTGGGCCGAGAGGAATCACTCGGTAATTTCAGCAGTCCACATACCGGGCGTGGAAAATTGGACGGCGGACTTCCTCAGCCGGAAGGGTGTCATCTCATAACCATAGTTGACAACTGCTGTCTCCTGTCACTTTCCATCGAAGCAGTATTACCAGTTGTGTGAGCGGTACTTAAAAAATCAGTCCACAACATTGTCATGAAACCCCTGTCTCCAACGCCACTTCTGCTGTGTGCACCACGAACACCTCTGCCAAGCTGCCCCCGGCCCATACGGCTCGTGTGAGAACCATCACCGCTGCTGTGTGCTGGGAATGCCTCAACCAACTGGTTTACCAGAGTTGCTTGTTTATTAGCCAATATTAGGTCAAGGTTCTCGTGTGGCATGATGTTTTGTAATTTGCCTTTATAGCGTGGATCCAGGATGCTGGCCAACCAGTAGTCGTCATCGTTCATCATTTTGGCAATGCGGGGGTCCCTTTTTAGGATCTGCAAGGCATAATCTGACATGTGGGCCAATGTTGCCGGTGTCAATGATGCACTGCGAGTGCTGGTTGGAGGAGCACTTTCTGGAAAATCCACATCCCTCCAGTCACGCACAAACCCTGTACCAGACCTTGCCACGCCAACATTTTCACTTGCCCCACGAGATGCATCCTCCTCCCCTAAGTAATCATCCCCATCATCATCATCCTCCTCCTCTTCTTCCTCCACCTCGTCCAGGAGAGGTCCCTGAGCAGACAATGGCTGAATGTCATCAAGGATTCCCTCCTCCTCTTCCTCCTCGTCAACATTGGCTGCAGACGCCTGCTCCTTAAGGTGAGTCAAAGTTTGCATGAGCAGACGCATAAGTGGAATGCTCATGCTTAGGATGGCGTCGTCTGCGCTTACCAGCCGTGTGCATTCCTCAAAACACTGAAGGACTTTACAGAGGTCTTTCAGCTTCGACCACTGCACACCTGTCAACTCCATGTCTGCTCTCAAAGTGCCTGGCTGTGTATCCTCCCACAAATGCATTATGGCCTGCCTCTGTTCGCACAGCCGCTCAACCATGTGCAGGGTGGAGTTCCACCTTGTTGCAATGTCGATAATGAGGCGGTGGTTGGGAAGGTGGAGCAATCGCTGCAGCTTCTGCATACGAATGGAGTGTACAGGCGACCGGCGGATGTGCGCGCACAGTCTTCGCAACTTCTGGAGCAGCTCTGTTAACTCCGGATAATTGTTGAGGAAGCACTGCACCACCAGGTTCAAGGTGTGAGCCAAGCAAGGTATGTGGCTGAGTTTTGAAAGGGCTATGGCTGCCACAAAATTACGACCGTTATCACTAACTACCTTGCCTGCCTCAAGATGTATACTGCCCAGCCATGACTCAGTTTGTCGCTGAAAGTACTCGGCCAGCACCTCCGCGGTGTGTCTGTCGCCCAAACACATCATCTGCAACACAGCCTGCTGACGTTTTCCACTAGCTGCTCGATAGGGGGACACCTCGTGTGCAACAGTGGCAGCTGCAGATGGAGTGCTCGTACGACTGAGCTCTGTGAATGAGCTTTCGCTTCTGGAGGAGGAGGAGGAGGTTCGAACGCCTACAGCCAACTGTTTCCTATACCGTGGGCTAGGCAGCACTGTCCCACCACCGCTGTCCCCTGTGGACACTGCATCCACCACATTAACCCAGTGCACAGTGATGGACACGTAACGGCCCTGGCCATGCCAACTGGACCATGCATCTGTTGTGAGGTGCACCTTTCCACTCACTGACTGCTTGAGTGCATGGACAATGCGGTCTTCACATGATGGTGGAGGGCTGGGATGGCTTTGCGAGAGAAGAAGTGGCGACTGGGTAGGTCAAAGCGTGGTACTGCATAGGCCATGAGTTCGCGGAAAGCTGTGCTTTCCACCAACCGATAGGGCATCATCTCTAACGAGATTAGTTTGGCAATGTGGATGTTCAAACCCAGTGTACACGGATGAGAGACTGAGTACTTTCTTGACCTACTCATAGTCTCTGGGAGGGTGAGCTGGACTTGAGAGCTGCATATGGTGGAAATAGCGGTGGACAGGGCGGACTGAGAGAGGGTTGATGATGGTGATGGAGTTCGTGTTCTTTCTGATGGCCTAGATTCAGTCTTTCGTTGATATAACAGTGGGATTCCCTGACTGCTTTGGCCTTGCAACGACACCTCAACATTTGCTGCTGTGCTAACCGGTGGGCTTACAGTGGCGGAAACACTGTAGCGTTGCTGACTACCTTCTTTGTGATCAGTTGCACATGTGGTACTTGAGGTTTGGTGTTGTGTCCATCAGATCCACCACCAACACCATCATTACCAGCTGGCAACCCCCGCCCAATTCCACGGCCTCTTCCACCAGCCTTCCTCATTTTTGGTAAAAATGTACACAAAATCCCACAAACTATATAGTAATGTAAAACAAGGTACGAGGTGTATATAGGTCTCAATGTCGCATGTGTGAAAAATGTCACTATAGGACAGGGGAGATGTAGAATTTCTGAACATACTTTTGGACACTGTTGGATTGTGTGAGGCCCTGTGAATATCACACCGCTATGTCACAGTCTCAATGTCGCATGTGTGAAAAATGTCACTATAGGACAGGGGAGATGTAGAATTTCTGAACATCACACCTCTATGTCACAGTCTCAATGTCGCAGGTGTGAAAAATGTCACTATAGGACAGGGGAGATGTAGAATTTCTGAACACACTTGTGGACTCTGTTGGATTGTGTGAGGCCCAGTAAATATCACACCGCTATGTCACATACTTTTGGACACTGTTGGATTGTGTGAGGCCCTGTGAATATCACACTGCTATGTCACAGTCTCAATGTCGCAGGTGTGAAAAATGTCACTTTAGGACAGGGGAGATGTAGAATTTCTGAACACACTTGTGGACACTGTTGGATTGTGTGAGGCCCTGTGAATATCACACCGCTATGTCACAGTCTCAATGTCGCATGTGTGAAAAATGTCAATATAGGACAGGGGAGATGTAGAATTTCTGAACACACTTGTGGACACTGTTGGATTGTGTGAGGCCCCGTTAATATCACACCGCTATGTCATAGTCTCAATGTCGCAGGTGTGAAAAATGTCACTATAGGACAGGGGAGATGTAGAATTTCTGAACACACTTGTGGACACTGTTGGATTGTGTGAGGCCCAGTAAATATCACACCGCTATGTCACAGTCTCAATGTCGCAGGTGTGAAAAATGTCACTATAGGACAGGGGAGATGTAGAATTTCTGAACACACTTGTGGACACTGTTGGATTGTGTGAGTCCCAGTGAATATCACACCGCTATGTCACAGGCAGAAATTGGCAAAATTATGACAAACTACAAGGTGTATATAGAATTGGGCAGAATAGGAATCTCCCTAGAGTGTAGGTCTGTAAGAACGGAACAAGTCCTCGACTTATCCTTACAGTCACACACGGATAGCTTCACTGTGGCCGTGATAACAGCCGTTACACGGTACTGAGAGAGGAGCGTGGATGTGCACCACTGTCCGGTGTCCGTAAAATTGTCAAGCTCCGTGTTTTTTAAGTATACGGACTGACACATGCTGTCTGTCTATAGTTTTGAATGTGATCAAACAGCAAATATACTTAACTGTCTGAAAAGCAGACAAAACTAGAAGATGTAGGTCTGTAAGAACGGAACATGTCCTCGACTTATTCTTACAGAGTGACACACAGATAGCTTCGCTGTGGCCGTGATAACAGCCATTACACAGTACTGTGTGAGGAGCGTACACCGCTGTATGGTGTGAAAAAATGCACGCTCAGTACCTCACCAGGACAAAAAAAAAATTTGGATTGCTTTTAAAAAAGCAGTTTGCAGAGCAGTGGGAAAACAGCAATCAGCTGTCAGGAAGCCTTATAAGGCAGCCTAACTACCAACACAGCTGATACAGCACAATATAGCCTTCACTTGCACTGCACACACAGTGACTGTTGTGTTGTACAGGCAAAATCGCTAGCAGCAGAAGCAGTTTTTGGTGTCTTCTTCCCTGCCTAACGCTCTCCCTACAGAATCAGCAGCAGCAGCAGCTCTCCCTATTCTGAGATCAGCATGAGTAACATGGCGGTCAGCGTGCACGCCCTTTTATACCCCCTGTGACGCCCCCCAAAGCAAGCCAATGACTTGCATGCCCTTCTCAAAGATGGTGGTGACCCCTGCCTATGTCATCATGTTGCCCACAGTGTCCATGGACCCTGATTGGCTGAAAAAGGGCGGAAAACAAACTTTTGAAATGTGACTTTGGCGCTAAAGTCACCGAGCTCATGGCCGACCTCACCCTAGGGTCGGGTTTCGTTTCATGAAACCCGACTTTACCAAAAGTCGGCGACTTTTGAAATTTTTCGACCCGTTTCGCTCAACTCTAGTGTCAGGGGATTGTTCTGGGATCTATGGATTTCTTCCAGAAGATCCAAAGACACAGCCGAAATAACAATCCCGTTAGCTAATATTGGAGTCGGTTCAGAGTCCTCGACCTGTGAGGGGCAAAAACTTCGAGAAAGGGCATCAACCCTTACATTTTTAGTACCTAGTTGGAAAGTGATCACAAAATCAAATCTAGAGAAGACCAAGGCCCACCTTGCCTGTCTAGGATTCAGTCTTTTTGCTGACTCCAAGTAGGTCAGGTTCTTGTGGTAATTACGGTGATCTTATGTTTGGCACCTTTGAGGAAGTGGTGCCATTCCTCGAAGGCCCATTTGATTGCCAATAATTCCCGAATACCTATATAATAATTCCTCTCGGTGGAAGATAATTTTCGGGAAAAGAAGGCACATGGACGAAGTTGAGTGAGGAATGCAGTACCTTGCGATAGCACTGCTCCTACTCCAACTTCAGAGGCATCTACCTCTACAATAAAGGGGCGGTCCAGATCAGGCTGAACCAATATCAGGTTAGAGGAGAAACATTCAAACATTTTAATACAGAAAATGCATGAAGTGCTTCAGGCTTCCAGTTAACCACATTCGCCCTTTTCCGAGTCAAATCAGTGAGTGGTTTGGCTATCTCAGAAAAACCTTTAATGAATTTACGATAATAGTTTGTGAAACCTAGAAATGGCTGCAGCGCCTTTAGAGACTTGGGTTGTACTCATTCCTTAATGGGTTGAATCTTAGCAGGATCCATGCGAAACCCATTAGCTGACACAATGTATCCCAGAAACTGTACCTCCTCAGCCATGAAAACACATTTCTCTAATTTGGGGAATAAAGAATGCTCTCTAAGTCTCTGGAGGACAGAACTGACATGTTGGATGTTCGTCATAAGGTCAGCAGAATAAATCAGGATGTCATCCAAATAAATGACTACATATACTCCACAGATGTCTCTGAAGATATCGTTCACAAAATTCTGAAACACTGCAGGTGCATTACTGAGCCCAAACAGCATTACGAGGTACTCACAGTGGCCAAGGGATGTGTTAAACGCGGTCTTCCACTCATCTCCCTTTCTTATACGAACAAGATTATATGCCCCTCGGAGGTCAAGCTTAGTAAACCAACGGGCTCCCAACAGCTGATTAAAAGATCAGGTATGAGTAGAAGCGGATACTGGTTTTTCACAGTGATTGCGTTTAACTCACGGTAATCAATGCAAGGTCTGAGACCACCATCTTTCTTTTCCATAACAAAGAACCCGGCCTCAACTGGTGAGGTGGATGGTCTAATAAATCCTTTTCGTAAACTGTCTGCTAAGTAGTCTTTCATGGCCTGACGCTCTGGACCAGAAAGATTAAATATTCTCTCCTTTGGGAGACGAGAATCCAATATCAAGTCTATGGGGCAATCGTACCCTCTGTGAGGGGGTAATTTCTCTGATTCTAATATAGAAAAGACATCCTCATAATCCCTGAAAGCATAAGGTACAAAGGGAGGTTTGACTTTAACTTGGTTCACTGGTAGCGATATACAGTTGTCCTGACACTCTGGGCTCCAGCGCACGGTATCACCCAAGTGCCAGTCAATGACTAGATTATGTTTGCGTAACCATAGTATACCCAGAATAACTGTGGATGATAAATTATCGATAACAAAAAATGACACATGTTCAGCATGTAATGATCCCACTGACATTGATACTTCCTCAGTGACAAACTCCACTCCACCCTGGACAATAGATGTGCCATTAATCGCAGTGGTTTTAATGGGGGCATTAAGCCTTAGTAGTGGTACGTCAAGATTCCTTGCTACCAAGAAATCTATGAAGTTCCCTTCAGAACCACTATGTTAAGGGCTGGTGGAACGCGCCCAATAATAAAGATGGTAATAGGATTTGAGGTGCGTTCGCAGCCATGGGTCCACTGTGCAGAGGTGGTAACCTGCAGCTAAGCAATGCGGAGAGATAAAAAGTATGAGAAAGCCAGACACCAGCGGGTAACCCGTGACCCGGTGCTTGCAGAGGCGGACTCTGTTACTCCATGGAGTCCACACCACCCGGCGTGTAAGTGAGACCTGTTAACGTCACAGGTCACTGCTATATGTAGCACCGCTGTTAATGCACAGAGTCGCACAACCGCTGAACGTAGATGCCGGAGCCTGTTTCGCTCACAGAGCCTGGCCAAAAGATTGCACAGTGTACGGCCACAGAACTCTACCCCAAGGACACGGGGTTAGAGTCCTTCTAGGCCCACTGAGCGCGCGGCGTCGCTACCGCGAGCACCCCTAAAGATGCTGGCTATGAAGTGGAGCACGTGCAATGAGGCGTGCCGAGTCCCTGGTGAGGACTGATGCCTGACTCAACCTCTGTCCTTCCTACACCTAAGCCTGGGCGCTAGCAGGCTAGGCTGCTCAACACATGCATACCAAGGGTAGGGGTTTCTTAATGAGTCATTCACCAGAGACATTCATACGTGCACACATCACTCACTCAACATAGTCTGTAAATACAGTCTTATCCTAGCGCATGGCCGAGCGGCCATGCGAACCTTTTATAGCCGCGAGCGTCTGGGACCTTCCTGGCTTCTCGGATGGGCCAATCCGAACAGGAGCAGGACCTGAGCACGTGTCCTTCGATCTCCAATTGGAGATCACTCCACGGGCATGCTCAGTGGCCCAACATGTGGACGTAGTCCCTGGAGAATCTCACTGCTGAGCAGCATGTTTTGCCATACATGTGCCAGAGGTGGCAGCAGCAAGCAACCCCATGGAGCTGGTCTGGGCAGAGCGCCTGGACCGAGGAGTTTGCTGAGCAACCTCCTCTGCGGCTGGAGAGGAATGGGATACCGCTGGGAGTAAGGCTCAGGATTCTCGCTGTGCAGTGACAGAAATCCGACGCCTAACAACTATTCTGGGGATAACAAGGTAGCTTTCTTGTGTTTCCGTGAGGAGCCACGAAGATAAGACAAGAAATCCGGAGGAGGGAGTCCACCGTTTCTAGGAGCATCACTGGACCTGCACACAAGGAAAAGACCAAGTTGCACAGAGCTTCCAGGAAGAAGTGCGCACCATCTTGCAAAGCTGCAGGCTCCCGGGAATGGACTGAGATACCAACGCTACTGTGAGTGTTAGGCTCTTCTATGCACAAGCTAGGGTTTAGGATAGGCTGCAATAGATAGAGCACGGCAGCCATGTGGCCTGGTTAGCAAAGGCCAGATAGGTTATAGTTACTGTGGAATCATACATGACTTTACTGTGTTGTCTTGCCAGTTGGATAGATAGACTGAGCTGTTATATTTGGTGCTCCGTGCTGTTTGACTGCCCGAGCTGTTATAGTTGGTGCTCCGTGCTGTTTGACTGCCCAGCTAAAGATTATTATCCTTGTAAATTGTCTGTTTCCATAGCATACCCCTGTTTCTGCATTTTCCTAAACACTGCATTCCTTGTCTGTAAATAAATTAACCCTTTGTTGCTTGCACCTCATCTTGTGTACCGTAGTCTCCCTGTATTGTGGTGGACCACCCGGCCATCGCTTCACCTCCAGCACTGGAGACCCTGCACACAGCTCTCATTGTGGACCTGCTGCCAGCCTCCTCCACAGCTTCTGCATTTCCTAGAAGGAGCCTGGCCACGCTGCATATGACTGCTACAAAGCTTGTTTGGATGTTAAGTTTTTCTCAAGCAGCAATTTGTCTGTTCTTTGGTATGGCACGCTCAGTGAAGTGAATGCACGAGGAAGAGACCCCCTTTTCTCCTTACCTCCCCCCAGCACATTCTCCTGCTACTAACGTGACTTCACTGTCCTTTGATTGGCTTCAGCACACACAGATGAGGAGCTTTGTCTGAGTTGAAGTGAAGTAAAGATTTTAGTCTGGAATCAGTAGTCAAGGGTGTTTAGTGTGCTGCAGAACAGTGCGAGGGGAAGAGGCGCTCACAGGGGGGAACAAGACTGCAGAATCAGCAAGCCCTCTGCACTCCGTGGATACAGTGACACACACACACCAGCCTCTCCACGGTGATCAGCTTCCTCTCTCTGGCACAGTATCAGCGCTGAATGATGATCTCATCCAGCTGCTGCTGTGTGAGAGACAGGAAGCGGGGCAGGGAGCAGGACGGATCGCTGTAGCTCCGCTGCCATTTTCTCTTGCAGGCAGCAGAGCTGCAGGGACCTCTCCATTCCTGCCCACCGCACATGAGGGCAATCTGGCCAGGGACCTCCCGGAGCCTCGGGCTGGATAAACTGGCCAGATTGCCCTCATTATTAGCTGTCCTGCAGGGCCCCCCTCCACCTCTGGGCCTCTGTGTAGCCGCACAGGCTGCACATGCGGTATGTCCGCCCATGGTTCCAAAGCTTGAGCTTCATTTTAAATTATATTGCATGTTCTATTCGATATTCCACGTGGAACGTGGTACATATATAAGAGAAAAAGGGCTAATATCTGGAGCAATGATCTAGAGCAGTCTTACCCTAATTAGTAGACATGTATACAGTGAATGTTATACAACGTAGATGCTACTAAGTATACATTGAAGAATATTAAGGGAAATTGCTGGTTGTACATTCATATAATATTTATATTTTACTAAATACAGGTATATGAGTACGGTATCTAGTGCAATGAAACATCCACCATGCAGTAGAAGGTTAGGAACTGCAGAGCAGCTATTATGAAACTCTGGAAAAGTCTTCTTTAATAATAAATAATACCATTTTGCTCAGCTGTTTAGTAACTATTTTAAAGCCTGAAGTCAGTAAGAACACAATGTTACTAATGGAATCCGACTTGAAGTATGATTGCAGTAATTTTCCTGTGTGATGTGACCCCTTCCACTGCAAATTACGGTATGTCCTTCTATTGGCAGCTATCAAGCACATGATATCTGTTCCTGGCTCAGTGATTTCAGAGTTTAGACTACACAAAAATCTAGTCTTCCTGGTCTCAGACAGAAAAATATTCAGGATTGAGAGTCCTCAGTAGTTGATACCTTTTAATGGCTAACTGAAAAGATGGTAACACATTGCAAGCTTTCGAGACTACTCAGGTCTCTTCATCAGGCTAGACTAATACAAAATCTGAAGTCACATATTTATGCACAATACAGCACAGAAAAAATGCAATAGCAATAACTCGAATTGCCCAAGGAGAGAACCTTGCCAGTTCCACCCATGAAGAGTACAGGGTATAAAGGCTCTACCATCAAGTAGACAGGACATGGAAGCTCTTATTCTTCTTCATTTCCAGTGCTGAGGCAGAAAACCGAAGACATAACAGAAATTTCATTGATCTAGGACACCTTGAGACCGGTATCATAATCATTTATTGAGGGTAGCCTCATATAAGGAGTGATTCCTAAAGAACACTTCAAGACTACAAGTACAAAGTGATACTTTCCTGAACGTACAGTGACAAATTACCTTTCTTGAAGGAAAAGTGGCAATTTGTAAACTCTTGTCCCAACATTTCCCTTTTTTGTGACTGGTCAAAAGATTAATAACATACAGTATTGCTGCAGAAAGTTTCTGTAACTAGTCCCATCTGAAACCCAACTTGTTTGCGGTTTTATAATTTATCCTCTTTGTCCATGACTGATGCTTCCACCATTCTGACAGGTGCTGATGTCTTGCATGTTCGCTGTCCGTTCCCGGCCCTGCTTAGTATTCTTTCAGCTGTAGGAAGCGACCTTACTCACATGTGCTGAATATCAGTGAGGCAATTGCCCACAGTTGGGAGATACAGTGCCTTGCAAAAGTATTCACTCCCCCTGGAACTTTTCAACCTTTTCCCACATATCATGCTTCAAACATAAAGATACCAAATGTAAATTTTTGGTGAAGAATCAACAACAAGTGGGACACAATTGTGAAGTTGAACGAAATGTATTGGTTATTTTAAATTTTTGTGCAAACAAAAAAAATGAAAAGTGGGGCGTGCAAACTCACTCCAGAAGTTCATTGTGGATCTCTGAATGATCCAATGTTGTCCTAAATGACTAATGATGATAAATATAATCCACCTGTTTGTAATCAATGCACCTGCTCTGTGATAGTCTCAGGATTCTGCTTGAAGCACAGAGAGCATCATGAAGTCCAAGGAACACAACAGGCAGGTCCGTGATACTGTTGTGGAGAAGTTTAAAGCCGGATTGGCAACCCTGTCATGGGCAGCCCATTCTCCAGACCTGAACCCCATTGAAAACCTCTGGAATGTAATCAAGAGGATGATGGACAGTCACAAGCCATCAAACAAAAAAAAACTGCTTAAATTTTTGTGCTAGAAGCAGTGTGAAAGACTGATGGCAAGCAAGCCAAGACATATGTAAGTTGTTTTTAAAAATCATAGCTATTCCACAAAATATTAATTTCTGAACTCTTCCTGAGTTAAAACATAAGTATTTTTATGTCTAAATGATTATGACCTTGTTTTCTTTGCATTATTTGAGGTCTGAAAGCACTGGGCTTTTTTTTTTTCAATTTTTGGCCATTTCTCCTTTTCAGAAAAAAAAATCAAAATTTATTTCTTGGAAACTTGTGAATGATAAGTTTTCTTGTCCCCTATTATCTGGAGCCGGTGAGCTCTATTCATCATATTCATCATGAGATGGGTGGGAACGCAATAAATCAGGCAATTTAATGCTTTATTCAGCTCAGAAGTTAAATTTTATTATATCTTTGAATTATTGCTATGGATCACAATCTAATTATTGATATTGTTGTGGCTGAAAATCTAAACTCAATATCCATATGTTTTTATAGTGTGGGAGGAAACCGGAGAACCCGGAGGAAACCCACGCAAGCACGGGGAGAACATACAAACTCCTTACAGATGTTGTCCTTGGGACTGGAGCCCAGGACCCCAGTGCTGCAAGGCTGCAGTGCTAACCACTGAGCCGCCGTGCTGCCCCAAACTAAAATCAGACAAGTTGTTTCTATTACAGCAGATTCATCCATCGCTTCTTCAGCCTTGTACTGTGTGTAGCGTGGAGAGCTGTCCGCCTTGGTTCTTCACCCTGAGTGGCTCTTGTTGGTGTAACATCCTTTCGTGGTGCCAGTTGATGTCATCGGCCTCCACACCAGGGGCAATACCATTTATTCTTGGCTACTTTTCTAAAAGGCCCGAATCTACAAAGATAGAAGGAATATTGGTTAACAGACTGGCATGAATGTTGGTTAGTACCATGGATTGTATGAAAAAGAACAAAGTGTAACCAATATATGAAGAACTGTCTGTAGAGGACAAAATATAATATGTAGCATCCTTAACCCTACAGCTTCCAGACATCAGTCTACTCTGATAGCACTAAAATATAAAAGCATAATACCAACAGAACCGCACTGGTGTCATTCCCCACTGATTGTGTTTCATGAGGCATTGAGTCATGAGATTTACTTACTTGTTATCCATAAAGTACATCGATAGTAGAAGTTATTTCATGATCTATAATAGTTCCTTTTCTTCACCTCTGGCAGCTCAGCATGGATAGAAGTGACATTTTTTGCATAAGCCTGCCATAACGGTCCATGATTGACTATCTCTGCATTGATTAACCAGCAGGCAGCATGGCACATCTCGTGTGCAAGTGTGGATCGCAATCGCTCTGAAAATAAAATAATTTATACAGGCATGAGATGACCTAAGTATAACCTGTTTGGATATTTTTGCTTTACATATCAGGACATATTTTTTCATTATGTGGTCATTAGAAGGTCTTCAAGTAAGGGAAATACAGGCGTGATGGGAGCAATTACAGTCACTAGCGCACAAAGCGGTAGCTGTAAAAATGCTCTAAAACTGACTGAGAGCCATACTGAACTGTGCACTGTCGAGCTGGCTGTCAGTCAGTGCCGGGGAGTGCTTACAGTCACCACTCTCAGTGACCGGTGACTCTAATTGCTTGGGCCACAACTGCATCACTGAAAGCCGGCAGCTCCTGGATAAAGTTTATTTTCTCCCGGGTGCTGTGCTTTCAGTACTACGGCTGGTCACCTTCATAACGCTAGTAACCTGCACATTAACCCTATATCTGCAGGTTAAGGACATTATTGACCAGACAGGCTTCCTTTAGGCCCATATTATTAACAGCACATGGCTGCTACTGCCCTGTTAATTCCTATGAAAGCAGCAAAGGTGTACTTAATTTTTCACACATTGCTTTTCCATGTTGGCCTAGTTTTTGTCAAATAGGTAATGACACAGTGACATTTATCATGAATTGTAGTTTCCCTAGGTGGTATTTAGCTAATTTTAAGACATTCTAAGGTCCAAATGCTTTTCTAATTTTGTCCTGATATGTAAATCCATAAAATTCAAAGAGCGTGTACTTAGTTCTTCTCATGATTAAATATACGAGTATTCAAGATGTATTACAACCCAGGGAGCAGCTTGTTCCCATGAATACACGTTATCGTATAAAGCTGCTGGAAGTGATGAGAAACTTACCGACAGAAGTTACGACATTATCTGAAAGTTCTATCCTGCAGCACCGTTGTCTTCTCCTTCTCAAGGTATAGGTGATACCGACTACTGGGGGAGGCATCTCTACCCACAGAATTTCCATTTCCTTAGGAAGCTAAAAAGAGGAAACAAATTCCATTAATCTGTAAACTCTTCAATCCCAGTCTAACAAAGTACCCACCGCTGATCTGTACTGTATGTTACTGGTCTCCGTCTATGGGGCAAGTTGTGAGAGCAACAACAGAAATAACCTGATTATAAAATGTCCAAATGTCAACTAGATGGTTTCATTAATAAATGTAGAAATCTGAATGTCAAGCTAAAGTTTGAGAATCTCTGTGACTATGGCGCTCGTGTAAGGTTTCCACCCGTTCAATAGATAAGATGACGACTTTCCTGGGATTTTCAATAGCCAAATTAGCAAACAGTGACAAACGTGTTCGGGTGCTCTCCAGAAAGCTAAAGCTGCTTTTCTTCAAAATAGTAGAGGGAGGAGGGAGAGGATGGATCTGCCATGTATAACCCAGATACTGATGATAGGATACCTGATTCCTGAAGATGGTTTTATTATACAGCCGATACAGACGTTTCGCTAGCTCTTCTTTATTCTCCTGGAACTTTGTCATGTAGATGGAACTGGGTGAAACAATTTCTTCCAGGAAACAACCAGGGATTTTGCACATTGGCATACTGGGAAAAAGTAGGAATCATCTATAAATTCACTGGGAACTTTTCTTATGTAGTTCATGGTTTTATTTAGAGATATTTATGTACAAAACAACTCACCTCTCCTGTTTGTCTGGGCTCTCCTCAGTATTAGATGGTTCATTATCCTTATTGTCACTAATAATAGTGATGCCGTGATCTGATCTGTGAAATAAATGTAACAAAATATGAGCCCACCGCTAATCACTAATCCCCATAAAGTATCTAGTAATGGAGAAAATGTATGTCTTACCTGGTAGTATTGTCAGAATCCTTATCTGAAGTTGGTACTTTCTGATCTGCGGGAGCAAAAAATATAAATCTCTTTTTATAACAGCGCGTGAATGGGCAGCTCTGGCCGGCTGTAAAAAAGTTAACACCGGTCACAGGCGTCGGCTGGTGAGAGTACTACACTCATCACCATATGACTGGTCTCGCTAATAGCAGCGAAAGCAGGCAAGGCTGATGAAAGGATTCACCATCCGGTGCCTGTGCAATAAATAAATGATATTTTTTTTAAATGTCATGGGTTCCCCTGTTTTTTTGGTAACCAGTGAAGGTAAAGCTGACAGCTGCGTGGTGAGTGAGTGGACAGATAAGGGCTTATTCCAGAGCTCAGCAAGGTACATGGCCCCAGGATCTTCTCCAATAGAAGTAATCCGGGGAGCAGGGATAGCTAGGTCTCCCCTAGCTTTAGAGTCAGGGAAGGAGCCCCGAGCCGCGGGATATCAAACTACAGTCATGTGACAGTCAGTGTGAGTGTGAATTGATTTATCTGTGATGTACTATGGTAACAGCAGCATCATTGCAGCATTTTTTTTGTTCGTCACACACTGAAACAAGGAGGGCAGGTGAATACCCCTGTTCTAATTTTCCTACTTAACAAAAATCCTTAAACAATTTTGGGGATTAATTCGGGGAAGCTGGAGAATTCTAATTTCAAGTGATTCAGTCATCTCTACCTAGCAGTAGACAGCAGATTCCACAAAACCTTTTCCTATAAAACTACTGAGTAATGCAATGTGGCCCCAATATAGCACTGCAGCCCAGAGCAGACATAAGCTGGTTTCTAGAGTAGTGGACACACCACCCATGGTGACACCACCAGTAATGATGGATGACGTATTTTTTAGTAATAGTTACCTGGCTTCAAGACGACAACTTCGGTCAGGTCTGCCTCCTTCTGCTTGCCTCGACATCTCCGGATCCCATACAAGAAACTGTGACACAGAGAAATATCTTTATGTAAACTGGTACAGAAGATAATATTCAGATACCCACCAGAATATGCCCCACCAGAGGGTACCAGTCCTAATATATCACACCATAATACAGCCCCAGGACGGGCAGCTACAGATTATATCACAGCCCTGTAGTATTGCCCATCTGCTGTAGTTACTGTGTCCACTGTAGGTCAAACACTCACTTAGATAGCGCTAGTAATTTCACATGACTTTATAGACATCATCATTGCTGACCCCATTGGGGCTCATAATCTAAATGCCCTATCCTTATGTATTTGGAGTGTGGGATGAAAGTGGCGTACCGGGAGGAAACTCACACAAACACGGAGGAAACTCATACAAACTCCAGCAGATGTTGTCCTTGGTGAGATTTGAACCCAGAACCCCAGTGGTACAAGGCTGCAGTGCTAACCACTGAGCCACCGTGCTGATGCACAGGATAGTAACTGTCCGTATATATTGCTATCATGCATTTTGGATACGTAATTTAAAATGTAATTGAAATAATATTTTATTGCAATAGGTGATGATCTACTCAGAATACTTTCATCCATTTGTCAGATACAATTGTGTCTACTTGTAATAGTCATTAATAGCTTCAAGCGTCTGAGCCGACGTCCACAAATGTTGGCAGACTTCATTGTATTGTCTTTACCCTGAGAGGTGGCACCGTGCTGCCTTTGTGACTTATATGACATGCTGCCAGAGACATACTGATAGGGAATTTAGATTGTGAGCCCCATCGGGGACAGCGGTGAGAATGTGTGCAAACTGTAAAGCGCTGCGGAATATGTTAGCGCTATATAAAAATAAAGATTACTATTATTATTATTATTATATGACCTGAACTGTTAATGGAGACTGCAGAGCTCCATCATCCTATTTACTCATCAGCCGGCATGTGATGAAGCCATGTCCCATTATATCAAAGTGGATATCTGGGACTTAATAAAAAGGAAAGTAGTTGCTAACCAGTAGTCTCGCCCTGTCAACAAGGCATCACGTGACATCAGCAGAGTCCCGTGACCGCTATGTTTCTGTGGAGAATGGTGCTGGGCACAGCAGGCAGGTGGGCAGCAACGGGTTAGATCTTGGGAACATTTTTAAAAAAGACAAGATATCCTCTTTTTATTCCACAGGGGAAACAACTATTTGCAGATGTTGTCCTTGGTGGGATTTGAACCCAGGACCACAATGCTGCAAGGACACAATGCTAACCACTGAGCCACCATGCTGCCCGTTTATTTGGAAAGAAAATAATGTGATATGTGATATACAGAGGAGATGGAAACTCACCAGAAGATCAAGGTTCCGACAAAGGAGGCAACCGTTATCATCAGCCCTATGGGCAGGACATAGCGACGCATGACTAGAGATAAAGAAACAAGATGGCGGTTATTAATTCCTATCAGAGACAGAATATTCTAGAAGACATCGTCAGGATAAGGGGCGCCACATTATATATAGCTGCAGGCAGGACTTGGTATAGGGTGATGGGAGTTGAGCTAGGAGATGAAGGAAATGACTACTCACTGTTATTATCGTCGCTGATTTCCAAGTTCAGTCTGGGAATTGTCCCAGTCCATGGTCTCTGGGAAACCGCTGTCCAGAAGAGAAAGAAGGAAAATGAAGACATGAAACCCATGATAGCAGCAAGTGACCCCAATACTGTAACCTGAGGGGGATAGAAGACTCCTTATAACTGAACCCTAGAAGCTTACACAGTCCCCGGTGATAAAGTCCATTACCTGCTGATATCATTGGAACGTTCTCACCTGAACATGAGCAAATCGCCAAAAAATAGAGAACAATTCTCTGCATTTCTATATTGTCCAAAATTACCCCTCTAAAGATTCAGCACCATAACACATAGAACACTGGTCCTAGGGTTGTGATGTCACACAGCATCAGAATTCTGTAGTCTGGGGGCTGCTGATGTCATCAGAGATGACCTGACTGATGGCGGTGTATGGGAATATATAATATGTACAGGGGGATTCTACCTTCATTTACCTTTCTGAAAAGCCATAGAGATATTACATACATTATATCATCAGCTGAGAGTAAATGTTCACCCATAGATAACATTCAGGAGCTAAATATGTTCAAGGGGCCTCACTGATTAATATCCTCATATTCCTTTATAACGGCCAGAGCTGAGTTTTCTGGTATGGAGCTAACAATCTCCTGCATAGCCATAGAGGTAAATGACTCAATTCTGTCTGCCATCACTAGAGAATATGGGAACTGCTACAAATATGGATACACTCAACTCAATAGTAATCAGTATTCAGTGAGCTCCCCCTAGTGGTGGCTTCAGACAGACACATTTTTTTTCTATAAAGGGAATAATTAAATTATAGAATAATGGCTAATTTCTTTGTTCTTTGTACTACAGCACCACTTCTGCCAATGGGCCGTGTCCGGTATTGCACTTCAATGACTTTCAAGTGAATGGTGATAAAATGCAATATCATAAATAACTGTTCTATAGCCAAAACCCATTAACATATAAAGAAAAATACAATATTTAATACTCATTTATCAATGCCTCTTACCTTCTGGCGGTTCAATAGGTCTCGCTTGTGCACAATAGGAAAAAATTGTGAACAGCGCTACAACAACTCTTCGCACATCCATCCTCTCCAACATCAAACCCTCAAAAGACTCCAGTGTCCTCCAGCGCATAGAACACTGAACGCAGCATTGTGATGTCACAGATTGTCAGAACTGCCAGCTGTGATGATGTCAGCAGCATTGTGATGTCACTGTGATGTCACAGAGCGTCAGAACTGCCATCTGTGATGATGTCATCAGTGATGTACAGTGAAATAGAAAACTTGGCACTCAACTTACAGTAGTATCTGTATACTATGAGTTATTTTTTAATGGTTTCAACACTCCAATTAATTAATACCAACTATTGATATAGTTTCAATCAGCTCTTTGAACCTTCTAAGAAGGTCATTGAAACTTGTTTCAACCAGATGGTCAAATTGTCCAAGCAGAGCAAATAACTGGCTTACACTTATCTACCAATAAAGGACCTTCATTGCCATAATTAGATTGGGTGGGTAAACATTCCTCCGAAGCCCCTCCTCCAGCTTGCTATATTTCTGCCATGTGGCACACATGAGGCCCCTTTTCCTCCAGCTTCCTGTATTATGTACTGGTTAAAACAGGTATTGAGGGGATGTGTTTATAGCCAATGGACAATAGACTTGTGACATCATTCCCCATATGGTGGGGCTGGACACACCTTTTAGCTGGATATTTTAAAAGAACTAGGAAACATGTTTTTCGCTCTCTTGGCTCTTGGAGGATGACTGGTCGACTTCTATCTGAATAATGTAACGTATGAATAATGCTTGTTTCTGATTAATGCATTTGTATTTATAGTTTTATATTGTTTATTATTTAATCTTATCATTTATTAAGTAAATCAATTTAGTAATTCAATTCTTGTGTGAGCATTTTCTTATTCATCACAATCCATTGGAACCCTTACAATACAAATTGGTGTCAGAAGCCGGATTGTTTTGAATAAAAATGTTTGCAAAATTGAATAAGTTTGTGAAGAGTAGGAAAGCAGTTGAGAGTAGTGTCAGATCTTTGCCAGAATGGGTGTTACCAGGAAAGTGGACCCCAATGGCACAGGAATGTAACAAGTATATGGAGGGACAACGCTTATCAAATCCCTGGAAGTGGCTGCAAAATTTGATCTCTCAAGGTATGATGCAAAAGAGCAGAAAGCTGCAGCAGCCGTTGGATGGATTTTTGTGCAGGTGTCTCAAAGATTACAGGAGGAGATAGACCATTTGCGTTTAGAGCTGCATACAGCTATAGAGCAAAGGATTAGCTTGCAATCAGCCTTGAGAGACCAAATGAAACAGCATGACAATATGCAAAGAAATTTTGAAGCTTATGTAATGAAAAATGTGAATAAGAATAGGCGCAGGAGGAGACAGCGGCCAGTGTCAGATATTTGTACTGCACAGATTAGAACCATGATTGCACGTGAGAAATGGTCAGATTTGCTAGAATGGGAAGGCTCTGACAGCGAGACAAATGGGGAAGAAAAGCAAGCCAGACCGATTGTGACTACTAAAACTAGGAGGGAAGTCACACAGCGTAGTGGAGATAGGATGGATGCAGGAAACGCAGCTACAGGAGCAGAAGCTTCAATGACCGAAGTAACTAGGAATTATACAGCTGGAGAATTAACAGAATTAGCTACCAGGTACAGGCAGCAAGCAGGGGAACCTTTGTTAGCATGGATTCTCAGATTATGGGATCAGGGAGCCGATACTATAATCTTGAACCGTCTTGAGGCAGTAGGACTTTGTAGTATTTGTATTGATCCTATGGTGCGTCTAAAAATGAGACGTGCAAGGAACACTGCAGAGACTTTCTCTTTGCTGCATTTGGTGAGGGATTCTGTGGCACAAGTGTATGACTCTCCCATGGAATTAATATCACAGACACGATGGGAGACTCTTGCAGATGGAGTTCAGAGATTGAGAGAAATCGCAGGTATAGGAGGTATAACTCGCAATCCTTTGCCAGATCTGAATGATCACTTTGCAGTTGTTGAGGATTGGAAGGGACCAGATGCTGCAATATTGACAGTATTGATGAAGAATAAGTTCATAGAAGGTGCCCCAGCTGCTTACAAAGCCCCATTATTCACTATGTTCAGTGCACTTATGGGAAATTCCACTAATGTCTACACAGCATGCAATCTAATCTCCCAGCTATCTGCTCTAGAGAGAGCAAAAGTATCAAAAAATAGTACAGTAAAGAGAGTAGATCGTGAAAGAAGAAACCTTGGCCATTTAATTAACATGTAAATACAGTGCACAGTAAATAGTTCATTCCTGCAGTAGTGAAAAAGGAGTCCATTTAATATAAGATTATATTTTATGACTTATTTTTGAGTTTTAACATTTTTTATTTTTTGGGAGCTCCCGTGCAAATTGGGTTTTGAAGAATATATATGTTAAATGATTTCAATGAATGCTAGTTTATTAATGTCTTGATATAGCTTTGTTCACCTACACCTGAGTCATGCAATGCAAATGTGTGGGTACCCAAAGTGTGTGTTTGTATATATATATATAAAAGAGAATCTCTCCTGCTTACTGAATGAATGCATTAGGTTAAGCCAGAGTGTGTGTTGATGTAATGTGTATATTATGTAAAAATAATAATTTGCTAGAATTGGGTTAATCACAAATTGGTTTTGGTTCGGTTTTCCTTAACATGTAATTGTACTGATTCTGATTAGTAGTTACATTATTTTGTGATCTCCATGAACATGATTGTACTGCTAATTATGATCATCGTTCTTATGCAAATGTGATTGACATGAATTTGATGTGTTTGATCAGTGTATAAGTCCATACACATATGATATATATATTTTATGTAGTATTATCTAGAATAGAAATATTTGCTACAGTAGAAAATTTCAAAGGTCATTCTGGGCACAATTTGGACCAACAAACCTACGGTAATTTTGTTTGATTCATTTGATCGAGGGGTGGAAAACAAGCCACCAGGACTGAGTTATTTTGGACTGTTGCTTTGGACTGAGTTAGCTCTGCCAAGACTTTGGAACTTTCAAGTATGATTGTTGTGAACTTCACTTTCCCTCAGTGCAGGCTGTGTCTTGTGTGTAGACTGAAGATGTCCAATTGAGCACTGAGACTGAGCCCAGATGATGCTGAACCGTCAACCAGGGTGAATCCTCATGACTGCCAGCTGATGCAAATGGCATATAAAGTGAGGCCCTGAACAGCTGCAGCAATAGAAGATGAAAGGTACTCTTATGCTCAGCCATGGACACCTGCACTTCCCTCACCCATTGCTTTGGAGAAACGAGGGGTTAATGTCATGAAGGGCAGGGACAGATTGATCTTTCGAGTCTGTTCTTTTGCTAACCAGGGAAAGTAGTGAAGTCACCCCAAAGTGATGAGGGCATAATAATCCCCGTGCTTTCCCTGCAACAGAGACCCATTTAAAAATTGCGGTCAAGAAGATCCTAAGAAAGAAGATTTCTACAGACATTTGATATTTCATTACCTGTTGGTCCAATGTTGTTTTTGTTCCGTTTTAAGCCCAGGATGTTATTTTTTACCAAGCGGTTTTCTATTGGTAGCAAATAAATATATATATATATATATATATATATATATATATATATATATATATATATATATATATATATAGGAGCAATGCACATAATGAAAAATGGTATAGTTTAGTGGCAGGTTAATTAATTAAAGTGATTGAAACCAAGGGGTGGAATGTATAATATGAGTTATTTTTAATGGTTTCAACACTCCAATTAATTAATACCAACTATTGATATAGTTTCAATCAGCTCTTTGAACCTTCTAAGAAGGTCATTGAAACTTGTTTCAACCAGATGGTCAAATTGTCCAAGCAGAGCAAATAACTGGCTTACACTTATCTACCAACAAAGGACCTTCATTGCCATAATTAGATTGGGTGGGTAAACATTCCTCCGAAGCCCCTCCTCCAGCTTGCTATATTTCTGCCATGTGGCACACATGAGGCCCCTTTTCCTCCAGCTTCCTGTATTATGTACTGGTTAAAACAGGTATTGAGGGGATGTGTTTATAGCCAATGGACAATAGACTTGTGACATCATTCCCCATATGGTGGGGCTGGACACACCTTTTAGCTGGATATTTTAAAAGAACTAGGAAACATGTTTTTCACTCTCTTGGCTCTTGGAGGATGACTGGTCGACTTCTATCTGAATAATGTAACGTATGAATAATGCTTGTTTCTGATTAATGCATTTGTATTTATAGTTTTATATTGTTTATTATTTAATCTTATCATTTATTAAGTAAATCAATTTAGTAATTCAATTCTTGTGTGAGCATTTTCTTATTCATCACAATCCATTGGAACCCTTACAATACAAATTGGTGTCAGAAGCCGGATTGTTTTGAATAAAAATGTTTGCAAAATTGAATAAGTTTGTGAAGAGTAGGAAAGCAGTTGAGAGTAGTGTCAGATCTTTGCCAGAATGGGTGTTACCAGGAAAGTGGACCCCAATGGCACAGGAATGTAACAAGTATATGGAAGGACAACGCTTATCAAATCCCTGGAAGTGGCTGCAAAATTTGATCTCTCAAGGTATGATGCAAAAGAGCAGAAAGCTGCAGCAGCCGTTGGATGGATTTTTGTGCAGGTGTCTCAAAGATTACAGGAGGAGATAGACCATTTGCGTTTAGAGCTGCATACAGCTATAGAGCAAAGGATTAGCTTGCAATCAGCCTTGAGAGACCAAATGAAACAGCATGACAATATGCAAAGAAATTTTGAAGCTTATGTAATGAAAAATGTGAATAAGAATAGGCGCAGGAGGAGACAGCGGCCAGTGTCAGATATTTGTACTGCACAGATTAGAACCATGATTGCACGTGAGAAATGGTCAGATTTGCTAGAATGGGAAGGCTCTGACAGCGAGACAAATGGGGAAGAAAAGCAAGCCAGACCGATTGTGACTACTAAAACTAGGAGGGAAGTCACACAGCGTAGTGGAGATAGGATGGATGCAGGAAACGCAGCTACAGGAGCAGAAGCTTCAATGACCGAAGTAACTAGGAATTATACAGCTGGAGAATTAACAGAATTAGCTACCAGGTACAGGCAGCAAGCAGGGGAACCTTTGTTAGCATGGATTCTCAGATTATGGGATCAGGGAGCCGATACTATAATCTTGAACCGTCTTGAGGCAGTAGGACTTTGTAGTATTTGTATTGATCCTATGGTGCGTCTAAAAATGAGACGTGCAAGGAACACTGCAGAGACTTTCTCTTTGCTGCATTTGGTGAGGGATTCTGTGGCACAAGTGTATGACTCTCCCATGGAATTAATATCACAGACACGATGGGAGACTCTTGCAGATGGAGTTCAGAGATTGAGAGAAATCGCAGGTATAGGAGGTATAACTCGCAATCCTTTGCCAGATCTGAATGATCACTTTGCAGTTGTTGAGGATTGGAAGGGACCAGATGCTGCAATATTGACAGTATTGATGAAGAATAAGTTCATAGAAGGTGCCCCAGCTGCTTACAAAGCCCCATTATTCACTATGTTCAGTGCACTTATGGGAAATTCCACTAATGTCTACACAGCATGCAATCTAATCTCCCAGCTATCTGCTCTAGAGAGAGCAAAAGTATCAAAAAATAGTACAGTAAAGAGAGTAGATCGTGAAAGAAGAAACCTTGGCCATTTAATTAACATGTAAATACAGTGCACAGTAAATAGTTCATTCCTGCAGTAGTGAAAAAGGAGTCCATTTAATATAAGATTATATTTTATGACTTATTTTTGAGTTTTAACATTTTTTATTTTTTGGGAGCTCCCGTGCAAATTGGGTTTTGAAGAATATATATGTTAAATGATTTCAATGAATGCTAGTTTATTAATGTCTTGATATAGCTTTGTTCACCTACACCTGAGTCATGCAATGCAAATGTGTGGGTACCCAAAGTGTGTGTTTGTATATATATATATAAAAGAGAATCTCTCCTGCTTACTGAATGAATGCATTAGGTTAAGCCAGAGTGTGTGTTGATGTAATGTGTATATTATGTAAAAATAATAATTTGCTAGAATTGGGTTAATCACAAATTGGTTTTGGTTCGGTTTTCCTTAACATGTAATTGTACTGATTCTGATTAGTAGTTACATTATTTTGTGATCTCCATGAACATGATTGTACTGCTAATTATGATCATCGTTCTTATGCAAATGTGATTGACATGAATTTGATGTGTTTGATCAGTGTATAAGTCCATACACATATGATACAGTATATATATTTTATGTAGTATTATCTAGAGTAGAAATATTTGCTACAGTAGAAAATTTCAAAGGTCATTCTGGGCACAATTTGGACCAACAAACCTACGGTAATTTTGTTTGATTCATTTGATCGAGGGGTGGAAAACAAGCCACCAGGACTGAGTTATTTTGGACTGTTGCTTTGGACTGAGTTAGCTCTGCCAAGACTTTGGAACTTTCAAGTATGATTGTTGTGAACTTCACTTTCCCTCAGTGCAGGCTGTGTCTTGTGTGTAGACTGAAGATGTCCAATTGAGCGCTGAGACTGAGCCCAGATGATGCTGAACCGTCAACCAGGGTGAATCCTCATGACTGCCAGCTGATGCAAATGGCATATAAAGTGAGGCCCTGAACAGCTGCAGCAATAGATGATGAAAGGTACTCTTATGCTCAGCCATGGACACCTGCACTTCCCTCACCCATTGCTTTGGAGAAACGAGGGGTTAATGTCATGAAGGGCAGGGACAGATTGATCTTTCGAGTCTGTTCTTTTGCTAACCAGGGAAAGTAGTGAAGTCACCCCAAAGTGATGAGGGCATAATAATCCCCGTGCTTTCCCTGCAACAGAGACCCATTTAAAAATTGCGGTCAAGAAGATCCTAAGAAAGAAGATTTCTACAGACATTTGATATTTCATTACCTGTTGGTCCAATGTTGTTTTTGTTCCGTTTTAAGCCCAGGATGTTATTTTTTACCAAGCGGTTTTCTATTGGTAGCAAATAAATATATATATATATATATATATATATATATATATATATAGGAGCAATGCACATAATGAAAAATGGTATAGTTTAGTGGCAGGTTAATTAATTAAAGTGATTGAAACCAAGGGGTGGAATGTATAATATGAGTTATTTTTAATGGTTTCAACACTCCAATTAATTAATACCAACTATTGATATAGTTTCAATCAGCTCTTTGAACCTTCTAAGAAGGTCATTGAAACTTGTTTCAACCAGATGGTCAAATTGTCCAAGCAGAGCAAATAACTGGCTTACACTTATCTACCAACAAAGGACCTTCATTGCCATAATTAGATTGGGTGGGTAAACATTCCTCCGAAGCCCCTCCTCCAGCTTGCTATATTTCTGCCATGTGGCACACATGAGGCCCCTTTTCCTCCAGCTTCCTGTATTATGTACTGGTTAAAACAGGTATTGAGGGGATGTGTTTATAGCCAATGGACAATAGACTTGTGACATCATTCCCCATATGGTGGGGCTGGACACACCTTTTAGCTGGATATTTTAAAAGAACTAGGAAACATGTTTTTCACTCTCTTGGCTCTTGGAGGATGACTGGTCGACTTCTATCTGAATAATGTAACGTATGAATAATGCTTGTTTCTGATTAATGCATTTGTATTTATAGTTTTATATTGTTTATTATTTAATCTTATCATTTATTAAGTAAATCAATTTAGTAATTCAATTCTTGTGTGAGCATTTTCTTATTCATCACAATCCATTGGAACCCTTACAATACAGTATGTCATATCTCTTCCTGGCTCAGTGATTTCAGAGTTTAGACTACACAAAAATCTAATCTTCCTGGTCTCAGACAATAACTCGAAATGCCCAAGGAGAGAATCTTGCCGGTTCCACCCATGAAGAATACAAAGTATAAAGGCTCCACTCATGAAGTAGACAGGACGTGGAAGCTCTTATTCTTCTTCTTCCTTTCCAATGCTGAGGCAGGAAACCGAAGACATAACAGAAATTTCATTGCATCTAGGACACCTTGAGACCGGTATCATAATCATTTATTGATGGTAGCCTCATATAAGGAGTGATTCCTAAAGAACCCTTCAAGACTACAAGTACAAAGCGATACTTTCCTGAACGTACAGTGACAAATTACCTTTCTTGAAGGAAAAGTGGCAATTTGTAACCTCTTGTCCCAACATTTCCCTTTTTTGTGACTGGTCAATAGATTAATAACATACAGTATTGCTGCAGAAAGTTTGTGTAACTAGTCCCATCTGAAACCCAACTTGTTTGCGGTTTTATAATTTGTCCTCTTTGTCCATGACTGATGCTTCCACCATTCTGACAGGTGCTGAAGTCTTGCATGTTCGCTGTCCATTCCTGGCCCTGCTTAGTATTCTTTCAGCTGTACGAAGCGACCTTACTCACATGCGCTGAATATCAGTGAGGCAATTGCCCACAGTTGGGAGATACAGTGCCTTGCAAAAGTGTTCACCCCCTGGAACTTTTCAACCTTTTCCCACATATCATGCTTCAAACATAAAGATACCAAATGTAAATGTTTGTTGAAGAATCAACAACAAGTGGGACACAATTGTGAAGTTGAAAGAAATTTATTGGTTATTTTAAATTTTTGTGGAAATTCAAAAACTGAAAAGTGGGGCGTGCAATATTATGCGGCCCCTTTAACTTAATACTTTGTTGCGCCATCTTTTGCTGCGATTACAGCTGCAAGTCGCTTGGGGTATGTCTCTATCAGTTTTGTACATCGAGAGACTGAAATTCTTGCCCATTCTTCCTTGGCAAACAGCTCGAGCTCAGTGAGGTTTCATGGAGATCATTTGTGAACAGCAATTTTCAGCTCTTTCCACAGATTCTCGATTTGATTCAGGTCTGAGCTTTGACTTGGCCATTCTAACACCTGGATACGTTTATTTGTGAACCATTCCATTGTAGATTTTGCTTTATGTTTGGGATCATTCTCTTTTGGAAGACAAATCTCCGTCTCAATCTCAGGTCTTTTGCAGACTCCAACAGGTTTTCTTCAAGAATAGTCCTGTATTTGGCTCCATCCATCTTCCAATCAATTTTAACCATCTTCCCTGCTGAAGAAAATCAGACCCAAACCATGATGCTGCCACCACCATGTTTGACAGTGGGGATGGTGTGTTCAGGATGATGAGCTGTGTTGCCTTTACGCCAAACATATCGTTTGGAATTGTTGCCAAAAAGTTCGATATTGGTTTCATCTGACCAGAGCACCTTCTTCCACATGTTTGGTGTGTCTCCCAGGTGGCTTGTTGCAAACTTTAAATGACACTTTTTATGGATATCTTTGAGAAATGGCTTTCCTCTTGCCACTCTTCCATAAAAGCCAGATTTGTGCAGTGTACGACTGAAGTTGTCCTATGGACAGACTGTCCCACCTCATCTGTAGATCTCTGCAGTTTAATCAGAGTGATCATGGGCCTCTTGGCTGCATCTCTGATCAGTCTTCTCAATGTTTGAGATGAAAGTTTAGAGGGACGGCCGGGTCTTGGTAGATTTGCAGTGGTATGATACTCCTTCCATTTCAATATGATCTCTGGCACAGTGCTCCTTGGGATGTTTAACCCCTTTACCCCCAAGGGTGGTTTGCACGTTCATGACCGGGCCAATTTTTACAATTCTGACCACTGTCCCTTTATGAGGTTATAACTCTGAAACACTTCCTTGGATCCTGGTGATTCTGACATTGTTTTCTCGTGACATATTGTACTTCATGTTAGTGGTAAAATTTCATTCAAATAACTTGCGTTTATTTGTGAATAAAATGGAAATTTGGCAAAAATTTTGAAAATTTCGCAATTTTTCAACTTTGAATTTTTATGCCCTTAATCACAGAGATATGGCACACAAAAAACTTAATAAGTAACATTTCCCACATGTTTACTTTACAACAGCACAATTTTGGAACCAAAAATTTTTTTTTTAGGAAGTTATAAGGGTTAAAAGTTAACCAGCGATTTCTCATTTTTGCAACACTATTTTATTTTTATGGACCACATCACATTTGAAGTCACTTTGAGGGGTCTATATGATAGAAAATCCCCAAAAGTGACACCATTCTAAAAACTGCACCCCTCAAGGTGCTCAAAACCACATTCAAGAAGTTTATTAACCCTTCAGGTGCTTCACAGGAATTTTTTGAATGTTTAAAAAAAAATGAACATTAAACTTTTTTCACAAAAAAAATTACTTCAGGTCCAATTTTTTTTATTTTACCAAGGGTAACCGGAGAAATTAGACTGCAAAAGTTATTGTGCAATTTGTCCTGTACGCTGATACCTGATATGTGGGGGGAACCACTGTTTCGGCGCATGGCAGAGCTAAGAAGGGAAGGAGCGCCGTTTGACTTTTTCAATGCAAAATTGGCTGGAATTCAGATCGGATGCCATGTCCCATTTGGAGAGCCCCTGATGTGCCTAAACAGTGGAAATCCCCCACAAGTGACCACATTTTGGAAACTAGACCCCCCAAGGAACTTACCTAGATGTGTGGTGAGAACTTTGAACCCCCAAGGGCTTCACAGAAATTTATAACGTACAGTCGTACAATTAAAAAAATCACATTTTTTCCACAAAAATGATCTTTTCACCATCAATTTTTATTTTTCCAAGGGTAACAGGACCCCAAAAGTTATTGTTCAATTTGTCCTGAGTACGCTGATACCCCATATGTGGGGGTAAACCACTATTTGGGCGCATGGCAGAGCTCGGAAGGGAAGCAGCTCCATTTGACTTTTTTGGCTGGAATTGGGATTGGACGCCATGCCGCGTTTGGAAAGCCCCTGATGTGCCTAAACAGTGGAAACCCCCCACAAATGACACCATTTTGCAAGCTAGACCCCCTAAGGAACTTATCTAGATGTGTGGTGAGCACTTTGAACCCCCCAGTGCTTCATAGAAGCTTATAACGCCCAGGCATGAAAATAAAAAAATCATATTTTTTCTATAAACATGATATTTTAGTCCCCAATTTTTTTATTTTCCCAAGGGTAACAGGAGAAATTGGACCCCAAAAGTTGTTGTCCAATTTGTCCTGAGTACCGTGATACCCCATATGTGGGTGAAAACTACTGTATGGGCACACGTCGGGGCTCGGAAGGGAGGTAGTGACATTTTGGAATGCAGACTTTGATGGAATGGTCTGCTGGTGTCATGTTGCCTTTGGAGAGCTCCTGATGTACCTAAACAGTGGAAACCCCCACAAATGACACCATTTTGGAAACTAGATCCCCTAAGGAACTTATCTAGATGTGTGGTGAGCACTTTGAACCCCCCAGTGCTTCATAGAAGCTTATAACGCCCAGGCATGAAAATAAAAAAATCATATTTTTTCTATAAACATGATATTTTAGTCCCCAATTTTTTTATTTTCACAAGGTTAACAGGAGAAATTGGACCCCAAAAGTTGTTGTCCAATTTTTCCTGAGTACCCTAATACCCCATATGTGGGAGAAAACTACTGTATGGGCACACGTCGGGGCTCGGAAGGGAGATAGTGATGTTTTGGAATGCAGACTTTGATGGAATGGTTTGCGGGTGTCATGTCGCGATGGGGGAGAGCCTCTGATGTGCCTAAACTGTTGAAACTCCCCACAAGTGACCCCATTTTGGAAACTAGACCCCCCACGGAACTTATCTAGATGTGTGATGAGCACTTTGAACCCCCAAGTGCTTCACAGAAGTTTTTAACGTCCGGGCGTGAAAATAAAAAAATCATATTTTTTTCCACAAGAAAAGATATTTTTCCCCACAATTTTTTATTTTCCTAAGGGTAACTGGAGAAATTGGACCCCAAAAAGTTGTTTTTCAATTTGTCCTGAGTAGGATGATGTAATATCCACACGTTATGAAGAATTCAAGGTATTAAACTTTAGATATGTTTTATTCTTCGTCCTCCAGCACACAGCATAACACTTGCATTCCCTTGCTACCAGAAGTGAAACTGAAACTTCCCTTCTCATCCCTCTTGTCTCCACCCTCCAAGTCCCATAAGTCTGGCTTGCTTAAAGAGACAGATTTAATTATTATACATTACATCATCCCCTTTTTTTTTTTTTTTTTTATAAATAATCTATATTACTGATAAATGCAACATCATGAAAACGTCGAAAGAAATCATATGTCCGTTTTGTCTTATTTGTTCAATTCTAAAACCAGCGAAACAAACAACAACAAAAAAACAAACAAAACTGTAGTTACACTTCTTCAATAAGCCTCGATGGAGCTCTTCTCTCTCGTGTATGATAACGTCTGGGCTCATTGAGAGAGTTCATTGTTGATGGACCAGCTACCTCTTGTTGGTCCTCTCCACCATCGGATACCAAATCCTCCACCAAAGAGAGTTCATTGTCATCATTCTGCGGTATGACTTTAAAATATGAAGAATTTCGCGTTATGGAGTGTCCATCTCGTTCAGCTGTGATCATGCTGCCTTTCCTTTTGGTAACATAATATTTTGCAGGACCATATACAGGTGAGGTCTTGTTGGTTGGTCTTTGACGTACCACCACGACATCCCCTCTTTCGATGGCACTTGACTGTGTCCTTCGCCTTCTGTCTGCATAAGGTTTCATGGCTTGTTTGTTGGAGAAATCTGTGGATCTCACTGAGGAGTCACTCGGTCGGGGATGGCTGGTCACATCAGGGAGACGTATACGCAGGGTTCTGCTGAACATTAAATGAGCTGGAGCAGCATTAGTAGTGGAGTGTGGCGTATTGCGGTTATTACGCATGAATTTGTATAATGACTGTTTCAGTGGGATGTGCTCCAGACTCGCTGCCTTGATACGTTTCCCCAGAGTGCGCATAAAACGTTCCACAATTCCATTGGCTTGCGGCCAGCAAGGTGTGATTTTCCTGTGATTGAATCCCAAGTATTCAGAAAATTGTGTAAACACATGTCCATTGAATGGAGGTCCATTGTCTGTTTTGACCACTTTTGGAATACCATATGCCGAGAAAATGTCGTCCAGCTCTGGTATGACATTATTAGCAGATGTTGAAGAGATAAATGAAATGACAGGGTATCGAGAATATTCATCAATTGTTACGAGAATGTATTGGCCATTTGGCAATGGTCCATATATATCGACTGCCACTTCCTCCCAGACAGCAGTGGGTAACGGAGACATTTGTAATGGCTCTAAGTTTGATGATGGAGTGATTAATTGACAAGTAGAACAGCGTCTAATCTTTTCTTCCACCAAGTGATCCATATTTGGGAACCACACTTTTTCTCTGAGTAACTTCTTTGTGCCAACAATTCCTAAATGACCTTCATGTGCTATCTGTATGACTAAGTTACGCAAAGTCTTAGGTACGACTAGTTTGGTACCTCGAAGAATGAGGTGTTCTTCAGTGACTGATAGTTCCTCACGTACATTTGAGAATAGTTTTAACTCTTTCAGATCAATCTCAGAATCAGGAAATTTTTCTTTTTGAATTTCATGCCACCTTCGATTTTGGATGATTTGTATTAGGGCACAGAGTGTCTTGTCTTTTGTTGTTTCATTTATAAATTGATCAAGAGAAAGTGCTTTTGGCACGGCATGATCTGTAACAAAACGTATGTATTCTTCAATGGAGGAATGCACAGGTATATCATCATTAGTAGGATGTCTTGAAAGATAATCAGCCGGATTGCTGTATTTTCCAGGTTTGTGAACAATTTTATAGTTGTAGTCCTGTAGACATAGGCCCCATCGTTCAATTCGTGCAGGCATTTTAGCTCTGGGATTTCAAAAAATTGTAAGAAGTGCTTGATGATCTGTGACAATGGTGAAGGGAGCTCCATAGAGAAATAAGTGAAAGTGTTCACATCCCCAGACAACTGTCAAGCTTTCTTTTTCAGGTTGAGAATATTTTCTTTCAGTGTTTGTTAAGCTCTTACTTGCATAAGAAATGATGTGAGGATTTTGATTGTTATCCTTGTATTGCGCTAGAATAGCACCCAGTCCCACGGGACTAGCGTCCACAATCAGTTCAGTTCGAAGAGCTGGATCAAAATAAGCCATAGTGGTTGTCGAGCAGAGTTCATTTTTAATTGTTTCAAAAGAGGCCTGACAGCCTTGAGACCATTGAAAAATACAACTTTGTTTTGTAAGTTCCCGTAGTGGATTGCTGATTGTTGAAAAATTCGGAATATATCTAGCACAGTAACTTGCCATTCCAAGGAAAGAACGCACTTCACTAGCATCCTGTGGAATTGAGGATGTTCTGATAGCTTCCACTTTCTTGGGGTCTGGTTGTACTCCTTTTGCCGAGAAGATGTGACCATAGAATTCTAATGAACCCTTGTCAAACTCGCACTTCTCTTTGTTTAAAGTGAGTCTAGCAGAAAGCAGGCATTCGAAGATAGCATATAGAGCACGATTATGCTCAGCTTGAGTTTTACCAAAAACCAATATGTCATCACTGTAATTAAAGGCATTTGGGATGTGTTGAATGACACTCCTTATTGCATCCTGAAAAATTTCTGCTGCTGAGCAGACTCCAAAAGTCAATCTTTTGTATCTTCTGAGGCCCACATGGGTGGAAAATGTGGTCAAATATCGGGACTCTGGACTCAGTTCTAATTGATGATATCCCTTATTGAGGTTGAGCTTTGAAAAGACGGTGGCTCCATTTAATAAATGAATAATGTCATCAATCGTAGGTGAGATATGTCTTTCCCTCTGGATAGCGGTGTTGGGCAGGCGCATGTCAACACACAGTCTCACTTGATCAGGAGTCTTTGGTTTTGGAACTACCACAAGTGGAGAGACCCACGGAGTGGGACCAGTAACAGTTTCAATAACGTCCTCATCCATGAGCAATTGGAGTTCCTTTTCTACCTTCTGTCTCAGGTGAAATGGAATACGCCTGTGAGGCTGGGCTACTGGACGAACATTGTCATCCACATGAAGGTGTACTTGAGAGTCCTTTAGTTTTCCCAAACCACTAAATAGGGAGGGAAAGCTGTTCACCATAGTTTGTACATCCATATCCGCAGGGTCAGTTATGGTATGAATAATCTGGATGAGCCCTAGCTCCAAGGCAGTGTGATAGCTGAGAAGACATCCTCCCGATCCTTGTAATGTGTGGAAAGTGGTTTTCTGCCTGTTTTCTTTATATCTAATTTCAGCATCAAATTGTCCCATTATAGCTAGAGGTGTTTTAGATCCATAAGGAAAAATTTTAGTCTGCACTTGTTGTAAGACTGGCCTTGTTTTCAATTGTTCATATGTAGTGCCATCTATGATATCCACTGAAGCTCCTGTATCTATTGTAAAGGTAATGTCAGTGTTGCAGATTGAGAGTGTAACACAGGGAGACTGTACTGAACCAGTGACAGAGGTAGTGAACACATAGTTCTCAGTCGCAGACATTTCTTCTGTGTCCTGATTTATCACTTTTACATCTGCAGATTTTGTCATAGGCAGCGGAGGCTTGTAGTGCGCTGATTTGCAAACAGCTGCAAAATGATTCCCTTTTCCACATTTACTGCAGGTTTGTCCCATAGCTGGACATTTGTTCTGGTGGTGAGGGAAATCCTGTCCACATCTATAACATTTCTTCTGTTTCTGGGCTTGTTTGTCTGGTAAATTTTTCTGTTTGAGATTATGCACATGTAGTTTATCCCCATTCTCCATTACGGTAGCCTGATGATCTGCTATTTCTATAGCACGGGCCATTTTGAGCAAATCATGTAGAGAGATATCCTGCTGCAGAGCCTTACGCCTTAGGTTATTAGATGAGCAGGTGACAATTATTTGAGTTAGGATTTCATCATCTACATCTGTAAAGACACATCCATGTGCTAACTCTTTCAGCCGTGTGACATAAGTGTCTATGGACTCTTCTGGAAGCTGCTTGGCAATCCTGAATTTATATCTTTCATATCTGATATTCTGTTTGGGGTTGAAATAGCCTGTGAGAGCTTTAGTGCAGTTGCTGTATGTGTCTGTTTCTGCTGCAGGTAACGTACTGTATATGTCATAGACTCCTGTGCCTGCACAATGCAGGAGCAAAGCTCTCTTTCTTTTCTCCTCCTTTATGTCCATGGCTTCTAGGAAATTCTCAAATCTGTTTAGCCATTTTCTCCAGTTATGGGAGAGATTAATGACATCAGTCATATCAAACTGTGGGAATGTGTGCAAGTAGTCAGCCATGATAGAGTCTCTCAGTGGTGCTGGCGTGTGAAGCGGTAAAATAGAGTCCGTACTCACAGCAGTAGGTGATTATATCCCATCCTCGTCGCCAGTTGTAATATCCACACGTTATGAAGAATTCAAGGTATTAAACTTTCGATATGTTTTATTCTTCGTCCTCCAGCACACAGCATAACACTTGCATTCCCATGCTACACAGAAGTCAAACTGAAACTTCCCTTCTCATCCCTCTTGTCTCCACCCTCCAAGTCCCATAAGTCTGGCTTGCTTAAAGAGACAGATTTAATTATTATACATTACAGATGATACTCCATATGTGGAGGTAAACCACTGTTTGGGCGCATGGCAGAGCTTGGAAGGGAAGGAGCACCATTTGACTTTTTTAACGCAGAATTGGCTGGAATTGAGATCAGACGCCATGTTGCATTTGGAGAGCACCTGATGTGCCCAAACAGTGGAAACCCCCCAATTATAACTCCAACCCTAACCCCAACACACCCCTAGCCCTAACCCTAGCCCTAGTCCTAGCCCTAACCCTAATGGGAAAATGCAAATAAATACATTTTTTTTAATTTTATTATTTTTCCCTAACTAAGGGGGTGATAATGGGGGGTTTTATTTACTATTTATGGCGGTTTTTATGTTTGGCAGCTGTCGCACGCTAAAAGACGCTTTTTATTGTAAAAATAGTTTTTGCATCACCACATTTTGAGACCTATAATTTTTCCGTATTTTGACCCACAGAGTCATGTGAGGTCTTATTGTTTGCGGGACGAGTTGACGTTTTTATTAGTATAATTTTTGGGCACTTTTTGATCGCTTTTTATTCCGATTTTTGGGACGCAGAATGAACAAAAACCAGCATTTCAAGAATTTCTTTTGGGGGGTGCGTGTACACCGTTCCGCATGTGGTAAAATTGATAAGGCAGTTTTATTCTTCGGGTCAGTATGGTTACAGCGATACCTCATTTATGTCGTTTTTTTATGTTTTGGTGCTTTTATGCAATAATAACAATTTTATATGCAAAATAATTATTTTTGCATCGCTTTATTCTGTGAGCTATAACTTTTTTATTTTTTCACTGATGATGCTGTATGGCAGCTCATTTTTTGTGGGACAAGATGACGTTTTCAGTGGTACCATGGATATTTATATGCTTCTTTTTGATCGTGCGTTATTGCACTTTTTGTTCGGCGGTATAATAATAAATCATTATTTTTTGCTTCGTTTTTTATTTTTATTTTTAAGGGGTTCGCTAAAGGGGTAAACTAATGGGAAATTTTTATAGGGCGGGTCATTACGGACGTGGCAATACCAAATATGTGCACTTTTATTGTTTGTTTTTTTTATTTCCAAAAAATGAATTTATTAGGGAATTTTTTATTTTTTTAAATTTTTTAGCGATTTTTTTTTTAAAATTATTTTTACACTTTTTTTTCTTTTAACTTTATTACATTGTCCCAGGGGGGACATAGCTGTCATGTGACAGATCGCTGATATGTCACATCACAGATCACTGTGACAGATCAGCGATCTGTCACAGGCATAGAATCAGACTTCCTCATGCACTTTGCAGGCACTGAGGAAGCCAGCTCCCTGCAGGCCCCCGAAGGTCCCCGTCGCCATCTTGAACCTGCAGGGAAGGAGCCCCCCGCAGCAGCGCTGCACATTGTGCTGCTGTGAGGGGCTCAGGGAAGCACGGAGGGAGCCCCCTCCCTGCCGATGCTTCCCTTTAACCCCCGGTACACCGCGATCGTGTTTGATCGTGGTGTGCAAGGGGTTAACGTGTTGGGGGCGGTCCGTGACATAGTGCCGGGTGTCAGCTGTGATAATCAGCTGACACCCGGCCGCGACCAGCTCCCCCCATGAGCGCAGCTGATCGCGCTAGACGTACTATCCCGTCCATGGGCATAGGGGCAAGGGTCCCATGGATGGGATAGTACGTCTGATGTCAGAAAGGGGTTAAAGTTTTGGAAATCATTTTGTATCCAAATCCGGCTTTAACCTATTCATGACCCAGCCTATTTTGACATTAATGACCTGGCCACTTCTTGCAATTCTGACCAGTGTCCCTTTATTAGGTAATAACTCAGGAACGCTTCAACGCATCCTAGTGATTCTGAGATTGTTTTTTCGTGATATATTGGGCTTCATGTTAGTGGTAAATTTGGGTCGATAATTTTTGCGTTTATTTGTGAAAAAAACGGAAATTTGGCAAAAATTTTGAAAATTTTGCAATTTTAAACTTTTGAATTGTTATTCTGTTAAACCAGAGGGTTATGTGACAAAAGATAAATAACATTTCCCACATGTCTACTTTACATCAGCACAATTTTGGAAACAAATTTTTTTTTGGTTAGGAAGTTATAAGGGTTAAATTTGACCAGCGATTTCTCATTTTTACAACAAAATTTACAAAACCATTTTTTAGGGACCACCTCACATTTGAAGTCACTTTGAGGGGTCTATATGGCAGAAAATACCCAAAAGTGACACCATTCTAAAAACTGTACCCCTGAAACTACTCAAAACTACATTCAAAAAGATTATTAACCCTTCAGGTGTTTCACAGGAACTAAAGCAACGTGGAAGGAAAAAATGGACATTTTAATTTTTCCAACAAAAATTATCTTTTACCATCAATTTTTTCATTTTCACATTGGTAACAGGATAAAATGGATCCTAAAATTTGTTGGGCAATTTCTCCTGAGTACACCAATACCTCATATGTGGTCATAATCCACTGTTTGTGGGTCCCTGTGTGCCTAAACATTGGAGCTCCCCCACAAGTGACCCCATTTTGGAAACTAGACCCTCCAAGGAACTTATCTAGATGCATAGTGAGCACTTTGAACCCCCAGGTGCTTCACAAAGTGATCCGTAAAAAAAAAGTACTTTTTTTCACAAAAATTTTCTTTTAGCCTCAGTTTTTTCATTTTCACAACAGGATAAAATGGATCCTAATATTTGTTGGGCAATTTTTCCTGAGTACACCAATACCTCATATGTGGTCATAAACCATTGTTTGGGCGCACGGCAGGGCTCGGAAGGGAAGGAGCGCCATTTGACTTTTTGAATGGAAAATTAGCTCCAATTGTTAACGGACACCATGTCGCTTTTGGAGAGCCCCTGTGTGCCTAAACATTGGCGCTCCCCCACAAGTGACCCCATTTTGGAAACTAGACCCCCCAAGGAACTTATCTAGATGCGTGGTGAGCACTCTGAGCCCCCAAGTGCTTCACAGAAGTTTATAACGCAGAGCAGTAAAAATAAAAAAATCATTTTTTTTCTCAAAAATGATTTTTTAGCCCGCATTTTTTTATTTTCACATGCCTAGCAGGAGAAATTGGACCCCAAAAGTTGTTGTGCAATTTATCCTGAGTACAATGATACCCCATATGTGGGGGGGGAAGAACCACTGTTTGGGCACATGGGAGAGCTCAGAAGGGAAGGAGCGCCATTTTGGAATGCAGACTTTGATGGAATGTTCTGCGGGCGTCATGTTGCAGAGCCCCTGATGTGCCTAAACAGTGGAAATCCCCCACAAGTGACCCCATTTTGGAAACTAGACCCCCCAAGGAGCTTATGTGTAGTGAGCACTTTGAACCCCCAAGTGCTTTACAGAAGTTTATAAACGCAGAGCCATGAAAATAAAAAATCATTATTTTTTACACAAAATGAATTTTCTAGCCCACTATTTTTTATTTTCCCAAGGGTAACAGGATAAACTGGACCCCAAACGTTGTTGTCCAGTTTGTCCTGAGTACGCTGGTACCCCATATGTGGGGAGGACCCACTGTTTGGGCGCACGGCAGGGCTCAGAAGGGAAGGAGCGCCATTTGACATGTTGAATGGAAAATTAGCTCCAATCGTTAGCGGACACCATGTCATGTTTGCAGAGCCCCTGTGTGCCTAAATTTTGGAGCTCCCCCACAAATTACCCCATTTTGGAAACTAGACCCCCTAAGGAACTTATCTAGATGCATAGTGAGCACTTTGAACCCCCAGGTGCTTCACAGAAGTTTATAATGCAGAGGCGTGAAAATAAAAATATTTTTTTTTCCTCAAAAAATGATTTTTTAGCCCGCTATTTTTTATTTTCACAATGGTAACAGGAGAAATTGGAACCAAAAAGTTGTTCTCAAGTTTGTTCTGAGTACGCTGGTACCCCATATGTGGGGGGAACCACTGTTCGGACACACGTTGGGGCTCAGAAGGGAAGTAGTGACGTTTTGAAATGCCGACTTTGATGGAATGGTCTGTGGGTGTCATGTCGTGTTTGGAGAGCCCCTGATGTGCCTAAACAGTGGAAACCCCCCACAAGTTACCATATTTTGGAAACTAGACCCCAAAAGGAACTTATCTAGATGTGTGGTGAGCTCTTTGAACCCCTAAGTGCTTCACAGAAGTTTATAACGCAGAGCCGTCAAAATAAAAAATCACTTTTTTTCCCTCAAAAAATTATTTTTGGCCTGCAATTTTTTATTTTCACAAGGGTAACAGGAGAAATTCGACCCCAAAAGTTATTGTCCAGTTTGTCCTGAGTACGCTGGTACCCGATATGTAGGGGGAACCACTGTTTGGGCACACTTCGGGGCTCAGAAGGGAAGTGGTGACGTTTTGAAATGCCGACTTGATGGAATGGTCTGCGGGCGTCATGTTACATTTGCAGAGCCTCTGATGTGCCTAGACAGTGGAAACCCCCCACTAGTGACCCCATTTTAGAACTAGACCCCCCAAGGATTTTATCTAAATGCGTGGTGAGCACTTTGAACTCCCAAGTGCTTCACAGAAGTTTAAAACGCAGAGCCGTGAAAATAAAAAATCATTTTTTTCCCACAAAAATAATTTTTTAAGCCCCCAATTTTTTATTTTTCCAAGGGTAACAGGAGAAATTAGACCTCCAAAGTTGTAGTGCAATTTTTCCTGAGCACGCTGATACCCCACATGTGGGGTAAACCACTGTTTGGGCACATGTCGGGGTTCGGAATGTAGGGACCACTGTTTGACTTTTTGAGCACAAAATTGGCTGGAATATGGTAAATGGTGGTGCCATGTCGCGTTTGGAGACCTCATGATGTGCATAAACAGTGGAAACCCCTCAATTCTATCTCCAACCCTAACCCCAACACACCCCTAACCCTAATACCAACCCTAATCATTACCCTAACCACAACTGTTAAGAATGGGTCACCGAGGAGAAAAAAGCAAAACAAGCTAAGCCACAGAAAACCAGAGTGGTTGGTAACTATGCAGATTGCAGATCCCTGATCTTACCACACAACTAGCAGTAGCCGTGGAGCATGCCTACGATGAACCTAGATGCCTCGTCATGGCCGGAGGACTACATAAGCCTAAAGCAAGAAAAGGGAAAACTAACTGCCCCAGAGCAGACCCCAAAGGAATAGATAGCCCTCACACATGTATTGATGGTGAAACAAGATGAAGGCACAAACACAGGCAGGAAAATAGGCTGAGTAAATGATGGGGCCCAAACTAACTAGACAGGAATGGAAAGGGAAGACACTATCTGCAACCTGCAAAAAACCCTACAAAAATCATGTCCAACACTTCTGATAGCAAAATTAACCCTGAAGTCACTAGACTTCTCCCACTATATCAGCAGTCTGAAATATTCTGAGACAGAGCAAAAAGAGACTGAACTAGTAAGGGACAAAAAGCCAATTGGCAAAATACTGATAAATAAGAGTGGAAATTCAGCTCAGCCCCCAGCCGGGGCTGGCAGACCACACAAGAAACTGAATAGACCAACAAAATCAAGTGTGAACATTAACAGAAAAACTTAGCTTTAGATGACTGGAACAGAGCTGAAAACCAAGAGCTGACAAGCCAGAAGGAATCACCAGCAACTGAATAGGGCGTCGGCTATCTTAAATCCAATCTGAGAATCCTGAGATCCAATCGTCATCCTCATACTCAGGTGGCAGATCTCCACTGATCAAACCAGCCGCACCACCTCCCGTCACCACCAGAGGGAGTCCAGAAGGGGAACTCACAACTCGTGAACCAGAGAATGAACTCACAACACACAACCCTCACCCCAACACACCCCTAACCCTAATCCCAACTCTAACGCTAACCACAAGCCTAACCCAAATCCCAACCCCAACCCACCCCTAACCCTAATTCCAACCCTAACCCACCCCTAACCCTAATTCCAACCCTAATTCCAACCCTAACCCTAATTGCAACCCTAACCCTAAACCCAACCCTAATTCCAACCCAAACCCTAATTCCAACCCTTACCCTAATTCCAACCCTAACCCTATTTCCAACCCTAACCCTAATTCCAACCCTAACCCTAATTCCAACCCTAACCCTAATGGAAAAATAAAAATATTTTCTTTATTTTATTATTTGTCCCTACCTATGGGGGTGATAAATGGGGGTTTCTTTACTTATTTTTTATGTTGATCACTGTGAGAGTTTATCACAGTGATCAAAATGAATGAATGAATCTGCAGCTGGCAGATTCCGGTGGTGCACTGCGCATGCGCCCGCCATTTTCCATGACCCGGGAGGCGGGACACTGGGACAGCCAAAGGGACATAGGAGGTACCAAGGGGGGAATCAGAAGGTGGGGGAACGGAGGGAAGGTGGAGAGGAGCAGATGTTAACGGCGGGTGCAGTTCGCCGCCGTCAATCGGTGGCAGGGGCCGATCGCCCATGCCAGTCTGTGTGGGGGGGTTGGATCTCAGTCTCCAGCCATGGCAGATGCTATTGCAGCATCGGCCATGGCTGGATTGTAATATTTCGCCAAATTTCATTGGTGAAATATTACAAATCGCTCTGATTGGCTGTTTCACTTTTAACAGCCAATCAGCGATCGTAGCCACGGGGGGGGGGGCTAAGCCACCCCCCGGGGTGAAGTACATAGGGTCCTGTGTGTGCGAGTCGGGTGACCTTTCAGTTACCCCCGTCACCCGACCCGCAGGGGGGCTATGAATTCATGACGCCACATAGGCATCATGGGTCGGATTGGCACCGACTTTCATCACGCCTATGTGGCGTCAAAGGTCGGGAAGAGGTTAAACTTCTCCACAACAGTATCACGGACCTGCCTGTTGTGTTCCTTGGTCTTCATGATGCTCTCTGTGCTTCAAACAGAACCCTGAGACCATCACAGAGCAGATGCATTTATACTGAGACTTGATTACACACAGGTGGATTATATGTATCATCATTAGTCATTTAGGACAATATTGGATCATTCATAGATCCACAATGAACTTCTGGAGTGAGTTTGCTGCACTGAAATAAAAGGGGCCGAATAATATTGCATGCCCCACTTTTCAGTTTTTGAATTTCCACAAAAATTTAAAATAACCAATAAATTTCGTTCAACTTCACAATTGTGTCCCACTTGTTGTTGATTCTTCACAAAAAAATTACATTTCGTATCATTATGTTTGAAGCATGATATGTGGGAAAAGGTTGAAAAGTTCCAAAGGTGCGAATACTTTCTCAAGGCACTGAATACATATATACTGCTCAAAAAAGGGGGAACACTAAGATACCAAAACTACTGAATTAATTATTCCAGTTGCAAATCTTGATTCATTACATAATGGAATGTGTTAAGAACAATTAAACTTAAAAATGATCAATGTAAGGCCTCTTTCACACTTAAGTTTTTTGCATCAGTTCAAATCCGCCAAAAAGGCGGACAAGCGGATCCGTTCTGAACTGATGTGAACGAATGGCACAGGATCCGTTTTCAGACGGATCCTGACAATGAGGAAATTTAAAGGAAACGCTGGCCGGGAAGGAGAGAGAGAGAGAGAGAGAGAGAGAGAGAGAGAGAGAGAGAGAGAGAGAGAGATTTTTTTTTTGTCCGGCAGCCAGAAAGAATTTCGGGTTAAATTAGTGTCTGGAGGATCCGCCAGAAAAAAAAACGTTGCAAGCTCCGTTTTGAAATCTTTGAGGATGGTGACGGACAGCAACTTTTGGCGGATCTGCAAAAATAACGGATGCAACGGACGGCAATCCGTCACAATCCGCCAGTAATGGAAGTCAATGGGGGAAAAAAACGGATCCTCAAAAGAAAATTGAGGATCCGTTTTTTCAAAACCTGGCGGATTGTGACTGATTGTAAAAAACTGAAGTGTGAAAGAGGCCTAAATCAAAATTAATATCCCATGGAGGTCTGGATTTGGAATGATACTCAAAATCAAAGTGAAAAATCAAATTACAGGCTAATCCAACTTTTAGCGTTCCCATTACTTTTATTGAGCAGTATATACAGCTCTGGCAAAAATTAAGAGACCATTACATTAAGGCTATGCGCCCACGTAAGCGTTTTTTAAGCGTTTTTGAAGCGTTTATCCCGGTCAAAACGCTTCACAAACGCTTAAAAGAAGCATCCGATTCATTTTAATGCATTTTGCCCTTTTTGTGCCAATTGATGCGTTTTTTTCCGCAAAGGAAACGCTTAGCGGTTAAAAACGCAGCATGCTCATTAATTTGCGGAAAAGTCTGCGTTTTTAACTATATCCTATGAGTCAGAAGACACGAGGAAAAAAACGCATCAAAAACACACTTTTTTTGAGCAAAAAACACGCGGAAATAAAACGTGTGGAAATAAAACGCGCGTTTTCTGAGAAGGAGTCCATTTTTGAAGCAGAAATTTTCTGCATACATGGGCACATAGCCTAAAACCCTGTCATGGGCAGCCCATTCTCCAGAACTGAACCGCATTGAAAACCTCTGGAATGTAATCAAGAGGATGATGGACAGTCACAAGCCATCAAACAAAGCAGAACTGCTTAAATTTTTGTGCTAGAAGCAGTGTGAAAGACTGATGGCAAGCATGCCAAGACATATGTAAGCTGTTTTTAAAAATCATGGTTATTCCACAAAATATTAACTTCTGAACTCTTCCTGAGTTAAAACATTAGTACTGTTATGTCTAAATGATTATGACCTTGTTTTCTTTGCATTATTTGAGGTCTGAAAGCACTGGGCTTTTTCTTTCAATTTTTGGCCATTTCTCCTTTTCAGAAAAAAAAAATCAAAATTTATTTCTTGGAAACTTGTGAATGATAAGTTTTCTTGTCACCTATTATCTGGAGCCGGTGAGCTCTATTCATCATGAGATGGGTGGGAACGCAATAAATCAGGTAATTTAATGCTTTATTCAGCTCAGAAGTTAAATTTTATTATGTCTTTGAATTATTGCTATGGATCACAATCTAATTATTGATATTGTTGTGGCTGAAAATCTAAACTCAATATCCAAATGTTTTTATAGTGTGGGAGGAAACCGGAGAACCCGGAGGAAATCCACGCAAACACGGGGAGAACATACAAACTCCTTACAGATGTTGTCCTTGGGACTGGAGCCCAGGACCCCAGTGCTGCAAGGCTGCAGTGCTAACCACTGAGCCGCCGTGCTGCCCCAAACTAAAATCAGACAAGTTGTTTCTATTACAGCAGATTCATCCATCGCTTCTTCAGCCTTGTACTGTGTGTAGCGTGGAGAGCTGTCCGCCTTGGCTCTTCACCCTGAGTTGCTCCTGTTGGTGTAACATCCTTTCGTGGTGCCAGTTGATGTCATCGGCCTCCACACCAGGGGCAATACCATTTATTCTTGGCTACTTTTCTAAAAGGCCCGAATCTACAAAGATAGAAGGAATATTGGTTAACAGACTGGCATGAATGTTGGTTAGTACCATGGATTGTATGAAAAAGAACAAAGTGTAACCAATATATGAATAACTGTCTGTAGAGGACAAAATATAATATGTAGCATCCTTAACCCTACAGCTTCCAGACGTCAGTCTACTCTGATAGCACTAAAATATAAAAGCATAATACCAACAGAACCGCACTGGTGTCATTCCCCACTGATTGTGCTTCATGAGGCATTGAGTCATGAGATTTACTTACTTGTTATCCATAAAGTACATCGATAGTAGAAGTTATTTCATGATCTATAATAGTTCTTTTTCTTCACCTCTGGCAGCTCAGGATGGATAGAAGTGACGTCTTTTGCATAAGCCTGCCATAACGGTCCATGATTGACTATCTCTGCATTGATTAACCAGCAGGCAGCATGGCACATCTCGTGTGCAAGTGTGGATCGTAATCGCTCTGAAAATAAAATAATTTATACAGGCATGAGATGACCTAAGTATAACCTGTTTGGATATTTTTGCTTTACATATCAGGACATAATAAAAAATATGTGGTCATTAGAAGGTCTTCAAGTAAGGGAAATACAGGCATGATGGGAGTAATTACTGTCACTATTTCGCACACTGAAAGTGGTGGCTGTAAAAATGTCCCGAAACTCACTGAGAGCCACAGTGAACTGTGCACTGTTGAGCTGGCTGTCAGTCAGTGCCGGGGAGTGCTTACTGTCACCACTCTCAGTGACCAGTGACTCTAATTGCTTGGGCCACAACTGCATCACTGAAAGCCGGCAGCTTCTGGATAAAGTTTATTTTCTCCCGGGTGCTGTGCTTTCAGAACTACGGCTGGTCACCTTCATAACGCTAGTAGCCTGCACATTAACCGTATATCTGCAGGGTAAGGGCATTATTGACCAGACAGGATTCCTTTAGGTCCTTATTAGAGTTGAGCGACTTTTGGTTTTTTAGGGTCGCGTTTCGTTTCGTGAAACCCGACTTTTCCAAAAGTCGGGTCGAGCAAGATCGCCCGATTATAGGGAAAAGTCGGGGTCGTCCCGAAACACGAAACCCAATGTAAGTCAATGGGGAATAAAAGTCAGCAGTGAGAGGAGGACAGGAAACACACCTACAGTGCCCATTTGAATGCCAAAAGCATCAATTCTTCTTACTTAAGCTTGTCAACCTTAATTAACTTCATAATACAAGTTACGCACTGAAAAATGGGGGTTATTTGGCTAAAGTTGTGGGGGGGGGGGCTGGCTCCAGGTTTTCATGTGCCCTGGGCGAAAGAGCGCCCCTTTAACACATACCAAAACTCATCATGCTCCGATACGGCAGAGAAATAGCGGTATAGTACAATGAAAAATACTTCACTTTTTACATCTCATGACGAGGCCCATCTATTTCTCCATACAGAATCATTGGTCCCATATAATGTTTGAAACAGTATATGATGAGCTCCACATAATGCTACAGTATATGTTGGTCCCCATGGATGAAGCTCCACTGTCTTATGGGCCCAAATAATGCTCCAAACATAATGGGCCCCATTTCTAATGCTCTAGTGTATAATGGGCCCTGTAAATGCTGCTTCAGTGTCTGATGTCCACCTTTGGAATGTTCCAGTGTATGGTGGGCCCCATCTATCATTCTCCAGAGTAACGTGCTCCCCAAAAATTGCTGTCCCACTCCCAACATTGAAAACAATCAAATAAGTCTCCTCGCTAGGGAATCCCTGTACTAGTCTGGACTTCTCGTCGTCCCCATCTTCCATCTCACTGCACAGTATTTCAACCTTGCAAGTGCTGTGATCCTGAGCAAGCAGGGGGGGCCCACTCGTTGGCGACGGCACTGGCACAGGGCCCCTGATAGTACGGTGGTGTGTCTGATGGCGGGTGGGCCGAACCTGCACTTTCATCTGCAGCTTCCTCTTTGTCACCGTGTAAGATGGAACTGTATATGGGAAGGGTAACCTGAGTTTCATCAGGGTCAGATTCAGGCCGTGTAGCGTGCGAGGGGAATGTAGTGGTCTGGGTCAATGTAACAGCAGATTCATCGAGCAGTGGCTGGGCATCAGTGCACTTGTGTCGCCCCCAGGAGTACGGTCGCCACAGTGGCATTACCTTCCTCCTAGGGAGTGTGATGTCATGCTTGGGAGCAACGAAGGATCTCTCTAGCAGGTTAACTGATTGGGCGGCGTTATTCCCACGAGTCATGACCCTCCAAACAGCGTTCATGAAGGCAAATTGTTTGTTTTACGTGGGCAGTATGGTTGCAAAGCTGAACCTTAAAGGAATGTCCAGAAGGGCACCACCAGGAGTGGAGCCTACGGTTAAATTCGACTCCACCTGGGAAACCTCAACCATGCCAGCTACAGAACAGATGCACACATTGCAAGCTTAATTCCGTTAACGAACGAGACTCCGTCATGCCCCGCGGTCCGAGTCCGGCTTACTAGAGGGACACGTGAGGCTCTGGAACATGAGATTGGCCAATAACTGGTGTGTCATGCCCTTACATGTCCGTGGCTGCATGTGCGCTACACTGAAAAGGCCAGCGTTTGTTGCTTACAGGTGCAGATAACCCGCTGAACAACGTTAGTGATGGGGATCACTGATTACAATTATTACCCGCGAATAGAGTTGAGCGATACCGTCCGATACTTCAAAGTATCGTATCGGATGGTATCGGCCGATCTTTAAAAAAAGTATCGGTATCGCCGATTCCGATACCGGAAGTCCCATTCAAGTCTATGGGACTTCCGGTATCGGAATAAGAAAAACCCTTTCCTGCCCTTGTACAGCCTCTCTGGGGTCTGTACGGGCCTTTCGGGGGGCTGTGCCGGCCTGCCAGGGGGTCTGTGCAGGCTCCGGTGGTCTGTGCCGGCCTGCCGGTGGTCTGTGCAGGCTCCGGGGGGCTGTGCCGGCCTGCCGGGGGGCTGTGCAGGCTCCGGGGGGCTGTGCCGGCCTGCCGGGGGGCTGTGCCGGCCTGCCGGGGGGCTGTGCCGGCCTGCCGGTGGTCTGTGCAGGCTCCGGGGGTCTGTGCAGGCATCGTCCGATGGGACTACAAGTCCCATCGGGCGATGCCTGCTACCATGACAGTGATTGACACATTAGCCAATGATGGGACAGTAGTAGTCCCATCATCCGGCTAATGTGTTAAATGTAAAAAAAAAAAAAAAAAAAATTACATGCTACATACATACAACATGCATACTACATACATGCTACATTCATACTACATACTACATACATGCTACATTCATACTACATAAATACTACATGCAACATACATACTACATATATACTACATGCATGCTACATACATACTGCATGCTACATACATACCACATATATACTACATACATACTACATGCATGCTACATGCATGCTACATGCTACATACATAACACATATATACTACATGCATGCTACATACATACTACATGCTACATACTACATATATACTACATGCATGCTACATACTACATGCTACATACATACTACATATATACTACATGCATGCTACATACATACTGCATGCTACATGCATGCTACATACATACTACATACATACTACATGCTACATACATACTACATATATACTACATGCATGCTACATACTACATGCTACATACATACTACATATATACTACATGCATGCTACATACATACTACATGCATGCTACATACATACTACATGCTACATACATACCACATACATACTACATATATACTACATGCATGCTACATACTACATGCTACATACATACTACATATATACTACATGCATGCTACATACATACTGCATGCTACATGCATGCTACATACATACTACATACATACTACATGCTACATACATACTACATATATACTACATGCATGCTACATACTACATGCTACATACATACTACATATATACTACATGCATGCTACATACATACTACATGCATGCTACATACATACTACATGCTACATACATACCACATACATACTACATATATACTACATGCATGCTACATACATACTGCATGCTACATGCATGCTACATACATACTACATACATACTACACGCTACATACATACCACATATATACTACATACATACAATACATTCATACAATACATACATAGACATACAGTACATATAACATAGAGTAACATACTTACCAATACTTGTCACATTGTTCCCCGAAGCCATTGTCTTTTCCGGAATAAATATTAACATAACAAACCACAAAAATACTCACCCACGATCCGAAGCAGTCCACGAGTGTGTCCCACGACGATCTTGGGTAGAGAACTGCAGCATCAGCTGTTGCTGCCGTTCTCTACGGGCTGCAGGAATCCAATGACGGAAGGTAGGTATCCTTCCGCACTGTATTCCTCCGCCACTTAAAAAAAAAAAAAGTCCCTAGTCTCACTTTATGCCATTGCTGTGTGGGAAATTCCCACGCAGCAATGGCATAAAGTGAGACTAGGGACTTTTTTTTTTTTAAGTGGCGGAGGAATACAGTGCGGAAGGATACCTACCTTCCGTCATTGGATTCCTGCAGCCCGTAGAGAACGGCAGCATCATCTGATGCTGCAGTTCTCTACCCAAGATCGTCGTGGGACACACTCGTGGACTGCTTCGGATCGTGGGTGAGTATTTTTGTGGTTTGTTATGTTAATATTTATTCCGGAAAAGACAATGGCTTCGGGGAACAATGTGACAAGTATTGGTAAGTATGTTACTCTATGTTATATGTACTGTATGTCTATGTATGTATTGTATGAATGTATTGTATGTATGTAGTATATATGTGGTATGTATGTAGCATGTAGTATGTATGTAGTATGTATGTAGCATGCATGTAGCATGTAGTATGTATGTAGCATGCATGTAGTATATATGTAGTATGTATGTAGCATGCATGTAGTATATATGTAGCATGTATGTAGTATGTATGTGGTATGTATGTAGCATGTAGTATGTATGTAGCATGCATGTAGTATATATGTAGTATGTATGTAGCTTGTAGTATGTATGTAGTATGTATGTAGTATGTATGTGGTATGTATGTAGCATGTAGTATGTATGTAGCATGCATGTAGTATATATGTAGTATGTAGTATGTATGTAGTATGTATGTGGTATGTATGTAGCATGTAGTATGTATGTAGCATGCATGTAGCATGCATGTAGTATGTATGTAGCATGCATGTAGTATGTATGTAGCATGCATGTAGTATGTATGTAGTATGTATGTAGTATGTATGTAGCATGCAGTATGTATGTAGCATGTATGTAGTATGTATGTAGTATATATGTAGTATGTATGTAGCATGCATGTAGTATGTATGTAGCATGTAGTATGTATGTAGCATGTATGTAGCATGTATGTAGTATGTATGTAGCATGCATGTAGTATGTATGTAGTATTTTTTTTTTTTTTTTAACATTTAACACATTAGCCGGATGATGGGACTACTACTGTCCCATCATTGGCTAATGTGTCAATCACTGTCATGGTAGCAGGCATCGCCCGATGGGACTTGTAGTCCCATCGGACGATGCTTGCACAGACCCCCGGACATCAGCACAGCCCCCCGGCAGGCCGGCACAGACCCCCGGCAGGCCGGCACAGACCCCCACAGGGTGCACAGACCACCGGCAGGCCGGCACAGCCCCCCGGCAGGCCGGTACAGACCCCCACAGGGTGCACAGACCACCGGCAGGCCGGCACAGCCCCCCGACAGGCCGGTACAGACCCCCACAGGGTGCACAGACCACCGGCAGGCCGGCACAGCCCCCCGGCAGGCCGGTACAGACCCCGGGCAGTCCACACAGCCCCCCGGCAGGCCGGCACAGCCCCCCGGCAGGCCGGCAGAGACCCCCGGAAGGCCCGAAATGACGGCGCATCATGATGCGCACACACCGCGCATCATGATGACGTCAGTCTGTCAATCAACTTTGAACTTCCGATTCCGATGCCGAATTCCGATATTGAAAAAATATCGGAAGTCGGTATCGGAATTCCGATACAGCAAGTATCGGCCGATACCCGATACTTGCGGTATCGGAATGCTCAACACTACCCGCGAACAATGATTTCCCAGTAAGTGCAGGTCAACTGCAGTTCCGGAATTAGGCCTAACCGTCATTCCTGAAAAAATGAAAAACTTACGTGTGCAAACCACAGGTGCTGTAGCTTGCTTAACAGCTCGCCAGCCGTTCTCACGCCCAGTATGGATTACACGTGATTGCACAAAGGTTAGAAAGGGTACCATATCCCCAGATAACATGTATGGATAGCGTACATATTCAAAATATATGTCTCAGGAGGCAGGCTCAGACGGTGTTAGGCCCAGTATGGATTGCACGTGATTGCACAAAGGTTAGAAAGGGTACCGTATCCCCGGATAACATGTATGGATAGCGTACACATTCAAAATATATGTCTCAGGAGGCAGGCTCAGACGGTGTTAGGCCCAGTATGGATTGCACGTGATTGCACAAAGGTTAGAAAGGGTACCGTATCCCCGGATAACATGTATGGATAGCGTACACATTCAAAATATATGTCTCAGGAGGCAGGCTCAGATGGTGTTAGGCCCAGTATGGATTGCACGTGATTGCACAAAGGTTAGAAAGGGTACCGTATCCCCGGATAACATGTATGGATAGCGTACACATTCAAAATATATGTCTCAGGAGGCAGGCTCAGACGGTGTTAGGCCCAGTATGGATTGCACGTGATTGCACAAAGGTTAGAAAGGGTACCGTATCCCCGGATAACATGTATGGATAGCGTACACATTCAAAATATATGTCTCAGGAGGCAGGCTCAGACGGTGTTAGGCCCAGTATGGATTGCACGTGATTGCACAAAGGTTAGAAAGGATATCGTATCCCCGGATAACATGTATGGATAGCGTACACATTCAAAATATATGTCTCAGGAGGCAGGCTCAGACGGTGTTAGGCCCAGTATGGATTGCACGTGATTGCACAAAGGTTAGAAAGGGTACCGTATCCCCGGATAACATGTATGGATAGTGTACACATTCAAAATATATGTCTCAGGAGGCAGGCTCAGACGGTGTTAGGCCCAGTATGGATTGCACGTGATTGCACAAAGGTTAGAAAGGGTACCGTATCCCCGGATAACATGTATGGATAGCGTACACATTCAAAATATATGTCTCAGGAGGCAGGCTCAGACGGTGTTAGGCCCAGTATGGATTGCACGTGATTGCACAAAGGTTAGAAAGGGTACCGTATCCCCGGATAACATGTATGGATAGCGTACACATTCAAAATATATGTCTCAGGAGGCAGGCTCAGACGGTGTCAGGCACAGTATGGATTTGACGGCCCAGATTACACAGCGGAGGAGCAGGGAGAGGTAAAGATTGCAAATGCTGGGGCCCTGCCCAAGCAAGGGGGGCCCACTCGTGGGTGTCGGTACTGGCACTGGGTCCCTCATAGTACAACGGTGTGTCTGACGGTGGGTGTGCACCACCACCGTCAGAGACACTTGATTGCACTATGAGGGACCCTGTGCCAGTGCCCGCGCCCAAGAGTCGGCCTACCCACCTGTCCAGGGCAACGGCACTCGCACGGTGTCGTGCGCTAGGTGGTGACCCCGGCCATGGGGGGGGAGGCAGCACAGTTAGGGAGTTTTAGAAAGTGGCATATGTTGATGTTGGACATTCAGCTGATGCAAAAGGCGAAATAGGTCAAGTCCCAGGAAGAGGTGGACCAAAGCAAGCCATTTTTCTGTCACCCTATGTGTCATCAGGGGAAGGTGGGACAAAATCCTTGGAAACCCATGCATGGTTCATTTTAATGAAGGTTAGATCATCCACATTTTGGGTTGACAGACGGGTCCTTTTTTCTGTCAGGATTGATCCAGCTGCACTGAAGACTCTTTCCGATAGCACACTTGCAGCTGGGCAAGCGAGCTCCTGTAAGGCATATTGGGCCAATTCAGGCCAGGTGTCCAGTTTAGCGGCCCAATAGTCAAAGGGGAATGACCTGTGTGGGAGAACATCGATATGGGAGGAAAAGTAGTTTGTAACCATGGTTGACAACTGCTGTCTCCTGTCACTTTCCATCGATGCAGTATTACCAGTTGTGTGAGCGGTATTTGAAAAATCAGTCCACAACATTGTCATGAAACCCCTGTCTCCAACGCCACTTCTGCTGTGTGTACCACGAACACCTCTGCCAAGCTGCCCCCGGCCCGTACGGCTCGTGTGAGAACCATCACCGCTGCTGTGTGCTGGGAATGCCTCAAGCAACCGATTTACCAGAGTTGCTTGTTTATTAGCCAATATTAGGTCAAGGTTCTCCTGTGTCATGATGTTTTGTAATTTGCCTTTATAGCGTGGATCCAGGATGCTGGCCAACCAGTAGTCGTCATCGTTCATCATTTTGGCAATGCGGGGGTCCCTTTTTAGGATCCGCAAGGCATAATCTGACATGTGGGCCAATGTTCCCGGTGTCAATGATGCACTGCGAGTGCTGGTTGGAGGAGCACTTTCTGGCAAATCCACATCCCTCCAGTCACGCACAAACCCTGTACCAGACCTTGCCACGCCAACATTTTCACTTGCCCCACGAGATGCATCCTCCTCCCCTAAGTAATCATCCCCATCATCATCCTCCTCCTCCTCTTCTTCCTCCACCTCGTCCAGGAGAGGTCCCTGAGCAGACAATGGCTGAATGTCATCAAGGATTCCCTCCTCCTCTTCCTCCTCATCAACATTGGCTGCAGACGCCTGCTCCTTAAGGTGCCTCAAAGTTTGCATGAGCAGACGCATAAGTGGGATGCTCATGCTTAGGATGGCGTCGTCTGCGCTTACCAGCCGTGTGCATTCCTCAAAACACTGAAGGACTTTACAGAGGTCTTTCAGCTTCGACCACTGCACACCTGTCAACTCCATGTCTGCTCTCAAAGTGCCTGGCCGTGTATCCTCCCACAAATGCATTATGGCCTGCCTCTGCTCGCACAGCCGCTCCACCATGTGCAGGGTGGAGTTCCACCTTGTTGCAATGTCGATAATGAGGCGGTGGTTGGGAAGGTGGAGCAATCGCTGCAGCTTCTGCATACGAACGGAGTGTACAGGCGACCGGCGGATGTGCGCGCACAGTCTTCGCACCTTCTGGAGCAGGGCTGTTAACTCCGGATAATTTTTGAGGAAGCACTGCACCACCAGGTTCAAGGTGTGAGCCAAGCAAGGTATGTGGCTGAGTTTTGAAAGGGCTATGGCTGCCACAAAATTACGGCCGTTATCACTAACTACCTTGCCTGCCTCAAGATGTTCACTGCCCAGCCATGACTCAGTTTGTCGCTTCAAGTACTCGGCCAGCACCTCGGCGGTATGTCTGTCACCCAAACACATCATCTGCAACACAGCCTGCTGATGCTTTCCACTAGCTGCTCGATAGGGGGACACATCGTGTGCAACAGTGGCAGCTGCAGATGGAGTGCTCGTACGACTGCGCTCTGTGGACGAGCTTTCGCTTCTGGAGGAGGAGGAGGAGGGTGGAACGCCTACAGCCAACTGTTTCCTATACCGAGGGCTAGGCAGCACTGTCCCACCACCGCTGTCCCCTGTGGACCCTGCATCCACCACATTAACCCAGTGCGCAGTGATGGACACGTAACGGCCCTGGCCATGCCGACTGGACCATGCATCAGTAGTGAGGTGCACCTTTCCGCTCACTGACTGCTTGAGTGCATGGACAATGCGGTCTTTCACATGATGGTGGAGGGCTGGGATGGCTTTGCGAGAGAAGAAGTGGCGACTGGGTAGGTCATAGCGTGGTACTGCATAGGCCATGAGTTCGCGGAAAGCTGTGCTTTCCACCAACCGAAAGGGCATCATCTCAAACGAGATTAGTTTGGCAATGTGGGCGTTCAAACCCAGTGTACGCGGATGAGAGACTGAGTACTTTCTGGGAGGGTGAGCTGGACTTGAGAGCTGCATATGGTGGAAGTAGCGGTGGACAGGGCGGACTGAGAGAGGGTTGATGATGGTGATGGAGTTGGTGTTCTTTCTGATGGCCTAGAATCAGTCTTTCGTTGATATAACAGTGGGATTCCCTGACTGCTGTGGCCTTGCAACGACACCTCAACATTTGCTGCTGTGCTAACCGGTGGGCTTACAGTGGGGGAAACAATGTAGCGTTGCTGACTACCTTCGTTGTGATCAGTTGCACATGTGGCACTTGAGGTTTGGTGTTGTGTCCATGCTTGCAAGTGCATGCTGGTTAAATGTCTAAGCATGCAACTGGTATTCAAATTTTTCAGATTTTTCCCTCGGCTAAAGGTTTTTGCGCACTTCTTACAGATAACCTTGGCCTGATCATGAGGATTTTGTTCAAAAAAGTGCCACACTGCACTCTTCCTACTTTGGCAGACATTTTGCGGTCTAGCACGCTGTGATCTTTTGACCCTCTGGACAAGCTGTCCAGCAACTCTTTTGATGTTTGGAACCTGTCTTTGGAGTGCTCCGGGCCTGCCAGATAACAGCTGTTGCGATGTCGATGTCTGCTGTGGATGCTCCTCATCTGAGCTATTGGAAGCAGCACCCTCTTCCCCCAATGGATGCCAATCTGGGTCAACAACTGGGTCATCCATCACCTCCTCTTCTATGTCATGTGCACCTTCCTCTGTGTCACCGTGTATGGTGGTATAGTGTGCGGGAAGGGGCACCTGAGTCTCATCAGGGTCAGAATCTGGCTCTGTACACTGCGAGGACAATGTAGTGCTCTGAGTGAATGTACCAGCAGAATCATCCATCAGCGGCTGTGCATCAGTGCACTCCATGTCAGATTCATCTTGGCCTGGGTAATTCACCATTTCACTTGATAATCCAGGCATGGTATGTGAAAACAGCTCCATGGAGTAATCAGTAGTATGGCCTGCGTCATCCTTCAATCTTGGTTGGGGTGAAGGACACAAGGAAAGGTGTGGTTCATGAACATGAGCCTCCAATGACGACTCAGTGCTTTTACTTTTTACAACTGAAGAAGAGGAGGCGATAGAGCTGGAGGCTGAGTCAGCAATGTAAGACAAAACTTTTTCCTGATGCTCTGGCTTTAAAAGCGATTTGCCAACTCCTAGAAAACTAAGCGTTCGAGGCCTTATGTAGCCAGACAATGACGCAGGCTCAACACCTCCTGCATTCGGTCCTATTTTGCTCTTGCCACTACCATCAGATCCACCACCAACACCATCATTACCAGCTGCCAACCCCCGCCCAATTCCACGGCCTCTTCCACCAGCCTTCCTCATTTTTGGTAGAAATGTAGACAAAATCCAACAAACTATATAGTATGTAAAACAAGGTACAAGGTGTCTATAGGACAGGGGAGATTTTGAATTTCTGCACACACTTTTGGACACTGGACACTTTTGGATTGTGTGAGGCCCACTGATATCTGAGCGCTATGTGACAGGCTCGATGGCACAGCTGTGACCTAAGTGACTAGAGGATAAGTGAGATTTTGAATCTCTGCACACACTTTTGGACACTGGACACTTTTGGATTGTGTGAGGCCCACTGATATCTGAGCGCTATGTGACAGGCTCGATGGCACAGCTGTGACCTAAGTGACTAGAGGATAAGTGAGATTTTGAATCTCTGCACACACTTTTGGACACTGGACACTTTTGGATTGTGTGAGGCCCACTGATATCTGAGCGCTATGTGACAGGCTCGATGGCACAGCTGTGACCTAAGTGACTAGAGGATAAGTGAGATTTTGAATCTGTGCACACACTTTTGGACACTGGACACTTTTGGATTGTGTGAGGCCCACTGATATCTGAGCGCTATGTGACAGGCTCGATGGCACAGCTGTGACCTAAGTGACTAGAGGATAAGTGAGATTTTGAATCTCTGCACACACTTTTGGACACTGGACACTTTTGGATTGTGTGAGGCCCAATGAATATCTGAGCGCTATGTGACAGGCTCGATGGCACAGCTGTGACCTAAGTGACTAGAGAATAAGTGAGATTTTGAATCTCTGCACACACTTTTGGACACTGGACACTTTTGGATTGTGTGAGGCCCAATGAATATCTGAGCACTATGAGACAGGCTCGATGGCACAGCTGTGACCTAAGTGACTAGAGGATAAGTGAGATTTTGAATCTCTGCACACACTTTTGGACACTGGACACTTTTGGATTGTGTGAGGCCCAATGAATATCTGAGCGCTATGTGACAGGCTCGATGGCACAGCTGTGACCTAAGTGACTAGAAGATAAGGGAGATTTTGAATCTCTGCACACACTTTTGGACACTGGACACTTTTGGATTGTGTGAGGCCCAATGAATATCTGAGCGCTATGTGACAGGCTCGATGGCACAGCTGTGACCAAAGTGACTAGAGGATAAGGGAGATTGGATTGCTTTTAAAAAAGCAGTTTGCGGAGCAGTGGGTAAACAGCAATGCCAGCCTGTCAGGAAGCCTTAGAAGGCAGCCCAACAACCAACACTACTGATACACCACTATATAGCCTCCCCTTGCACTGCACACACAGTGACTGGTGTGTTGTGCAGGCCAAATCGCTAACAGTAGAAGCAGTTTTTTTGTCTTCTTCCTTGCCTAACGCTCTCCCTACAGAATCAGCAGCAACCTCTCCCTATGCTAAGATCGGCAGAAGTAAGATGGCGGTCGGCGTGCACGCCCTTTTATACCCCCTGTGACGCCCACCAAAGCAAGCCAATCACTTGCATGCCCTTCTGAAAGATGGTGGTGACCCCTGCCTATGTCATCACGTTGCCCACAGTGTCCGTGGATCCTGATTGGCTGAAAAAGAGCGCAAAACAAACTTTTGAAACGCGACTTTGGTGCGTAAGTCGCCGACCTCGTGGCCGACCTCATCCTAGGGTCGGGTTTCGTTTCATGAAACCCGACTTTGCCAAAAGTCGGCGACTTTTGAATTTTTTCGACCCGTTTCGCTCAACTCTAGTCCTTATTATTAACAGCACATGGCTGCTACTGCCCTGTTAATTCCTATGAAAGCAGCAAAGTTGTACTTAATTTTTCACACATTGCTTTTCCATGTAGGCCTAGTTTTTGTCAAATAGGTAATGACACAGTGACATTTATCATGAATTGTAGTTTCCCGAGGTGGTATTTAGCTAATTTTAAGACATTCTAAGGACCAAATGCTTTTCTAATTTTGTCCTGATATGTACATCCATAGAATTCAAAGAGGGTGTACTTAGTTCTTCTCATGATTAAATATACGAGTATATAAGATGTATTACAACCCAGGTAGCAGCTTGTTCCCATGAATACACGTTATCGTATAAAGCTGCTGGACGTGATGAGAAACTTACCGACAGAAGTTATGGCATTATCTCAAAGTTCTATCCTGCAGCACCGTTGTCTTCTCCTTCTCAAGGTATAGGTGATACCGGCTACTGGGGGAGGCATCTCTACCACACAATTTCCATTTCCTCAGGAAGCTAAAAAGAGGAAACAAAATCCATTAATTTGTAAACTCTTCGATCCCAATCTAACAAAGTACCCACCGCTGATCTGTACTGTACATTACTCGTCTCCGTCTATGGGGCAAGTTGTGAGAGCAACAACAGAAATAACCTGATTATAAAATGTCCAAATGTCAACTAGATGGTTTCATTAATAAATGTAGAAATCTGAATGTCAAGCTAAAGTTTGAGAATCTCTGTGTCTATGGCGCTCGTGTAAGGTTTCCACTCATTCAATAGATAAGATGACGACTTTCCTGGGATTTTCAATAGCCAAATTACCAAACAGTGACAAACGTGTTCGGGTGCTCTCCAGAAAGCTAAAGCTGCTTTTCTTCAAAATAATAGAGGGAGGAGGGAGAGGATGGATCTGTCATGTATAACCCAGATACTGATGATAGGGTACCTGATTCCTGAAGATGGTTTCATTATACAGCCGGTACAGACGATTCGCTAGCTCTTTTTTATTCTCCTGGAACTTTGTCACGTAGATGGAACTGGGTGATACAATTTCTTCCAGGAAACAACCAGGGATTTTGCACATTGGCATACTGGAAAAAATAGGAATCATCTATAAATTCACTGGGAACTTTTCTTACGTAGTTCATGGTTTTATATAGAGATATTTATGTACAAAACAACTAACCTCTCCTGTTTGTCTGGGCTCTCCTCAGTATTAGATGGTTCATTATCCTTATTATCACTAATAATAGTGATGCCGTGATCTGATCTGTGAAATAAATGTAACAAAATATGAGCCCACCGCTAATCACTAATCCCCATAAAGTATCTAGTAATGGAGAAAATGTATGTCTTACCTGGTAGTATTGTCAGAATCCTTATCTGAAGTTGGCACTTTCTGATCTGTGGGAGCAAAAAAATATAAATCTCTTTTTATAACAGCGTGTGAATGGGCAGCTCTGGCCGGCTGTAAAAAAGTTACCGCCGGTCACAGGCGTCGGCTGGTGAGAGTACTACACTCATCACCATATGACTGGTCTCGCTAATAGCAGCGAAAGCAGGCAAGGCTGATGAAAGGATTCACCATCCGGTGCCTGTGTAATAAATAAATGTTATTTTTTTTAAATGTCATGGGTTCCCCTGTTTTTTTGGTAACCAGTGAAGGTAAAGCTGACAGCTGCATCGTGAGTGAGTGGACAGATAAGGGCTTATTCCAGAGCTCAGCAAGGTACATGGCCCCAGCATCTTCTTCAATAGAAGTAATCCGGGGAGCAGGGATAACTAGGTCGCCCCTAGCTTTAGAGACAGGGAAGGAGCCTCGAGCCGCGGGATATCAAACTACAGTCATGTGACAGTCAGTGTGAGTGTGAATTGATTTATCTGTGATGTACTATGGTATTACCAGCAGCATCATTGCAGCATTTTTTGTTCGTCACACACTGAAACAAGGAGGGCAGGTGATTACCCCTCTGTTCTAATTTTCCTACTAAATAAAAAATCCTTAAACTCGTGTCACACAGTGTTTCTCTTGGATTGTAAGATGGTTGCCACCCATTTTTTCGTAGCCAGATAGATTGAGGTCACTTGGACATTAATAAGGTTGTGATATCATTGACAATCGCTGGGCTGTATTTTCTAGGTAATAAGAGGCTTTGTAGAATTGCGAATCACAGCTAATTTAATTGCAGTGAATACAATTTTAGGGATTAATTCGGGGAAGCTGGAGAATTCTAATTTCAAGTGATTCAGTCATCTCTACAAACCAGTAGACAGCAGATTCCACAAAACCTTTTCCAATAAAACTACTGAGTAATGCAATGTGGCCCCAATATAGCACTGCAGCCCATAGCAGACATAAGCTGGTTTCTAGAGTAGTGGACAGACCACCCATGGTGGATGACATATTTTCTAGTAATATTTACTTGGCTTCAAGACGACAACTTCAGTCAAGTCTGCCTCCTTCTGCTTGCCTCAACATCTCCGGATCCCATACAAGAAACTGTGACACAGAGAAATATCTTTATGTAAACTGGTACAGAAGATAATATTCAGATACCCACCAGAATATGCCCCTGCCCCACCACAGAGGGTAACAGTCCTAATATATCACACCATAATACAGCACCAGGACGGGCAGCTACAGATTATACCTCCAAAAATGGACAGTATATAACTCCATACAGTATTATGGCCAGCGCTTAGTGCGCTATACAGAGTAATGAGGCCCATATATTTCTCCATATGGAATCATTGATCCCATATAATGTTTCAAACCGTATATGATGAGCTCCACATAATGCTATAGTATATGTTGGTCCCAATGGATGAAGCTCCACTGTCTTATGGGCCCAAATAATGCTCCATATATAATGGGCCCCATTTCTACTGCTCTAGTGTATAATGAGCCCTGTAAATGCTGCTCCAGTGTCTGATGTCCACCTTTGGAATGTCCAGTGTATGGTGGGCCCCATATATCATTCACCAGAGTATAGTGCTCCCCAAAAATTGCTGTCCCAACATTGAAAACAATTACATAAGTCTCCTTGCTAGGGAATCGCAGCACTACTCTGAACTCCTTGTCGTCCCCATCTTCCATCTCACTGCACTTGGCTGTTTAGGCCCTCCCACCGGCAGAGACACTTTTGCGTACTATGCGGTGCCCTGTGCCAGTGCCATCGCCCATGAGTATGCCCCCCCACCTGCTCAAGGAACCTGCACTTTCATCTGCACCTTCCTCTTTGTCACTGTGTAAGGTGGTATAGTATGTGGGAAGGGGAACCTGAGTTTCCTCTGGGTCAGATTCTGGCAGTGTAGAGTGCAAGGGGAATGTAGTGGTCTGGGTCAATGTACCAGCAGCATCATCCAGCAGTGGCTGGGCCTCAGTGCACTTGTGGCGTCCCCAAGAGTACGGTCGCCACTGTGGCATTACCTTCCTCCTAGGGAGTGTGTTGTCAAGCTTGGGAGCAACAAAGGATCTCTCTAGCAGTGAAACCAACACACAACACATTTCCCACTCCAGGCTAGCAGGGAGACCTCTGAACCTGACTGCTGAGGAGCTGCTCTCTGTGGTCGGGAGGAGGTAAGTTAGGGCACTCTGTGCAGTGAAAGGGAAGTGTGTGGACGTGAGAAGGGGAGCTGGAGGATGAGCAGAGTTAAGGCTCACTCCTAGCTGGAGCGCATGGTCCGGATTCCGGTCTCTGAGTTTGTAGGGACACTGACGTTCCTGCAGCAGAAACCGGGAGAAGTAGCAGCTATAAATGCTCTGTACCCAACTACGGCTCGGAGGCCCCAGCATCGATGTGTGGGAGCCAGAAGGAAAAGGCTACAGCTGTCTGCCATACAAGTAAAGTCTGAGGAACATCTGTTAGACAGGAGGCGCTTAAGTGAACCACGGTCCTGTGAGTGCTTCCCCCACAAGCGCTAGAAAGGAGACGTTCAGGAAGGTACATGTTGGCGGAGTGTTGGAAGGGAGCTTTCCATTTTGGTCCCGGAGGTTGGCTGAGGTCCTGACCCGGAGGACACAGCATGGAGGCAGGCATCTGTGTAACCTGCAGACTGTGAGTAAAGCTTTGGAACTGCACGCTCTGGTGTCCTACAGTTATTCCAGCACCGCTACATCTGGGTACCAGCACCTACACCGCCTGTGCCTTTCCCCCATCACTACATCTACACTTCCCTGGGACTCCAGCTCCACCTGTGGGGAGCTTCACCATCTTTGCTGCACAACACCATCAGTCCCAGAGGATCTGCATGCAGCGTCGGCCTAACATCTATGTTGCCGAACACCACAGGTGGCGTCAAACTATCTCTATAAACTCTTTACCATTATACCACGCCATTTACATGGGCGCCCAGGGCCACCGTCCGGGTCACCGCTGCTGTGACACATCCCACTGACACCAGCCCAGTACCGAGTACCCCACAGCCCTGGGAGGGCGACCCATATGCAGACTGCTGATCGGGCGGCGTTATTCCCACGAACCTCCAAACAGCGTCCATGAAGGCAAAGTTTTTGGTTTCCGGGGGCAGTATGATTGCAAAGCTGAACCTTAAAGGAATGTCCAAAAGGGCACCACCAGGAGTGGAGCCTGTGGCTTAATTGGACTCCACCCGGGAAACCACAACCATGCCACCTAAAGAAAAGATGCACACTTTGAAAGCTGTGTCGATTCTGTGTGTGGTGTGGCATGTGTGTTTGTAGTTGTGCTAGCGATTTCTCAGCTTTATTCCATTAACAACCGAGACTCCGGCATGCCCCCGCAGTACGCGTCAAGCTTACTAGAGGGATAAGCGAAGCTCTGGCACGTGAGATTCGAGCAATAACAGGTCTAGCATTCCCGTACATGTCCAGGGCTGCATGCACGCTACACTGAAAGGACCAGCTTTTGTCGCTTACAGGTGCAGATGACCTGCTGAACTCCGTTAGTGATGGGGATCTGGGATTCAGATTATTCCCCGCGAACGATGATTTCCCAGTAAGTTCAGGTCATCCGCAATTCCGGAGTTAGGCCTAACCGTCATTCCTGATAAAATTACGTGTCCAAACCACAGGTGCTGTAGCTTGCTTAACAGCTCGGCAGCCGTTCTCAGGCCCATTATGGATTCAACAACATTGTAGAAAGTTGATAAAGGGTACAGTTTCACCGAATAACATATATATATGTAGCCTAGTTTACACATTAAAAATATATGTCTATAGATCAGGAGGCAGACTCAGATGTTCTCAGGCCCAGTATGGATTTGACCAGATGTACAAAGTTGAGAGAGGGTACTTTATCACTGGATAGCAGGTATATATAGCATAGTTTAAACATGTAAAATCTCCGTGTTCTCAGTATGGATTACACAGCAATCTAAAAAGTGGAAAAAAGGAAATGCATTTGAGGCGTACACAACTATATACTTTTGGTGTTATTTTTAAATCTTCATATATATTTATGTCTCAGTAATACAGTCCAGCCTCTCCGCAATAGGAAATGAGATGCATACAATTACTGACATAAAGGCTAGTGATTGCAGAAATCTAGGAATTACTTTTCACGGGAAAAACTTCCGTCACAATTCTCATAGGCGATGCTGACCCTCAATTAATTTGTGTGTTGAGACAGTGAAAACATTTTTTTGTGAATAAAGTCTTGCTGTATCACACTTCCGTTGATTCCATCACTGTTACTCATCTCAATCAAATTTTTATCACAGGGTGCGATGTAAACATGGTGCTCACTGGCTATCATGATCTGTCACGTAACTTTGGAATGTAAAAGATAGAAGCCACAGGCCGTAGGCGATTCTATTTGATTGGCATGAGAGGGCACATTTTAAAATGTGCTCCGGAATGTCACACGTTTGTGAGTAGGAAAACTGTGAAAGATGATGATAAACCACCACTGCATGTCATTGTGAGTTGACGTCCATAAGAAATGGAAGCCATTGATCATCTGGAGCTAGAGCCCGGCCAGCAGGACAGGGCATAGCTACATCTTAACCATCATCTTTCAGTTCAATCAATTTGTAGTGGCACTCCCAGTGAAGGATTTGACAGCCCAGACTACACAGCGGAGGAGCAGGGAGAGGTAAACATTGCAAATGCAGGGGCCCTGCCCAAGCAAGGGAGGCACACTCGTGGGCGTCGGTACTGGCACTGGGCCCCTCATAGTACGGCGGTGTGTCTGACGGCAGGTGTGCACCACCACCGTCAGAGACACTTGATTGCACTATGAAGGAACCTGTGCCAGTGCCCGCGCCCAAGAGTCGACCTACCCACCTGTCCAGGGCAACGGCACTAGCACGGTTTCGTGCGCTAGGTGGTGACCCTGGCCATGGGGGGAGGGGGCAGCCCAGTTAGGGCGGTTTACAAAGTGGCATATGTTGATGTGGGACATTCAGCTGCTGCAAAAGGCGAAATAGGTGAAGTTCGCGGAATAGGAGGAGGACCAAAGCAAGCCATTTTTCTGGCAACCTATGTGTCATCAAGGGAAGGTGGGACAAAATCCTTGGAAACCCATGCATGGTTCATTTTAATGAAGGTTACATCATCCACATTTTGGGTTGACCGACGGGTCCTTTTTTCTGTCAGGATTGATCCAGCTGCACTGAAGACTCTTTCCGATAGCAAACTTGCAGCTGGGCAAGCGAGCTCCTGTAAGGCATATTGTGCCAATTCAAGCCACGTGTCCAGTTTAGCGGCCCAATAGTCAAAGGGGAATGACCTGTGCGGGAGAACATCGATATGGGAGGAAAAGTAGTTTGTAACCATAGTTGACAACTGCTGTCTCCTGTCACTTTCCATCGATGCAGTATTACCAGTTGTGTGAGCGGTACTTAAAAAATCAGTCCACAACATTGTCATGAAACCCCTGTCTCCAATGCCACTTCTGCTGTGTGCACCACGAACACCTCTGCCAAGCTGCCCCCGGCCCGTACGGCTCGTGTGAGAACCATCACCGCTGCTGTGTGCTGGGAATGCCTCAACCAACCGGTTTACCAGAGTTGCTTGTTTATTAGCCAATATTAGGTCAAGGTTTTCGTGTGGCATGATGTTTTGTAATTTGCCTTTATAGCGTGGATCCAGGATGCTGGCCAACCAGTAGTCGTCATCGTTCATCATTTTGGCAATGCGGGGGTCCCTTTTTAGGATCTGCAAGGCATAATCTGACATGTGGGCCAATGTTCCCGGTGTCAATGATGCACTGCGAGTGCTGGTTGGAGGATCACTTTCTGGCAAATCCACATCCCTCCAGTCACGCACAAACCCTGTACCAGACCTTGCCACGCCAACATTTTCACTTGCCCCACGAGATGCATCCTCCTCCCCTAATTAATCATCCCCATCATCATCCTCCTCCTCCTCTTCTTCCTCCACCTCGTCCAGGAGAGGTCCCTGAGCAGACAATGGCTGAATGTCATCAAGGATTCCCTCCTCCTCTTCCTCCTCGTCAACATTGGCTGCAGACGCCTGCTCCTTAAGGTGCCTCAAAGTTTGCATGAGCAGACGCATAAGTGGGATGCTCATGCTTAGGATGGCGTCGTCTGCGCTTACCAGCCGTGTGCATTCCTCAAAACACTGAAGGACTTCACAGAGGTCTTTCAGCTTCGACCACTGCACACCTGTCAACTCTATGTCTGCTCTCAAAGTGCCTGGCCGTGTATCCTCCCACAAATGCATTATGGCCTGCCTCTGTTCGCACAGCCGCTCAACCATGTGCAGGGTGGAGTTCCACCTTGTTGCAATGTCGATAATGAGGCGGTGGTTGGGAAGGTGGAGCAATCGCCGCAGCTTCTGCATACGAATGGAGTGTACAGGCGACCGGCGGATGTGCGCGCACAGTCTTCGCCCATTCTGGAGCAGCTCTGTTAACTCCGGATAATTGTTGAGGAAGCACTGCACCACCAGGTTCAAGGTGTGAGCCAAGCAAGGTATGTGTCTGAGTTTTGAAAGGGCTATGGCTGCCACAAAATTACGGCCGTTATCACTAACTACCTTGCCTGCCTCAAGATGTATACTGCCCAGCCATGACTCAGTTTGTCGCTGAAAGTACTCGGCCAGCACCTCCGCGGTGTGTCTGTCGCCCAAACACATCATCTGCAACACAGCCTGCTGACGCTTTCCACTAGCTGCTCGATAGGGGGACACCTCGTGTGCAACAGTGGCAGCTGCAGATGGAGTGCTCGTACGACTGAGCTCTGTGGACGAGCTTTCGCTTCTGGAGGAGGAGGAGGAAGTTCGAACGCCTACAGCCAACTGTTTCCTATACCGTGGGCTAGGCAGCACTGTCCCACCACCGCTGTCCCCTGTGGACCCTGCATCCACCACATTAACCCAGTGCGCAGTGATGGACACGTAACGGCCCTGGCCATGCCGACTGGACCATGCATCTGTTGTGAGGTGCACCTTTCCACTCACTGACTGCTTGAGTGCATGGACAATGCGGTCTTCACATGATGGTGGAGGGCTGGGAAGGCTTTGCGAGAGAAGAAGTGGCGACTGGGTAGGTCATAGCGTGGTACTGCATAGGCCATGAGTTCACGGAAAGCTGCGCTTTCCACCAACCGATAGGGCATCATCTCTAACGAGATTAGTTTGGCAATGTGGGCGTTCAAACCCAGTGTACACGGATGAGAGACTGAGTACTTTCTTGACCTACTCATAGTCTCTGGGAGGGTGAGCTGAACTTGAGAGCTGCATATGGTGGAACTAGCGGTGGACAAGGCGGACTGAGAGAGGGTTGATGATGGTGATGGAGTTCGTGTTCTTTCTGATGGCCTAGATTCAGTCTTTCGTTGATATAACAGTGGGATTCCCTGACTGCTGTGGCCTTGCAACGACACCTCAACATTTGCTGCTGTGCTAACCGGTGGGCTTACAGTGGGGGAAACAATGTAGCGTTGCTGACTACCTTCTTTGTGATCAGTTGCACATGTGGTACTTGAGGTTTGGTGTTGTGTCCACGCTTGCAAGTGCATGCTGGTTAAATGTCTAAGCATGCAACTGGTATTCAAATTTTTCAGATTTTTCCCTCGGCTAAAGGTCTTTGCGCACTTCTTCCAGATAACCTTGGCCTGATCATGAGGATTTTGTTCAAAAAAGGGCCACACTGCACTCTTCCTACTTTGGAAGACATTTTGCGGCCTAGCACGCTGTGCTATTTTGACCGTCTGGACAAGCTGTCCAGCAACTCTTTTGATTTTTGGAACCTGTCTTTGGAGTGCTCCGGGCCTGCCAGATAACAGCTGTTGCGAGGTTGATGTCTGCTGTGGATGCTCCTCCTCCTCATCTGAGCTATTGGAGCTATTGGAAGCAGCACCCTCTTCCCCCAATGGATGCCAATCTGGGTCAACAACTGGGTCATCCATCACCTCCTCTTCAATGTCATGTGCACCTTCCTCTGTGTCACCGTGTATGGTGGTATAGTATGCGGGAAGGGGCACCTGAGTCTCATCAGGGTCAGAATCTGGCTCATTACACTGCGAGGACAATGTAGTGCTCTGAGTGAATGTACCAGCAGAATCATCTATCAGTGGCTGTGCATCAGTGCACTCCATGTCAGATTCATCTTGGCCTGGGTAATTCACTATTTCACTTGATAACCCAGGCATGGTATGTGAAAACAGCTCCATGGAGTAATCAGTTGTATGGCCTGCGTCATCCTTCAATCTTGGTTGGGGTGAAGGACACAAGGAAAGGTGTGGTTCATGAACATGAGCCTCCAATGATGACTCAGTGCTTTTATTTTTTACAACTTCAGAAGAGGAGGCGATAGAGCTGGAGGTTGAGTCAGCAATGTAAGCCAAAACTTTTTCCTGAAGCTCTGGCTTTAAAAGCGGTTGGCCAACTCCTAGAAAACTAAGCCTTCGAGGCCTTGTGGAGCCAGACGATGACGCAGGCTCAACACCTCCTGCATTCGGTCCTATTTTGCTTTTGCCACTACCATCAAATACACCACCAACACCATCATTACCAGCTGGCAACCCCAGCCCAATTCCACGGCCTGTTCCACCAGCCTTCCTCATTTTTGGTAAAAATGTACACAAAATCCCACAAACTATATAGTAATGTAAAACAAGGTACAAGGTGTATATAGGACAGGGGAGATGTAGAATTTCTGAACACACTTGTGGACACTGTTGGATTGTGTGAGGCCCAGTAAATATCACACCGCTATGTCACAGTCTCAATGTCGCAGGTGTGAAAAATGTCACTATAGGACAGGGGAGATGTAGAATTTCTGAACACACTTGTGGACACTGTTGGATTGTGTGAGGCCCTGTGAATATCACACCGCTATGTCACAGTCTCAATGTCGCAGGTCTGAAAAATGTTACTATAGGACAGGGGAGATGTAGAATTTCTGAACACACTTGTGGACACTGTTGGATTGTGTGAGGCCCAGTGAATATCACACCGCTATGTCACAGTCTCAATGTCGCAGGTGTGAAAAATGTTACTATAGGACAGGGGAGATGTAGAATTTCTGAACACACTTGTGGACACTGTTGGATTGTGTGAGGCCCTGTGAATATCACACCACTATGTCACAGTCTCAATGTCGCAGGTGTGAAAAATGTCACTATAGGACAGGGGAGATGTAGAATTTCTGAACACACTTGTGGACACTGTTGGATTGTGTGAGGCCCTGTGAATATCACACCGCTATGTCACAGTCTCAATGTCGCAGGTGTGAAAAATGTCACTATAGGACAGGGGAGATGGAGAATTTCTGAACACACTTGTGGACACTGTTGGATTGTGTGAGGCCCTGTGAATATCACACCGCTATGTCACAGTCTCAATGTCGCAGGTGTGAAAAATGTCACTATAGGACAGGGGAGATGTAGAATTTCTGAACACACTTGTGGACACTGTTGGCTTGTGTGAGGCCCTGTGAATATCACACCGCTATGTCACAGTCTCAATGTCGCAGGTGTGAAAAATGTCACTATAGGACAGGGGAGATGTAGAATTTCTGAACACACTTGTGGACACTGTTGGATTGTGTGAGGCCCAGTGAATATCACACTGCTATGTCACAGTCTCAATGTCGCAGGTGTGAAATATGTCACTATAGGACAGGGGAGATGTAGAATTTCTGAACACACTTTTGGACACTGTTGGATTGTGTGAGGCCCTGTGAATATCACACCGCTATGTCACAGTCTCAATGTCGCAGGTGTGAAAAATGTCACTATAGGACAGGGGAGATGTAGAATTTCTGAACACACTTGTGGACACTGTTGGCTTGTGTGAGGCTCTGTGAATATCACACCGCTATGTCACAGTCTCAATGTCGCAGGTCTGAAAAATGTTACTATAGGACAGGGGAGATGTAGAATTTCTGAACACACTTGTGGACACTGTTGGATTGTGTGAGGCCCAGTGAATATCACACCGCTATGTCACAGTCTCAATGTCGCAGGTGTGAAAAATGTTACTATAGGACAGGGGAGATGTAGAATTTCTGAACACACTTGTGGACACTGTTGGATTGTGTGAGGCCCTGTGAATATCACACCACTATGTCACAGTCTCAATGTCGCAGGTGTGAAAAATGTCACTATAGGACAGGGGAGATGTAGAATTTCTGAACACACTTGTGGACACTGTTGGATTGTGTGAGGCCCTGTGAATATCACACCGCTATGTCACAGTCTCAATGTCGCAGGTGTGAAAAATGTCACTATAGGACAGGGGAGATGGAGAATTTCTGAACACACTTGTGGACACTGTTGGATTGTGTGAGGCCCTGTGAATATCACACCGATATGTCACAGTCTCAATGTCGCAGGTGTGAAAAATGTCACTATAGGACAGGGGAGATGTAGAATTTCTGAACACACTTGTGGACACTGTTGGCTTGTGTGAGGCCCTGTGAATATCACACCGCTATGTCACAGTCTCAATGTCGCAGGTGTGAAAAATGTCACTATAGGACAGGGGAGATGTAGAATTTCTGAACACACTTGTGGACACTGTTGGATTGTGTGAGGCCCAGTGAATATCACACTGCTATGTCACAGTCTCAATGTCGCAGGTGTGAAAAATGTCACTATAGGACAGGGGAGATGTAGAATTTCTGAACACACTTTTGGACACTGTTGGATTGTGTGAGGCCCTGTGAATATTACACCGCTATGTCACAGTCTCAATGTCGCAGGTGTGAAAAATGTCACTATAGGACAGGGGAGATGTAGAATTTCTGAACACACTTGTGGACACTGTTGGCTTGTGTGAGGCTCTGTGAATATCACACCGCTATGTCACAGTCTCAATGTCGCAGGTGTGAAAAATGTCACTATAGGACAGGGGAGATGTAGAATTTCTGAACACACTTCTGGACACTGTTGGATTGTGTGAGGCCCAGTAAATATCACACCGCTATGTCACAGTCTCAATGTCGCAGGTGTGAAAAATGTCACTATAGGACAGGGGAGATGTAGAATTTCTGAACACACTTGTGGAAACTGTTGGATTGTGTGAGGCCCCGTTAATATCACACCGCTATGTCACAGTCTCAATGTCGCAGGTGTGAAAAATGTCACTAGAGGACAGGGGAGATGTAGAATTTCTGAACACACTTGTGGACATTGTTGGATTGTGTGAGGCCCCGTCAATATCACACCGCTATGTCACAGTCTCAATGTCGCAGGTGTGAAAAATGTCACTATAGGACAGGGGAGATGTAGAATTTCTGAACACACTTGTGGACACTGTTGGATTGTGTGAGGCCCAGTGAATATCACACCGCTATGTCACAGGCAGAAATTGGCTAGTGTATGACAAACTACAAGGTGTATATAGAATTGGGCAGAATAGGAATCTCCCTAGAGTGTAGGTCTGTAAGAACGGAACAAGTCCTTGACTTATCCTTACAGTCACACAGATAGCTTCACTGTGACCGTGATAACAGCCGTTACACGGTACTGAGAGTGGAGCGTGCACGTACACCGCTGTCCGGTGTCCGTAAAATTGTCAAGCTCCGTGTTTTTTAAGTATACGGACTGACACACGCTGTCTCTCTATAGTTTTGAATGTGATCAATCAGCAAATATACTTAACTGTTTGAAAAGCAGACAAAACTAGAAGGTGTAGGTCTGTAAGAACGGAACATGTCCTCGACTTATTCTTACAGAATGACACACAGATAGCTTCGCTGTGGCCGTGATAACAGCCGTTACACGGTACTGAGAGAGGAGCGTGCACGCACACCGCTGTCCGGTGTCCGTAAAATTGTCAAACTCCGTGTTTTTTAAGTATACGGACTGACACACGCTGTCTCTCTATAGTTTTGAATGTGATCAATCAGCAAATATACTTAACTGTTTGAAAAGCAGACAAAACTAGAAGGTGTAGGTCTGTAAGAACGGAACATGTCCTCGACTTATTCTTACAGAGTGATACACAGATAGCTTCACTGTGGCTGTGATAACAGCCGTTACATGGTACTGAGAGAGGAGCGTGCACGTACAACGCTGTCCGCTGTCCGTAAAATTGTCAAGCTCCGTGTTTTTTAAGTATACGGACTGACACACGCTGTCTCTCTATAGTTTTGAATGTGATCAAACCAGCAAATATACTTAACTGTTTGAAAAGCAGACAAAACTAGAAGGTGTAGGTCTGTAAGAACGGAACATGTCCTCGACTTATTCTTACAGAGTGACACACAGATAGCTTCACTGTGGCCGTGATAACAGCCGTTACACGGTACTGTGTGAGGAGCGTACACCGCTGTATGGTGTGAAAAAATGCACGCTCAGTACCTCACCAGGACAAAAAAATAATTTGGATTGCTTTTAAAAAAGCAGTTTGCAGAGCAGTGGGAAAACAGCAATGCAGCTATCAGGAAGCCTTATAAGGCAGCCTAACAACCAACACAGCTGATACAGCACAATATAGCCTTCACTTGCACTGCACACACAGTGACTGTTGCGTTGTACAGGCAAAATCGCTAGCAGCAGAAGCAGTTTTTGGTGTCTTCTTCCCTGCCTAACGCTCTCCCTACAGAATCAGCAGCAGCAGCAGCTCTCCCTATTCTGAGATCAGCATGAGTAACATGGCGGTCAGCGTGCACGCCCTTTTATACCCCCTGTGACGCCCCCCCAAAGCAAGCCAATGACTTGCATGCCCTTCTCAAAGATGGTGGTGACCCCTGCCTATATCATCATGTTGCCCACAGTGTCCGTGGATCCTGATTGGCTGAAAAAGGGCGGAAAACAAACTATTGAAACGTGACTTTGGCGCTAAAGTCGCCGAGCTCGTGGCCGACCTCACCCTAGGGTCGGGTTTCGTTTCATGAAACCCGACTTTACCAAAAGTCGGCGACTTTTGAAATTTTTCGACCCGTTTCGCTCAACTCTAGTGTCAGGGGATTGTTCTGGGATCTATGGATTTCTTCCAGAAGATCCAAAGACACAGCCAAAATAACAATCCCGTTAGCTAATATTGGAGTCGGTTCAGAGTCCTCGACCTGTGAGGGGCAAAAACTTCGAGAAAGGGCATCAACCCTTACATTCTTAGTACCTAGTTGGAAAGTGATCACAAAATCAAATCTAGAGAAGAACAAGGCCCACCTTGCCTGTCTAGGATTCAGTCTTTTTGCTGACTCCAAGTAGGTCAGGTTCTTGTGGTAATTACGGTGATCTTATGTTTGGCACCTTTGAGGAAGTGGTGCCATTCCTCGAAGGCCCATTTGATTGCCAATAATTCCCGAATACCTATATAATAATTCCTCTCTGTGGAAGATAATTTTCGGGAAAAGAAGGCACATGGACGAAGAAGAGTGAGGGATGCAGTACCTTGCGATAGCACTGCTCCTACTCCAACTTCAGAGGCATCTACCTCTACAATAAAGGGGCGGTACAGATCAGGCTGAACAAATATCAGGTTAGAGGAGAAACATTCCTTTAATACAGAAAATGCATGAAGTGCTTCAGGCTTCCAGTTAACCACATCCGCCCTTTTCCGAGTCAAATCAGTGAGTGATTTGGCTATCTCAGAAAAACCTTTAATGAATTTACGATAATAGTTGGTGAAACCTAGAAATCGCTGCAGCGCCTTTAGAGACTTGGGTTGTACTCATTCCTTAATGGGTTGGATCTTAGCAGGATCCATGCGAAACCCTTTAGCTGACACAATGTATCCCAGAAACTGTACCTCCTCAGCCATGAAAACACATTTCTCTAATTTGGGGAATAAAGAATGCTCTCTAAGTCTCTGGAGGACAGAACTGACATGTTGGATGTGCCTCATAAGGTCAGCAGAATAAATCAGGATGTCATCCAAATAAATGACTACATATACTCCACAGATGTCTCTGAAGATATCGTTCACAAAATTCTGAAACACTGCAGGTGCCTTACTGAGCCCAAACAGCATTACGAGGTACTCACAGTGGCCAAGGGATGTGTTAAACGCGGTCTTCCACTCATCTCCCTTTCTTATACGAACAAGATTATATGCCCCTCGGAGGTCAAGCTTAGTAAACCAACGGGCTCCCAACAGCTGATTAAAAGATCAGGTATGAGTAGAAGCGGATACTGGTTTTTCACAGTGATTGCGTTTAACTCACGGTAATCAATGCAAGGTCTGAGACCACCATCTTTCTTTTCCACAAAAAAGAACCCGGCCCCAACTGGTGAGGTGGATGGTCTAAGAAATCCTTTTCGTAAACTGTCTGCTAAGTAGTCTTTCATGGCCTGACGCTCTGGACCAGAAAGATTAAATATTCTCCCCTTTGGGAGACGAGAATCCAATATCAAGTCTATGGGGCAATCGTACCCTCTGTGAGGGGGTAATTTCTCTGATTCTAATATAGAAAAGACATCCTCATAATCCCTGAAAGCATAAGGTACAAAGGGAGGTTTGACTTTAACTTGGTTCACTGGTAGCGATATACAGTTGTCCTGACACTCTGGGCTCCAGCGCACGGTATCACCCAAGTGCCAGTCAATGACTAGATTATGTTTGCGTAACCATGGTATACCCAGAATAACTGTGGATAATAAATTATCGATAACAAAAAATGACACATGTTCAGCATGTAATGATCCCACTGACATTGATACTTCCTCAGTGACAAACTCCACTCCACCCTGGACAATAGATGTGCCATTAATCGCAGTGGTTTTAATGGGGGCATTAAGCCTTAGTAGTGGTACGTCAAGAATCCTTGCTACCAGGAAATCTATGAAGTTCCCTTCAGAACCACTATGTTAAGGGCTGGTGGAACGCGCCCAATAATAAAGATGGTAATAGGATTTGAGGTGCGTTCGCAGCCATGGGTCCACTGTGCAGAGGTGGTAACCTGCAGCTAAGCAATGCGGAGAGATTAAAAGTATGAGAAAGCCAGACACCAGCGGGTAACCCCTGACCCGGTGCTTGCAGAGGCGGACTCTGTTACTCCATGGAGTCCACACCACCCGGCGTGTAAGTGAGACCTGTTAACGTCACAGGTCACTGCTATATGTAGCACCGCTGTTAATGCACAGAGTCGCACAACTGCTGAACATAGATGCCGGAGCCTGTTTAGCTCACAGAGCCTGGCCAAAAGAACGCACAGTGTACGGCCACAGAACTCTACCCCAAGGACACGGGGTTAGAGTCCTTCTAGGCCCACTGAGCGCGCGGCGTCGCTACCGCGAGCACCCCTATAGATGCTGGCTATGAAGTGGAGCAAGTGCAATGAGGCATGCCGAGTCCCTGGTGAGGACTGATGCCTGACTCAACCTCTGTCCTTCCTACACCTAAGCCTGGGCGCTAGCAGGCTAGGCTGCCCAACACATGCATACCAAGGGTAGGGGTTTCTTAATGAGTCATTCACCAGAGACATTCATACGTGCACACATCACTCACTCAACATAGTCCTTAAATACAGTCTTATCCTAGCGCATGGCCGAGCGGCCATGCGAACCTTTTATAGCCGCGAGCGTCTGGGACCTTCCTGGCTTCTCGGATGGGCCAATCCGAACAGGAGCAGGACCTGAGCACGTGTCCTTCGATCTCCAATGGGAGATCACTCCACGGGCATGCTCAGTGGCCCAACATGTGGACGTAGTCCCTGGAGAATCTCGCTGCTGAGCAGCATGTTTTGCCATACATGTGCCAGAGGTGGCAGCAGCAAGCAACCCCACGGAGCTGGTCTGGGCAGAGCGCCTGGACCGAGGAGTTTGCTGAGCAACCTCCTCTGCGGCTGGAGAGGAATGGGATACCGCTGGGAGTAAGGCTCAGGATTCTCGCTGTGCAGTGACAGAAATCCGACGCCTAACAACTATTCTGGGGATAACAAGGTAGCTTTCTTGTGTTTCCGTGAGGAGCCACGAAGATAAGACAAGAAATCCGGAGGAGGGAGTCCACCGTTTCTAGGAGCATCACTGGACCTGCACACAAGGAAAAGACCAAGTTGCACAGAGCTTCCAGGAAGAAGTGCGCACCATCTTGCAAAGCTGCAGGCTCCTGGGAATGGACTGAGATACCAACGCTACTGTGAGTGTTAGGCTGGAGTCACACTAACCTGCGTAAAATACGGTCAGTATTTTACATGCGTAATACGGATGACAGACCCCTAAACAGTGCTCCGTATGTCATCCGTAATCAAGGTGTGGTCGCGTATTTTGCGCATGTCAGCATCCGTATGTAATCCGTATGGCATCCGTATGGTGAGATTTTCTCGCAGGCTTGCAAAATGGACATATAATGGAGCCCTATGACAGTTTTAATAAAGAAATGAAAGAATAGATATAGACACATAGAATGCATATATATATATATATATATATATATATATACAGTGGGGAAAAAAAGTATTTAGTCAGTCAGCAATAGTGCAAGTTCCACCACTTAAAAAGATGAGAGGCATCTGTAATTTACATCATAGGTAGACCTCAACTATGGGAGACAAACTGAGAAAAAAAAATCCAGAAAATCACATTGTCTGTTTTTTTTTCATTTTATTTGCATATTATGGTGGAAAATAAGTATTTGGTCAGAAACAAAATTTCATCTCAATACTTTGTGATATATCCTTTGTTGGCAATGACAGAGGTCAAACGTTTTCTGTAAGTCTTCACAAGGTTGCCACACACTGTTGTTGGTATGTTGGCCCATTCCTCCATGCAGATCTCCTCTAGAGCAGTGATGTTTTTGGCTTTTCGCTTGGCAACACGGACTTTCAACTCCCTCCAAAGGTTTTCTATAGGGTTGAGATCTGGAGACTGGCTAGGCCACTCCAGGACCTTGAAATGCTTCTTACGAAGCCACTCCTTCGTTGCCCTGGCGGTGTGCTTTGGATCATTGTCATGTTGAAAGACCCAGCCACGTTTCATCTTCAATGCCCTTGCTGATGGAAGTACGTTTGCACTCAAAATCTCACGATACATGGCCCCATTCATTCTTTCATGTACCCGGATCAGTCGTCCTGGCCCCTTTGCAGAGAAACAGCCCCAAAGCATGATGTTTCCACCACCATGCTTTACAGTAGGTATGGTGTTTGATGGATGCAACTCAGTATTCTTTTTCCTCCAAACACGACAAGTTGCGTATCTACCAAACAGTTCCAGTTTGGTTTCATCAGACCATAGGACATTCTCCCAAAACTCCTCTGGATCATCCAAATGCTCTCTAGCAAACTTCATATGGGCCCGGACATGTACAGGCTTAAGCAGTGGGACACGTCTGGCACTGCAGGATCTGAGTCCATGGTGGCGTAGTGTGTTACTTATGGTAGGCCTTGTTACATTGGTCCCAGCTCTCTGCAGTTCATTCACTAGGTCTCCCCGCGTGGTTCTGGGATTTTTGCTCACCGTTCTTGTGATCATTCTGACCCCACGGGGTGGGATTTTGCGTGGAGCACCAGATTGAGGGAGATTATCAGTGGTCTTGTATGTCTTCCATTTTCTAATTATTGCTCCCACAGTTGATTTCTTCACTCCAAGCTGGTTGGCTATTGCAGATTCAGTCTTCCCAGCCTGGTGCAGGGCTACAATTTTGTTTCTGGTGTCCTTTGACAGCTCTTTGGTCTTCACCATAGTGGAGTTTGGAGTCAGACTGTTTGAGGGTGTGCACAGGTGTCTTTTTATACTGATAACAAGTTTAAACAGGTGCCATTACTACAGGTAATGAGTGGAGGAAAGAGGAGACTCTTGAAGAAGTTACAGGTCTGTGAGAGCCAGAAATCTTGATTGCTTGTTTCTGACCAAATACTTATTTTCCACCATAATATGCAAATAAAATGAAAAAAAAACAGACAATGTGATTTTCTGGATTTTTTTTTCTCAGTTTGTCTCCCATAGTTGAGGTCTACCTATGATGTAAATTACAGATGCCTCTCATCTTTTTAAGTGGTGGAACTTGCACTATTGCTGACTGACTAAATACTTTTTTTCCCCACTGTATATATATATATATATGTATTCTATGTGTCTATATCTATTCTTTCATTTCTTTATTAAAACAGTCAGTGTGAGTTTACTGTATCGTGCACTGAATTGCCGGCTTTGCTAAAAGACACCGGGTGCGTACTTCTCGCAAGTCACATGTGTGCTCCGTGTGTAATCCGTATTTTTTGCGCACCCATAGACTTGCATTGGCGTACTACGGCCGTAGTACGCTGACAATCGCAGCATGCTGCGAGTGGCACGGAGCGTAGGATACTGAGGAGAAATATACGCCTGGTGCGAGTGAACCCATAGAGAACCATTGGTCCGTGTCTAATGCGTGCTTTTTGCGCCTCTCACGCACCCGTATTCCTCGCCAGTGTGACTCCGGCCTTAGGCTCTTCTATGCACAAGTTAGGGTTTAGGATAGGCTGCAATAGATAGAGCACGGCAGCCATGTGGCCTGGTTAGCAAAGGCCAGATAGGTTATAGTTACTGTGGAATCATACATGACTTTACTGTGTTGTCTTGCCAGTTGGATAGATAGACTGAGCTGTTATATTTGGTGCTCCGTGCTGTTTGACTGCCCGAGCTGTTATAGTTGGTGCTCCGTGCTGTTTGACTGCCCAGCTAAATATTATTATCCTTGTAAATTGTCTGTTTCCATAGAATATGCCTGTTTCTGCATTTTCCTAAACACTGCATTCCTTGTCTGTAAATAAATTAACCCTTTGTTTCTTGCACCTCATCTTGTGTACCGTAGTCTCCCTGTATTGTGTTGGACCACCCGGCCATCGCTTCACCTCCAGCACTGGAGACCCTGCACACAGCTCTCCTTGTGGACCTGCTGCCAGCCTCCTCCACAGCTTCTGCATCTCCTAGAAGGAGCCTGGCCACGCTGCATATGACTGCTACAAAGCTTGTTTGGATGTTAAGTTTTTCTCCAGCAGCAATTTGTCTGTTCTTTGGTATGGCACGCTCAGTGAAGTGAATGCACGAGGAAGAGACCCCCTTTTCTCCTTACCTCCCCCCAGCACATTCTCCTGCTACTAACGTGACTTCACTGTCCTTTGATTGGCTTCAGCACACGCAGATGAGGAGCTTTGTCTGAGTTGAAGAGAAGTAAAGATTTTAGTCTGGAATCAGTAGTCAAGGGTGTTTAGTGTGCTGCAGAACAGTGCGAGGGGAAGAGGCGCTCACAGGGGGGAACAAGACTGCAGAATCAGCAAGCCCTCTGCACTCCGTGGATACAGTGACACACACACACCAGCCTCTCCACGGTGATCAGCTTCCTCTCTCTGGCACAGTATCAGCGCTGAATGATGATCTCATCCAGCTGCTGCTGTGTGAGAGACAGGAAGCGGGGCAGGGAGCAGGACGGATCGCTGTAGCTCCGCTGCCATTTTCTCTTGCAGGCAGCAGAGCTGCAGGGACCTCTCCATTCCTGCCCACCGCACATGAGGGCAATCTGGCCAGGGACCTCCCGGAGCCTCGGGCTGGATAAACTGGCCAGACTGCCCTCATTATTAGCTGTCCTGCAGGGGCCCCCCTCCACCTCTGGGCCTCTGTGTAGCCGCATAGGCTGCACATGCGGTATGTCCGCCCATGGTTCCAAAGCTTGAGCTTCATTTTAAATTATATTGCATGTTCTATTCCATATTCCACGTGGAACGTCGTACATATATAAGAGAAAAAGGGCTAATATCTGGAGCAATGATCTAGAGCAGTCTTACCCTAATTAGTAGACATGTATACAGTGAATGTTATACAACGTAGATGCTACTAAGTACACATTGAAGAATATTAAGGGAAATTGCTGGTTGTACATTCATATAATATTTATATTTTACTAAATACAGGTATATGAGTACGGTATCTAGTGCAATGAAGCAACCACCATGCAGTAGAAGGTTGGGAAAGGTGGACTGCAGAGCAGCTATTATGAAACTCTGGAAAAGTCCTCATTAATAATAAATAATACCATTTTGCTCAGCTGTTTAGTAACTATTTTAAAGCATGAAGTCAGTAAGAACACAATGTTACTGATGGAATCTGACTTGCAGTATGATTGCAGTAATTTTCCTGTGTGATGTGACCCCTTCCACTGCAAATTACGGTATGTCCTTCTATTGGCAGCTATCAAGCACATGATATCTCTTCCTGGCTCAGTGATTTCAGAGTTTAGACTACACAAAAATCTAATCTTCCTGGTCTCAGACAATAACTCGAAATGCCCAAGGAGAGAACCTTGCCAGTTCCACCCATGAAGAGTACAGGGTATAAAGGCTCTACCATCAAGTAGACAGGACATGGAAGCTCTTATTCTTCTTCTTCCTTTCCAATGCTGAGGCAGAAAACCGAAGACATAACAGAAATTTCATTGATCTAGGACACCTTGAGACCGGTATCATAATCATTTATTGAGGGTAGCCTCATATAAGGAGTGATTCCTAAAGAACACTTCAAGACTACAAGTACAAAGCGATACTTTCCTGAACGTACAGTGACAAATTACCTTTCTTGAAGGAAAAGTGGCAATTTGTAACCTCTTGTCCCAACATTTCCCTTTTTTGTGACTGGTCAATAGATTAATAACATATAGTATTGCTGCAGAAAGTTTGTGTAACTAGTCCCATCAGAAACACAACTTGTTTGCGGTTTTATAATTTGTCCTCTTTGTCCATGACTGATGCTTCCACCATTCTGACAGGTGCTGAAGTCTTGCATGTTCGCTGTCCGTTCCCGGCCCTGCTTAGTATTCTTTCAGCTGTACAAAGCGACCTTACTCACATGCGCTGAATATCAGTGAGGCAATTGCCCACAGTTGGGAGATACAGTGCCTTGCAAAAATATTCACTCCCCCTGGAACTTTTCAACCTTTTCCCACATATCATGCTTCAAACATAAAGATACCAAATGTAAATTTTTGGTGAAGAATCAACAACAAGTGGGACACAATTGTGAAGTTGAAAGAAATGTATTGGTTATTTTACATTTTTGTGCAAACAAAAAAAATGAAAAGTGGGGCGTGCAAACTCACTCCAGAAGTTCATTGTGGATCTCTGAATGATGCAATGTTGTCCTAAATGACTAATGATGATAAATATAATCCACCTATTTGTAATCAATGTACCTGCTCTGTGATAGTCTCAGGATTCAGCTTGAAGCACAGAGAGCATCATGAAGTCCAAGGAACACAACAGGCAGGTCCGTGATACTGTTGTGGAGAAGTTTAAAGCCGGATTGGCAACCCTGTCATGGGCAGCCCATTCTCCAGACCTGAACCCCATTGAAAACTTCTGGAATGTAATCAAGAGGATGATGGAGAGTCACAAGCCATCAAACAAAAAAGAACTGCTTAAATTTTTGTGCTACAAGCAGTGTGAAAGACTGATGGCAAGCATGCCAAGACATATGTAAGGCTACTTTTACACTTGCGATTTTTGCTGCGCGTTTTTTGCGCACACAAACGCATCAAAAAAACGCATCATGCGTTTGTGTGCATTTTTTTGCCGGTTTTGGTGCATTTTTTTAAAAACGCATGCTTTTTTTGCGCATACGTGCGCATTACAATGCGCACGTATGCGCACCCATAGACTATAATGGGTGTTTTGCTGTAAAAAAACGCATTGCGTCGGACGCACAAAAAATGCAACAGGATGTATTTTGTGCGCCCGAGCGCACACTACAAAAAAGCGCATGCACATACGTACAAACGCATGTGTATGCGCACCCATGTTAAAGTATAGGGAAAAAACGCATGCTTTTTTTGCGCTAAAAAACTGTGCAAAAAAACGCAAGTGTGAAACCAGCCTAAGCTGTTTTTAAAAATCATAGTTATTCCACAAAATATTAATTTCTGAACTCTTCCTGAGTTAAAACATAAGTATTGTTATGTCTAAATGATTATGACCTTGTTTTCTTTGCATTATTTGAGGTCTGAAAGCACTGGGCTTTTTTTTCAATTTTTGGCCATTTCTCCTTTTCAGAAAAAAAATCTAAATTTATTTCTTGGAAACTTGTGAATGATAAGTTTTCTTGTCACCTATTATCTGGAGCCGGTGAGCTCTATTCATCATGAGATGGGTGGGAACGCAATAAATCAGGCAATTTAATGCTTTATTCAGCTCAGAAGTTAAATTTTATTATATCTTTGAATTATTGCTATGGATCACAATCTAATTATTGATATTGTTGTGGCTGAAAATCTAAACTCAATATCCATATGTTTTTATAGTGTGGGAGGAAACCGGAGAACCCGGAGGAAACCCACGCAAGCACGGGGAGAACATACAAACTCCTTACAGATGTTGTCCTTGGGACTGGAGCCCAGGACCCCAAGGCTGCAGTGCTAACCACTGAGCCGCCGTGCTGCCCCAAACTAAAATCAGACAAGTTGTTTCTATTACAGCAGATTCATCCATCGCTTTTCAGCCTTGTACTGTGTGTAGCGTGGAGAGTTGTCTGCCTTGGCTCTTCACCCTGAGTTGCTCTTGTTGGTGTAACATCCTTTCGTGGTGCCAGTTGATGTCATCGGCCTCCACACCAGGGGCAATACCATTTATTCTTGGCTACTTTTCTAAAAGGCCCGAATCTACAAAGATAGAAGGAATATTGGTTAACAGACTGGCATGAATGTTGGTTAGTACCATGGATTGTATGAAAAAGAACAAAGTGTAACCAATATATGAAGAACTGTCTGTAAAGGACAAAATATAATATGTAGCATCCTTAACCCTACAGCTTCCAGATGTCAGTCTACTCTGATAGCACTAAAATATAAAAGCATAATACCAACAGAACCGCACTGGTGTCATTCCCCACTGATTGTGCTTCATGAGGTATTGAGTCATGAGATTTACTTACTTGTTATCCATAAAGTACATCGATAGTAGAAGTTATTTCATGATCTATAATAGTTCCTTTTCTTCACCTCTGGCAGCTCAGCATGGATAGAAGTGACATTTTTTGCATAAGCCTGCCATAACGGTCCATGATTGACTATCTCTGCATTGATTAACCAGCAGGCAGCATGGCACATCTCGTGTGCAAGTGTGGATCGTAATCGCTCTGAAAATAAAATAATTTATACAGGCATGAGATGACCTAAGTATAACCTGTTTGGATATTTTTGCTTTACATATCAGGACATATTTTTTTATTATGTGGTCATTAGAAGGTCTTCAAGTTAGGGAAATACTGGCGTGATGGGAGCAATTACAGTCACTAGCGCACAAAGCGGTAGCTGTAAAAATGCTCTAAAACTGACTGAGAGCCACACTGAACTGTGCAATGTCGAGCTGGCTGTCAGTCAGTGCCGGGGAGTGCTTACAGTCACCACTCTCAGTGACCGGTGACTCTAATTGCTTGGGCCACAACTGCATCACTGAAAGCCGGCAGCTCCTGGATAAAGTTTATTTTCTCCCGGGTGCTGCGCTTTCAGTACTACGGCTGGTCACCTTCATAACGCTAGTAACCTGCACATTAACCCTATATCTGCAGGTTAAGGGCATTATTGACCAGACAGGCTTCCTTTAGGCCCATATTATTAACAGCACATGGCTGCTACTGCCCTGTTAATTCCTATGAAAGCAGCAAAGGTGTACTTAATTTTTCACACATTGCTTTTCCATGTTGGCCTAGTTTTTGTCAAATAGGTAATGACACAGTGACATTTATCATGAATTGTAGTTTCCCGAGGTTGTATTTAGCTAATTTTAAGACATTCTAAGGACCAAATGCTTTTCTAATTTTGTCCTGATATGTAAATCCATAGAATTCAAAGAGGGTGTACTTAGTTCTTCTCATGATTAAATATACGAATATTCAAGATGTATTACAACCCAGGGAGCAGCTTGTTCCCATGAATACACGTTATCGTATAAAGCTGCTGGAAGTGATGAGAAACTTACCGACAGAAGTTACGACATTATCTGAAAGTTCTATCCTGCAGCACCGTTGTCTTCTCCTTCTCAAGGTATAGGTGATACCGACTACTGGGGGAGGCATCTCTACCCACAGAATTTCCATTTCCTTAGGAAGCTAAAAAGAGGAAACAAATTCCATTAATCTGTAAACTTTTCGATCCCAATCTAACAAAGTACCCACCGCTGATCTGTACTGTATGTTACTGGTCTCCGTCTATGGGGCAAGTTGTGAGAGCAACAACAGAAATAACCTGATTATAAAATGTCCAAATGTCAACTAGATGGTTTCATTAATAAATGTAGAAATCTGAATGTCAAGCTAAAGTTTGAGAATCTCTGTGTCTATGGCGATCGTGTAAGGTTTCCACTCATTCAATAGATAAGATGACGACTTTCCTGGGATTTTCAATAGCCAAATTACCAAACAGTGACAAACGTGTTCGGGTGCTCTCCAGAAAGCTAAAGCTGCTTTTCTTCAAAATAATAGAGGGAGGAGGGAGAGGATGGATCTGTCATGTATAACCCAGATACTGATGATAGGATACCTGATTCCTGAAGATGGTTTTATTATACAGCCGATACAGACGTTTCGCTAGCTCTTCTTTATTCTCCTGGAACTTTGTCATGTAGATGGAACTGGGTGATACAATTTCTTCCAGGAAACAACCAGGGATTTTGCACATTGGCATACTGGGAAAAAATAGGAATCATCTATAAATTCACTGGGAACTTTTCTTACGTAGTTCATGGTTTTATATAGAGATATTTATGTACAAAACAACTCACCTCTCCTGTTTGTCTGGGCTCTCCTCAGTATTAGATGGTTCATTATCCTTATTATCACTAATAATAGTGATGCCGTGATCTGATCTGTGAAATAAATGTAACAAAATATGAGCCCACCGCTAATCACTAATCCCCATAAAGTATCTAGTAATGGAGAAAATGTATGTCTTACCTGGTAGTATTGTCAGAATCCTTATCTGAATTTGGTACTTTCTGATCTGCGGGAGCAAAAAATATAAATCTCTTTTTATAACAGTGTGTGAATGGGCAGCTCTAGCCGGCTGTAAAAAAGTTACCGCCGGTCACAGGTGTCGGCTGGTGAGAGTACTACACTCATCACCATATGACTGGTCTCGCTAATAGCAGCGAAAGCAGGCAAGGCTGATGAAAAGATTCACCATCCAGTGCCTGTGCAATAAATAAATGATATTTTTTTAAATGTCATGGGTTCCCCTGTTTTTTTGGTAACCAGTGAAGGTAAAGCTGACAGCTGCGTGGTGAGTGAGTGGACAGATAAGGGCTTATTCCAGAGCTCAGCAAGGTACATGGCCCCAGGATCTTCTCCTATAGAAGTAATCGGGGAGCAGGGATAGCTAGGTCGCCCCTAGCTTTAGAGACAGGGAAGGAGCCCCGAGCCGCGGGATATCAAACTACAGTCATGTGAAAGTCAGTGTGAGTGTGAATTGATTTATCTGTGATGCACTATGGTAACAGCAGCATCATTGCAGCATTTTTTTTGTTCGTCACACACTGAAACAAGGAGGGCAGGTGAATACCCCTGTTCTAATTTTCCTACTAAACAAAAATCCTTAAACTCGTGTCACACAGTGTTTCTCTTGGATTGTAAGATGGTCGCCACCCATTTTTTCGTAGCCAGATAGATTGAGGTCACTTGGACATTAGTAAGGTTGTGATATCATTGACAATCGCTGGGCTGTATTTTCTAGGCAATAAGAGGCTTTGTAGAATTGCAAATCACAGCTAATTTAATTGCAGTGAATACAATTTTGGGGATTAATTCGGGGAAGGTGGAGAATTCTAATTTCAAGTGATTCAGTCATCTCTACCTACCAGTAGACAGCAGATTCCACAAAACCTTTTCCTATAAAACTACTGGGTAATGCAATGTGGCCCCAATATAGCACTGCAGCCCATAGCAGACATAAGCTGGTTTCTAGAGTAGTGGACACACCACCCATGGTGACACCACCAGTAATGATGGTTGATGTATTTTTTAGTAATAGTTACCTGGCTTCAAGACGACAACTTCAGTAAGGTCTGCCTCCTTCTGCTTGCCTCGACATCTCCGGATCCCATACAAGAAACTGTGACACAGAGAAATATCTTTATGTAAACTGGTACAGAAGATAATATTCAGATTCCCACCAGAATATGCCCCTGCCCCACCACAGAGGGTACCAGTCCTAATATATCACACCATAATACAGCCCCAGGACGGGCAGCTACAGATTATATCACAGCCCTGTAGTATTGCCCATCTGCTGTAGTTACTGTGTCCACTGTAGGTCAAACACTCACTTATATAGCGCTAGTAATTTTACATGACTTTATAGACATCATCATTGCTGACCCCATTGGGGCTCATAATCTAAATGCCCTATCCTTATGTATTTGGAGTGTGGGATGAAAGTGGCGTACCGGGAGGAAACTCACACAAACACGGAGGAAACTCATACAAACTCTGGCAGATATTGTCCTTGGTGAGATTTGAACCCAGAACCCCAGTGGTACAAGGCTGCAGTGCTAACCACTGAGCCACCATGCTGATGTGCAAAATAGTAACTGTCCATATATATTGCTATCGTGCATTTTGGATACGTAATTTAAAATGTAATTAAAATACTATTTTAATGCAAGAGGTGATCTATTACCATCAGAATACTTTCATCCCTGTGTCAGATACAATTGTGTCTACTTGTAATATTCATTAATAGCTTAAAACGTCTGAGCCGACCTCCACAAATGTTGGCAGACTTCACTGTATTGTCTTTACCCTGAGAGGTGGCACCGTGCTGCCATTGTGACTTATATGCCATACTGCCAGAGACATACTGATAGGGAATTTAGATTGTGAGCCCATCGGGGACAGCGGCGAGAATGTGTGCAAACTGTAAAGCGCTGCGGAATATGTTAGCGCTATATAAAAATAAAGATTACTATTATTATTATTATATGACCTAAACTGTTAATGGAGACTGCAGAGCTCCATCATCCTATTTACTCATCAGCCGGCATGTGATGAAGCCATGTCCCATTATATCAAAGTGGATATCTGGGACTTAATAAAAAGAGGCAAGTAGTTGCTAACCAGTAGTCTCGCCCTGTCAACAAGGCATCACGTGACATCAGCAGAGTCCTGTGACCGCTATGTTCCAGTGGAGAATGGTGCTGGGCACAGCAGGCAGGTGGGCAGCAACGGGTTAGATCTTGGGAACATTTTTAAATAAAACATGGATGTCCCCTTTTTATTCTACAGGGGAAACATACAACTCTTTGCAGATGTTGTCCCCAATGCTGCAAGGACACAATGCTAACCACTGAGCCACCATGCTGCCTGTTTATTTGGAAAGAGAATAATGTGATATGTGATAAGCAGAGGAGATGGAAACTCACCAGAAGATCAAGGTTCCGACAAAGGAGGCAACCGTTATCATCAGCCCTATGGGCAGGACATAGCGACGCATGACTAGAGATAAAGAAACAAGATGGCGGTTATTAATTCCTATCAGAGACAGAATATTCTAGAAGACATCGTCAGGATAAGGGGCGCCACATTATATATAGCTGCAGGCAGGACTTGGTATAGGGTGATGGGAGTTGAGCTAGGAGATGAAGGAAATGACTACTCACTGTTATTATCGTCGCTGATTTCCATGTTCAGTCTGGGAATTGTCCCAGTCCATGGTCTCTGGGAAACCGCTGTCCAGAAAAGAAAGAAGGAAAAGGAAGACATGAAACCCATGATAGCAGCAAGTGACCCCAATACTGTAACATGAGGAGGATAGAAGACTCCTTATAACTGAACCCTAGAAGCTTACACAGTCCCCGGTGATAACGTCCATTACCTGCTGATATCATTGGAACGTTCTCACCTGAAGATGAGCAAATCGACAAAAAATAGAGAACAATTCTCTGCATTTCTATATTGTTCAAAATTACCCCTCTAAAGATTCCGCACCATAACACATAGAACACTGGTCCCAGGGTTGTGATGTCACACAGCATCAGAATTCTGTAGTCTGGGGGCTGCTGATGTCATCAGAGATGACCTGACTAATGGCGGTGTATGGGAATATAATATGTACAGGGGGATTCTACCTTCATTTACCTTTCTGAAAAGCCATAGAGATATTACATACATTATATCATCAGCTGAGAGTAAGTGTTCACCCATAGATAACATTCAGGAGCTAAATATGTTCAAGGGGCCTCACTGATTAATATCATCATATTCCTTTATAACGGCCAGAGCTGAGTTTTCTGGTATGGAGCTAACAATCTCCTGCATAGCCATAGAGGTAAATACACAATTCTGTCTGCCACCACTAGAGAATATGGGAACTGCTGCAAACATGGATACACTCAACTCAATAGTAATCAGTATTCAGTGAGCTCCCCCTAGTGGTTGCTTCAGACAGACACTTTTTTTTCTATAAAGGGAATGATTAAATTATAGAATAATGGCTAATTTCTTTGTACTACAGCACCACTTCTGCCAATGGGCCGTGTCCGGTATTGCACTTCAATGACTTTCAAGTGAATGGTGATAAAATGCAATATCATAAACAACTGTTCTATAACCAAAGCCCATTAGCACATAAAGAAAAATACAATATTTAATACTCATTTATCAATGTCTTACCTCCTGGCGGTTCAGTAGGTCTCGCTTCTGCACAATAGAAAAAAATTGTGAACAGCACTACAACAACTCTTCGCACATCCATCCTCTCCAACATCAAACCCTCAAAAGACTCCTGTGCCCTCCAGCGCATAGAACACTGAACGCAGCATTGTGATGTCACAGAGCAACAGAACTGCCAGCTGTGATGATGTCAGCAGCATTGTGATGTCACTGTGCTGTCACAGAGCGTCAGAACTGCCATCTGTGATGATGTCATCAGTGATGTACAGTGAAATAGAAAACTTGGCACTCAACTTAGTATGTCATTTCAAAGGATTCTTATTGTTGCAGTCTGTAAACGTTTCGGTCTAATCTAGACCTTCATCAGTCTACAGTAAAGTATAAACAAATATTGTAAACAATATATGTATATAGAATAATGGTGAAATTTGTAACATATATATATAACATATATATATATGTAACATATGATAGGTGAAATAATTGCTTGTCCAAAGATCATAAATCAATTACTTGTGCAAAAATGCATGAAGCTAAAAAGCTTTATCATGCATATATAGTTAATATATTATCAACAGAACTTCCCTAGTAACTGCATAATACCATTAGTCAATAGAAAGGCAAAATGAAGATAACAATATAGTACTTACACATTTAGCAGACACCAGTGCTCCCCTTCGCCTCAACGCACGTTTCGTATATTACTTCATTAGGAGGCGTCTGCTGGGAGAAGGATGGAACACCTTAAATAGTATCAGTCTGTCCATCAAATTAGCTAATGAAGTGTTTACTTTTGAAATGATTGGCTGAAGAGCGCTGAACGCATAATATGAGCATTGCTTTCCCATGTTTGGTGCATGCACAGTCAGCAGCCACCCAAACTAGATCCACAATTCGGCGCGGCCTTGTACGCAAGCAGAGATCGCCGTCATGGAGATGGCGTCTGTGCAATGTGCTCCCTTGTCCTCATGGTGAACCAGGGAAGCCCCAGCCGCGCATGCACACCGGGAAAAGCAGGCTACAGTGAAAACAAGTGTCTACAAGAGCAGAAAATCTGGACATAAATGATTATTATATAATTATAACCAGATATAATATTGAAGTGCATAGTGCAAATCAGAATATAACAAATAATAAATAAATAATAAATTAATAAGGGAAGTGTTTAAATGCTATGTAAAGTGCAAAGTGAATAAAGTGCAAAATAGTATAATAAATTTAGCCTCATGCGGAACAAGACTGATATGACATATCAATTAAAATATGTATATAAATATTTGACAAAGTCCCATGCAAAGTTTCTTCATTTATATTGGACCATAGATGAATAGAATTGGTTATGCTTCCTCTGACACATCTGTTGAGAAAAATTATATATATGTTCATTGCTTCATAGATGAAGTCATATCACGTTGGCAAGCCATTCATCTCAATAATAAACCACAGATAGAAGAACATTGTTACAGGACCTGACAAATATAAAATATAACCATTAAAACAATGCTGATTAACAAAGAATTAACATAAAACCATCCCACCCCTAAAAAATAAAAGGATACTTGAAATTACAAAAAAGAACTAAACCCGAAATTTTCATTGAGAGGGTAAATCCAACGGCTCTCCACCTGAGCCAAAATTTTGGATAAGTCACCACCCCTAGGACCCATCGTAACTTGTGTCAATGTCAATAATACGTAATTTAGAGGAGTCACAATTATGAAAATTTCTGGTGTCTAGGTATTGTTTTGAGATTTTCATAACTTTGAGAATTTTTAGTTTTTTTCTATATCTCTTACATGCTCTCTCACTCGAATTTTTAATTCACCGGTGGCCATACCTATGTAAATTTTATTGCACGGGCATGTAGCACAATAAATGACCCCCTTGGATGCGCATGTCAGATTATGTAAAATCTTATGTCCTAGACCCATCAGAATTTTTTAATTCCTTGGTTTTGTCTAAATTTTTACGAGCTAGACAAAATGTGAAAGGAAAAAACCTCATAAATTCTCCAGTCCGATGTACCTGTTTGGTCCTTGGTGAATAATGGCTTCTCACCAGTAGGTCTTTCAAATTGTCCGATCTTTTTGCCATAATTAATGGTCTATTTGGAAGTGAATGACCCAATTGTAACGTCCGTCAGTTGCGAGTCTGAGCTGCACATAAGACAGCACCCCGAGAAACCCCGAGACCCTTTACCCCCATACAGGGATCTGGAATTACATCGGAGCCCAAGAGGTAGCTGCCTATGAGAGCACTGCACCGGAGCAGGACGGTCGCCAGGAAGGAACGAAAAACCGGGACCGAAAGCGTAGTCAGGAGTCAAAGGTCAGAAACCGGGCGAGCAGGAGAGGTACAAAAATCGGCAGGCTGAAGCAGAGTCAAAATCCAGGCTAAGGTCAGAGTCAAAAACCAGGCGAGCAGCAGAGGTACAAAATCGGCAGGCTGTAGCAGAGTCAAAAAATCCAGGCTAAAGTCAGAGTCAAAACCGGGCGAGCAGCTGAGGTGCAAAATCGGCAGGCTGTAGCAGAGTCCAAAATCCAGGCAAAGGTCAGAGTCAAAAGTAGCAATTTAAACACTAGATCTCTGATCTCTGGGGAAACCAAGACTACATCTGGCTGTCTGCAGGACAGGCTCCAAAGTATTTGGAGGATACGGCTATCCCTCACACGCCTGATGACCTAATCTGGACCGCCCCCAGAACCAGGCCAGATGGCGATGCACCTATCCCTTCACCTCTGACAGAAGAGCGAAGCCTGCGCCCACCAGACGCCTGTGCGGGGGCCCCTTCTCTGTCACCACCATCACTCACAGGAGAAACACGGTGATGCCCAATGACAGAGGCATGCGTCAAAGGAGCGGGACCACATGAGGACATAGCCCTCCTATCGCCGCACCACCAGTCGAAGGAGTCCGGCGCCTCCCAGCGGCCGAGGCAGGAACACCAGCCCTTAAGTTCGATGGTAACGTGACATTCTGGCACCTCCCAGTGGCCGAGGCAGGAACACCAGCCCCCGAGTCCGATGGCGACGTGACAGTACCCCCCCTTCTAAGAGGGGCCTCCGGACCCTCAAAACCAGGTTTGTTGGGATGAAGGAGATAAAACTTTCTGATTAAACCCTTGGCATGAACATTACTGGCAGGCACCCAGGACCTTTCCTCTGGACCATAGCCCTTCCAGTGCACCAGATACTGCACGGATCCTCTCACTAAGCGGGAGTCAAGGATTCTTTTGACTTCGTATTCCAAGACACCTCCGACCAAAATTGGAGGAGGAGGGGACTGGACAGGATGAATCGGAGAGCGGTACAATTTGAGAAGGGACTTATGGAATACATTAGGCAGTTTAAATGACTGAGGAAGTTTCAGACGAAAGGCTACTGGGTTAATTACCTCAATAATTTCATATGGACCAATAAACCTGGGACCCAGTTTGGCACTTTAAGCTTAATATTCCTGGTAGAAAGCCAGACTTTGTCTCCAACTCCCAGGTGCGGGCCCTTGGGGCGCCGTCTATTAACAGAAGAAGCTTGTCTAGTCTGTGCCCCTTTTCAGTTTATGTTGACTTCTGACCCGATAGTTTTTAACTGATGTATGGATCTTTCTACCCCGGGGAGCTCTGACATCTTAGAAGAGAATGAACCAAAGTGCGGGTGCAGCCCATGATTACAGTAAAAAGGGGTAGTCTTGATGGACTCATGGTACTGATTATTCATGGCAAACTCTGCTAACGGCAGGTGTTCCACCCAATCAGACTGATACTCAGAGACATAACAACGGAGATACTGTTCAAGAGCTTGGTTGGTGTGCTCGGTTTGACCATTGGTTTCAGGGTGACAGGCAGAGGAGCAGACAATTCAATTCCAATCCGTTTACAGAATGCCCTCCAAAATTTCGAAACGAACTGGGTACCCTTGCCAGACACAATATTCACAGGAGCACCATGCAGCCGTATAACATGAGTAATGAACAGTTTGACAAATGACACTGCTTGCTGAATCTATCCACCACCACACAGATACACGTCTTCCCTTCTGAGAGCGGTAAGTCAGTAGTTACAAGTCTATGGTGTTATTGATACCTGAATGCCCTGCAAGGACAGAATCATGCAATTCCTTCAGAACTTGATGGCGGAATATGGCAGGGACAAATAATTTTTGGGGAGGAGTAGTGTCAGGGGATTGTTCTGGGGATCTATGGATTTCTTCCAGAAGATCCAAAGACACAGCTGAAATAACAATCCCGTTAGCTAATATTGGAGTCCGTTCAGAGTCCTCGACCTGTGAGGGGCAAAAACTTTGAGAAAGGGCATCAACCCTTATATTCTTAGTACCTAGTTGGAAAGTGATCACAAAATCAAATCTAGAGAAGAACAAGGCCCACCTTGCCTGTCTAGGATTCAGTCTTTTTGCTGACTCCAAGTAGGTCAGGTTCTTGTGGTAATTACGGTGATCTTATGATTGGCACCTTCGAGGAAGTGGCGCCATTCCTCGAAGGCCCATTTGATTGCCAATAATTCCTGATTACCTATATAATAATTCCTCTCTGTGGAAGATAATTTTCGGGAAAAGAAGGCACATGGACGAAGTTGAGTGAGGGATGCAGTACCTTGCGATAGCACTGCTCCTACTCCAACTTCAGAGGCATCTACCTCTACAATAAAGGGGCGGTACAGATTAGGCTGAACCAATATCAGGTTAGAGGAGAAACATTTCTTTAATACAGAAAATGCATGAAGTGCTTCAGGCTTCCAGTTAACCACATCCGCCCCTTTCCGAGTCAAATCAGTGAGTGGTTTGGCTATCTCAGAAAATCCTTTAATGAATTTACGATAATAGTTGGTGAAACCAAGAAATCACTGCAGCGCCTTTAGAGACTTGGGTTGTACTCATTCCTTAATGGGTTGGATCTTAGCATGATCCATGCAAAACCCTTTAGCTGACACAATGTATCCCAGAAACTGTACCTCCTCAGCCATGAAAACACATTTCTCTAGTTTGGGGAATAAAGAATGCTCTCTAAGACTCTGGAGGACAGAACAGACATGTTGGATGTGTGTCATAAGGTCAGCAGAATAAATCAGGATGTCATCCAAATAAATGACTACATATACTCCACAGATGTCTCTGAAGATATCGTTCACAAAATTCTGAAACACTGCAGGTGCATTACTGAGCCCAAACAGCATTACGAGGTACTCAAAGTGGCCAAGGGATGTGTTAAACGCGGTCTTCCACTCATCTCCCTTTCTTATACGAACAAGATTATATGCTCTTCGGAGGTCAAGCTTAGTAAACCAACGGGCTCCTAACAGCTGATTAAAAAGATCAGGTATGAGTAGAAGCGGATACTGGTTTTTCACAGTGATTGCGTTTAACTCACGGTAATCAATGCAAGGTCTGAGACCACCATCTTTCTTTTCCACAAAAAAGAACCCGGCCCCAACTGGTGAGGTGGATGGTCTAATAAATCCTTTTTGTAAACTGTCTGCTAAGTAGTCTTTCATGGCCTGACACTCTGGACCAAAAAGATTAAATATTCTCCCCTTTGGGAGATGAGAATCCAATATCAAGTCTATGGGGCAATCGTACCCTCTGTGAGGGGGTGATTTCTCTGATTCTAATATAGAAAATACATCCTCATAATCCCTGAAAGCATAAGGTACAAAGGGACGTTTGACTTTAACTTGGTTCACTGGTAGCGATGTACAGTTGTCCTGACACTCTGGGCTCCAGCGCACGATATCACCCAAGTGCCAGTCAATGACTAGATTATGTTTGCGTAACCATAGTATACCCAGAATAACTGTGGATGATAAATTATCGATAACAAAAAATGACACATGTTCAGCATGTAATGATCCCACTGAAATTGATACTTCCTCAGTGACAAACTCTACTCCACCCTGGACAATAGATGTGCCGTTAATCACAGTGGTTTTAATGGGGGCATTAAGCCTTAGCAGTGGTACGCCAAGATTTCTTGCTACCAGGAAATCTATGAAGTTTCCTTCAGAACCACTATGTTAAGGGCTGGCGGAACGCACCCAATAATGGTAATAGGATTTGAGGTGCGTTCGCAGCCTCGGGTCCACTGTGCAGAGGTGGCAACCTGCAGCTAAGCAATGCGGAGAGATAAAAAGTATGAGAAAGCTGGACACCGGCGGGTAACCCCTGACCCGGTGCTTGCAGAGGCGGACTCTGTTACTCCACGGAGTCCACACCAGCCGGCGTATAAGCGAGACCTGTTAACGTCACAGGTCACTGCTATATGTAGCACCGCTCTGAGCGAATGCAATGTCTGCCCTGGTGATAACCACCAACCAGCCTAACAACTGTGCTGGTAAGCACACACAACAGAGCGCGGCGCTGCTCTGGCAGACACTGCGATAGCAGCAGTACGTAAGGTCTGTACTGGCTGATGCCTCAAGGCACTAGCGAACGGCGAGAGACTAAACTGCGATGCTAAGCAGTGCTAGAACTATGGTGCTACTCTGATCCCTGAACCCTAACTCATACTGTTAGGGCTGGCGGAACGCACCAAATTATAAAATAATAGTAGGTGCGTTCGCAGCCTGGGGTCCACCGTGCAGAGGTGGTACACTGCTGCTAAGTAATGGCGGAAGAATTAAGCGGTGTGAAACCAGTCGCACGTGGGTTCCGTCACCCAATGTGAACAGGGCGAACTCTGTTACTGCACAGAGCCGCACCACCGCTGAAAGTAGATGCCGGAGCCTGTTAACTCACAGAGCTCGGCCAAAAGAGCGCACAGTGTATGGCCACAGAACACTACCGCAAGGACACGGGGTTAGAGTCTTTCTAGGCCCACTGAACGCGCAGCGTTGCTACCGCGAGCGCCGCTATAGACGCTGGTTATGGAGCACGTGCACTGAGGCGTGCCGAGTCCCTGGTGAGGCCAGATGCCTGACTCAACCTCAAACCTACCTACACCTAAGCCTGGGCGCTAGCAGGCTAGGCTGCACAACACATGCATACCAAGGGTAGGGGTTTCTTAATGAGTCATTTACCAGAGACATTCATACGTGCATACATCACTCACTCCACATAGTCTGTAAATACAGTCTATACTAGCGCATGGGCGAGCGGCCATGCGAACCTTTTATAGCCACGGGTGTTGTGAGTTCATTTTCCCCTTCGTCACTGAGATGTCATGGTCACGTGTGTCAGGACGCAGATGATGCCGCAAGGCGAACCCATAACACACGTGACCCTGGATACACCGCCTCCAGTGGGGCGCATTTAAATAATAAAAACGTGCAGGTGGATACGCCGCCTCCACCTGGCGAATTTAGGTATTACACGTTATACATACAATATCTGGAAACACCGCCTCCAGTAAGGCGCATTTAAATAATAAAGGGGGGAACCTGGGTAACTTTAACAATGGTGGGCCCTGCAATAGGGAAAAGGGAATTGGAGACCTCCTGAGCTCCCCTGAGCCAGTGTCCCTGCACTCCTAACGTTCCCTATGCCGGTTTCGCACCGGGCGCCGCACGCGTACCTCAAAGCCCTAGCTCACCCTGAACCTAAACCCTCACTAGGGAATAGGTCGGTGCGGAAACTAATCCCACCACTGCACTAATAACACACATGAGGAAAGAGACAATACAGGGGAAACACCACTTAGCTTTGCTCTGTTGCGTGCGCTCCCAGCAACAGAGCCCTCCACCTGAGTGCATCTTCTCCTCCACCTGGATCCATCACCATAACAGGATCCTTCACCTTAGTGCAGCCTTGGAGCAGAGTCCAAAACCAGTTTAGAAAATTAGGAAGGGGAAAGGGAAATTTGTGCTCACCAAAATAGTCCTGTAAGCCGGTCGTGCCTAGGGATCAAATGGCTGACCACCATGTGTTGCAAACATAAAAAGAGAAGGAAGATCCGGCACTGGAGACTTGATAAAATCCACGATGAGTTTTATTCACATAATTTCATGATAAAACCATAAAGGGGAAAACAGACCCCCCCACGCCTGACGCGTTTCGAACCTTACACCAGGTTCTTCCTCAGAGACATGAAACAAAACAGTTCACAAAATGATTATAAACATTCCTAATCAGCAGAGGGACTCCACACATGTGTATAATCAAAGAGGCAGACAACTAAGCCCTCAAATCACTGGTGGAGTCACTCCCTTGCAAGAAGAAAGAAAAAAAAAAAAAAAGGAAAAGACCTATACAACAATGGACAAGACATAGAATATATAAAAACATGTGCAATACACACGTATAAATGTATAAATACATAGCAACTATCAAATGACAAACAACAAAACAAAAAAAAAACACCAAAAATCTCAGCACTCAATAGAAATACATAAGATCATTTCTATAATTTAGACCTTGCGGATATCGTGCATCAAGAGCAAGTATCCAGAAGGCTTCCCGACAGTGTAGTAAATGTTCCCAGTCACCCCCTCTGGGGGGTTTCAATACCCGTTCTATTCCCTTAACTTTAAGACTGCATAAATTACCCTTGTGTATTTCAAGGAAATGTTTGGACAAGCCAGACACATTCCTACGACTGGACATAGACTCTGGATTAGAAGCGGTGATGTGCTCACTTAGTCTCCTCTTCAGGCTGCGTGTAGTACAGCCAATGTAATATAAACTGCACAATGTGCACTCTGCCATATACACTAAGTGTGTGGTGTTACAATTCATGTAGGTTTTAATTTTGTAGGTTTGTTGTGTACTAAAATTAACAAATTTATCTGTAATATCCATATAGCGGCACAAACCACACAATTTTTCACCACACTTATTTTTTGAATCAGATCTTTTTTATTAAACATTCAGGAATCAATACAGAAAGAATATGACATCTTATATAGCTAGTAAAATTTACATTGAGAGCAGATATTATTTAAAGGGTAAAACTCTTCCTGTGTAAGAATAAATAAAAAGAAGAAATCTCAAAACACAGATATTTGCATAAAATTGAGCCTATAAACAACATGGCTCCACAAATAAACAAAAATCAAAATTATACATCAGTGCCTCATTTCAGCGGGAAAACCATCCCCGCCAGCCGCGCCACTCCGCATCATATTTCGCCCCCCCCCCGCCCCCCACGGATATCAGGTCCAATCCACCCCAGCTCCCTCCCACCGCGCCACTCAAAATCTACTTCGCCACAAAGGGCACTAGACTTTATTTTCACCCCCCAAGCATCCCCTCATCGCAAGCACAACAGCAACTGGTCCAACATCGCATCCCGTACCAGTGCGCCCGAGGGGAGACCCGGTGACTCCATCCATGGCTGCCAAATTTTGTAAAACTTTCTTAATGCATTTCTTTTTAAATAAGCCCCCCTTTCCAATCTGATGACATTATTTAGTTTATTTTTAAGCTCTGACAATGTTGGTGGCATAGGATCCAACCAATGATATGCAAGTATCTTTCTTGCCTGATACAGGATGCGTGCTATTCCCAGGGCCACTGCAGAGTCCGGGTCAACCCCCTCCTCCCACAAATTCAACAAACATAGACGAGGTGACGGTCGTATTGTGATATGGTATACTTGGGCTATGAGTCCCAGGGTCTGCCTCCAGAAATCCCCAATGTGCCCGCACTCCCACATAACATGCATCAAGTGGGCATCATCCTGCCCACACCTAACACATTGTGTATTGGGCCTAAGTCCCATTTTAAATAATAAGCTGGGTGTTTTATATACCCTGTGAATGAGATATATTTGCGAAAGCCGCTGGCACTCAGAAACCGCCATTTTAGGGACCTGTTCTAGAATATCGGACCACTGGTCCTCCGTCAGGGGGCCAACGTCCCGTTCCCACTTATTCTTAGCAGCAGTCAGTGGATATGTCTCCAGATGGGCAGGTAATAATCTTTTATATAATTCAGAGATAAGTCCCCTAGAAGACTCAGATGTAAGTAGCATATGTAGTGTTTGATTATGTGTCACTATCACCGGATTTGTCCTTCTCTGTTTTTCCAATGCATGTCTTAGCTGTAAGTACTGATAAAAGAAGACGTGCGGGAGGTGAAATTCTGTTCTCAATTGTTCAAAACTCTTAAGAGTATTATTTTGCAAAATTTGTGACACCAGATAAATCCCTTTATCTTCCCATCTTCCGAACCCCACCAGCTTTTTGATCTCTTGCAAATCCGGATTTCGCCACAATGGCCACAATTCCGTAGGCCCATTTATCTTCAAAAGAGACTTACCCCTATCCCACACCTTGAAAATCATAGCCAACGTGGGGTATCGTGCCCCATTTATCTGCCGTCTTCCCACCTCCAACCGGCACCCTGGATATTTCCATACCGATCCTTCCCTCACAATATCACCACCATTGTCACACGCCCCGTCTCTACCCCAACCCTTAAGATGTTGCATCTGGGAGGCTATAAAGTATATGAATGGGTTTGGCACCGCCAATCCTCCCTCCTCCTTCCCTCGCTGCAGTATCTCCAAGCGAATCCTAGCCTGTTTTTTCTTCCAAATTAATTCCCGGAATAATGTATTTATTTTTGCAAAAAAGTCCCTACAGATCCACACCGGAGAATTATGTATCAAATATAATAATTGTGGCATCATTACCATTTTGATTAAGTTAGATCTACCAATATTCGACAACGGCAGGCGACACCAAGTATGTACTTTTGCTCTAAATCGCTGCAACAGGGGCTCCAGATTCAGAGCCCGAAAATCCTTCGGGGCAGGACTAACAATTATACCCAGATACCTAAACCTCCGAACTACAGGGACCGGTATCTGCAAATCTGAGAAATCCGCCGGGAGAGGGTCTATCGGCATTAAAGCTGATTTGGACCAATTAATCCGAAGACCAGACCTCAGCCCAAATTCTCGAATGACCTCCATTGCCGGCAAAATCGAGGAATGTACCTTATCTAAATATAGAAGTAAATCATCCGCGTACAATGATATCCTCAACTCCACAGTTCCACATCTGAATCCCATTATTTCTCTGGACTTCCGAATTGCAACTGCCAATGGCTCCACCGCAGTAGCAAATAGCAAGGGCGAGAGCGGGCACCCCTGTCTAGTACCTCTCCCAAGAGGAAAAGACTCAGAGACCCTGCCATTAGCCCCAACCTTCGCCACCGGCGAGCCATACAACAGCCTCACCCAATTTATAAATCTGTGTCCAAAGCCCATTTTCCGAAGTACCGCCCACAAAAAACCCCACTCCAAACTATCGAACGCCTTAGCGGCGTCTAAGGACAAAATTGCTCTTCCCCCCAACTCCCCAGAACTATGTTGAATCCCCAAGTATAGTTTCCTAAGGTTCATAGATGTGGCTCTGCCTGGGATAAATCCCGTCTGATCCTTCTGTATAACAGATGAGATAACTCGGGACATCCTATTGGCGAGTACCCTGGCCAATAATTTAACATCTGTTGATAATAGGGAAATCGGGCGATATGAATCCGGAACCTCTGGATCCTTTCCGGGCTTTAATATTAAAACTATCAAAGCTTCCCTCATAGATGGCGGGAGGACCCTCTGCCTTTCAGCCTCTTCAAATACCTTAAGTAGCTTAGGTAGCAGTAAGGGTGCATAGGTTTTGTAAAACTCGCCAGGCAGGCCATCCATTCCTGGAGCCTTTTCATTTTGCATCTGACCAAGCGCCTCCTCCAACTCCTCCAACAGGATGTCCCGATCCAATGAATCCCTATCGCTATCAGCCAATGCAGGGAGAGAGAGCGCATCCAGGTACTGCTCAATCTCAGTCTCCGTGAGACTGCAATCTGATGTGTATAGTCGCATATAATACCTCCTTATCTCACTCACTATGTCCGCACTGTCTGTCACAGGACCACCCGAGTCCGTTTTTAGCCTATTGATATATGAAGATCCGTCCTGTGCTCTAATGACCGTGGCCAATAAATGTCCTACTCCCTCCCCCTCTATAAAATATTTTTGTTTGAGGAAATAACGTTTATTTGCTGCCGCCGACATGAGGTTTTCCCTGAGCGACCCCTGTGCCTTCTCCAAAGCTTTTTTAGTTTCCTCTGTCGGATTGAGTATCACCGCAGCCTCCGCAACAGACACCTCCTGGATCAGACTCTGGGTGTAGCGTCTATTTTGGCTTTTCCGTGTGCATATTTCTCTAATATATAAGCCCCTGACATAGGCTTTCATGGAATCCCAGACTATGTGTGATGATGCAGAGTACTCATTAAGTTGAAAATATTCTAGAATGGCATCATGCAAAGATCCCCCTATAAGCTGGATCCAGAAGGGATTAAGCTTCCAGATAGGTCTAGATAGGGTGAGGGGGTGTCCCCATGAAAGTGTGACATGTAGCGGCGAGTGATCAGATACACTTCTAGGCAGGTAGGCCACCCCTCGTACATATGGGGTCATGAGTGTATTCCCAATGGCCAGGTCTATCCGTGACATAGCGTGGTGGGAGCTAGAGTAGCAGGAAAACTGTCTGGCTGTGGGGTTTCGGACACGCCAAAGATCTACCATACCCAGCTCCACTAACGTTCTAGCAAATGAGGTTGAGGCTGCATCCTCTGATATGTTTCCCGAATGCAACTTATCCAAATAGGGATGCAAATATGTATTAAAATCTCCTATTAGAAGAGTCGGCGCAGGGGGAAAGGAACCCAAAATAGACAAGATTCTTTTTACTGGTTCGACTGAATAGGGCGGGGGGATGTATATGGCAACCAAAATAAATTGTATACCGTATAACGTGCAAAGCAAACATACAAATCTGCCCCCAGGGTCAACCACTGATTTAGTACATGAGAAGGGGATGGACCTGTGCACCAGCACACTGACACCCCGCGCATGGGTCGAGTACGTGGAATGATATTCATGTGAAACCCATCCCTTTCTTAGCCAATGAATATTATCTTTCACCATGTGGGTCTCAGACATACACAGGATAGCCGGGAGAAATTTCTGCATATTAGTAAATATAGCACATCTCTTATTTGCATCCCCGAGCCCCCTAACATTCCACGCTACAATATTAAGTGATATCGCCATAAGAGCAGACTAAAAAATGAGAAATCGGAACATACTCCACTCCCGAGGGAGAGAGGCAATCTCCACCATCCCTCAGTACAATGAATTGGGCGACACGGCTGACGCACATCACATCCCACAGAACAATTAGGGAATACAACAACAAACGAAAAAAACAAAGGAGGGAGAGGGAGCACTGCACACCAGTGCACAGCGCCCCTACCCCCAAACACAAGTGTAACTTGCACATTTCTCTCAAATAGAGAGAATCAGGGCTAGAAAACTCGCCCAGAGTCCATGCAGGGAGAAGGGTCCACAGCTTGTCACTGTAACGAGTGTCCACAGCAATCCGGTCAGCTCCCGCCCTGAATCCGAAATGGAATGAACAGTAGTAATTATACCAGCATAGCGTCCTAGACAAAAAGGAGTAACACCTGGTGGCGAAAAAAGGGAGAACTTCAAGTATTCTTCCTCCTCATGGACCTCTCATTAATATCCAGCCAGGACAGCGCCATTCCCGCCGTATCAAAAAAGTGCGTTTCTCCATTCACATCAATCCGCAGTCTAGCAGGGTACATCATGGAATATGTCACCTGTAAGTCACGTAGGCGTTTTTTAATCTCAATAAATTGCGCCCTTTTACGCTGCACCTCCAGGGAAAAATCAGGGAAAATGGAGACTTTCCTCCCATTAATAGCAAGTTCCTTAATGTCTCTTTCACCACACTTATAATTGCCCAAGTAATTTAACCACGTAGGTTTAGTGCAATCAGACAAATACAATGAGGGGGACAAAAAATGACTCAAATTTTTAGCTCTCTTTGGAACACACCTATGTCCACCAGCCAATATCTGCGATAAGACTGGATCTTGATGCAGTAAGGGAAGATGTTTATTTATGATTTTAATAACACCCTTGTAATCTGAACTGAAAGCGGTAGAAAAAGTGGGAATATTTTTATTTTGATTAGTGTGTACCATGTCATTCTGCAATAAACTACTCCTAGTTTTGTTAGCCACTTTCTTAATAGCCCTATTTAACATCCAGTTCTTATAACCCCTTTTTGATAGCCTGGTGCAAATTTTACGACGCTCGGATTCATAAAGAGCGTCATTAGAGCATGATCTTTTGGCACGGATTAATTCACCCAACGGTAAATTTCGTATCACATGTGGCGGGTGACAACTATCCGCATGCAATATGGCATTACCACTGGTATCTTTTCTATATAGGGAAGTATATATATTCCCCGTTTTGACATCTCCCATAATTTTAACATCCAGATATGTGGCACAAATGCCATGTATTTCGTGGGTGAATTTAATATTCAAAGAATTAGTCCCAATATACTCAAAAAACTTAAGCATGCCAGGAGAGGGAGATACATCACAACGATCAAACCACAATAGGATCACGTCATCAATGTATCTCCCCCACCACAATACATTGTCTAAATAGGGATTATCCATAGTATATATATATATTTGTTCTCCCAAAAGGACATATATAAGTTGGCCAGAGTAGGAGAAAATTTTGACCCCATCGGGCAGCCACACACCTGAAGATAGTACTTAGTGTCAAATTTGAAAAAATTGGTGTTCAAAAGATGTTGTAACGCCATAATAATAAATTTTTTAAGATCAGAACTGAAATTACTTTCTTCAGTCAAAATGGTGGAAACAGCAGATAATGCCAAATCATGAGGTATACATGAATATAGAGCAACAACATCACATGTTATCCATGTGTGGTGAGGCCCCCATGCAACCTCCTGAAGTGCCTGCAGAAGCTGTTTGGTGTCTCTAATGTGACCTGGTGTTTTCAAAACCAAAGGTTGTAATTTTCTGTCTATCCACTGGGAGAGTTTTTCATTAACCCCTCCAATACCGGCCACTATGGGCCTGAAAGGTGGAGGAAACACGCCTTTATGAATTTTGGGTAAGGCGTGAAATACAGGACACACTGGTTTATCCACATATAAAAAATCAGCCATACGCTTGTCCAATACTCCCAAAGCAAGACCCTCCTGCAAAATCACAGATAAACCCTGCTGAATACAGCTTGTAGGATCATTGTTGAGAGGATGATATGTATTAATATCAGATAACATGGATAAAATTTCATTGCGATATAGTAGTGAGTCTAGAATCACCACTGACCCCCCTTTGTCTGATTGGCGGACTACTATATGTTGGTTCTTACTTAGTAAATGAAGCGCATGCTGCTCAATTGCAGATAAATTCATACAAGACTGCACATCTGAATCCAACAGAGATTTAACATCACGTTCTATTGCCCTCTGGAAAGTATCCATAATGGGCACTCTAGATATCAGGGGATAAAAAGTGGGGTTAGATATCTGTACATTTGTGTCACATTGTACTGCTGTATGTTGATTTGTGTTCTCCAAACTAGACAACATGTCAAACAAAATTTGATCTCTAACAGGAGCAGCAAGTGGCAACGAATCAACATTGTTTGAACTCAAGGATGATATATCAGAAAATTGATTACCAATACCAGAATCAGGAGTAAAGAAATGTCTCTTAACTGTTAATAATCGCACAAATCGATTGACATCACATAATGTTTGAAACAAATCCCCTCTACATGTAGGAACAAAGGAAAGTCCTCTCTTCAAAACGCTCAGCTGAGCTTCACTCAGTATGGTAGCTGAAATGTTTATAACTGTAAACTCATCAGACGCAGCAATGTTACCGTTTATTTGGCATTATCTGCTGTTTCCACCATTTTGACTGAAGAAAGTAATTTCAGTTCTGATCTTAAAAAATTTATCATTATGGCGTTACAACATCTTTTGAACACCAATTTTTTCAAATTTGACACTAAGTACTATCTTCAGGTGTGTGGCTGCCCGATGGGGTCAAAATTTTCTCCTACTCCGGCCAACTTATATATGTCCTTTTGGGAGAACAAATATATATATACTATGGATAATCCCTATTTAGACAATGTATTGTGGTGGGGGAGATACATTGATGACGTGATCCTATTGTGGTTTGATCGTTGTGATGTATCTCCCTCTCCTGGCATGCTTAAGTTTTTTGAGTATATTGGGACTAATTCTTTGAATATTAAATTCACCCACGAAATACATGGCATTTGTGCCACATATCTGGATGTTAAAATTATGGGAGATGTCAAAACGGGGAATATATATACTTCCCTATATAGAAAAGATACCAGTGGTAATGCCATATTGCATGCGGATAGTTGTCACCCGCCACATGTGATACGAAATTTACCGTTGGGTGAATTAATCCGTGCCAAAAGATCATGCTCTAATGACGCTCTTTATGAATCCGAGCGTCGTAAAATTTGCACCAGGCTATCAAAAAGGGGTTATAAGAACTGGATGTTAAATAGGGCTATTAAGAAAGTGGATAACAAAACTAGGAGTAGTTTATTGCAGAATGACATGGTACACACTAATCAAAATAAAAATATTCCCACTTTTTCTACCGCATTCAGTTCAGATTACAAGGGTGTTATTAAAATCATAAATAAACATCTTCCCTTACTGCATCAAGATCCAGTCTTATCGCAGATATTGGCTGGTGGACATAGGTGTGTTCCAAAGAGAGCTAAAAATTTGAGTCATTTTTTGTCCCCCTCATTGTATTTGTCTGATTGCACTAAACCTACGTGGTTAAATTACTTGGGCAATTATAAGTGTGGTGAAAAATTGTGTGGTTTGTGCCGCTATATGGATATTACAGATAAATTTGTTAATTTTAGTACACAACAAACCTACAAAATTAAAACCTACATGAATTGTAACACCACACACTTAGTGTATATGGCAGAGTGCACATTGTGCAGTTTATATTACATTGGCTGTACTACACGCAGCCTGAAGAGGAGACTAAGTGAGCACATCACCGCTTCTAATCCAGAGTCTATGTCCAGTCGTAGGAATGTGTCTGGCTTGTCCAAACATTTCCTTGAAATACACAAGGGTAATTTATGCAGTCTTAAAGTTAAGGGAATAGAACGGGTATTGAAACCCCCCAGAGGGGGTGACTGGGAACATTTACTACACTGTCGGGAAGCCTTCTGGATACTTGCTCTTGATGCACGATATCCGCAAGGTCTAAATTATAGAAATGATCTTATGTATTTCTATTGAGTGCTGAGATTTTTGGTGTTTTTTATTTTTTTTTTTTTGTTCTTTTTTTGTTTTGTTGTTTGTCATTTGATAGTTGCTATGTATTTATGCATTTATACGTGTGTATTGCACATGTTTTTATATATTCTATGTCTTGTCCATTGTTGTATAGGTCTTTTCCTTTTTTTTTTTTTTCTTTCTTCTTGCAAGGGAGTGACTCCACCAGTGATTTGAGGGCTTAGTTGTCTGCCTCTTTGATTATACACATGTGTGGAGTCCCTCTGCTGATTAGGAATGTTTATAATCATTTTGTGAACTGTTTTGTTTCATGTCTCTGAGGAAGAACCTGGTGTAAGGTTCGAAACGCGTCAGGCGTGGGGGGTGTCTGTTTTCCCCTTTATGGTTTTATCATGAAATTATGTGAATAAAACTCATCGTGGATTTTATCAAGTCTCCAGTGCCGGATCTTCCTTCTCTTTTTATGTTTCCAAAACCAGTTGCAGCTGCTTAGAACCAGAGTCCCAAGGATGAGTTCAGCTGCTGACACGAAGTCGAGCATGCTTGAGTCCAGCTCAGCGGCCAAGTCCCACATGGTGAGTGCCACTCTCCATAGTAGCCACTCCACCACCCCATGCAGACACTTCCCGCTGACACCATCACTGCGACTCCACCACGCCATGCCAGCCCTTCGGTCAGACACCATAGCTGACACTCTTCCCCCCTGGCTAAGCTGCGCAGGACTCCTCACCAGCTCCATCCTTCATCCAGGCTCTCCAAACTCAGAGTGAACACAAACTCACAATATCACAGGCAGTGGTTGCACACCTCTAGCACACCTTTATAGGGTGTGACACCTGATACCTAATTAAGTGCACAAAAACCCAAAGTGCAATACCACAACCACCACCGGGGACAGTCAAAACACCTTTGAACTTAACCAAAGTAAAAAAAATTCACTTTGTGCTTTTAATACCGCCAGATCCAACACTGGATCATGACATGAGGTCTGGTGAACTCCCTATTCTGGTAAAGGAAGGTAATGAGCCTGATTATCAGGCACCTGAGCCTAATGAGGATGACTGGCTGAGTGGAGTCACTGACTGGATATAAGGCTGCCAACGCCCTTCTGCCCTGCGGGTGATTTCTCTGTGGACTTCTAGGACACCAGTCTGATTCCTGCTTCCCTAAAGCTAAGTTTTCTGCTTTGCCTGTTTGTATTTATGTTTTGTTTTTGTTTTCCTTGCTTTTCTGGATTCTGCCATTCCCTGCTGGGATGAGCTGAATCTCCTTTTGCCGGTTGCTCTGTCTTCAGAATATTCCTGAGTACTGACATAGCTTTTTTCAAGCCTAGCGTCTTCAGGGCCTTTTTCACTGTCACTCTGTTGGCTCTTATTTTCATAGGGTTTTTCACGGATTGCAGACAGCAGCCTTCCTGTCCTTTCCTATCTAGGTAGTTTGGGCCCTGTCTTTGCTCAGTCTATCTTTCTGTCTGTGTTAGTGTTTTCATCTTGCTTCACCGTCATTATATGTTGGAGGCTGCCTATTGCTTTGGGGTCTGCTCTGGGGCAGTTTAGATTTCCCCTTTCTTTCTTTAGGCTTATTTAATTCTCCGGCTGTGATCGAGGGGTCTAGGGCATCGTAGGAACCCCCCACGGCTACTGTTAGTTGTTGTGATAGGATCAGGGGTCTGCAATCCGATAGCTGCCAACCTCTCTGGTTTTCTGGACTTAGCTAGCAGTTCTGTTTTTGCCTCCTACGGTGACTCAATCATAACACACGGGCGTCCGGGACCCTCCTGGATTCTCGGATGGGCCAATCCGAACACAAGCAGGACCTGAGCACATGACCCTCGATCGCCAATGGGAGATCACTCCACGGGCATGCTCAGTGGCCCGACATGAGCACATAGTCCCTGGAGAATCTCGCTGCTGAGCAGCATGCATTGTCATAGCTGTGCCAGAGGTGGCAGCAGCAAACAAACCCATGGAGTTGGCCTGGGCAGAGCGCCGGGACCGACAAATCTGGGTGCAAGGCTCTGGATTCCTGCTGTGCAGTGGCAGGAACCCGACGCCTAACACATACATATGAGAGGAGGGGGAATCTTAATGAGTCAGTCACCAGTCTCAACATCCATCATCTCACACACACTAAACGTTATAGTATCAGAGTCTATCATAGCGCATGGCGGGGCGGCCATGCGAGCCTTTTATTGCCGCGTCCTTCCTGGACCCCCCTGATGGTCTAATCCGAGCTGGAGAAGGACCTGAACATGTGACCTCCGATATCCAATCAGAAATCATACCACGGGCATGCTCAGTGGACCAAAAGGAGGACTTAGTCCCTGGAGTCGTTCGCTGCTGACCAGCATGCGTTGTATAGCTGGACCAGAGGTGGCAGCAGCAACCAAACCTACAATGCTGGTGTGAGCAGAGCGCTGGGATCGACGAGTCTGCTGAGCAGGCTCCACTGCGGCCAGAGAGGAATAGGAGACTGCCGAAGGCAAAGCTCGGGATTCCTGCTGTACAGCGACAGGAACCCGACGCCTAACACACTATCTACATAAGCTTCCAAACATACAGATTTCTTAAGTTAGGACAAAGAAATAGGTAAAAAGACTTTGGACGCATTAGCGGGCAATACCTGGGCACCTGGGCAGGTATGACCAGAACTACCCAAGTGCTGACATCCAGGGAGTGAAGACTTCTGATGTCCAGCGTTTTCCCAGAGGTCTCCAGACTGTGGCTTGTGCAGCATGTTAGTGCAAGATGATGGAAGTGATCCTCCACAGGGCTGAGCAATGAAGCAGGTAACGTGCTTTAGCCACAGAATCAACTCAGAAAAAGAGAGGCAGGAGAAAAAAAAAATGAGGGAAAAAGTAAGGTAATGCTTTTGTATATATCCTGGATACATACAAAAATGATTTTGGGCCAGATATAATGTAACGTCCATCAGTTCCGAGTCTGAGCTGCACGCAAGACAGCACCCCGAGAAATCCCGAGACCCTTTACCCCCATACAGGCATTTGGAATTACAGCAGAGCCCAAGAGGTAGCTGCCTATGAGAGCAGTGGACCAGAGCAGGACGGTCGCCAGGAAGGGACGAAAAACCGGGACCGAAAGCGTAGTCAGAGTCAAAGGTCAGAAACCGGGCGAGCAGCAGATGTACAAATATCGGCAGGCTGAAGCAGAGTCAAAATCCAGGCAAAGGTCAGAGTCAAAAACCCGGTGAGCAGCAGAGGTACAAATTCGGCAGGCTGTGGCAGAGTCAAAAAATCCAGGCTAAAGTCAGAGTCCAAAACTGGGCGAGCAGCAGAGGTACAAAAAAATTGCATGCTGAAGCAGAGTCAAAATCCAGGCTAAGGTCAGAGTCAAAAACCAGGCAAGCAGCAGAGGTACAAAATCGGCAGGCTGTAGTAAAGTCAAAAATCCAGGCAAAGATCAGAGTCAAAAGTAGCAATTTAAACACTAGATCGCTGGGGAAACCAAGACTATATCTGGCGGCCTGCAGGACAGGCTCCAAAGTATTTGAAGGATACGGCTATCCCTCACAGGCTCACAGCCTGATGACCTAATCTGGACCACCCCCAGAACCAGGCCAGATGGTGATGCACCAACCCATTCACCTCTGACAGAAGAGCGAAGCCTGCACCCACCAGACGCCTGCGCAGGGGCCCCTTCTCTTTCACTACCATCACCCACAGGAGAAACACGGCGATGCCCAATGACAGAGGCATGCGTCAAAGGAGCGAGACCACATGAGGACATAGCCCTCCTATCGCCGGCACCACCAGTCGAAGGAAGCCAGCGCTTCCCAGCGGCCGAGGCAGGAGCACCAGCCCCCAAGTCCGACTGTGACGTGACAGTCCGGCGCTTCCCAGTGGCCGAGGCAGGAAGACCAACCCCCGAGTCAGACGCCGACGTGACACCAATATTGCATCAGTTTTCAGGACAGGCCAATGTTGTTCGATTATCTCAGTGAACTCTCGCCATTGGCTATTGAAGGGAGTGATGAATCTCACATCCTGATTCAAACTTTCATTGGATTTCACATTAGGCTGATATAAAAGATCATTCCTAGTGGTAGCTAAAGCTCTCCTATATCCACGACCAATCTGCCTATGGCTATATCCTCTACTTCTAAATCTTTGATACAGATCTTTGGCTTGATCTTTAAAAAGCTCGTCTGTCACACAAATACGTCCCAAACGTATATGCTGTCCAATAGGAATGCTGTTGATTGTTGATCTTATATGTGATGAATTAGCATGCAACAGAGAGTTTACTGCGGTTGGTTTTCTGTAAACATTAGTCACGATATTGCCATGTTGATCAGCCATAATATCCAAATCCAAAAAATTTACTCTTTGACCCTGGCAAAAAATAAGTTTAATATTAAGATCGTAAAAAATTTAAGGTGGACATAAACATGTCAAGTTGATCTGAAGACCCCTCCCACACAAATAAAATATCATCAATGAAACGTATCCAATGATGAACCCTTTCGATACCACTGATGGGATTACTCAGGAAGATTTCACGTTCCCATGCGCCTAGGAATAGGTTTGCATAGGACGGTGTGCAGGCCGTCCCCATGGCAGTCCCCTGAAGCTGTAAATATATCTGATTATCAGATATTTAACAATAATGAGTAACAATGAATTTTAAGAGTCAAAATAAACTCTGATAAGGATTTCTCAACCTTCCAGCCTCCAGGAACCAGGAGATGGCCCGAACACCATCTGCATGTCTAACAGACGTATATAAACTTTCTGCATCTGCAGTGACCAGACACATATTGTCACTAATATTTAGACCATTCAGTGATATCCTTAATAAAAGATGGTAAAATAGACACGAGGGGTTTCAGATAAAAATCAACAACCTGACATGCTATTTCAAAAATTCCCCCATTTCCAGACACTATTGGTCTACCTGGAGGATTTACTGCATCCTTATGTATCTTCGGAATCAAGGTCGAAAGGCGTGGTTTCATGGTCAATATAGTATATAGTATCCATCAATTGTTTCGGAATTATTCCTTCCTCATATGCTTTTATAAAAATGTCACAAAGTTCTTGCAGAAAGGTAGTAAGAGGATTACAAATAATCTTTTATAAGTGGTTTTATCCATGAGAAGTTTATTTGCTTGTTTCTCATATAATTCATTAGGCCACAAAACCACATTCCCTCCTTTGTTCGCATGTTTAATTGTTTTATCTGTCCAACCCTGGATTTCATTAATAACCTCACGTTCTCTGGGATTGATCAATCTGCCCGATCCCCTCCCTTTCCAAACCCCTAGTTACCAATTTAACAAACACATCCACTGCTGGACAAGTATTACAGTTCTTTGATTTAGTGTACAAATGTGTAGGGTATGTACTCACCACAGGGGATTCTTGCTCACTATCCAGTGACTCAAGGATCTCTAGAGCTTGTTGTTCTTCCACAGTTTCAAATGAACTACCACAACCTCCTTTCTGATGATAGTGCTTGAGAATCAGTTTGTGGGCGAAAAGATGTAAATCCTTTATCGCCGTGAAAACATCTAGGGATTTGGCAGGAGAAAATGTTAATCCTCGTTCTAAGGTTACTGTCACACTTAGCGATGCACCAGCGATCCCGACAACGATATGGATCTCTGGTGCATCGCTAAGTGGTCGCTAGTGAGCTGCCACACAGGCAGATCTCACCAGCGACGTAGCAGCGGTCGGGGGTCGCTACTTACCTGTCAGATGCGGCGATCCTGACGTCCTCCCGCCCGCGTCCACGCGTCGCTCGTCGGTGCCACAGGAAGCCCAACAGGAAGCTGACGACGAGAAACAGCTCAGGCCGTTCTCGCGCGATCAGCGATAACCAGCGGGGGAGCCGGTCGGAGGTAAGTATCACACATAGCGATATCGCTAGCAATATCGCTAGCAATATCGCTATAACGTCACAAAACCAGTGACGTTATACATATATTTACGTCAAAAATCATGTCCTTGCCTTTGATATGTTTTTGCACGTCTAACCTACATCTTTCCCTGCAGGTGATAATTGATTTATTCAGCCATCATGTGCCTTTAACAGCGATTGTTAACCAGTTGAATCCTGCTGACTATCACTGACAGAGGGATTTAACATGCTCTGATCAAAAACACATTATTCATCACTGCCCATTGGCTCCCCCGTAGCGGGATCACAGGGCACAGATGGGTTGCCATTACAGCCGTGACCATTAGTTGTCCTACTATCATTGATGTTATTATTGGTTGTCTGAGAAGTGTTTTGCCAGGCTGATCATGATATCCTGCTGGCAGCTCCATTGGTAATTGCCTATTGATGATGTGCAAAATTTAAAAAAAACCTAACTGTTGTTGGTAAAGCTGTTTTTTTGTGATGTTTTTTCATTTCTGTGAGCCATTTTTGAATTTAGTGTAGGCACTCACACAAATTAGGACCCTTGACGTGGGTTGTGAGCTACCATATTTTGGCCCAAATATCGACCAATACCTCATGGATTTTGTACATCATTTTTCATCTTTTTCTTCATTTTTCCTCTCTTATGCAGGATGCCGCGAGGCCTTTTATTGTTGGTTGCGTGAACTGGAACATCTGTCCTTGTGGGGTGCACTTAGATAGGGCTGGGCAGCCTGCCTGATCTAATAGCATGGGCATCATCAATAGGCTGTGAGCCAGACACTGTGCATCACACATATACATGTGATTGGCGCCATTTGCAAGCTCTAATTGTGAACATTTTTAATACTAGGTGTGACGTCCATCTGGTGCAAGTCTGGACTGCAATTGAGACAGCACCCCGAGCAACCCTGAGACCCTTTACCCCTATACAGTGATCTGGAATTACAGCAGAGCCCAGGAGGTAGCTGTCTGTATAAGAGCAGTGGATCAGAGCAGGACGGTCACCAGAAAGGGATAAATTAACGGGACCGAAAGCGTAGTCTAAACCAAGCGGGCGGCAGAGGCACAAAATCGACAGGCTAAAGCAGAGTCGAAATACAGGCCAAGGTCAGAGTCATTAACCGGGAGGGCAGCAGAGGTACAAAATCGGCAGACAGCAGCAGAGTTAAAATCCAGGCCAAGGTCAGAGTCTTAAACCAGGAGGGCAACAGAGGTACAAAATCGGCAGACAGTAGCAGAGTCAAAATCCAGGCCAAGGTCAGAGTCAGCAATAGCAAATAACACACTAGCAAACTTTGGAAACCAAGACTATCTCTGGCGGCCTGCAAGACAGGCCCCAAGGTATTTGAAGGATAAGGCTATCCCTCACAGGCTCACAGTCTGATGACCTCATTAGGGCTGCCCCAGAACCAAGCCAGATGGCGATGCACAAAACCCTTCATGACTGACAGAGGAGTGGAGCCTGCGCCCACCAGATGCCTGCGCAGGAGCCTTCTCTGCCACCACCATCACCCACGGGCAAACCACGGCGCCTCCCAGTGGCCGAGGCAGGAACAGCCGTCCCCGAGTCTGACGGTGACGTGACAGTCCGGCGCCTCCCAGTGGCCGAGGCCGGAACAGCAGTCGCTGAGTCTGACGGCGACGTGACACTAGGTAAACACCCCCTCCATGACTTGGTAGGTTTGTGAGTGGCTGCTCCATCTGTATTTTACATCTGTGCTACCCCCACCTTTATCATGGGGGTCTGCTGCATCCTGCTTGAGAAAGCCACTAGGCAAAACATACGCTGGAGTCACGGGGGCCACGGGGTACTAAATACTGGTATACATAATTTTCTTACACTTCCTTGTTTTTTATGCCTACTTCATTATATCAATATTTATAATTTTTTTTACATAAATTAATGTCCCTATTTACAAATATAACAGGCTATATATATGGAAGCTCCCATGTTTATCTACAGTATAAGCTACTGAGTCATTATACCCATTACCAATACTTTTGTGCAGTGGCTTCCTTATATGTGTCATTGATTTCCCTCCACCCCTCCTGAGTTTTTATTGCTTCTTATATTTTAACACTATGATTTAATAAAAATATATCTTTCATATAATTTTTTATTTGGTGTATTCACTTCTTTGGAGTAGGTATATTAAACATTTTTTCCTGTATAATGACTTCTGTATAAGACAAAATTTAAAAAGGATGTAAAAAAAAATGTAATTTCGGTAAATTTAAATGTTCTTTTATTACAAAAATGGGAACTTTCAGTTTATTTTATGAAGGAAGTAAGAACTGCCAAAAATAAGGGACTCAGATACGCCCTGTATTACACATAAAGAAGGATCTGATACAGATTCTGTTGAAATTGGCACTCCTAGACTCATAAAGGTTATGCACTTTTGAGGGTTATATCCCAAGAAAATGTACTCCAGACCACGGAATAGTCTTTGGGTCAGCAATATAATACCGATAAGGGTACAGTATGTGCACACTTTGAGTAAAATATCTGCACTATTTCTGCATCTCTTGGCAGGAAAAATACATCTGCAAAAGTAGTGGAAGGATAGGTGCAGGGCAGGAGGTATCTGCACCAGTGTTTTGAGCAGGGTATTGGGAAGCACCTAGCACAGGGGAAGAAGCAGTGGTGTCACCCGATGGCACCAATTGTGGACCTTGGCATTATGCCCTCCGAGTCGGGTGCTTAGATTATGCGTGCCTGATCATCCTAGTGATGATTAGGTTCTTAGAGGCCAGACCTCTGCTTATCTTTGCATGGCACAGGTTGCAAATGGCCATTTGGTTTGTCTCAGAACTCTCTTTTAAAAAGTCCCATACTGAGAACAACTAACTTTTTGATGGTGAAATTCAGAACTTTCGGTTCTCTGCAGGACAGTTGCCCGCCTTCTCCATCTGGTCAGCCCACTGCCTCTTCCTGTCTGTTTTGGTACTGCCAATCTCTCACCCTTAGCACTGCTGGCCTTGCTCTGCATGCCAGATCCCCAGGTTGTGTCGGTGACTTCGTCATCCACCACCTTGTCTTCCACCAACACACCCTGGTCCTCCTGACTTCGTGACTTAACAACAAGCCTTAGCGACAACTGTGTCTCATCATCATCATCATCCTCCTCATTATCGCAAATATTCCATTCCTCATTGTCATGTTCTTGTGGCCATGGCTGTGGCACCCCAGGAGTCCTGTTGCCACAGTGGCATTGCCTCCCTTACAGGGGGTGACGTCATGCCTGGAAGCAAAGAGGGTTTCCCTAATCAGGTAACACTAACATCCAACACTTTTCCTGTCTCCAGACCAGAAAGGGGAGCTCAAAACCTGGTTTCAGGGAGCTTCCCTATCAGTTCTGGCCTGGAGGCGGGGTTAGTTAGTCTGCAGCAGGGAGTCTTCAAGAGACACTCTGAGGGAGACAGAGAGGAGAGAGGAAGTCAAGGAAGAACCTGAGGAGTGGAGCTATAGATAAGCTCACTCCATGGCCAAGTGCTTGAGACTAGACGCCGGAATCCATGGTTGTGCAGGTACTGAAGTTCTGGCTGCTAAATCCGGAGGGAAGGGGACTACAGGTCTCCTGGCCCCATCACAACACCTGAAGGCACAGCAGCAAATGAGAGCTCGAGCCACCACGAAGAAGTAACACCTGTAATAGGCTCAAGCTGCCTGCCATACAAGCAAGAACTAAGGAACAAGAAGGAGCAGAGGACTGAGCACAGCTTTAAGATGCAAGTACCTGAGAATACGGCATAATAGGGAGGCCTACTCTAAACCCACCTGGCTAGGTGGATCCCAAATTTCTTCCAGCATGCACGGATGAACTCCAATACCAACTGTAATCAGTGCCATGGTCTACACCACAAACTGTGAGTAAAAGAGTGAAGATTGCACCCTGATGTGTCCTCAGAGTTATTTACTGCACCATCCACTCTGCACTACAACCATCACCACTATCTTTAACATCATAAGTACCCTGGGACTTAGCTCTACCTGTGGAGAGCTGTACCAACTCTGCTGCATCACCATCAGCCCCAGCAGTCTCTTTAAGCAGCATCGGCTATCCCTGGCAGAATACCACAGGTGGCGTCACAAACTATATCTTATAAACGTTATTCCCCTTTTATCATCATTTTCTTTGGATGCCCAGGGCCACGGACCGGGTCACTGCTGCCGTGACACATCCCCTTAAGAACCGGCCTGGTATCGAGTATTCCCACGGCACTGGCGGTGCACCATGGCTGCTCTAAGTTCTGGGCATCACTAAATAGTATGTCGTCCTGTCCCTTTTGGAGCATGCATGTTGAGAGGCCACAATCAAGAATGTTGTAATAAAGATCTCCTCGGAGTGGCCTAGTGTGGGATCAATAGTCACCTGGGACTTAACATGGTAGGAGGAAGGAAGATCAGGGTGAGGAATAAGTGATCCAGACTTTAGGCTGGTGAGACTGGACCATGTGGAAGATGTCAGAAATGGCGGACCATGCGTCTCTGCAAAGTGGGACAGGAACCTATGTGTCTTGGATGAACGTGTTTCTTGTGCTCCAGCAACAGGCATAGTAACACCTGCTCCACGTCCTCAGTATCTGTGTGCACCTTCATCAGCTCATCCACATCCCTTAATTCACGCATTTTATAGTTGCTAGAATGCTTGGAACCAAGTTTATTTTTAATTAAAGGAAAAAAATATTGGTCGCCTGTTGCAATCAAACCACTTTTTATGAGTTTACTCCTTTGTAATGTAACAGAAAGAATGCAAAATTGTATAGATGACAATAAATTTCAATCCAGAAAAATGTTTCAATGCTTGTTCTCAGTTTTAGAGATCACAAAAATGTTCACAGACCACACAACAATAGGTCTGAGAAATGGAGGCCTACATAATTTTTAAAAGGGTTTTTTACAGTTTTACAAATCACAAAAATGTTTAGTCCACGTAATACTGTATGTCTGAGAAATGGAAACATACAAAATTTTTTAAAGATTTGGTTCACTTTTAGACCTCATAGAAATATTCACAAAAGTAACACTGTATGTTTCAGAAATGGAGGCCTAGAATTTTTTTCAAAGCTTTTTAGCAGGTTTATGGATCACAAAAATGTTTACAGACCGTGTAACATTACATATGAGAAATGGAGACCTACAAACTTTGTAAAAGATTTTTTGCAGCTTTACAGATCAGAAAAATGTTCACAGACCATGCAACACTGTACGTCTGAGAAATGGAGACTTTTTAAAAGCTTGTTTGCAGTTTACCAGATCACAAAAAATTCACTGTCCACGTAACACTGTATGTCTGAAAAAGGAAGGCCTACCCAGTTTTTTTAAAAGCTTTTTAGCAATTCTAGAGATCACAGAAATTTACTGCACACTACGGAATAGTGAAAAGAAACGAGTTAGATTATACTCACCCCGGGGTCTGGTCCGGTCTGATGGGTGTCGCGGTCTGGTGCCTCCCATCTTCTAGCAATGACGTCTTCCTCCTTACTTCTGCCGCGGCTCCTGCACAGGCGTACTTTATCTGCCCTGTTGAGGGCAGAGTAAAGTACTGCAGTGCGCAGGCGCCAGACCTCTCTGCCCTTTCCTGGCGCCTGCGCACTGCAGAACTGTACACTGCCCTCAACAGGGTACGCCTGCGCAGGAGCAGAGATAAGGAGGAGGACGTCATCACTAGAAGATGGGAGGCGCCGGACCGGACAGCGACACCCATCGGACCGTATCGGACCCCTTGGTGAGAATAATCTAATTTGTTTTTCTTATCTTTCAGGTTGCATCAGGGACTTATCTACAGCCTTACAGAATGCTGTAGATAAGCCCCTGATAGCGGTGGCCGCATCTCATATCGGAAAAATGAGGTGACAGATTCCCTTTAAAGGGGTTGTTGCAAGAAGACCTCTGTGCACATTCCCTATTAGGGCATTTGGATGTCGTAGATGAGGGGTCTCCAGATAGAGACCTCCCTCTGTATGCCAGAATGAGGAACTATGTAATACCACACACTGGTAAGATGTGACTGTTTCTTCTGATGATAACCGCTAATCATTGTTGGTGAGAGAAGCAGAACCTGCGGAAATCAAATAATCACCATGACAGCTTCATTTTAGAATGAAGACGATTCCTTTTATATGCTACTAGATTATGGCCCGATGTTATCGCATCGGGAGGATGCGATAGCATCACACCTCTTGCCATATTAACCCTCAACACACACACTCCTCTCACCTTTCACCATCTCCACTCGCATCCACTCACTCTTTCACTCCACATATGACCCTTTCTCTCTCACTCCATCTCTCATACTCACACCGTCATCGTCGCTGCCCCGACATCTTCCTCCGCCGCCGCGATCCTGGATCCAGACGTTCTCCAGGCCGCCGACATGTTCTTGCGGCGACGCCATCTTGGATTTCGTGAAATCCCGTGATATTAAAGATGGCGTCGCTGCAACAACATGTCGCTGGCGTGGACGACATCGGGATCCAAAAAGATGGCGTCGGCGAAATCTCGCGAGATTACGCCGACGCCATTTTGGATCCCGATGTCACCATGCCAGCGACATGTTGTTGCGGCGACGCCATCTTGAATATCGTGGGACTTCACGAAATCCAAGATGGCGTCCCGCAAGAATATGTCGCTGGCGTCGGCGACATCGGGATCCAAAATGGCGTCGGCGTAATCTCGCGAGATTTCGCCGACGCCATCTTTTTGGATCCCGATGTCGTCCACGCCAGCGACATGTTGCGGCGACGCCATCTTTAATATCGCAGGATTTCACGAAATCCAAGCTGGCGTCCCGCAACAACATGTCGGCGGCCTGGAGAACGTCTGGATCCTGGATCGCGGCGGCGGAGGAAGATGTCGGGGCAGCGACGATGACGGTGTGAGTATGAGAAACGGAGTGAGAGAAAGGAACGTACAGTGGGGAAAAAAGTATTTAGTCAGTCAGCAATAGTGCAAGTTCCACCACTTAAAAAGATGAGAGGCGTCTGTAATTTACATCATAGGTAGACCTCAACTATGGGAGACAAACTGAGAAAAAAAAAATCCAGAAAATCACATTGTCTGTTTTTTTTTCATTTTATTTGCATATTATAGTGGAAAATAAGTATTTGGTCAGAAACAAGCAATCAAGATTTCTGGCTCTCACAGACCTGTAACTTCTTCTTTAAGAGTCACCTCTTTCCTCCACTCATTACCTGTAGTAATGGCACCTGTTTAAACTTGTTATCAGTATAAAAAGAAACCTGTGCACACCCTCAAACAGTCTGACTCCAAACTCCACTATGGTGAAGACCAAAGAGCTGTCAAAGGACACCAGAAACAAAATTGTAGCCCTGCACCAGGCTGGGAAGACTGAATCTGCAATAGCCAACCAGCTTGGAGTGAAGAAATCAACTGTGGGAGCAATAATTAGAAAATGGAAGACAAACAAGACCACTGATAATCTCCCTCGATCTGGTGCTCCACGCAAAATCCCACCCCGTGGGGTCAGAATGATCACAAGAACGGTGAGCAAAAATCCCAGAACCACGCGGGGGGACCTAGTGAATGAACTGCAGAGAGCTGGGACCAATGTAACAAGGCCTACCATAAGTAACACACTACGCCACCATGGACTCAGATCCTGCAGTGCCAGACGTGTCCCACTGCTTAAGCCTGTACATGTCCGGGCCTGTCTGAAGTTTGCTAGAGAGCATTTGGATGATCCAGAGGAGTTTTGGGAGAATGTCCTATGGTCTGATGAAACCAAACTGGAACTGTTTGGTAGAAACACAACTTGTCGTGTTTGGAGGAAAAAGAATACTGAGTTGCATCCATCAAACACCATACCTACTGTAAAGCATGGTGGTGGAAACATCATGCTTTGGGGCTGTTTCTCTGCAAAGGGGCCTGGACGACTGATCCGGGTACATGAAAGAATGAATGGGGCCATGTATCGTGAGATTTTGAGTGCAAACCTCCTTCCATCAGCAAGGGCATTGAAGATGAAACGTGGCTGGGTCTTTCAACATGACAATGATCCAAAGCACACCGCCAGGGCAACGAAGGAGTGGCTTCGTAAGAAGCATTTCAAGGTCCTGGAGTGGCCTAGCCAGTCTCCAGATCTCAACCCTATAGAAAACCTTTGGAGGGAGTTGAAAGTCTGTGTTGCCAAGCGAAAAGCCAAAAACATCACTGCTCTAGAGGAGATCTGCATGGAGGAATGGGCCAACATACCAACAACAGTGTGTGGCAACCTTGTGAAGACTTACAGAAAACGTTTGACCTCTGTCCTTGCCAACAAAGGATATATCACAAAGTATTGAGATGAAATTTTGTTTCTGACCAAATACTTATTTTCCACCATAATATGCAAATAAAATGAAAAAAAAACAGACAATGTGATTTTCTGATTTTTTTGTTACAACCGGAAGCTGGTTAGGGCATTTATTATTATAGATATGATTTTATATTGCAGATCCTCCTGCTGCTATTCTGAAAAATAAGTGTGTTCATCCCATGCATTCAGTCTATGCAGATACATTAGGCCCTTTGGAGAGAATGAGGCCCAATCCTTGTTGGTCCCACACTCTTCACCTGGTTGGTCAAGGACAAGTCACCAACTTGACATTGGTAGCAAATAATTGTGTGGCCCAAGTGTCATGGAAAATGTGTGGAGAATAAGGATCAGTCCTTCATGGATGGCAGAACCCAGCCTTATTTCCGTGGCCCACTATGATTTTCGTTATGGTGTTCCCCATCTTCCGTGTGTACATGACTCAAGGGGGATTTTTCAAACATCACCAACTGTCATGGCGGCGTCTGGGTCTGTGGATTCCACAGATTCATTCCCTCCTTGTAACTCCATAAATAGTTATGGTCTTCACAGAGTGACTTCGTTGTCAACTCTTAGAACTGCAGCTAGGAGGCAGGGTAGCAAGAGTTAAGTCTTTGCTGGGGTGAGGTTGTTGATTGGCTTTAGTTCACATTCTGCGAGAGAACCTGTCATGTCTTCTTTCTCTATTTAAGCTGCCTCTGCCTTACAGGTAATTATTTTCTCTACCCTGGTTGCTAGTGGTTATTTCCAAAGTTGTTGCGAGCGGTGTTTGGTTAACTCTTTCATTTTTCACTAGATGTCTTTACATTGGTTTGTTGCCTCACGGGCTTTACACTTTAATTCCTTAGTGGTTTTCCCTTAGAGCGTGTTGTGTGAATGTGCTTAAGTTTTGCCCTGTCTGTATTCTCCCAATTGACTTTACTGATGAGCTCTGCTTAGGAGCACAATAAGGAATGAGGCCCAGGCATTCCCATCTTCCGGGGTAATCCTGGAGACAGGGATAGCTAGGGACCCTATAGCGTGAGGGTCAGTAGCACATTTGCTATACCGCAGTCACACTGCGACACTACCACTGCTCTGCATATACAATATCCATTCCTTAGTAATTTAGTAGCTAATGTGCAGCTTTTATACTCAGACATCTTACTTAAGAAGATAGATGGGTCGCCCTCCCAGGGCTGTGTGGTACTCTGTACTGGGCCGGTGTCAGTGGGAGGTGTCACAGCAGCGGTGACCCGGACCGTGGCCCTGGGCGCCCAAGTAATGGGGGAATGTAATGGTTTAAATGAACAGTTCGCGACGCCACCTGTGGTGTTCGGCAAGGGAGGTGTTAAGCCGACGCTGCAAACAGATCCTCTGGGACAGATGGCATGGTGCAGCAAAGATGTAAAAGCTCCCCACAGGTGAAGCTATAGTCCCAGGGCAGTGTAGATGTGGCTGGCACGGGGATGTAGCAGTGCCAGAAAGGTAGGAAGCAGACAAGACACAGCGGGGTGCAATTTCTGTACCTTTACTTGATAACTGCATTCCAGGGTCCTGATTACAGATGGTAACGGAGCAGGCTAGCCTGGAAGCAACTCAGGGATTCTCTCTCAGCAGATGGGCTGTGCAGTCTCCTTCCTAGCACTTGTTTGAATGAAGTACTCCAAGTACTGAGTTACACTGAAGTTCCTCCTGTCAGATGTTCCCAAGAACCTTACTTGCACGGCAGACAGCTGTAGCCTCTCTCAGGGACTCTTTTCTCCTGAGTCCTGGCTCACTATCCAAGCTGCTGTTGTGCCCTCAAGTCTTAGATGGGAGTAGGGCATTTACAGCCTCCTACTCCTCTGGTGTCTGTTACAGGACCGTTAGTATCCGTACAACCGTGGAGACCAGGCTCCAGTTCATGCACTCTCACTGTGAGGGAGCTCTCCTTTCCTAGCTCAACCTCCAGCTTATCTCTACACGTCTGCACACTTCACCCTTCGCAGACTAACTGACCACTCCTTCCTCCTGGCCCTCAGAGAGCACTCCTCCCCTTAATTCCGGTTCAGAGCTCCCCCTGCTGGCCTGAGTGGAACTGTGTTGCATGTATGGATTGACTGCGAGAGAGACCCATCATTGCCTCCAAGCCTGGCAATACCCTCCCCTGGAGGAAGGCAAAGCCACTGTGGCGGCCATACTCCTGGGGGCGCCACATTCCCCCCTAGTGCAAGTCAGCACTCCTGGGCTGAACAAAAACATGAAAAACATATAAACAGTGACACAATAATAATTGTACAAGATTTGTAAAAAGGAAAAATGTACAAAAACCAAGTGCTTCAAAAATGGTCCTATGATGATAAGTCCAGCATCAATGTCCATGGTCCATTCCTGGGCAAATGGTGAACTATATACAGGAAAGTTTTTGACCACACAAGTCCGGTGGTACAATGTCCATAAAATAAAACTGGCAAATCCAAAGGAAACTCTTACAGGTTACCTGTAGGCACAAAACTTGAATAGAATCATAGAATCATAGAATCGTAGAGTTGGAAGGGACCTCCTGGGCCATCTGGTCCAACCCCCTGCTCAAAGCAGGATTCGCTAAATCATCCCAGTCAGATGTCTGTCCAGCCTCTGTTTGAAGACTTCCATTGAAGGAGAACTCACCACTTCTCGTGGCAGCCTGTTCCACTCATTGATCACTCTAACTGTCAAAAAGTTTTTTCTAATATCTAATCTGTGTCTCTTCCCATTCAGTTTCATCCCATTGCTTCTAGTCTTTCCTTGTGCAAATGAGAATAAAGTTGATCCTTCTACAATGTGACAGCCCTTTAGATATTTGTAGACAGCTATTAAGTCTCCTCTCAGTCTTCTCTTTTGCAAACTAAACATTCCCAAATCCTGCAACCTTTCCTCATAAGACAGGGTTTGCAGACCGGTCACCATTCTGGTCGCTCTTTTCTGAACTTGCTCCAGTTTGTTGATGTCTTTTTTAAAATGTGGTGCCCAAAACTGGACACAATATTCCAGATGAGGTCTGACCAAAGAGGAGTAGAGGGAAATAATGACTTCACGTGATCTAGACTGTATGCTTCTGTTAATACATCCTAGAATTGCATTTGCCTTTTTTGCTGCTGCATCACACTGTTGACTCATATTCAGTCTGTGATCTATTAGTATACCCAAGTCTTTTTCACATGTGCTGTCACTTAGCCCTATTCCTCCCATTCTATATATGCTTTTTTCATTTTTATTGCCCAGATGTAGTACTTTGCATTTCTCCCTGTTAAAAACCATTCTGTTAGTTGCTGCCCACTTCTCCAGTTTATTTAAATCTTTTTGAATCCTCTCTCTCTCTTCTCTAGTATTAGCTATCCCTCCTAGCTTTGTGTCATCAGCAAATTTAATCAGTTTACCCTCAATTCCTTCATCTAAATCGTTGATAAAGATGTTGAACAATACAGGGCCCAGGACAGAGCCCTGTGGTACCCCACTTGAGACATTCTTCCAACTGGAAAAACAGTTATATATTTACACATACAATTTCAACATTAACATTCATCTATATACGGTATCTGATGGGTGGTATCCCTTGTGTAATCCGGGTAGACCTACGCAAAACTGGTGTAGTGGGTAATGTACTGGATACACTACTGGGGGTTCTGCGTGGCACAGGGATCCTAGATTGTCTGTGAACTCTTAGACTCACCAGGGGCATAATAGGCTCACCACTGGCAGGGCGAGGGTTCTCTGGCTCCACTGCTGGTGTGGCTTCTGCTGCCTGATTTTCCTGATCCTCAGGATTTTCTTGAGTCACATCTTCCTGGGCTACCAATTGGGGAAATATCAACACTGGCACCACTATAGCATCATTTACTTTTGTCCAATTCGCAGGGAATTCCCCAAGCACTGTGCTGACCTTCTCTTCTTCCTCTTTGGGCTGGATGTTATCGGGTTCTTTGTTGTGAGTTCATTTTCCCCTTCAATACTGAGGCCCGAGGAACTCCCTCTTCTGGTAAAGAAAGGTAGTGAGCCTGATTATCAAACACCTGAGGCTGATGATGATGACTGGCTGAGTGGAGTTACTGACTGGATATAAGGCTGCCGACGCCCTTCTGCCCTGCGGGTGATTTCTCTGTGGGATCCTTGGAGACCAGTCTGAATTCCTGCTCCTCTAAAGCTAAGTTTGCTGCTCGGCTTTTTGCATTTGCGCTTTGACTTTGTTTGCTTTGTTTTTCTGGATTTCTGCCATTCCCTGCTGGGGTGTGCTGTATTCCTTTAGCTCTGTCTTCTGAAAATACCTGAGTGCTGATTTAGTTTTTGAAGCCTAGCTGCTTCAGGGTCTTTTTCATATCAGCTTGTTGGCTTATGTCTTTGATAGGGTTTTGGCAGATTGCAGACAGCAGCCTTCCTGTCCTTTCCTATCTAGGTAGTTTTGGGCCCTGGCTTTGCTCAGTCTATCTTTCTGTCTGTGTTAGTGTTTTCATCTTGCTTCACCGTCATTATATGTTGGGGGCTGCCTATTGCTTTGGGGTCTGCTCTGGGGCAGTTTAGATTTCCCCTTTCTTTCTTTAGGCCTATTTAATTCTCTGGCTGTGTTCGAGGGGTCTAGGGCATCGTAGGAACCCCCCACGGCTACTGCTAGTTGTGTTGATAGGTTCAGGGGTCTGCAATCTGATAGTTGCCAACTTCTCTGGTTTTCTGGACTTAGCTTGTATTTCTGTTTTTGCCTCCTACGGTGACTCAATCATAACAGAATCACCCGCCATACCGCAGATCCTAGGGTACTCAATAGCAGGAAAGAATAGTAAAAAAAAAAAAAAGTGTGTATATTTTTTCCTCTATATCTCTGAGGCCGTAGGGGGAATTTTTTTTTCTCTCAATGGAGAGCAATTGTCTGATCGTGTGGAGCAGCTTGCTGCGGAATTGCGGGGAATTTCCGCCTACCTTGCTCATTCACATGCTGCTGAACCAAAGATTCCTACACCTGATGTATTTTTTGGGGATCGGTCTAAATTTTTGAATTTCAAAAATAATTGTAAATTATTTTTTGCCTTGAAGCCTAACTCGTCAGGGAGCTCCGCGCAGAAGGTTAAAATTGTCATCTCTTTGCTGCGTGGCGATCCCCAGGATTGGGCGTTTTCTTTGAAACCAGATGATCCTATTCTGACTAATGTGAACGCATTTTTTCAGGCCTTGGGGTTGTTGTATGACGAACCTAATGCCATTGATCAGGCTGAAAAGACCCTGCTGGCATTGAACCAGGGTCGTGATTCTGCAGAATTGTACTGTCAAAAATTCCAAAAGTGAGCAGTACTTACTACCTGGAATGATAATGCCTTGGCTGCTCTCTTTCGGAAGGGCTTGTCAGAAGCCGTAAAAGATACTATGGTGGGATTTCCTGTTCCCTCTGGTCTTGACGATTCTATGTCATTAGCAATTCAGGTTGATCGGCGTTTGCGTGAACGCAAAGCTGCACGAGAGGTGTTGCCACCTGTTGAACAAATGTCTGAACCTATGCAATGTGATAGAGTTTTTTCCAGAGAGCAGCGTCAGGAGTTCAGAAGGCGTAATAAGTTGTGTTTTTTCTGTGGAGATGCCTCGCATATTATTTCTGTCTGTCCTAAACGAGAGAAACGCTTTGCACACACGTTTTCTGTTGGGGGTGTTCAACCTAAGTTTCTTCTGGCTATTACTCTGATCTGCTCCCTGTCCACATTTTCCGCCAAGGCTTTTGTGGATTCGGGAGCAGCCCTAAACCTAATGGACTTGGATTTTGCTAAACGTTGTGGATTTCCGATGACACCTCTACAGACGCCTATCCCTTTGAGGGGGATTGATGCTACTCCTTTGGCTAAAAATAAACCTCAGTTTTGGACCCAGGTGGTAATGCGGGTCGCCCCAGACCATCAAGAAAATTGCAGATTTTTGGTGTTGCATAATCTGCATGATACTATTGTTCTGGGGTTTCCCTGGTTACAAATTCATAATCCAGTTTTGGATTGGAAATCTGTGTCTGTGGTGAGTTGGGGTTGTCGGTGTGCCTTTAGTGAGGCTCCGGTGTTTTCCACCTCTCCTCAGTCGCATGATGTTCCTGATTATTTGGCGGACTTTTATGATGTATTTAGTGAGAATGAGTCTGCGTCTCTGCCTCCTCATAGGAGTTATGACTGTGCAATTGAACTGAGCCCGGGGTGTAAATTTCCCAAGGGTCGGCTCTTCAATTTATCTGTACCCGAGCACGAGGCTATGCGATCCTATATTAAGGAGGCATTGGAGAAGGGTCATATTAGACCATCCTCGTCACCCTTAGGTGCCGGGTTTTTTTTTGTAGCCAAAAAGGATGGATCATTAAGACCTTGTATTGATTATCATGCCCTCAACAAAATTACTGTTAAATATCAGTATCCGTTACCCCTGATTTCTGATCTATTTTCCAGAGTTAAAGGTGCTTGCTGGTTTACCAAGCTTGACCTCAGGGGGGCGTATAATCTTATTCGCATTAAGCATGGGGATGAATGGAAGACGGCTTTTAATACTCCGGAGGGACATTTTGAGTACCTGGTGATGCCTTTTGGGCTCACTAATGCCCCTTCTGTCTTCCAGTGCTTCATGAACAATATTTTCCGAGATTTTGTCGATAAATTTTTGATTATCTATCTGGATGATATTTTGATCTTCTCCAAGGATTGGGATTCTCATGTGGAACATATTCGGACTGTGTTCCGGATCTTGAGGGAGAATTCCCTGTATGTCAAAGGATCTAAATGCCTTTTTGGAGTACAGAGGATTTCTTTTTTGGGATTTATTTTGTCCCCGTCAACTATTGAAATGGACCCGGCCAAGGTACAGGCCATTTACGATTGGGTTCAGCCCACTTCTTTGAAGGCCCTCCAGAAGTTTTTGGGTTTTGCTAATTTTTATCGGAAATTTATAGCAAAATTTTCTAGTATTGCCAAGCCATTGACTGATTTGACTAAGAAGGGTGCTGATGTGTTAAATTGGTCTCCGGAGGCTGTTTCTTCCTTTCAGGAGCTGAAGCGAAGATTCACCTCCGCCCCGGTTTTGCAGCAACCTGAGGTCTCACTTCCATTTAAGGTAGAGGTGGATGCTTCTGAGATTGGTGCAGGAGCTGTTTTGTCCCAAAAGGATCCTGTAACATCTAAAATGAATCCCTGTGCTTTCTTTTCCCGAAAGTTCTCTCCATCTGAACGTAACTATGATGTGGGGAATCGGGAACTGTTGGCCATGAAATGGGCATTTGAGGAGTGGAGACATTGGTTGCAGGGAGCTAAGCATCAAGTCGTGGTCCTCACTGACCACAAGAATTTGATTTACCTAGAGTCGGCTAAGCGCTTGAACCCTAGACAGGCTAGGTGGGCCTTGTTTTTTACACGTTTTGATTTTGTGGTTTCTTTTCTTCCTGGAACGAAGAATGTCAAGGCAGACGCCCTCTCTAGGAGCTTCTTTGCTGATTCTCCTGTGGTGACCAAGCCTGCTACCATCTTAGGCGAAGGGGTAGTTCTTTCTGCCATCTCGCCCGATTTGAGACGTGCTCTGGAAGAGTTCCAGGAGGACAAACCTGAGCGTTGTCCCAGTGGAAAGTTGTATGTTCCTGACCAGTGGAAGAAGAGAGTGATGTCTGAAGTTCATTGCTCTGCTTTGGCTGGTCATCCAGGTATTTTTGGTACTAGAGATCTGGTGAGTCAGTTTTTTTGGTGGCCCTCCTTGTCTCGTGATGTCAGGAATTTTGTGCAGTCCTGTGGGACGTGCTCCCGGTCTAAATCGTGTTCTCGCTCTAGTGGGTTGTTGATGCCTTTGCCTGTCCCCAAGAGGCCATGGACCCATATTTCAATGGATTTCATCTATGATATGCCTGTCTCTCAAAGGATGACTGTTATTTGGGTGATTTGTGATAGGTTCTCTAAGATGGTTCATCTTGTACCACTCCCTAAGTTGCCGTCTTCCTCTGAGTTGGTGCCCCTGTTTTTACAACAGGTGGTTCATTTGCACGGGATTCCTGAGAACATTGTATCTGACAGAGGAGTCCAGTTTGTGTCTAGATTTTGGAGAACTTTCTGTTCCAGGCTGGGAATTCAGTTGTCCTTCTCCTCTGCTTTTCACCCTCAGACCAATGGGCAGAGAGAACAAACCAGACCTTGGAGTCATATTTGAGATGTTTTATTTCTGCTGACCAGGATGATTGGGTTTCATTTTTGCCCTTGGCCGAATTTGCTTTAAATAATAGAGCTAGTTCTGCCACTTTGATGTCACCTTTTTTTTGTAACTTTGGGTTTCATCCTCGATTTTCTTCAGGGCAGGTGGAGCCCTCTGCCTGCCCAGGTGTTGACACTGTGGTGGAGAGAATGCACCAGATCTGGGACCATGTGGTGGATAAGTTATCTCTCTCCCAGGAAAAGGCCCAGCGGTTTTCCAACCGACATAGGACCATTGGTCCCCAGTTTAAAGTTGGTGATATGGTGTAGTTATCATCAAAAAATATTGCTATGAAGGTGGCTTCTCCTAAGTTTAAGCCTAGATTTATTGGACCTTACAAGATTGTGGAGATTATTAATCCGGTCTCTTTTCGTTTGGCTCTTCCTGTCACATTTAAAATCCATAATATGTTCCATAAATCTTTGTTGAAGAGGTTTGTTGAACCTGTTGTTCCGGGGGTGGCACCTCCAGACCCTGTATTGGTTGAAGGTAACATGGAATATGAGGTAGAGAAAGTACTGGATTCCCGTCTGGCTAGACGGAGACTCCAGTATTTGGTTAAGTGGAAGGGTTATGGTCAGGAGGATAATTCCTGGGTCTCTGCCTCTGATATTCATGCCAAAAGATTGGTGCGTGCCTTTCATCGGGCTCACCCTGATCGCCCTGGTGGCGTGGTTGAGGGTTCGGTGACCCCTCCTCAAGGGGGAGGTACTGTTGTGAGTTCATTTTCCCCTTCAATACTGAGGCCCGAGGAACTCCCTCTTCTGGTAAAGAAAGGTAGTGAGCCTGATTATCAAACACCTGAGGCTGATGATGATGACTGGCTGAGTGGAGTTACTGACTGGATATAAGGCTGCCGACGCCCTTCTGCCCTGCGGGTGATTTCTCTGTGGGATCCTTGGAGACCAGTCTGAATTCCTGCTCCTCTAAAGCTAAGTTTGCTGCTCGGCTTTTTGCATTTGCGCTTTGACTTTGTTTTTCTGGATTTCTGCCATTCCCTGCTGGGGTGTGCTGAATTCCTTTAGCTCTGTCTTCTGAAAATACCTGAGTGCTGATTTAGTTTTTGAAGCCTAGCTGCTTCAGGGTCTTTTTCATATCAGCTTGTTGGCTTATGTCTTTGATAGGGTTTTGGCAGATTGCAGACAGCAGCCTTCCTGTCCTTTCCTATCTAGGTAGTTTTGGGCCCTGGCTTTGCTCAGTCTATCTTTCTGTCTGTGTTAGTGTTTTCATCTTGCTTCACCGTCATTATATGTTGGGGGCTGCCTATTGCTTTGGGGTCTGCTCTGGGGCAGTTTAGATTTCCCCTTCCTTTCTTTAGGCCTATTTAATTCTCTGGCTGTGTTCGAGGGGTCTAGGGCATCGTAGGAACCCCCCACGGCTACTGCTAGTTGTGTTGATAGGTTCAGGGGTCTGCAATCTGATAGTTGCCAACTTCTCTGGTTTTCTGGACTTAGCTTGTATTTCTGTTTTTGCCTCCTACGGTGACTCAATCATAACAGTTCTTGTTTTCTTTCTTTTAACTGGTCAAGGCATAACTTCAAATGATCTGTCGATACCGCTGCTGAGGTCTCTCCTCCATCTTTACTAACAAGGCATACCTTAGTATTATCAAAGTTCGAGGGCAGAATGGTATAAGGTTCAGCTTCCCATTGATCATCCAATTTGTGCAATCTTCTCTTCCTTTTCAAGACTTGCTCTCCCGGCGACAAAGAAACGGCAGGTGCATTTTGATTGTAATGCTTCTCCTGCTTTTGTCTTGCCTGGGCTAGACTCTTTTCCACGCATTCTTGAACTCTTCTGCACTGCTGTTGTCTTTCTGTGTCCCAGTCAGCATCTGGTGACGTTACTTCGGGTGTCGGGACTCCCATGTCCAGATTGATAGGCAGTTTACCAGGTCTTGCTCTCATTAAGTAGGCAGGGGTACAGTTGGTAGAGTTCACTGGAATATGGTTGTAGAGGTCTACCAGATCTGGCAACTTCTCTGGCCACAGATTCCTCTCCTCCAAGGGCAAAGTCTTCAGGAGGTCAATCACTACCTGGTTCATCTTCTCACACATGCCATTAGTCTGTGGGTGGTACAGTGTTGTCCAGATCTTCTTACAACCATACAAGTTACAGAATTCTTGGAACACTTTTGCCTTGAAAGCTGGACCTTGATCTGTAAGCACTCTTTCAGGGTATCCATGTGGTCTACAGAAGTGCTGTTGGAATGCTCTAGCTGCTGTCCTGGCTGTCTGATCTTTGACAGGCACAACTACCAGGAATCTTGAGTAGTGGTCCACAATGGTAAGAGCGTAGATGTAGCCTGACCGGCTTGGAACCAGCTTCACATGATCCAGGGCTACCAACTCAAGGGGCTGTTTGGTGATGATTGGCTGCAGAGGAGCCACCTGGCTGTCCCGATCCTTTCTGCACAGGTTACATTGTCCACATTCCCGGCACAACCTCTCAATGGTTTTCCTCATACCAGCCCAGTAGAACCTCTCTCGGAGCAATGCTTCCAACTTCTTCCATCCGAAGTGTCCAGCTCCATTGTGGTATGCTTCCAGGACCATTGATGCCTCTCTCTTTGGAACTATCACCTGCCAAACCAGCTCATGAGTGCGGGCATTGATACTCCTCTGACACGGCTTCCTTTCATAAATGAACAGCCGGCCTCTCTCCTTCCACAACTGCTGAGTTTCTTCAGGAGCATCCGACTCTGGACGTGAGTCAGCTCGTGTCAGCAGCTCCTTCACCAGGTGGACTGTAGGGTCACTATCTTGTGTTTCTGCCCAATCATGATGGGGCAACGGATTCAGGGTGACCTCCTTCAAGCCAGACCATCTGTTTCTCACTCCTTGAGCTCGCTGAGCCGCAAGTGGCCGGTGGAAGGGAGGTAACTCTATTTCTTCAAGAGCCTCAGGGACTTCTCCTGCATCTGGTAGGTTAGGCCCCTGGACAGCGTATCAGCATTTGCATTCTTGTGCCCTGCCCGGTACTTGATAGTAAACTCATAGTTAGATAGCCGAGCCATCCATCGCTGTTTCAGTGCACCAAGTTTTGCAGTGTCCAAGTGCGTCAACGGGTTGTTGTCTGTGAAGATAGTGAACTTGGCGGAGGCTAGGTAATGTTTGAACCATTCGATGACAGCCCAGACTATGGCAAGGAACTCCAGCTTGAAAGAACTGTAGTTATCAGGGTTCCTTTCAGTGGGGCGCAGCTTCCTGCTGGCATAGGATCACTCTTTCCTTTCCAATCTGTACCTGCGACAGTACTGCTCCTAGTCCCACGTTGCTGGCATCTGTGTACAGCACAAAGGGTTTGTCATAATCTGGGTAGGCCAGAACTTCATCACCTGTGAGAGCCATCTTCAATCTGGTGAAGGACCTTTCCAACTCTTCAGTCCATTCAAACGTGGAATTTTTCTGTTTAGTCTTCTTGGACTGCCCCACCAGAAGATTTTGCATAGGGGTGGCTATTTCAGTAAAGCCTTTGATGAATCTTCGGTAGTAGCCTACCAGTCCAAGGAATTGGTGTACTTCATGAAGGTTGCTGGGCTTCGGCCAGTCCCGGATGACTGTGACCTTGTCAGGATCTGGTGCCACACCTTCTGCACTGACCACATGACCGAGGTACTGCACCTTAGGCTTCAGGAGGTGGCACTTGGAGGGCTTCACCTTCAGGCCAAAATTGGACAAAGCTTCAAATACTTCAGCCAGGTGTTCCAGATGATCTTCATAGGTTTTGGAGAAAACAATGACATCATCCAGGTACAACAGGACTGTCTCAAAGTTCATGTGTCCCAGGCAGCACTCCATCAGCCGTTGAAATGTTCCTGAAGCAGTGCAGAGCCCAAATGGCATATAACTGAACTCACAGAGACCCATTGGAGTGGTAAATGCTGTTTGATCCTTGTCTGCCTCTGCCACGGGAACCTTCCAATACCCACTGGTAGAGTTGAGCGAAACGGGTCTAAAAAATTCAAAAGTCGCCGACTTTCGCCAAAGTCGGGTTTCATGAAACGAAACCCGACCTTAGAGTGAGGTCGGCCACGAGGTCGGCGACCATCGCGCCAAAGTCGCGTTTCAAAAGATGCTTTAGCGCCCTTTTTCAGCCAATCAGAATGAACGGACACTGTGAGCAACGTGATGACATAGGCAGCGGTCACCACCATCTTTCAGAAGGGCATGCAAGTGATTGGCTTGCTTTGTGTGGCATCACAGGGGGTATAAAAGGGCGTGCACGCCGACCGCCATGTTACTTATTCTGATCTCAGAATAGGGAGAGCTGCTGCTGCTGCTTTTGTAGGGAGAGCGTTAGGAAGGCCAAAAGAAAAAAGCAAAACTGCTTCTGCTGATAGCGGTTTTCACTGTAGTTAATGTGCAGTGAAAGGTGAAGATTTTTGCTTTTGTGCAGCAGCGCTGGTGGTGATTAGGCTGCCTTTTAAGGCTACCTGCATTGCTGTGTGCACACTGCTGTTCAAACTGCTTTTTTAAAAGCAATCCAAATTTTATTGTTTTGTCCTGGTGAGGTACTGAGCGTTCATTTTTTCACACATTGTACAGCAGTGTACGCTCCTCACACAGTACCATGTTCCGGCTGTTATCACGGCCAAATTGAAGTTATCTGTGTGTGACTCTGTAAGGAAAAGTCGAGGTGTTTGTCCTTTCTTATAGACCTACACCTTAGAGTTTTGTCTGTTTTTCAAACAGTTTCGTATATTTGCTGTTTGATTACATTCAAAACTAGAGAGAGCGTGTGTCAGTCCGTATACAAAAACACGGAGCTTGACAATTTTACATGCCCACACCGTACAGCGGTGTACGTGTACGCTCCTCACACACTACCGTGTACCGGCTGTTATCACGGCCAAATTGAAGCTGTGTGTGACTCTGTAAGGAAAAGCCGAGGAGTTTGTCCGTTCTTACAGACCTACACCTTAGAGTTTTGTCCGTTTTTCAAACAGTTTCGCATATCTGCTGTTTGATTACATTCAAAACTAGAGACAGAATGTGTCAGTCTGTATACAAAAACACAGAGCTTGACAATCTGTGTGTGACTCTAAAGAAAAGCCGAGGAGTTTGTCCATTCTTACAGACCTACACCTTAGAGTTTTGTCCGTTTTTCAAACAGTTTCGTATATCTGCTGTTTGATTACATTCAAAACTAGAGACAGCGTGTGTCAGTCCGTATACAAAAACACGGAGCTTGACAATTTTACATACACACACTGTACAGCGGTGTACATGTATGCTCCTCACACAGTACCGTGTACCGGCTGGTATCACGGCCAAACTGAAGCTATCTGGGTGTGACTCTGTAAGAAAAAGCCGAGGAGTTTGTCTGTTCTTACAGACCTACATGCTAGGGAGATTCCAATTCTGCCCAATTCTATATACACCTTGTAGTTTGTCATACACTAGGCAATTTCTGCCTGTTACATTGCGGTTTAATATACACAGGGCCTGACAGAATCCAACTGTGTCCTGAAGTCTGTAGAGAGATTCCATTTCTCCCCAGTCCTCTATACACCTTTTTTACACCATCCAGAATCAGCCTGTTAATTTGAGGTGTAATATACACAGGGCTTGACAGAATCCAACTGTGTCCTGAAGTCTGTAGAGAGATTCCATTTCTCCCCAGTCCTCTATACACCTTTTTTACACCATCCAGAATCAGCCTGTTAATTTGAGGTGTAATATACCCAGGGCCTGACAGAATCCAACTGTGTCCTGAAGTCTGTAGAGAGATTCCATTTCTCCCCAGTCCTCTATACACCTTTTTTGCACCATCCAGAATCAGCCTGTTAATTTGAGGTGTAATATACACAGGGCCTGACAGAATCCAACTGTGTCCTGAAGTCTGTAGAGAGATTCCATTTCTCCCCAGTCCTCCATACACCTTTTTTACACCATCCAGAATCAGCCTGTTAATTTGAGGTGTAATATACACAGGGCCTGACAGAATCCAACTGTGTCCTGAAGTCTGTAGAGAGATTCCATTTCTCCCCAGTCCTCTATACACCTTTTTTACACCATCCAGAACCAGCCTGTTAATTTGAGGTGTAATATACACAGGGCCTGACAGAATCCAACTGTGTCCTGAAGTCTGTAGAGAGATTCCATTTCTCCCCAGTCCTCCATACACCTTTTTTACACCATCCAGAATCAGCCTGTTAATTTGAGGTGTAATATACCCAGGGCCTGACAGAATCCAACTGTCTCCTGAAGTCTGTAGAGAGATTCTATTTCTCCCCAGTCCTCCATACACCTTTTTTACACCATCCAGAATCAGCCTATTAATTTGAGGTGTAATATACACAGGGCCTGGCAGAATCCAACTGTGTCCTGAAGTCTGTAGAGAGATTCCATTTCTCCCCAGTCCTCTATACACCTTTTTTACACCATCCAGAACCAGCCTGTTAATTTGAGGTGTAATATACCCAGGGCCTGACAGAATCCAACTGTGTCCTGAAGTCTGTAGAGAGATTCCATTTCTCCCCAGTCCTCTATACACCTTTTTTGCACCATCCAGAATCAGCCTGTTAATTTGAGGTGTAATATACACAGGGCCTGACAGAATCCAACTGTGTCCTGAAGTCTGTAGAGAGATTCCATTTCTCCCCAGTCCTCCATACACCTTTTTTACACCATCCAGAATCAGCCTGTTAATTTGAGGTGTAATATACACAGGGCCTGACAGAATCCAACTGTGTCCTGAAGTCTGTAGAGAGATTCCATTTCTCCCCAGTCCTCTATACACCTTTTTTACACCATCCAGAACCAGCCTGTTAATTTGAGGTGTAATATACACAGGGCCTGACAGAATCCAACTGTGTCCTGAAGTCTGTAGAGAGATTCCATTTCTCCCCAGTCCTCCATACACCTTTTTTACACCATCCAGAATCAGCCTGTTAATTTGAGGTGTAATATACCCAGGGCCTGACAGAATCCAACTGTCTCCTGAAGTCTGTAGAGAGATTCTATTTCTCCCCAGTCCTCCATACACCTTTTTTACACCATCCAGAATCAGCCTGTTAATTTGAGGTGTAATATACACAGGGCGTGACAGAATCCAACTGTGTCCTGAAGTCTGTAGAGAGATTCAAATACTCCCCACTACTATATACACCTTGTACCTTGTTTTACAGTACCATATAGTGGTATTTTGGGTACATTTTCCACAAAAATGAGGAAGTGTGGTGGAAGAGCACGTGGAAGTGGACGGGGGTTGGCAGCTGGTAATGATGGTGTTGGTATTGGTGGTGGATCTGCTGGTAGTGGCAAAAGCAAAATAGCACCAAATGCAGGAGGTGTTGAGCCTGCGTCATAGTCTGGCTCCACAAGGCATCGAAGGCTCCCTTTTCTGGGGGTAGGTAAACCACTTTTAAAGCCGGAGCTTCAGGAACAAGTTTTGGCTTACATTGCTGACTCAGCCTCCAGCTCTATCGCCTCCTCTTCTGAAGTTTTAAAAAATAAAAACACTGAGTCGTCATTGGAGGCTCATGGTCATGAACCACACCTTTCCTTGTGTCCTTCACCCCAACCAAAATTGAAGGATGCGGCAAGTCACACTACAGATTACTCCATGGAGCTGTTTTCACATACCATGCCTGGGTTATCAAGTCAAATCGTGAATTACCCAGGCCAAGATGAATCTGACATGGAGTGCACTGATGCACAGCCACTGCTAGATTTATCTGCTGGAACATTCACTCAGAGCACTACATTGTCCTCGTAGTGTACTGAGCCAGAATCTGACCCTGATGAAACTCGGGTGCCCCTTCCTGCATACTATACCACCATACACGGTGACACAGAGGAAGGTGCACATGACATTGAAGAGGAGGTGATGGATGACCCAGTTGTTGACCCAGATTGGCATCCATTGGGGGAAGAGGGTGCCGCTGCCAATAGCTCAGAACAGGAGGAGGAGCAGCAGCAGGCATCGACATCGCAACAGCTGTTATGTGGCAGGCCCGGAGCAGTCCAAAAACGGGTTACAAAAACCAAAAGAGTTGCAGGACAGCTTGGCCACACGGTCAAAATAGCACAGCGTGCAAGGCCTCAAAATGTCTTCCATAGTAGGAAGAGTGCAGTGTGGCACTTTTTTGAACAAAATCCTAATGATCAGGCAAAGGTTATCTGTAAGAAGTGCGCAAAGACCTTTAGCCGAGGGAAAAATCTGAGAAATTTGAATACCAGTTGCATGCTTAGACATTTAACCACCATGCACTTGCAAGCGTGGACAGACTACCAAACCTCACGTACCACATGTGCAACTGCTCCCAATGAAGGTAGTCAGCAACATTACATTGTTTCCCCCACTGTAAGCCCACCAGTTAGCACACCACCAGCAGCAAATGTTGAAGTGTCATCGCAAGGCCAAAGCAGTCAGGGAATCACAATGTTATATCAATGAAAGTCTGAATCTAGGCCATCAGAAAGAACACCAACTCCATCACCATCATCAACCCTCTCTCAGTCCGCCATGTCCAACGCTAGTTCCACCATATGCAGCTCTCAAGTCCAGCTAACCCTTCCAGAGACTATGAGAAGGACAAGAAAGTACTCATCCTCTCATCCACGTACACTGGGTTTGAACGCCCACATTGCCAAACTAATCTCGTTAGAGATGATGCCCTATCGCTTGGTTGAAAGCGCAGCTTTCCGCGAACTCATGGCCTACGCAGTACCACGCTATGACCTACCCAGCCACCACGTCTTTTCTCGCAAAGCCATCTCAGCCCTCCACCTTCATTTGAAAGACCGCATTGTCCATGCACTCAAGCAATCAGTGAGTGGGAAGGTGCACCTCACAACTGATGCATGGTCCAGTAGGCATGGCCAGGGCCGTTACGTGTCCATCACTGCGCACTGGGTTAATGTGGTGGATGCAGGGTCCACAGGGGACAGCGGTGGTGGGATAGTGCTGCCTAGCCCACGGTATAGGAAACAGTTGGATGTAGGCGTTCGACCCTCCTCCTCCAGAAGCGAAAGCTCGTCCACAGAGCACAGTCGCACGAGCACTCCATCCGCAGCTGCCAGTGTTGCACACGAGGTGTCCCCCTATCGATCAGCTAGTGGAAAGCGTCAGCAGGCTGTGTTGCAGATGATGTGTTTGGGCTACAGACACACCGCGGAGGTACTGGCCGACTACTTTCAGCGACAAACTGAGTCATGACTGGGCAGTCTACATCTTGAGGCAGGCAAGGTAGTTAGTGATAACGGCCGGAATTTTGTGGCAGCCATAGCCCTTTCAAAACTCAGACACATACCTTGCTTGGCTCACACCCTGAACCTGGTGGTGCAGTGCTTCCTCAATAATTATCCGGAGTTAACAGGCCGGCTCCATAAGGTTCGAAGACTGTGCTCGCACATCCGCCGGTCGCCGGTACACTCCAGTCGTATGCAGAAGCTGCAGCGATTGCTCCATCTTCCCAAGCACTGCCTAATTATCGACGTTGCAACAAGGTGGAACTCCACCCTGCACATGGTTGAGTGGCTGTGCGAACAGAGGCAGGCCGTAATGCACTTCTGGGAGGATACACAGGCTGGCACTTTGAGGGCAGACATGGAGTTGACAGGTGTGCAGTGGTCGAAGCTGAAAGACCTCTGTGAAGTCCTTCAGTGTTTTGAGGAATGCACACGGCTGGTAAGCGCAGACGATGCCATCATAAGCATGAGCATCCCACTTATGTGTCTGCTCATGCAAACTTTGACGCACATTAAGGAGCAGGTGTCTGCAGCTGAGGTTGATGAGGAGGAAGAGGAGGAGGGAAGCCTTGATGACATTCAGCCATTGCCTGATCCAGGACCTCTCCTGGACGAGGTGGAGGAAGAAGAGGAGGAGGATGATGATGGGGATGATTATTTAGGGGAGGAGGATACTTCTCGTGGGGCAAGAGAAAATGTTGGCGTGGCAAGGTCTGGTACAGGGTTTGTGCGTGACTGGAGGGATGTGGATTAGCCAGAAAGTGCTCCTCCACCCAGCACTCGCAGTGCATCATTGACACTGGGAACATTGGCCCACATGTCAGATTATGCCTTGCAGATCCTAAAAAGGGACCCCCGCATTGCCAAAATGATGAACGATGACGACTACTGGTTGGCCAGCATCCTGGATCCACGCTATAAAGGCAAATTCCAAAACATAATGCCACAGGAGAACCTTGACCTAATATTGGCTAACAAACAAGCAACTCTGGTAAACCAGTTGGTTGAGGCATTCCCAGCACACAGCAGCGATGATGGTTCTCACACGAGCCGTAGGGGCCTGGGGCAGCTTGGAAGAGGTGTTTGTGGTGCACACATCAGAAGTGGCATTGGAGAGAGGGGTTTCATGACCATGTTGTGGACTGATTTTTCAAGTCCCGCTCACACGACTGGTAATACTGCATCATATGAAAGTGACAGGAGACAGCATTTGTCAACTATGGTTACAAACTACTTCTCGTCCCATATCGATGTTCTCGCTCACAGGTCATTCCCATTTGACTATTGGGCCGCTAAACTGGAAACCTGGCCTGAATTGGCCCAATATGCCTTACAGGAGCTCGCTTGCCCAGCTGCAAGTGTGCTATCGGAAAGAGTCTTCAGTGCAGCTGGATAAATCGAGACAGAAAAAAGGACCCGTCTGTCGACCCAAAATGTGGATGATCTAACCTTCATTAAAATGAACCATGCATGGGTTTCCAAGGATTTTGTCCCACCTTACCCTGATGACACATAGGTTGCCAGAAAAATGGCTTGCTTTGGTCCTCCTCTTCCTCAGACTTGACCAATTTCGCCTTTAGCAGCAGCTGAATGTCCCACATCAACATATGCCATTTTGTAAACCTCCCTAACTGGGCTGCCTCCCCCCCATGGCCGGGGTCACCACCTAGCGCACGCAACCGTGCGAGTGCCGTTGCCCTGGACAGGTGGGTAGGCCGACTCTTGGGCATGGGCACTGGCACAGGGTCCCTCATAGTGCAATCAAGTGTCTCTGACGGTGGGGGTGCACATCCACCATCAGACACACCGCTGTACTATGAGGGGCCCAGTGCCAGTACCGACGCCCACGAGTGTGCCCCCCTTGCTTGGGCAGGGCCACAGCATTTGCAATGTTTACCTCTCCCTGCTCCTCCGCTGCGTTGTCTGGGCTGTCAAATCCTTCACTAGGACTGCCACTACAAATTTGTTGAACTGATAGATGATGGTTAAGACGTAGCTATGCCCTGTCCCGCTGGCCGGGCTCTAGCTTCAGATGATCAATGGCTTCCATTTCTTATGGACGTCAACTCACAATGACATGCAGTGGTGGTTTATCATCAGCTTTCACAGTTTTCTTACTCACAAACGTGTGGCATTCCGGCGCACATTTTTAAATGTGCCCTCTCATGCCAATCCCATAGAATCGCCTACGGCCTGTGGCTTCTGTCTTTTGCACTCCAAAGTTAAGTGACAGATCATGATAGGCAGTGAGCACGATGTTTACATTTCTCCCTGTGATAAAAATTTGATGGAGATGAGTAACGGTGATGGGATCAACGGTACTGCGATACAGCAACACTTTCTTCACAAAGAAATGTTTTCGCTGTCTCCACACACAAATTAATTGAGGGTCAGCATCGCCTCTGAGAATTGTGATGGAAGTTTTTCCCGTGATTAGTAATTCCTAGATTTCTGAAATCACTAAACTATATGTCAGTAATTGTATGCATCTCATTTCCTAATGTGGAGAGGCTGGACTGTCTTACTGAGACAGAAATATATATGAAGATTTAAAAATACCACCAAAAGTGTATACTGGTGTACGCTTCAAATACATTTCCTTTTTTCTACTTTTTAGATTGTTGTCTAATCCATACTGAGAACACGGAGATTTTAAATGTTTAAACTATGCTATATATACCTGCTATCCAGTGATAATGTACCCTTTCTCAACTTTGTGCAATCTGGTCAAATCCATACTGGGCCTGAGACCGTCTGAGCCTGCCTCCTGATATATAGACATAGGTTTTTAATGTGTAAACTATGCTACACATACCTGCAATCCGGTAATACGTTACCGTTTCTCACCTTTGTCCAATCACGTCTAATCCATACTGGGCCTGAGACTGTCTGAGCCTGCCTCCTGATATATAGACATAGGTTTTTAATGTGTAAACTATGCTATACATACCTGAAATCCGGTGATACGTTACCCTTTCTCACCTTTGTCCAATCACGTCTAATCCTTACTGGGCCTGAGACCGTCTGAGCCAAATTTTTTTTTTTTTGTGTTTGTATTTTACATTTTTATTCCACCCTTTCTTAACTTCATAAGGGCATGACAAGCCTATATCTGTGTTTCCTGCACCTCCTCCTTTTACTCCTCCACCTCTTTTCTAAATGTAGTTGCCCTTTTTCATATGTTATTTTTGTCTTCTGAGCATTTTGTCTGCTTTGGGACACCTTTTAACTAGTGTTGAGCATTCCGATACTGCAAATATCGGGTATCGGCCAATATTCGCTGTATCAGAATTCCGATACCGTGTACCGATATTTTTTCAATATCAGATACCGGAATCGGAAGTCCCCATAATGCAATGAACCACTGTTGTGGCTCTGATTGGCTGCCGAAATGATGTCATCATAATGCTCGGTCTGTGCGCATCATGATGCGCGGTCTGTGCCGACTGCGGGGGGTCTGTACAGGCCTGCCGGGTGCCTGTACCGGCTGTCGGGGGTCTGTATGGGCCTGCCAGGGGCTTGTGACAGCTGCCGTGGGTCTGTACGGGCCTACCGGAGGCTTGTGCCGGCTGCCGGGGGTCTGTACGGGCCTGCCAGGGGCTTGTGCCGGCTGCCGGGGGTCTGTACGGGTCTGCCGGGGGCTTGTGCCGGCTGCCGGGGGTCTGTACGGGTCTGCCGGGGGCTTGTGCCGGCTGCCGGGGGTCTGTATGGGCCTGCCGGGTGCCTGTGCCGGCTGCCGGGGGTCGTGCGGGCCTGCCGGGGGTCTTGTGTGTGTGCAGGCATCGTCCGATGGGACTACAAGTCCCATTGGGCGATGCCTGCTACAATGACAGTGATTGACACATTAGCCAATGATGGGACAGTAGTAGTCCCATCATCCGGCTAATGTGTTGAATGTAAAAAAAAAAATAAATATATATATATATATATATATATATATATATATATATATATATATATATATATATATATATATATACATACATACTACATATATACTACATTCATACTACATACATACAACATGCTACAGACATACAGTACATACTACATACATACTACATATATACTACATTCATTCTACATACATACTACATATATACTACATTCATACAACATACATACATACTACATATATACTACATTCATACTACATAGATACTACATACATAGTACATGCTACAGACATACAGTACATACTACATACATACTACATATATACTACATTGATACTACATACATACTACATATACACTACATTCATACTACATATATACTACATACATACAACATGCTACAAACATACAGTACATACTACATACATACTACATTCATACAACATACATACATACTACATACATACTACATGCTACAGACATACAGTACATACTACATATATACTACATTGATACTACATACATACTACATACATACTACATACATACAACATGCTACAGACATACAGTACATACTACATACATATATACTACATTCATACAACATACATATATACTACATTCATACAACATACATACATACACACTACATATATATACTACATTCATACTACATACATACAGTACATACTACATACATACTACATATATACTACATTCATACTACATACATACTACATTCATACAACATACATACATACAACATGCTACAGACATACAACATACATACAACATACATACATTCATACAATACATACATACATACTACATACAATACATTCATACATTCATACAATACATATAGACATACAGTACATATAACATAGAGTACATACTCACCAATACTTGTCACATTGTTCCCTGAAGCCAGTGTCATCTATGAAAAAATATGAAAATAACAAACAAGCCATATACTCCCTGATCCGCAGAAATTCACGAGGGTCCCACGCCGATTTCCCGTGGAGAACAGCAGCATTGGCTGATGCGACCGCTCTCTACGGGGCTCCAGGAATCCAATGATGGGAGGTAGGTATCCTTCCACACTGTAATCCTCCGCCACTGTAAAAAAATAGTCCCTGGTCTCACTTTATGGCAAAAGCTGCGTGGGAACTTTTTCACACAGCAATGCCAAAAGTGAGACTAGGGACTATTTTTTTTACAGTGGCGGAGGAATACAGTGCGGAAGGATACCTAACTCCCATCATTGGATTCCTGGAGTCCCTAGAGAACGGTCGCATCAACTGATGCTGCTGTTCTCCATGGGAAATCGGCGTGGGACCCTCGTGGATTTCTGCGGATCAGGGAGTATATGGCTTGTTTGTTATTTTCATATTTTTTTATAGATGACATTGGCTTCGGGGATCAAAGTGACAAGTTTTGGTGAGTATGTACTCTATGTTATATGTACTGTATGTCTATATGTATGTATTGTATGAATGTATGAATTTATTGTATGTAGTATGTATGTATTGTATGAATGTATGTATGTTGTATGTCTGTAGCATGTTGTATGTATGTAGTATGTATGTAGTATGTACTATGTATGTATGTTGTATGAATGTAGTATGTATATATTGTATGAATGTATGTATGTTGTATGTAGTATGTCTGTAGCATGTTGTATGTATGTTGTATGTATTTAGTATGTAGTATGTATGTATGTTGTATGAATGTAGTATATATGTAGTATGAATGTAGTATGTATGTTGTATGTATGTAGCATGTTGTATGTATGTATGTAGTAAGTATGTATGTATGTATGAATGTAGCATATATGTAGTATGTATGTAGTATGTATATATACAGTGGGGAAAAAAGTATTTAGTCAGTCAGCAATAGTGCAAGTTCCACCACTTAAAAAGATGAGAGGCGTCTGTAATTTACATCATAGGTAGACCTCAACTATGGGAGACAAACTGAGAAAAAAAAATCCAGAAAATCACATTGTCTGTTTTTTTTTCATTTTATTTGCATATTATGGTGGAAAATAAGTATTTGGTCAGAAACAAAATTTCATCTCAATACTTTGTGATATATCCTTTGTTGGCAAGGACAGAGGTCAAACGTTTTCTGTAAGTCTTCACAAGGTTGCCACACACTGTTGTTGGTATGTTGGCCCATTCCTCCATGCAGATCTCCTCTAGAGCAGTGATGTTTTTGGCTTTTCGCTTGGCAACACGGACTTTCAACTCCCTCCAAAGGTTTTCTATAGGGTTGAGATCTGGAGACTGGCTAGGCCACTCCAGGACCTTGAAATGCTTCTTACGAAGCCACTCCTTCGTTGCCCTGGTGGTGTGCTTTGGATCATTGTCATGTTGAAAGACCCAGCCACGTTTCATCTTCAATGCCCTTGCTGATGGAAGGAGGTTTGCACTCAAAATCTCACGATACATGGCCCCATTCATTCTTTCATGTACGGATCAGTCGTCCTGGCCCCTTTGCAGAGAAACAGCCCCAAAGCATGATGTTTCCACCACCATGCTTTACAGTAGGTATGGTGTTTGATGGATGCAACTCAGTATTCTTTTTCCTCCAAACACGACAAGTTCTGTTTCTACCAAACAGTTCCAGTTTGGTTTCATCAGACCATAGGACATTCTCCCAAAACTCCTCTGGATCATCCAAATGCTCTCTAGCAAACTTCAGACGGGCCCGGACACGTACAGGCTTAAGCAGTGGGACACGTCTGGCACTGCAGGATCTGAGTCCATGGTGGCGTAGTGTGTTACTTATGGTAGGCCTTGTTACATTGGTCCAAACTCTCTGCAGTTCATTCACTAGGTCCCCCCGCGTGGTTCTGGGATTTTTGCTCACCGTTCTTGTGATCATTCTGACCCCACGGGGTGGGATTTTGCGTGGAGCACCAGATCGAGGGAGATTATCAGTGGTCTTGTTTGTCTTCCATTTTCTAATTATTGCTCCCACAGTTGATTTCTTCACTCCAAGCTGGTTGGCTATTGCAGATTCAGTCTTCCCAGCCTGGTGCAGGGCTACAATTTTGTTTCTGGTGTCCTTTGACAGCTCTTTGGTCTTCACCATAGTGGAGTTTGGAGTCAGACTGTTTGGGCGTGTGCACAGGTGTCTTTTTATACTGATAACAAGTTTAAACAGGTGCCATTACTACAGGTAATGAGTGGAGGAAAGAGGAGACTCTTAAAGAAGAAGTTACAGGTCTGTGAGAGCCAGAAATCTTGATTGCTTGTTTCTGACCAAATACTTATTTTCCACCATAATATGCAAATAAAATGAAAAAAAAACAGGTAATGTGATTTTTTGGATTTTTTTTTCTCAGTTTGTCTCCCATAGTTGAGGTCTACCTATGATGTAAATTACAGACGCCTCTCATCTTTTTAAGTGGTGGAACTTGCACTATTGCTGACTGACTAAATACTTTTTTTCCCCACTGTATATATATATTTTTTTTAACATTCAACACATTAGCCAGATGATGGGACTACTACTGTCCCATCATTGGCTAATGTGTCAATCACTGTCATTGTAGCAGGCAACGCCCGATGGGACTCGTAGTCCCATCGGGCGATGCCTGCACACACACAAGACCCCCAGCAAGCCCGCACAGACCCCCGGCAGCCGGCACAAGCCCCCGGCAGGCCCGTACAGACCCCCGGCAGCCGGCACAAGCCCCCGGCAGGCCCGTACAGACCCCCGGCAGGCCCGCACAGACCCCGCCCGCACACACAGACACGCACTGCCCACACTCTTCCCCCCTCCCGAACTGGATGTACAAGGAAAGAAAGGGTTTTTTTTCATTCCGATATTTCTGTCTCATTGACTAGAATGGGACTTCCGGTATCGGAATCGGCGATACCCGATACTTTTTTTGTATCGGGCCAATCCAATATTTCTCTTTATCGGATGGTATCACTCAACACTACTTTTAACCCCTTAGCGACCGCCGATACACCTTTTAACGGCGGTAATTAAGGGTACTAAAACCACAGCGCCGCTAATTCACGGTGCTGTGGAGAAAGTGAATAGCGCCCCCCAGTGTCGATTTTCTCCAGGGTCTTGGCTGCCAGGGGTAGCCGAGACCCCAGAGAACATGAATCGGTCGGTTTTTACCGACCCCGCTTTTGCGATCGCCGTTATTAACCCTATAATGGCGACCGCAAAAAAAACCCAGCGATTTTACATTTCATTTCTCTTTCCTCTGATGTGATCGCACATCAGAGGAGAGAGAAAGAGGGTCCCCGATCCCCCCCGGTACCTCTCCGTGCTCCAGGGTCCCCTCCCAGTGGTCCTGCGTCTCGCCGGCGTCCTCCGGTGGGAGCCGCCATCTTGGATCCGGGGAAAATGGCGGGCGCATGCGCAGTGCGCCTGCTGGGAATCTGCCGGCACCGGCTGGCAGATTCCATTCATTCATTTTAATCACGATGATAAACTATCATCGTGATCAAAATAAACAAAATAGTACATAATCTCCCCGTTTATCACCCCCTTAGTTAGGCCAACATAACGAAATAAAGAAAATATTTTTTTTTCAGCTTTCCATTAGGGTTAGGGCTAGGGTTAGGGTTGGGCTAGGGTTAGGGTTGGGCTAGGGTTAGGGCTAGGGCTTGGGTTAGGGTTAGGGTTGGGCTAGGGTTAGGGCCAGGGCTAGGGTTAGGGTTGGGTTAGGGTTAAGGTTAGGGTTAGACTAGGGTTAGGGCTAGGGTTAGGGCTCGGATTAGGGCTAGGGTTAGAATTAGGGTTAGGCCGAACTAGGATTAGGGTTAGAATTAGGATTAGGGATTAGGGTTGGGATTAAGGTTAGGGTTGGGATTAGGGTTAGGGGTTAGAGTTGAGCGAAACGGGTCGAAAAATTTCAAAAGTCGCCGACTTTTGGCAAAGTCGGGTTTCATGAAACGAAACCCGACCCTAGGATGAGGTCGGCCACGAGGTCGGCGACTTACGCGCCAAAGTCGCGTTTCAAAAGTTTGTTTTGCGCTCTTTTTCAGCCAATCAGGATCCACGGACACTGTGGGCAACGTGATGACATAGGCAGGGGTCACCACCATCTTTCAGAAGGGCATGCAAGTGATTGGCTTGCTTTGGTGGGCGTCACAGGGGGTATAAAAGGGCGTGCACGCCGACCGCCATCTTACTTCTGCCGATCTCAGTATAGGGAGAGGTTGCTGCTGATTCTGTAGGGAGAGCGTTAGGCAGGGAAGAAGACAAAAAAACTGCTTCTGCTGCTAGCGATTTGGCCTGCACAACACACCAGTCACTGTGTGTGCAGTGCAAGGGGAGGCTATATAGTGGTGTATCAGTGGTGTTGGTTGTTGGGCTGCCTTCTAAGGCTTCCTGACAGGCTGGCATTGCTGTTTACCCACTGCTCCGCAAACTGCTTTTTTAAAAGCAATCCCAATTTTTTTTTTTTGTCCTGCTGAGAAGAAAAAAAAACTGCTTCTGCTGCTAGTGATTTGGCCTGTACAACACACCAGTCACTGTGTGTGCAGTGCAAGGGGAGGCTATATAGTGGTGTATCAGTGGTGCTGGTTGTTGGGCTGCCTTCTAAGGCTTCCTGACATTCCTGCATTGCTGTTTACCCACTGCTCCGCAAACTACTTTTTTAAAAGCAATCCCAATTTTTTTTTTTTGTCCTGCTGAGAAGAAAAAAAAACTGCTTCTGCTGCTAGCGATTTGGCCTGCACAACACACCAGTCACTGTGTGTGCAGTGCAAGGGGAGGCTATATTGTGGTGTATCAGTGGTGTTGGTTGTTGGGCTGCCTTTTAAGGCTTCCTGACAGGCTGGCATTGCTGTTTACCCACTGCTTTGCAAACTGCTTTTTTAAAAGCAATCCAATCTCCCTTATCCTCTAGTCACTTTTGTCACAGCTGTGCCATCGAGCCTGTGACATAGCGCTCAGATATCAGTGGGCCTCACACAATCCAAAAGTGTCCAGTGTCCACAAGTGTCTGCAGAAATTCAAAATCTCCCTTATCCTCTCATCACTTTTGTCACAGCTGTGCCATCGAGCCTGTGACATAGCGCTCAGATATCAGTGGCCCTCACACAATCCAAAAGTGTCCAGTGTCCACAAGTGTGTGCAGAAATTCAAAATCTCCCTTATCCTCTAGTCACTTTGGTCACAGCTGTGCCATCGAGCCTGTCACATAGCGCTCAGATATTCATTGGGCCTCACACAATCCAAAAGTGTCCAGTGTCCACAAGTGTGTGCAGAAATTCAAAATCTCCCTTATCCTCTCGTCACTTTTGTCACAGCTGTGCCATCGAGCCTGTCACATAGCGCTCAGATATTCATTGGGCCTCACACAATCCAAAAGTGTCCAGTGTCCACAAGTGTGTGCAGAAATTCAAAATCTCCCTTATCCTCTCGTCACTTTTGTCACAGCTGTGCCATCGAGCCTGTGACATAGCGCTCAGATATCAGTGGGCCTCACACAATCCAAAAGTGTCCAGTGTCCACAAGTGTGTGCAGAAATTCAAAATCTCCCTTATCCTCTCGTCACTTTTGTCACAGCTGTGCCATCGAGCCTGTCACATAGCGCTCAGATATTCATTGGGCCTCACACAATCCAAAAGTGTCCAGTGTCCACAAGTGTGTGCAGAAATTCAAAATCTCCCTTATCCTCTCGTCACTTTTGTCACAGCTGTGCCATCAAGCCTGTCACATAGCGCTCAGATATCAGTGGGCCTCACACAATCCAAAAGTGTCCAGTGTCCACAAGTGTGTGCAGAAATTCAAAATCTCCCTTATCCTCTCGTCACTTTTGTCACAGCTGTGCCATCGAGCCTGTGACATAGCGCTCAGATATCAGTGGGCCTCACACAATCCAAAAGTGTCCAGTGTCCACAAGTGTGTGCAGAAATTCAAAATCTCCCTTATCCTCTCGTCACTTTTGTCACAGCTGTGCCATCGAGCCTGTGACATAGCGCTGTCAAATTGGTACTATAGGTTCTATGGAACTCGGTAGCATGGGTCAGAGAAGACAGACACAGTATATGTTCAAAGGTTCAGTATTGTATTGTAGCAACAGGTCACAGTACTATGCAAAGATAGTTCAGGGGTATTGCAGGAAGCAGGCTTCAGTATTACACGGTAAGCAGATATAAGTTCTGGCAACAGGTAGAGTCTGTACGAACCAACTGGCGAGAGTCTGAGGTCCGGGAGCACACAGTCCTAAAGTCCTGAGCCTGGACCAGGCTTCAAGCGGAGAGCAGGCCGCAGAGATGAATGAAGCAGAGCAGATCCGGACAGGAGAGGCGGTCAGGCAGGACGGCAGGTAAGTAACAAACGGGGAATCCAGAGGTATAGAAGAAGCAGGCACAATGCGAGTTCTCCAAGCTTGGCAGCAGGTGAAGATCCAGATACACAAGCACAGATATAATGTGCTGAGTCCCTTTTGTACACAGCAGGCAGGAAACAGGAAGAGTCAAACAGGAACAAGATGGCCCCTTGTGAAGCTACTTACTCCATCTTTGATAAGGGCAAAAGTAAGGGCAAAGTCAAACAGAACAGGAACATGGCTCAGAGCCTCACACTATTCCCTCCTTCAAGGATGTCCTCCGGACGACCTTAGATCGGGTTTATTGGGGTATCGGCTGTGGAACCGTTGGATCAGACGGGGAGCTCGAATGTTCTCCTGAGGTTCCCAGGAATTCTCCTCCGATGGGTAACCCTGCCATTTCACCAAGTACTGAAGTTTCCCCCTATGGATCCGAGAGTCGATGATCCCTTCCACGATAAATTCTTCTTGCCCGTCAATGAGAACCGGACCAGGTGGAACAGGTGTACGTCCAGGAAAAGGATTCGGTACTACCGGTTTAAGCAAGGAGACATGAAAAACAGGGTGTATTTTCAAAGATGTAGGCAACTTAAGACGGCAGGCTACAGGACTCACTATGTTGTCGATTTTGTATGGGCCAACATATTTCTGTCCCAACTTAGATGTCGGAATCCTTAATTTCAAATTTCTTGTCGAAAGCCAGACCATGTCTCCTACCTTGTATGTTGGTGCTGGTTTACGGAACCTGTCTGCAGCTCTCTTGTATCTCTCTTGAGCTGTAGCCAGCGTTTGTTTCAAAGACTCTAAATTCTGTTGTAAACACGTAATTCGGTCAGCTGCTGCGGGTACAGACGTGTCTATCGGGAGTCGAGGGAGGATGCTGGGATGATACCCCTTATTGGCGAAGAAAGGAGACTGCTTGGTGGAGGCACTCTGCGAGTTGTTATATGTAAATTCGGCCATCGGGAGTAAGTTTACCCAATCATCTTGCAAGTGGCATACGTAGCAACGTAAATACTGCTCCAAGGTTTGATTAGTCCGTTCCGTTTCTCCGTTAGACTGCGGATGAAAAGCAGATGATAGATTTACCTTGATGTCCAGGGCGGCACAGAAGCTTCACCAAAATTTTGAGGTAAATTGGACCCCTCGATCTGATATCACTTCGTCAGGAACTCCATGTAGCCGAAAAACATTTTGTACGATGAGGTCCGCTGTCTGTTTGGCTGTCGGAAGACCGATACAGGGAATGAGATGGGCAGCCTTGGTCAAACGGTCGATCACTACTAGGATAGTGTTTTTCCCCTTAGAAGTAGGCAATTCTACAATGAAATCCATTGAAACAGACCCCCAAGGGCGAGCTGGAATAGGGAGGGGTTGTAACAGTCCCGTAGGTGAGGAGTGGGGAACCTTTGATCTTGCACATACCTCACATGACGAGACGTAATGCTGAACGTCTCTCCGGTAGGTCGGCCACCAAAAGAAGCGAGACAAGAATTCCTGAGTCTTCTGGACTCCTCTATGACCGGCGATCTTTGAGTCATGCATTAATTTTAGTACACTTAGTCTGACCGTTTCCGGAATATACAGGCGTTGCCCCTGAAACCAAAGTCTGTTTTTCAAGGTTAGGTTTACCTGATTTGGGGGTCGGATCAGTAGTGGGTCTCCAGCGTAGGCTTCCTTAATACCTGTTAATAGATCTTGATTGTGTAACACTCCTATGAAGTTTCTTTCTGAGAGTATAGTCCTCGGAGGTAATGCTGGAGTTACGTTTCCTGAGTGAATCCTAGATAGTGCATCGGCCTTCCCATTACGAGAGCCTGGCCTGTAGGAAACAATGAAGTCAAACTGATTAAGAAATAAAGTCCATCGGGCCTGTCTAGGTTTTAGACACCTTGCCGATCTCATGAATTCGAGGTTCCGATGATCCGTAAATACAACAATCTGGTGAGATGCTCCCTGTAGTAGATGCCTCCATTCCTTGAATGCGGTTATAATGGCCAATAGCTCTTTATTCCCGACATCGTAATTTCTCTCTGCGGGCGACAATTTCTGGGAAAGAAAGGCACAAGGGTGTAAAAGATCTTTCTCACCTGTTCTTTGCGAGAGTATGGCCCCTATCGCACAGTCGGAAGCGTCTACTTCCATTATGAAAGCTCGATCCGGATCCGGGTGTACGAGGATCGGTGCTGATGTGAATTTAGCTTTTAACTTGGAAAATGCTGTCTGCGCTTGCAGTGACCAGACAAATGGTATCTTCTTCCGGGTCAATTGGGTGATGGGTATGACGATCTCCGAAAAATTTTTAATGAATCGTCTGTAAAAATTGGCGAATCCAATAAATCGTTGTACTTCTTTCACAGACTTGGGAATTGGCCACTCCTGAATGGCTTGAGTTTTACTGGCATCCATGCTGAGACCCTGAGGAGAGATAACATACCCCAAGAATTGGATTTCCGTCTTGTGAAATTCGCATTTCTCCAACTTGATATACAAGTGATTCTGCCGTAGACGATCCAAGACTACTCTCACGTGCTGCTGATGCTCCTCGATGTTGCTGGAAAAGATCAAAATGTCATCCAAATAAACAACAACAAAAATATCGAGTATGTCTCTGAAAATGTCATTCACCAAGTGTTGAAATGTAGCCGGCGCATTACGGAGACCAAAAGACATGACGAGGTACTCAAAATGCCCATAGCGTGACCGGAAGGCTGTTTTCCACTCGTCACCGGGGCGGATCCGTACTAGATTGTATGCTCCACGGAGATATAATTTCGTGAAGATTTTAGAGTGTCGCACCCTTTCAAGTTGTTCAGGAATTAATGGAAGTGGATAGGAGTTCCTGATCGTAATTTTGTTGAGTTCTCGGTAATCAATACATGGGCGAAGTGAACCATCCTTTTTTTTTACGAAGAAGATTGGGGCACCCGCTGGAGAGGAAGATGGTCGTATAAATCCCTTGGCTAGGTTCTCATCGATATACTCCTTGAGGGCTTTTAGTTCTGGCCCAGCCAAAGGGTAAATGTTACTGAACGGAATCGCGGCACCAGGTAGCAGTTCCACAAGGCAATCGTACGGCCGATGTGGAGGTAATTTGTCTGCATTTTTTTTATCACATACATCGATGAAATCCTGATACTCTATTGGTAGATTTAGGTCAACTGAGCATGCTGACCCAACTAAAGCTGGTTCTTTAGATGATATCTGTCTTCTTGGAAACTGTATTTCTTTCGTCTCCCAATTGATAGTAGGGTTTTGCAGTCGTAGCCATGGTAATCTTAGGATTATGGGAAAATGAGGGGAAGAAATTAACATGAAGGACAGTCTTTCTGAGTGATCCGCCCCCATACGGACTTTCAGTGACGTTGTTTCAAGGTCTACGGGCCCGGATACCAGTGGGGAACCATCCACAGTTTCCATCAATACCGGAGAAATCCTCCTTTGTGAACATATACTGTGTTTTTTAGCGAATGTAATGTCCATAAAATTGCCGCTGGCCCCTGAGTCAACCATAGCGAAACTAGTAATCCACTGGGACTGGGTCCATATCTTGATGGGGATATAACAGTGCGAGTCCTTCCTTGAGCCGTCCAAGGTCGAAGTAGTGGAACTTACTGATGAGATGGCTGCATTCACCGGTGAGAATATTTCTGAAGTACAGTCGGAGAAGTCGTGATTCCAGTCGACTATTTCCTTCCTAGGAGGGTTTGAGTGGGAAACTACTGAAGATACATCCGAAAAGTCACATTCAATTACCGCAGCCGTGGTCTTGCGATTCTTACCGGGACAATTTGAAATATAGTGACCTGATTTTCCACAATAGAAGCATAAATTTTCTCTAAAACGGTGCTCCTTGCGTGGGTCAGGAGGACTTCTCCGGACTGCATCGACCTGCATAGGTTCTGACTCAACCGGGAGGAAAGACTTGTTCTGAGCTTCCCTGGAGGGAGACGGCAAGGTTAAAAAATTACTGCGGTAAGCATCTGCCCATCTCTCTTGCCGGCGTTCTGCAAGACGAATATCAATACGAATGCAATGGTTTATGAAGTCTCCCAGGGCAGTGGGTGACTCGCCTCTAGCCAATTCGTCTTTAATTGCGGCAGATAACCCCCTCCTAAACACTGCGTATTTTGCTGAGTCGCACCATGTGGTATCCAACACCCACCTCCGAAATTCCATCGCGTATTCTACGACAGGACGCTTTCCCTGATGGAGGGCCAGCAATGCGGTTTCTGCTGTGGCACTTCGGTTGGGGTCATCGAACATCTGACACATTGCGGAAATAAAGTCATTTAAAGAATTCAAACAGACATCATTAGTTTCAATCAGGGGATTTGCCCAAGCAAGAGCCTTGTTGGTTAACAGCATTATCATAGCTAACACCTTGTCTCGTCCTGTTGGAAACTGAGCCGCATGCGCAGCAAAATACAGCTGACACTGATTTAGGAACCCTCGGAACTTTTCTCTTTCGCCACCGAACCTGAATGGCGGGAGTTTAGGGAAAGCTGGAATCGAAGGTGGGGTTGCGGCTGGGGCTGAAACTGTAGTCTCTAGTTTTGAGAGACGAGTAGCTAACGCCTGAATGGACGTATCGGCTATGGTAGCATTATGGTTAGCTTGAGTCTCTAGTGCCGACAATTTTGTTTTGGTAGCCTGAAGCTCCCCTTGAAGTCCTGAGATAAATGTGCATATCTTTTTAAGGCGTACTTCCACAGAATCTGACCCAGCGAGCTCCATATTATTGGCTTGTGTATCCTGTCAAATTGGTACTATAGGTTCTATGGAACTCGGTAGCATGGGTCAGAGAAGACAGACACAGTATATGTTCAAAGGTTCAGTATTGTATTGTAGCAACAGGTCACAGTACTATGCAAAGATAGTTCAGGGGTATTGCAGGAAGCAGGCTTCAGTATTACACGGTAAGCAGATATAAGTTCTGGCAACAGGTAGAGTCTGTACGAACCAACTGGCGAGAGTCTGAGGTCCGGGAGCACACAGTCCTAAAGTCCTGAGCCTGGACCAGGCTTCAAGCGGAGAGCAGGCCGCAGAGATGAATGAAGCAGAGCAGATCCGGACAGGAGAGGCGGTCAGGCAGGACGGCAGGTAAGCAATAAACGGGGAATCCCGAGGTATAGAAGAAGCAGGCACAATGCGAGTTCTCCAAGCTTGGCAGCAGGTGAAGATCCAGATACACAAACACAGGTATAATGTGCTGAGTCCCTTTTGTACACAGCAGGCAGGAAACAGGAAGAGTCAAACAGGAACAAGATGGCCCCTTGTGAAGCTACTTACTCCATCTTTGATAAGGGCAAAAGTAAGGGCAAAGTCAAACAGGAACAGGATGGCCCCTTGTGAAGCTACTTACTCCATCTTTGATAAGGGCAAAAGTAAGGGCAAAGTCAAACAGAACAGGAACATGGCTCAGAGCCTCACAAGCGCTCAGATATCAGTGGGCCTCACACAATCCAAAAGTGTCCAGTGTCCACAAGTGTCTGCAGAAATTCAAAATCTCCCTTATCCTCTAGTCACTTTTGTCACAGCTGTGCCATCGAGCCTGTGACATAGCGCTCAGGTATTCATTGGGCCTCACACAATCCAAAAGTGTCCAGTGTCCACAAGTGTGTGCAGAAATTCAAAATCTCCCTTATCCTCTCGTCACTTTTGTCACAGCTGTGCCATCGAGCCTGTGACATAGCGCTCAGATATCAGTGGGCCTCACACAATCCAAAAGTGTCCAGTGTCCACAAGTGTGTGCAGAAATTCAAAATCTCCCTTATCCTCTCGTCACTTTTGTCACAGCTGTGCCATCGAGCCTGTCACATAGCGCTCAGATATTCATTGGGCCTCACACAATCCAAAAGTGTCCAGTGTCCACAAGTGTGTGCAGAAATTCAAAATCTCCCTTATACTCTCGTCACTTTTGTCACAGCTGTGCCATCGAGCCTGTCACATAGCGCTCAGATATTCATTGGGCCTCACACAATCCAAAAGTGTCCAGTGTCCACAAGTGTGTGCAGAAATTCAAAATCTCCCTTATCCTCTCGTCACTTTTGTCACAGCTGTGCCATCGAGCCTGTGACATAGCGCTCAGATATCAGTGGGCCTCACACAATCCAAAAGTGTCCAGTGTCCACAAGTGTGTGCAGAAATTCAAAATCTCCCTTATCCTCTCGTCACTTTTGTCACAGCTGTGCCATCGAGCCTGTGACATAGCGCTCAGATATCAGTGGGCCTCACACAATCCAAAAGTGTCCAGTGTCCACAAGTGTGTGCAGAAATTCAAAATCTCCCTTATCCTCTCGTCACTTTTCTCACAGCTGTGCCATCGAGCCTGTCACATAGCGCTCAGATATTCATTGGGCCTCACACAATCCAAAAGTGTCCAGTGTCCACAAGTGTGTGCAGAAATTCAAAATCTCCCTTATCCTCTCGTCACTTTTGTCACAGCTGTGCCATCGAGCCTGTCACATAGTGCTCAGATATTCATTGGGCCTCACACAATCCAAAAGTGTCCAGTGTCCACAAGTGTGTGCAGAAATTCAAAATCTCCCTTATCCTCTCGTCACTTTTGTCACAGCTGTGCCATCGAGCCTGTGACATAGCGCTCAGATATCAGTGGGCCTCACACAATCCAAAAGTGTCCAGTGTCCACAAGTGTGTGCAGAAATTCAAAATCTCCCTTATCCTCTCGTCACTTTTGTCACAGCTGTGCCATCGAGCCTGTGACATAGCGCTCAGATATCAGTGGGCCTCACACAATCCAAAAGTGTCCAGTGTCCACAAGTGTGTGCAGAAATTCAAAATCTCCCTTATCCTCTCGTCACTTTTGTCACAGCTGTGCCATCGAGCCTGTGACATAGCGCTCAGATATCGGTGGGCCTCACACAATCCAAAAGTGTCCAGTGTCCACAAGTGTCTGCAGAAATTCAAAATCTCCCTTATCCTCTCGTCACTTTTGTCACAGCTGTGCCATCGAGCCTGTCACATAGCGCTCAGATATTCATTGGGCCTCACACAATCCAAAAGTGTCCAGTGTCCACAAGTGTGTGCAGAAATTCAAAATCTCCCTTATCCTCTCGTCACTTTTGTCACAGCTGTGCCATCGAGCCTGTGACATAGCGCTCAGATATCAGTGGGCCTCACACAATCCAAAAGTGTCCAGTGTCCACAAGTGTGTGCAGAAATTCAAAATCTCCCTTATCCTCTCGTCACTTTTGTCACAGCTGTGCCATCGAGCCTGTGACATAGCGCTCAGATATCAGTGGGCCTCACACAATCCAAAAGTGTCCAGTGTCCACAAGTGTCTGCAGAAATTCAAAATCTCCCCTGTCCTATAGACACCTTGTGCCTTGTTTTACATTACTATATAGTTTGTTGGATTTTGTCTACATTTCTACCAAAAATGAGGAAGGCTGGTGGAAGAGGCCATGGAATTGGGCGGGGGTTGGCAGCTGGTAATGATGGTGTTGGTGGTGGATCTGATGGTAGTGGCAAGAGCAAAATAGGACTGAATGCAGGAGGTGTTGAGCCTGCGTCATCGTCTGGCTACATAAGGCCTCGAACGCTTAGTTTTCTAGGAGTTGGCAAACCGCTTTTAAAGCCAGAGCATCAGGAAAAAGTTTTGTCTTACATTGCTGACTCAGCCTCCAGCTCTATCGCCTCCTCTTCTTCAGTTGTAAAAAGTAAAAGCACTGAGTCGTCATTGGAGGCTCATGTTCATGAACCACACCTTTCCTTGTGTCCTTCACCCCAACCAAGATTGAAGGATGACGCAGGCCATACTACTGATTACTCCATGGAGCTGTTTTCACATACCATGCCTGGATTATCAAGTGAAATGGTGAATTACCCAGGCCAAGATGAATCTGACATGGAGTGCACTGATGCACAGCCGCTGATGGATGATTCTGCTGGTACATTCACTCAGAGCACTACATTGTCCTCGCAGTGTACAGAGCCAGATTCTGACCCTGATGAGACTCAGGTGCCCCTTCCCGCACACTATACCACCATACACGGTGACACAGAGGAAGGTGCACATGACATAGAAGAGGAGGTGATGGATGACTCAGTTGTTGACCCAGATTGGCATCCATTGGGGGAAGAGGGTGCTGCTTCCAATAGCTCAGATGAGGAGCATCCACAGCAGACATCGACATCGCAACAGCTGTTATCTGGCAGGCCCGGAGCACTCCAAAGACAGGTTCCAAACATCAAAAGAGTTGCTGGACAGCTTGTCCAGAGGGTCAAAAGATCACAGCGTGCTAGGCCGCAAAATGTCTGCCAAAGTAGGAAGAGTGCAGTGTGGCACTTTTTTGACCAAAATCCTCATGATCAGGCCAAGGTTATCTGTAAGAAGTGCGCAAAGACCTTTAGCCGAGGGAAAAATCTGAAAAATTTGAATACCAGTTGCATGCTTAGACATTTAACCAGCATGCACTTGCAAGCGTGGACACAACACCAAACCTTAAGTGCCACATGTGCAACTGATCACAACGAAGGTAGTCAGCAACGCTACATTGTTTCCCCCACTGTAAGCCCACCGGTTAGCACAGCAGCAAATGTTGAGGTGTCGTTGCAAGGCCACAGCAGTCAGGGAATACCACTGTTATATCAACGAAAGACTGATTCTAGGCCATCAGAAAGAACACCAACTCCATCACCATCATCAACCCTCTCTCAGTCCGCCCTGTCCACCGCTACTTCCACCATATGCAGCTCTCAAGTCCAGCTCACCCTCCCAGACACTATGAGTAGGTCAAGAAAGTACTCAGTCTCTCATCCGCGTACACTGGGTTTGAACGCCCACATTGCCAAACTAATCTCGTTTGAGATGATGCCCTCTCGGTTGGTGGAAAGCACAGCTTTCCGCGAACTCATGGCCTATGCAGTACCACGCTATGACCTACCCAGTCGCCACTTCTTCTCTCGCAAAGCCATCCCAGCCCTCCACCATCATGTGAAGGACCGCATTGTCCATGCACTCAAGCAGTCAGTGAGCGGAAAGGTGCACCTCACAACTGATGCATGGTCCAGTCGGCATGGCCAGGGCCGTTACGTGTCCATCACTGCGCACTGGGTTAATGTGGTGGATGCAGGGTCCACAGGGGACAGCGGTGGTGGGACAGTGCTGCCTAGCCCACGGTATAGGAAACAGTTGGCTGTAGGCGTTCGACCCTCCTCCTCCTCCTCCTCCAGAAGCGAAAGCTCATCCACAGAGCGCTGTCGTACGAGCACTCCATCTGCAGCTGCCACTGTTGCACACGATGTGTCCCCCTATCGAGCAGCTAGTGGAAAGCGTCAGCAGGCTGTGTTGCAGATGATGTGTTTGGGCAACAGACACACCGCCGAGGTGCTGGCCGAGTACTTGAAGCGACAAACTGAGTCATGGCTGGGTAGTGTACATCTTGAGGCAGGCAAGGTAGTTAGTGATAACGGCCGTAATTTTGTGGCAGCCATAGCCCTTTCAAAACTCAGCCATATACCTTGCTTGGCTCACACCTTGAACCTGGTGGTGCAGTGCTTCCTCAAAAATTATCCGGAGTTAACAGCCATGCTCCAGAAGGTGCGAAGACTGTGCGCGCACATCCGCCGGTCGCCTGTACACTCCGTTCGTATGCAGAAGCTGCAGCGATTGCTCCACCTTCCCAACCACCGCCTCATTATCGACATTGCAACAAGGTGGAACTCCACCCTGCACATGGTGGAGCGGCTGTGCGAGCAGAGGCAGGCCATAATGCATTTGTGGGAGGATACACGGCCAGGCACTTTGAGAGCAGACATGGAGTTGACAGGTGTGCAGTGGTCGAAGCTGAAAGACCTCTGTAAAGTCCTTCAGTGTTTTGAGGAATGCACACGGCTGGTAAGCGCAGACGACGCCATCCTAAGCATGAGCATCCCACTTATGCGTCTGCTCATGCAAACTTTGACGCACCTTAAGGAGCAGGCGTCTGCAGCCAATGTTGATGAGGAGGAAGAGGAGGAGGGAATCCTTGATGACATTCAGCCATTGTCTGCTCAGGGACCTCTCCTGGACGAGGTGGAGGAAGAAGAGGAGGAGGAGGATGATGATGGGGATGATTACTTAGGGGAGGAGGATGCATCTCGTGGGGCAAGTGAAAATGTTGGCGTGGCAAGGTCTGGTACAGGGTTTGTGCGTGACTGGAGGGATGTGGATTTGCCAGAAAGTGCTCCTCCAACCAGCACTCGCAGTGCATCATTGACACCGGCAACATTGGCCCACATGTCAGATTATGCCTT